>NC_069657.1:26194772-26819356 GCF_027244095.1 Hemicordylus capensis | reverse complement strand
CTCGGCCCCTGAATACCAAGTCATGTTTGGTTCTGGTCCACCAGAGTATTTGACTTGGGCACCCCTGCATGGAAGTAATGGTGATGGGGTTCACTGGAACCTGTATCCAACCCAGTATGATTAGACCTGCTGCTAGTGTTGTCTATAAAATATAGAGCTGAACTTGGATATGGAAAAATGATGGGTGGCTTCACACAAACTGCTGCTTCCCAGAGAACACGTGCTTCTGGTGCGCATTATGTGCGGGACGTGTGCAGATGTGCGGACCTGGAAATGTCGGGTTGCTGCGCAGTACTTCTGTCCACTACCCAACATCAGTAACCAAGATTTGAACTTGGGTGGTGGATGTCGGGTGGTGGGGGGGAGATACAATTTTTGCTTGGCAACCCTACATTTTTTAGTTCACAAATCACAAAACGCAAGGAGCTTGTGGCTTGCACCAGGGGCATACACTTGCCAGGAACTGGGGTTCACGGCAACCTTACTTACTACATGCCATGTGAAGCCACCCATACTTTTTCCAGATCCAAATCCAGCACTACGTTTTGTAGATCACACTGGCCACAGGCCAGTCTCTGCTCAAAACTCTTTTCTAGCATGTAATTTGGCCCACGCTGGCCTACTTTGCATAACTGTTGCAAGGTAAAAGCAAAGACTGTAAACCACTTTAAAGATGAAAAAATGCTATACAGCATACATGAAAAATGTTATATGAATAAACAGGAGAAGCAATACCTCCTTATGCCCCTGTGGGTCTGTGATCTGTGTTCTGTAAAGAACCTAGCACATTCCTAGTGCTAAATACATATTTAATAAAACAATCATTAATGTATAGATTCAGCACAATTAAGACTCTTTCTCTCTCTCTCTCTCTCTCTCTGCCCGCCCCCTTTTGTACAGGTGCATGGTTCCTGAAAGATCAAAGGAGATCAGGGTCGTGGAGTGCAATGCACTGACATGGATATATCTGATGTCCCACTGAGTCTCTCATATTCTGTTTATGACATTAAAATCCACCCAAAGATAGGCACAAAAAAGAAAAGGACAATTTCTCCTTTCTCTTCTTTGACCGAACCTAATATTAATACCTCAAAATTGCTCAGTAATGCATGCATGAGCCAGCACCTGGGGCCAGACCTCACCTGGTTCCACCGTTATGAGTCAACATTTAAAGATGCAGAACTCTAGTGCTGTGACTCGATGTGGCATATGTCACACAAATTAAATGCTCTAATGTGAACACATCAGTTTGCAATCCTTATACTGAAGCTTGAAGAACTTACTTATTAAAGCTTCCTGTTCTATTTTTTCTTCAGAGGGCAAGATTCAAAGAAAAGGTTAACTGGCATGTCCAGTAGGATTACTGACACTTTATTTTTATTTGAATATCAGACTCTTACTGCAATCTGCTTTTAAAAGTCCCATGGTTTCAAAAGCAGTTTGCCATGTGGAATGAGAGACTACTGTTTGCGAAACCCAAGCCAAAATTCCCATTGGTCACATATAATTAGTTGCACAGTTTGCTGGATCTTGACCAAACTCTATATTTTCCTTGCTTCAACTTTGCCAACATGCAGTGTAGTATTGACCAAGGATAAGATGCAGATCACAAAGGATTGTAAACCTGTTTCATTTGGCTTCCACACAAATAGCTCTTGATTTAGCAAACTTGACTCTATTCACAGTTACTCTAAGAACCATTTCACTGGAAATTCCAGCCACCGAAAAGGCTTGTAATTTCAGCCTTTATTGATATGTCCAACAAGCTTGATTCTGTGCATGGTGACTACAAGCGGGAGGATGACATGCACATGTGCAGGAAATTCAAGTGTCTGCCACTGGTCCTAACAGTCATGAGAATTTGTCCACAGTGGAAGGTGATTCCAGGAGGCTCATTTGGGAAGAAGGAAAAAAGAAGGGGGGGACCTACCCCCCTCCCCACTTTTAAAAATAAAAAGTTTCAGATCAGAAAACTAATTCTTTTATCAATCCAACTTTACTCTTTAGGGGTCTGCAATCCTTTAAGATGCACAGAAGTCCAAGAGGTCTGAAAATATGCACTGATTAACAGAGAGCTAACAAAAATAAGCACATTAGTGACCAACTTGGCTGTTTTTATTTATTATTTATTTAGAACATTTTTTATACTGCCAAAATATGTGTCTTGAGGTGGTTTATGAAAGTCAAAACACAAGGCACTAAAATAAAAACAGGTGAAACGATTTAGAAATACCAATGAAAGCATTTTTTAAAACACTTAAAAACTACTTAAACTAACCAAAAGCCTGGCTGAACAGGTACATCTTTTTTTCTAAAAGCTGCCAGGGATGCTGAAGCTCTAATTCCATCTGGGAGAGCAGTCCAACGCCTTTACTGCGTAAAGCAGCTATGCAGCCATTTTTCCCAATGAAAAGTTCTTTGTAACCTGAGAGCCAACTTAGAATTGCCCAAGAGTAGATAACTATATTGTGGCCACCTTAAGTGGTGCAGCAGGAAAATGCTTGACTAACAAGCAGAAGGTTGCTGGTTCGAATCCCCGCTGATACAATATTGGGCAGCAGCAATATAGGAAGATGCTGAAAGGCATCATCCCATACTGTGTGGGAGGAGGCAATGGTAAACACTTCCTGTATTCTACCAAAGACAACCACAGGGCTCTGTGGGCACCAGCAGTCGAAATCGACTTGACGGCACACTTTACTTTACTTTAGATAATTATATCACATATTTTGTCTCTCATAGTTCTTTGGGCACAATACAGCAATAGCTGCCTGTACCAAAACAGGTCAGTTATTATTATTTTAATTTCCTTGAACTTATACTTTTCAGGGTCAACAAAGACAAATTAACCTGTGACTTTAGGGCGGATTCAAAACCCACTAAAATCAATGTGATTTCCCCCCAATTACTCAACATTATACTGAGCTCTTAGTTGCTGGGATTTGCTTTTTCTTCAACTGTACCTATTTAATACTAGTACAGTACCTGTTTTCTCACCATGTCTACAAATAGCAGGCATGTGATAAGTTTGTATCTCATACAGATTATTGTGTACTGCCACTTGTACCTACATTAAAGACACTTTTGCCTTACTTTGAAACTGGACCTAATAGCTTAGCTAGTATGGATTCAATTTTTAAATTCTGATAATTTTAGAATCTCAGGAACAAGATTCACATGGCAATAAGGAAGTGTTAATGTGTGACCTCTAGATTAAAACATGCTTTCTGGGCTGGAAGAAATTCATATTGGCTGATATCCTGTTTAAATCACTTAACAGTACTACTCAGGAGTGACTCTAAAGGACTACTAAATTTCAGTAGGACTTCCTCTAGTAAATTTAGTCAGGATGTCAGCCACTATCTGGGCTAGAATATTTTAAGGAATATTGTCTCTCATATCAGTTTGCACAACTATTAAGATCATAGGAACATAGGAAGCTGCCACATACTGAGTCAGACATAGGTCCATCTAGCTCAGTATTGTCTACAAAGACTGGCAGTGGCTTCTCCAAGGCTGCAGGCAGAAATCTCTCTCAGCCCTATCTTGGAGATGCCAGGGAGGGAACTTGGAACCTTCTGCTCTTCCCAGAGCAGCTCCATCCTCTAAGGGGAAAAACTTACAGTGCTCACACATGAAGTCTCCCATCCAAATGCAACCAGGGCAGACCCTGCTTAGCTAAGGGGCCAAGACATGCTTGCTATCACAAGACCAGCTCTCCTCTCCTGTGATCATCTTCACAGGCCCTGCCTCATGTTCTTCCACCATCTGAAGTGAAGTGGTTATTTATTTAACACATTTTTATACCATCTATAAAGAAATATCAAGGAACTTCCCAACTGATTAAAATAACTGTAAACTTTAAAATCCACAGTTAAAACAGTTAATTTAAATTTAAAATCAACTTTAAAAAATCAACTAAAAGCCTGACTGAACAGGTGTGTCTTCGGTGATTCCATTATGTGAGACAGGGCCTTTTCAGTAGTGGCTCCTAGATTGCCGTAGGCAAGAAGGAGGTGCTTCCTGCCACAAACCCCTCCCCAATAGCAATTTTTCTTTCAGTTAGGCTCAGAGATTGGAAAATAAACTTTTTCAGAAATAATGTATCTGGAAGGTGGTGTTTCAAGGAGGAAAGAGCCAAGGGTGGAGGAAGGAATCACCACATTTCCACCTGCCAATTTTCTGCTTGGAATCACATTCACCTACTCCAGCCTTACAGGTGTTCACAGCTACCCATGTTTGAAGACCTGGTCAGTTGCCATAATATGCAGTATCAGCACGAGACCCTTCTGTTAAGTATTTCTGTATAACTTCAGTAAACATGCTGGCAGAAATACAAAAAGAAAGAGATCTGTTGAAATTAGCCTTGGAGGATTTCGCTGCTTCCTCCAACTACATTATTATATTCAGAGAGAGAAATAATACTGTTGGCATCTCTCTCTCTTTTCCTCCATTTTAGATAAATGGACAGCACTCCTAAGCCCCCTCTTATTAAGTCTTCCTTGTATGAATTGTAGCGGAAACTAGCAAAACAGCATATTTCTTCTTCTTTTTTTAATCGCATACATTATTTATTCTGGGCATTAAGGGGGAAAAAGTGGAATCCAAGACATTCTCCATCATTATGGAAATTATTTGAAAGCCAGAATGCATAGAGTCGCATCTTATAGTTAACATGGCTCTTATAAGACACTGAATCCTGTAAAAGAAGATTCCCAGACTAAGGGGAAAGAACGGTGCAGTAAGCAAAAAAGCATTCAAGCTGTGTTCCTGCTTACAGTTGTTGCACAAGGGCTAAAGCCCCACGGATTTCAATGGGTCTCGCGTCCTTCATAAATAGAAAAGATTGCAGACCGAACAGGAAATATTTAAGAAAGGTAGGTCATGATGAATATATTTTCAAGCAACAACGGCGCTGCTCCAGGAACAAAATTAGCACCAGGGACTGCTCTCTTGGTTTAAGGGGCTTCTTTGCTGCCCCTAGGCACGGAACCCGGAACATGTACATGGTGCAATCTCCCTTACTTAAAGCCCCTTCTCAAAACCAACTTATTTCATATGGTCTCTGGTTTGATCCCCTGAATCTTCATTCCCAAATATAACCACGCTTTAAACATAGGTAGCTACATTTATCAATTTCCCCCCTTCCCACCCATGTCATTCCCTGCCACTGTCTGTCTTTGACTGCAAGCTTTTGGGGGGCAGAGATCATCTATGGTGCCTAGGTAATTCTGTAAGATGCCATATACATCAATGGCAACAATAATTTATTACTTCTACTAAGTGAGCAAAAAGGTAGCTTTTAAAATGGTGACTTTCTTATATTTAGCACTGGGGGTGGGGGTGGAGAACAACTGTCCATTTTCAGCCCCAGCACTCCCCGCCCCATATTAAATACTTCCTGCAGGTTGTTATTTTACAAAATGTCAGGTGGCTATTGCTGGTGTCTACTGTATGTACTCCTTTTTAGTCTGTGAGTCCTTTGGGCACAGGGAACCATCTTATTTCTTATTCTATGTAAACCACTTTTAGAAGGCTTTCCCCTGCTTTTTGATAAAAAGCGGTATAGAATTATTATTTGTTGTAGTAGTAGTAGTAATTATTATTACTATTATTTTAGACACAAAATATATTTCCCTTTTCCAAAGAAGGGAGCAGGGAAAGGGATACATCCTTGTGTTCATTAAATGTGGCATTTTAATATTGCCATACCACTGTAGGCTTAAAAAACACCATAACTTGGGCAGAATTTTGCTTTATATTTCAACTTTTAATTCAATATTCCTCAGATTGATCACGTCAAGTGAACTGTGATGAAAGAACAGTAAGCATCTCAAACCCCTGAAGAATGCAGTGCCTGGAATTATTTTTAGAACAATTCCTGTAGCATTGCTTCTGAGTTGTAGAAACACTCCAAATCAAAAAGTCAATTTTTCCTCTATTTGCAGAAGTGTGCTGGTTTTCACTGGAAAGACGCCTGTGTTTTGTTTGGCTGCCGTTCACATACTGCCTTGGCAGGCTTCCCTTGGAGAGCTTACAGTGGAGATTGCGCTTGCATACAGTAGCGCTCCCATTTTAACCGTCCCAGCCGCCCGTTTTCTAACAACACACAGAAAGAGCTACAAGAATGCAAAATCTCTCGGAGCATCATTTGCTGAAGCCACGATGGAAGAGGGGCAAAGCTGGGTGAGGCCTGCGTTATCAAACGGAGCTCTAAATGGAGAACAGCCCATATAATGCTACATGACAAGTGCTTTTTTTTTTTTTTTTAAGGAGCATCTAAAAAAGAGGGAAACACAAAGAACGACCTGATTCTGCTGAGTCACTAGGCCTGAAGATGCTAGGAAGCAGCTCGGTGTGTGCAATCCATCCCAAAATATTTCCATTAAAAGCTTTCATCTACCCTATAATGACACTGCGGGGGGATTATATATACAATAAGGCCAGAATTAGACTGGGTGTTAATTGTTCATCTGCCACTGAACATAGCAGTCAGGCATTTAGTTTCTCCCTCTGTGGCATCTAATGACCCATAGCCATGGTGTGATGTCACCTCACATCACTGGCTACCACTGGTGGAGGGAACATGGGAAGCTACCTTATACAGAGTAGGTCCATCCAGTATTGTCTACACCAGTGTTTCTCAACGTTTTTGGAGTCATGGACCAGAACATTATTCATGTGCAGTTTCCCGGACCAGCAGTTAGCAAAGGGGTCACCCCCCCTCACCCCCAACCCCACCCCCAGGCATCCTCAAAAAATCAATTTTGGGCAGCTCTCTGGAGCTCATTTCCAGGCAGCCCTCAGTGCTGGATAATGTTCATTTGAAGCGAAATGAACATTATCCAGCAGTGAGCGTTGCCTAGAAATGAACTCTGAAGAGCTCTTGCCGGCTCCCGCCAGTCCAAAATTGTTTTTGGTTTTTTTTTGGGGGGGGATTTTTATTAGCGATGCCTCACGGACCTGTACCCAGCACCTTGCGGACCAGCAATTGACTGTGGACCGGTGGTTGAGAAACACTGGTCTACACTGACTAAAAGCCGCTCTCCAAGGTTTCAGGCAGGAGTCTTTTGTGAACCTGGGACCTTCTGCATGCAAGCACATGCTCTTCCACTGAATTATGGCCCCATATCCTCTTCCCACCCATGTAAGATATTCCCCCCTAAGGGGAATATCTTACAGCAGACAGTATGCACATGTAGCTGCCCATCCAGATGCAAACCAAGGAGGACCCTGGGGACAACTGCTACGCACTGCTGCAAGACCAGTTCTCCTCCCGATCTGTATGGGAAATGCCCAAGTGCCACTAAGTCTCATCATGGGTATACATCCGATGCAACTGAGGTCTGGGGCGAGACATTTCGCTGCTGTTTTCACATCAGATGCATGGTTAGCATCATATTTTGTTTGGTCCTGACTAGATACACAGGGCTGAGCCCATCATAATAGAATACGATGTGTACTTGTGCAATCCGCAAAGCACTGGAGCTAATCCACCTATGCACACAAAACCTGCTTAAGATTTGAAGGCGGGGGGGGGGGAGAGGGAAAGCTTCCCCTCTCATCCTCTTGTGTATGAAAGAGAAGAGCGGAGCAGGGAGACCGAGGCTTCCTTGGGCTCGCTCCTGTTGCACTAAACCGTGGACTGAATCTGGAGTATGAGGAAGGTCTGGGAGAGGATGTGCAATGGGCACCACTGCTTCTAATGCTTCTGGGGCGATGCCCAAAGGGATGATCCATGCACTTTTCCTTCTGCAAGGTTTACTTGCACATCCTCTCCTTGCAGTCGCTTGCAATATTATCTAAAGCCAGCCTCATTTACAAAGAACATGCACTTTATAACAGATAGCAGCAATTAGGTCCCACTTCGCTCCATGGCGTGCTGTCTTGGCCATAATGCGGTAGGGAAACCCAGCTGCATTGCTGTTCATTTCCAAACATATTATACAGCAAACTAAGAAGCCTACAATTTCAAGAGAAACAGACAGGGGTGTAGCAAGGCTGGAGTGGGCCCAGAGACAAGATTTTAAAAATGGGCCCCCCTTCTCACTGAAGCTCAGCTCATGAAGTAAAGAAATCTTAATTGAGGCTGAATAGTGGTAACAAAAAGATTAGTAAAATTTGTGTGTGTGTGTGTGCGCGCGCATGCCACAATAGAACATCACCCTAAATTATTTTAAAAAGGTTTTGTAAATTGTGGACGATGCAAGTCATTTCATGGTACTAGAGAAAGACATGCTGTTTTGGTAGCTAATGCTATGGCAGAAGAGTGAAAACATACACCATAATAATATCACTACAGAGGGTAGGGCAGTTCACACGATCATAATTAGGGCAGGAGGAGTCTCCTACCCTAATTTGGGAGCTATTTTCCTCCTATCTCATTGAGCAGCTGGATACACATGCTGGGTAGGAGGGAGCCCTCCAATCCAGCTGCTGCTTATGAATACGAATAAGAAGAATATGTATATACAGGAGAGCTCTGTTATTCGTGGGGGTTCCATTATGGGTGGGGGGAGATAACAAATCTGCAAATAATGGGGCATTAAAGTGAATGCAAATAGGAGAGTTATGTTCCCACATCACCCCAAATTGCCCCCCAAATGGCAAAATGGTCCAAATAAAGTGCCCTACCATGCTCCACTGCTTACCAGGGGTCTGAAGATGCCCTCTAAGAGTTAACCATCGGCCAAATATCACTTTTTTGCCCCATTTTTAAAAAGAAATGAGCCACAAAATGGTTCCCGGAGTCAAAATGGCAGCCAGAAATGACCTCCAAGGTAATTTCCGGCCACCCTTGACCCACGGATACGTGGGTTCAAACCTTTCTTTCTGCTGTTTTTTCCTCGCTTATACCAAGGTCAGGTGTCCATTAACTGACTACTGCTGTGCGAAACCATGGGTGCTGGACCTGCCATTAACGAGGTTCTCCTGTACCACTTTTCAACAAAAGTTCTCAAAGCGGTTTACACAGATATAAATAATGCTTAGCACATGAGCATGGACAGCGCCTCCGACCGTGGATTTAACTGACAGACTATCAGCAAGTGGGAGTGCGCACAGATCCCGAATAAAGGTAGGAGGCTTCTCCTACCCAAATGATGAATGTGTGAATTGCCCTGGTAAGTAAGAAGGAACTCAGCACTGTCATTTTCAGTAGCAGCCCTGTGTCCCGTATAATGTATAGTTCGGCCCCTAGTACTGTTACTTGAAAACAGAACGAAAACTGCCCCATCCAAGCGGTTTCTCCTTCGCACTGATCTGGTATGTTTTGCTTTTTATTCACTCAACCTCTTTCTCTCCCTTGTTTACAAAGGTTTCATTATGTTTTCAACTAATCAGGAAGGCCTGCTAATACACAATTAACATGTGATTATGGAAAAAAAATAGCTTCCAGAAGAAGGAAAAGTAATTAAGTACAGAACACTTTTCAATAAGTGCTCACTTTAACTCATTGTTAGAACACAGTCTAGGTTAGTCCACAATGGATGGAACAGATGCCAAGGGCAAAATGTTAAAAGCAAATAAAAAGGACATTATTTTCTTTGGGAAAAATAATCATCTGCTCCACAAAACCCTACACATGAACAACAGATTTCAGTTGTTTCTGTTATGACCTCCTGCTCTTTTCTCCCTTTGCTTTTCTGAAGTGCTCTTTTTGATTTTTTTCCCCACTTGTAAAGGAATCATTCATTCTACCTTCACCGTAAGACTAAATGGGTAAATCATCATCAAAACAAAGACGTGCTTAATAAATTATGCTCTCCTCACATTCCACTAAGAAGCAACACTCCCAGTAAATCCGTGCAAGCTTTGCCCATAGAAGAGGCAATTGTGGCCACTATATACTATGAACAGAATATGGCACTCTTACTGGTAGACAGAACATGGCTTACGTTCAAGGACCTTTGCTTCCTACTCCACTAACCTCCTACCCCACTAACTTTGTTTCCTACCCACTAAGCAAAGAGGGACCTTTTAAAAGTGGTGATTCCCTTTATTTAGCAGGGGGAGAGCAACTGGCCCTATCCATCCCCAGCACAACATCCCTCCAGTGGCTGATGGAGGGATGCTCCATCTTATGTTTCTAGCTTATGTTTCTTTTTAAGATTGTGCGCCCTTTGGAGACAGGGAGCTATTTTATTGGTTTTTAAACTGATTTTTCTATGTTGAGAACTCTTTCTGTAAAGTGGTGTGTAGTGTTGCAGATGGCCCTTCCTCCAAGGCACAGGAAGACTGCTTGCCTCTGGGTTCTGCACATACACTTGCCTTTGGCTTCTGTCAACAGGCCATGAGGAAGAGATCAAATTGCCAGAGTAAAGATGCACTGATTGACTGAACGCTTTGCTGCATGGCCAGTGCTGCAAGGGTCCACTCTGCCTGCCCTATTGTCACATGAAGTAGTTGTGCGAACGGACTAAGTACTTTTTCTTGTGCTGTGTTACTGCAGCCATCTGTAGTGCCATTAATAGCAAAAAGATCACTTGCTCACCTTGCTTTTCCCCCCAGAGTTTAAAATCCATCGGTTGACAATGTCCTTACTTCAAGACACACCATAAAGGTTGACAGCCTGGAGCTAACTTTCTCTTCCTCTCTTTCTTTAAAACCAGTGCTTTATCTAAATAGGTTTGGCCATTTTGGATCTAGCTATTGTCAAAATGCATCCCATGCTCTGGATGCTTTCTGCCAACTCTCTATGGCAAAAGAGGTTCTCTTTGGGAAAATATAAATTCTTCTGGATGTCTGTCCTTGAAATGGAATCTTCTGAAGGAGGGGGCTAGTTCCCTTTCCCCTCTCCCCACAACTGTATTTTGAATTAAACAAGACAAGCACTGGTTCACTGAACATCAGGATCTGTGCAGAATGGTTGCCTCCCCCTTGCAAGGAGCTGAGGCCCTCTGGACTGAGAATGATGGGGTCTGAAAGACATTCTGCACTCCTGGATTGCTTGCCAAGGCCCCAGTTGAGTTGCTACTTCTCTCCGGGGAAACCCAACACTTCCCAACATTTCACCTTCATATGCTAATTCATGTAAATGCATGGAGGCATATAATGGCCCACTGCTTTAGCACGGAGGCTAAGCTTTTTAAACAAGTGGTCAGGCGGGTTTAAAATGGGCCAGATGACAAAACTGATCACAACAGAGCACATATAGCAGCAGTTCCTTGTCCTTAATTTTATATTCCAAACTGTGCATCACATCGCAGAGGTGGTTTTTTTCTCCCTTCAACCACTCCAAATCCCATTAGTTTCATTGGCAGTTTAGGTAATACGATTTGCATGGTGAAAATTCCATTTATATTAGATTGGGTCCAAAGGACTTGAAGGGCTGATATCATTGTCAGTCAAAGGGGTGGGTCTGGAGGGCTGGTTCTACAGAAGGGTTTCATTCATTTTCTCTTACAAAGCTGGTAAGGGCTATACAGCCAAATCCCAAATTCTTACTAAGGGCCAGATCAGAATCACTGGAATTAATCGCCCACTCAAGAACTGAATCTATGATCCTTCCTCAGGCTGGTTTCAGTGGCAAATCATGTGGAAGTATGCTTTACCAACAGAAGCAAGGGTGGCAGGCACAAGGCCAGAAAGATATACTTTTTCAGTGTAAAAATTGGCAGGCTTTATTGAACTATATATGTGGGGTTCTTTTTCCCTGAATAAGAAGAAATGATGCATCTGAAGAAAGATAAGGCAGAAACAGAGTAACAACAGTTGACAGGTGTTTCTTTCTGGGTTTCAAGACATGTAAGTTAAGTAGGGGAAAACTTCTAAAAATATTCTTCACTTAGAAAATGAATAGTCAGAGATGGCATATTTACTGGTGACAGGTTTGCCCAGATTAAAAAGAAAGAAAAGAAAACCAGAAGCATGATCCAGCCAAAGTCACACTCCACTGGTTTCAGTGGGAAATCCTATTCTGACATTATGTTGTACAACTGCACAGATATCTGTACACATGTACAAGTTGTTGTGTAAACCCCTGCTAACTTGACAAAGAGGCACCTTTTAACATGGTGGTTCTCTTTATTTAGCAGAGGGAGAGTAACTGGCCCTATCCACCCCCAGCACAGGACCTCCAGTGACTGTTGCTGGTGTCTATCTTATGTTCCTTTTTAGATTGTGAGCCCTTTGGGGACAGGGATCCATCTTATTTATTTATTATTTATCTTTGTAACCCGCCCTGAGCCATTTTTGGAAGGGTGGTATAGAGATTGAATTAATAATAATTACTACTACTACAACTACTACTACTACAACAACAACTACTACTACTACTACTAATAATAATAATAATAATGGCTATAACCACATTCATTTTAAAAGTGAACTTGGATACAGGCATCTCAAATGCATGGTACAGATAAGAAGTACACTGCTGCATCTGTGTTCAACATAATGTGCTAATAACTGTACCCGTGTATAGATCGGTACCTATATACAATGTACGCTCATTTCACGAGTGTTGAGCACAACATGTGAATAGGGCTGGAAAGATAAGGAGATGCTTTATACCCTCCCATGGACATCAACAGAAATTTGAAAGTACGTTGCAAAAAGACCTGGGTAGCTCTGGTTTAAAGTTCAAATGTGAAAACTATTCTATCAATACAGGGATGCAATAAGGCTGAGTGGGACCTGGGGGCAGGGAGTGATTATGGACCACCCCCACCCCCACTCCCTTCTTCTTTAGAGAGATTCAGGCACATTTGTCACCCACTGTTCAATTTTACCGCTGCATACATACCATGCTGGAGTGGATTACAGTTAGTTTGGTGTTTGCTGCATATTCAAATTGTGATTACATAAAACAGGTCCAAAGATTAAACTTTTTTCTTTCTTTTTTTTTAGGACTGTGCAAATTAAAAGTAAAACCCTGGAAGAAAGGTTAATCGGTGTTGTTTAAAACTGAACACCTAACATCTGCACGGTCTGTAAACATTTGAGTTTTTCTTTTCTTCCCAGGAAGTTATTAAATATTAAAAAGTGAAATCTCTTACAACCCATGTGTAAACAAAATTCAAACCACAGTTTGGCAATGCAGCATTAGCTGTGTCGTCATCACCACAGCCTGATCTTATCAAATGAGAGTGCTCACTCATTAAATTAGTGCAAGGAGAGATATTAGCACTATCTGGTACAGCATTATACGAAGAGATTAAAAGTTAGAGTCAAGGGAATGAGACTGCAGTCCAGTGGACAAAGTGTTGGGTGGGGACTTGGGTTCAAATCTGCATACAGTCCCTGGACTGCCTTGGTCTAGTCAGTATCTCAGCTTCAGTCTCACAAGAAAATATGACCTATAACGATTGTTAGGATGATAAGCAGGATCGAGAATGGGGCAGCTCAATTATATTCCCCTCTATACTTCTTGTCTCACAAGCAGAGAACATAAGAACAGCCCTGCTGGATCAGGCCCAAGGCCTATCTAGTCCAGCAACCTGTTTCTCACAGTGGCCCACTAGATACCTCTCGGAAGCCCACAGGCAAGAGCTAAGGGCATCCTCTTTCTTGCTATTGCTCCTGGCCTGCAACTGGTATTCAGAAGCATCCTGCCTCTGAACCCCAAGGCATCCTATAGCCATCAAGGCTAGTAGCCACTGATAGACCTGTCCTCCTTGAATTTGTCCATACCCGCTTTAAAGCCATTGAAGCTGGTGGCCATCTCCACATCCTGTGGCAGAGAATTCCATAGATTAGCCATGTGCTGTGTGAATATGTACTTCCTAAATTTCCTGGCAATCTGAGTCTAGGCAACAATGTCCTACTCACCACCAGGTAGAAGGGGAAAGCCATTTATTGCAACTCCTGCATTAGGTGCCCTGGCCACTCTCTCCTCTTGTAACTTTTAATACGTAGTATGAACATGTTGTGGGGGAGTCGGATTCCACCTGCTGGCCACACACACCCCCGACCACTATGTCTTGGTCCAAAAGTGATAACAGGCCCTTTGCACATAAGACATGTGCGGGGACAGCCTGTTCTCATCTTTGGCCCAACACATGTGGGTTGGCGAGTGGGGCCAGAGAGCACAATCTTGCCTCCCTCCGTGTCTTTGCTCTATGCATGGTGACATTGTGAAAACTGAGCTTCTATCTCACTGTGTGTTGCATAGTGAAGCATGGGCCCCCCATCTCCTCTGCCAACCCAAAACACCCCTTTGGGTGTGCTCTCAGGTGCTCTTCTGCCTTGACACAGTTGACTGTAGGGCCAGGCTCTGTTTTGAAACCCTGTTTTCAATTGGCCAAGCCCTTAGGATGGGGCTGCACAACTTGGGCCCTCCAACTGTTGTTGGACTACAACCTCCTTCACCCCCGACTATTGGCCACAGTGGCTTGGGATGATGGGAGTTGTAGTTGACAGCTGGAGGGCCCAAGTTGTGCACTCCACCTTAGAATGCTAAACAGCACATAGGGCGAGATACCCAAATTGTCGAGACAGGCAGCTCTTCCAGCAATGGAAGTGAGTTACTCTTCCAAGAGGGCTAGTCTCTCGGTTCAGGCCATTCCAAACCTTTCGCACATTTCAAACATCCATATCTTTTCCAAATGCCACAATCTGGTGGAGTCTTATATTCAGATCAGCCCTAGACTGCCACCTGTGGGGGGATGATTTTCAGCGAGAAAATGTACAGGAAAGCAGCCCCTCCCCTCCTGTGAAGCTCTTCAGATTCAAACTACAGCTTTGTGGGCTGCATGTTATCTTTTCAAAGGTGTTTAAAAAAAAAAAAAACTACCCAAGAAAGCACACATAATGTTTAGTTCCACCTGAAAGATGGAGAACTCAAGAGTTCACTGTAGAAAATCATCTTTTTGTTGTCATGGTTGGCAACATAACAAGAGGCTGCAGTTCAGCAAAGTACTCGCCTAATTATAAGCACAACACATGTTCTCCTTACCGGATTCAGTGGCATGAGATTGTATTTTTAAAAAGGGAGGAAATTGACATTTCAAAGCTATCTGAGAAATTTGGATACCTAACTACTGACAGAACAGTGCACTGAGCATCTAGATCTCAAAGACTGTTCAGAAAAAGAACAAAAAAACAGACCCACACAAATCTATCAAAGATTTTAAGGCTCTTTTTATGAGCAGCCGCAGTAGGGCAGAAGCGGGGAAACCTGGATAGCAAGGCTCATGTGGAGCCTGAGGACCTGCTCCTGTCTCACTGCTCCAGAGCAGGGTTACCTGGAAATGAAGCCCAATTTTTAACCCAGGTTAGAGGAGCAAAGCCCCATTCACCATAACAACCCTGATCATGTATGCAATCGGGGCTGTGTGTTGCAGCTCCCGGCAGCCCAGCTTCCGAAATAGCACAGAATGTGGATTGAAGAGTGGCCAGGAAGCCGGGAGCTGCAGCATTGCCATGGGCAGCCTCTCGGCTTCCCACGGAATGCATTGTGGGATATCGGAGGACTTCCTCCTCCAGATCCCAAATGTAGTAAGTTCCGCCGCACCAATCATGTGGCAGCGCAGCATGGCGGAGTGCTATAGACACTAAGCTTGTGGGGGAGAATGCAGGTATACTCTTTCTACCACCCACACCCATGTGCATAGCCTTTTTGACTTTCAAGGAAAGCATGGTGATCTCTAATGGGATTGTTAAAATCCTTTTTTTCTACTGGGCTAAGTTCTACAAGCTATCAGTGAATGACACAACTTGAAGCAATGAGAAATTAAACTATTGATAGTGCAAAAGAAATTTGAATATGTGAAGTAAAAATAAAGGAATGTCTACACACACACACACACACACACACACACACACACACACACACACACGTATAATCATAGTTGACAACTATGTGCTTGTTATGCATTAGAACTCTGTATACTGCCCGGGCAGACGTCGTCATGTGGATATTTTTATGAGTAGCTTTCTTTCTTTTCTCCCCCCTCCTGCTCCTGCTATGTAGGTGCTAAAGGAACAAGTGGAGCTAGTTACCACCTCTTATGCCTGTGCCATATCATACAAGTCCTTCCAGATAAACATCTTGCAAGAAGCAGGGAAACAATTAAAAAAACCCAGAAGGCTATAAATGATGGAGAAGCCAAGGAACAGAATTCTGGACCAGTTCCCCATCTCCATTCATGCCAAAAATATATATAAATCTGAGCCTTGTGAGAGGGCAGCTGGACAGTAGGGGTTGTCCACAGTAATATGAATGGGAATTAGATATGATCGAACAGGCTCATTGCATTTTCAACAGCACATCCAATCTTCTCCGTGCCCCCCTCCCCTTCTAATGGAATACATGACAAGTGATACTGTAACCAAGCAACCGGACAGATGAAGGGTTTCAAAGTTCCAGCACACAATCGCTTTGTGCTGAAGATTTAGGTGAGCAGGATCCAACCAAAAGGGCTACATTCATTTTTTAAATGTACCCACAACTTCCTCAATCACTAAATCTTTCCCCCGCATAGACTCTGAAACAGAGAATTCTATCTGGGTGCAAATTAAGTTCTGATTAAGTATAATTCTACTGTCCAGAGGCATATACAGGAAGTTGGTATCTGTTGTCAGAATGGAACTATCTGTCAGTTGCACACCAGCAAACTCCTCTCCATTCCTCTCAAAGTCCACTCTCATCTCCTGCCCCACTTCTTTCACACACAGAGAACAAATTACAAGCTTAAATTCTATTAAATTTCAGCCTCCTCCCACTCCCCACTCAACCAACTCTCAGAACTCCAGAGGGCAATTAAGGGCAGGAACACTCTGCATCTCCTCCACTTCTATGTGAACCACACAAGCCCACAATACTTTGCCAACATGTGTTGAAATAGAACAACCAGTCCCATTTCTGAAGTTTCCCCTTTGCTTGATTTGATTAGGATTATTAGGAAATAGATTAATTATGGAGCCATTCCTCCCAAATATCCAACAAACCTAGCCCCTTGTAGCCCAATTTTCTAGTTTGACTATTAAATATAGGTTTCCTAGGTCTCTCTGGTGTCTCTCCTTCAGAGCCCAGAGCTCTTAAACTGTAGCCCACAAGATAGACTGGTTTCTCATTTTGCTATGCTCCTCTCACAGCCCACCATTCAGAGGGCAGACTGTGAGATCACAGATCTTGATGTGACTGTAGCTCGAGTTAGACATGCCATTGTACGTGCAAACAGGTGTCTGTACACATGTACTTCTCATGACTTGGAAACTGGGCTTTTATTAATGCAGCCTAAAATCACAATCGCCCTTTTCACAGTTGCATCACACTGCAGGTTCATGTTCCATGGATGTCATTGACCTCAATCCTGAGGTCATTTCATGTGTGCTATTGCCAAGCCAGATGTGTCCGTAGTCTTTGTGTAGTAGTAGTGGCGTCACCTGCCCTTTCCCTTGGCTTAGGAAAAGGGATGAGAAGCCCTGGAGCATCTGCATGGAGCTGAGATCAAGGTCTAAGGTTAGCAGGAAGGGGCAACTCACTCATCTTAGCTTGCAGAGGAAGTGATCTCTTGCTTTCTCTTGCTATGTCTTTGAGGTCTGGATTGTATGCGTTCCAGACATGGATGTGGTAGATATAAACGAATGAAATTACTCACCTATGCAGACTGCTAGAGTCCTGTGTGCAGGTGCAGCTTGGCTGTGGCCATGCCACAAACTCTCCCTTTCCCTTGACAACAATTTAATACTGGCATGTAGTCAGAGGTGCACCTAGGTAATGTTGGAGCCTGGACCTAATGGCCTTTCAACGCACTGCCCCCACCCCACTGCCACCAGATAAGCTGCAATGCACTAATTTTTACACCAGAACATGCTCAGGGAAAGCGGGGAACTCTTTTCATTTCTATGTTTAGAAGTGATTCTGAGTAAGATACTTCCCACTGCCTTGTAAAGAGATACCACATTTTGCATTCTCAACATTTGGAGGTCCCTCAGGCTTGCGGGGGACTGGACCTCTGCCCGGAAGTCCAGTCCAAAGAGCGGCATTGCATGTACATAAGAACATAAGAACAGCCCTGCTGGATCAGGCTCATCCAGCATCCTGTTTCGCACAGTGGCCCACCAGATGCCGCTGGAAGCCACAGGCAGGAGTTGAGGGCGTGCCCTCTCTCCTGCCATTACGCCCCTGCAACTGGTACTCAGAGGCACACCTCTGAGTAGTACCGGCATAGGACTTCTCTCCTACCCACCATGATGACACTCTTCTAGAATCTCTTCTAGAAGAGTAATGACACTCTTCTAGAATCTCCGGGTGCACCATCACAGCTCAGCTCCCACAGATCTTGGCATGTTCCTTTTACTATGCAATGATGCTGCTTATGCAATCACAGAGGAAGCAAATGAACACCGCCTGAGCTGAAACTGGCCAGAGGAAAAATAAACAACTGCGGGGCGAAACAGGAAGAAATACTAGTGAGGTAGAACAGCTATAAGTAAAACTGCTTCCAACTCTTATTAGGAATTCTCCCATCCCTAAGATCAGCCAACCATGTCCTCTGACTGGTACCAAATATGTGCCAAGTTGGAAATGACAGGCTCCTAGAGAGGCATTCTTGGTGTACACCCAACAACTGAGGCACTTTCTCCCATTAAAGATCTGCCAGTATCTGAGCATTGTTTGCAAGTATTATCAAACTGTGCTTTGTTCCATTCAGCCTGCCACTTGCTGGCCGGGACTAAGCCGGGGCGGGGTTTTGATTGCATTTTCCATCTGTTTTAATAGAGATATTTTTAAATGTGCACAAAAACCTGAATTTCCCTGCCCAGGACCTCAGGACCTCTAACTTCAGATACACTGGAGTACTGTGTACAATTCTGGTCACCACATCTTAAAAAGGACATTGTTGAACTGGAAAAGGTGCAGAAGAGGGCAACCAAGATGATCAGGGGCCTAGAGCACCTTTCTTATGAGGCAAGACTACAACACCTGGGGCTTTTTAGCTTAGAAAAAAGATGACTGCGGGGAGACCTGATAGAGGTCTATAAAATCATGCATGGTTTGGAGAATTTGGAGAGAGAGAAATTCTTTTCCCTCTCACACAACACTAGAACCAGGGGTCACTCCATGAAATTGATTGCCAGGAGGTCTAGGACCAACAAACGGAAGTACTTTTTCACACAATGCATGATCCACTTGTAGAACTCTCTGCCACAGGACGTAGTGACAGCCAACAACCTGGATGGCTTTAAGAGGGGTTTGGATAACTTCATGGAGGAGAGGTCCATCAAGGGCTACTAGTTGGAGGGCTGTGGGCCACCTCCAGTCTCAAAAGGCAGGATGGCTCTGAGAACCAGTTGCAGGGGAGTAATGGCAGGAGAGAGGGCACACCCTCAGCTCCTGCCTGTGGCTTCCAGCAGCATCTGGTGGGTCACTGTGAGAAACAGGATGCTGGACTAGATGGGCCTTGGGCCTGATCCAGGAGGGCTGTTCTTATGTTCTTATGCATAGATACATAATGGCAGTTCAAAGAGGCAGAGCCGGCAATTAGGCCAACCCTACCATAGGCAGGGTGAGACAGCCTGCATCAGGCAACGTATTCTGGGATACCGTTAAAGGGCAGCAAATTGTCAATTTATTGGGACTACCTCAGAAGACACCATTTGGTTTTTGTGCCTCAGACATCCAAATGTTTGGGGCCACTCTGGTTAGCAGGTGTATCTGTCTAAGGCACTGTAGAACTATTGGTGGTATTTGAGATCATTTAAACAACCACTATTTTCAGTAATTGCTACATACAAGGATAATATCCAGCCATTGATTTGAGATAAGTTGTCAAAAGGGAAAGAGAAATAAGCCTTCACCGGTTGAATTGCTACTATGGAACAAGGAGATGTTATTTTATTATTTTTATTATTTATTAAAACACTTTTATACCGCCCAAAACTTACGTCTCTGTTTATTATTTATTTATTTATTAGATTAGATTTTAGTTTTAGATGTTGGTTTTCCGTCTGTAAATCAACACTCACCGGAAAACTATAGGCATCCATAACTGTATATTTTTAATAGCACAGGATCTGACCTTAGTATGAGATCACTGACCATGTGAGTTATGCACTCTGGACTAAAATCAAGGGCACATATAGGTCTTATTCACACATAAAATCTGTGTACAGTGCAAGTGCATACAGATCTGTATGCACACACAGTTAATCACATGCAGAGGCATACCTAGGTAATTTTAGAACCTGGTCCTAAAGGCCTTTGGAGGCCCCTCCTCCCCTGCAGATTAAATATCATCATGCTCGGCCGAGTGACCACAGTACCTGGCAGCGTGGCACCACTGGGAGCGGGCTTGAACCTGGTGATTCGGACTCGATCCCTTCCTTAGCCTGGGTTAGGCTGCGTGTTAGAACAGCCTCATTGTGTTCAACACATGTACAATAGTACACATACCTGCATTTGAGGGGACCTGTACCCAGGTTCATTTTTTAGCCTACTTTCCAGTAGGCTTATGAGATCCCCTGGCATTCCGTGTGTCCATGTGTGACGTGCCCACCCCCCATCAACTTTGAAATGCCTGGACCAATATGAACCAAATCAGGTACTGCTGTAGGGGCACATGGAGAAACCTCAATGGCATAGTTTGTGATGTCATCTACCCCAATCCAAGACAGCAGACGTACAAATGTTTGAGGCGCAAGTGGGCTAACTTGTGGACTGTCTAACCAATTTGAGCCAAATTAGGTACAGTTGTAGTGAATGACACACAGGGACACCTCAATGGCATAGTCCATCTCAATTCAATATGGCAGACGTGTAAATGTTTGAGGCACAATTGGGCTAACTTATGAACTGCCTAACTGATTTTAACCAAATTTACTACAGTTGTAGGGGCACATG
This sequence comes from Hemicordylus capensis, assembly GCF_027244095.1. Taxonomy (NCBI): domain Eukaryota; kingdom Metazoa; phylum Chordata; class Lepidosauria; order Squamata; family Cordylidae; genus Hemicordylus; species Hemicordylus capensis. The sequence continues at coordinate 26,798,568 of NC_069657.1, read as the reverse complement.
CGGAAGCCACAGTGCCATAGTTTGTGATGATGTCATCCACCCCACCCACCCCGTTCATATTGGTCCAGGCATTTCAAAGTTGATGGGGGTGGGCACGTCACACATGGACACACGGAATGCCGGGGGATCTCATAAGCCTACTGGAAAGTAGGCTAAAAAAATGAACCAGTCCAAGGTGGCAGATGTGTGAACTTACGAGGAGCAAGTGCACTAACTTGAGGACTGTCTAACCAATTTGGACCACATTTGGTACAGTTGAAGTGAGTGACACACAGGGACACCTCAATGGTGTGGTTTGTAATGATGTCATCCACCCCAGTCCAAGACAGCAGATGCATGAACATCTGAGGTGCAAGAGATCTAAGTTCTGGACCTCGATTTGAACCAAATTAAGTCCAGTTGTAGAGATAGTGAAAGGAAAGTAGGCAGATTAGTTCTTACTAGAAGAAATTGTTTAAAATGAATGCATGTGCTGAATACTCGTTCACATAAAACATGTAATACTTCTACTTCACAAGAAGTAATAGTTCTACTTTATGACACACTAGTCAGACCTTGGGGTGATTCTCACGATCAACAAAAATCAGGCTAGCAGAGGCTAGCCCAATTTTTGTTGACCGTAAGAACCACCAGGCTTGCAGCCGAGCCCGGTGGTTCTTGAGTGGGTAACCCGCTCAAGAACCCCTGCTAAAAAGCAGGTTTGCGGAGCGAGCGCTCCAGCAAACCTGCTTTTTAAGATCGTGAGTAGCCGTGGCGCGCCTTCGCGCTGTGTCTACCCCAGCAGGGAGGCGAAAAGCCGCCTCCCGGCTCCAGGGGTCTCCCCAGTATGCCCTGCGTGCTCGCACAGGGCATACTGGGGCTTGCGGGGGCCACGCAGCTCCCGCTCCCCCACCCCCCGCCGGCTCCGTCACAGAGCCAGCAACCGTGTGGGTGCCAATCCGGCCGCCCAGGGCTCCCTGCCCGCTCGTCTGCGGGGAGAGCAGGCTTAGCCCGCTCTTGCCACAGTTTCGAAAAAAATGGGTCTCATGGATTGTGAGACCCAGACCCTTGTCTGGACTACTGTGTTGTGTTCTGGTCACTGCATTTTATAAAGCACATTAAAAAACTTGAATGGGTTCAGAAAAGGGCAATGAAGATGGTCATAGGAAACTTCCATATACTGAGTCAGACCATTCGCCTATCTAACTTAGTACTGTCTACACAGACTGGCAGCAGCTTCTCCATGGTTGCAGGCAGAAATGTCTCTCAGCCCTATTTTGGCAAATCCAGGGAGGGAACTTTAAATCTTCTGCTCTTCCCAGAGCGGGTCCATCCCCTAAGGGGAATATCTTGCAGTGCTCACACTTCTAGTCTCCTATTCATATGCAACCAGGGCAGATCTGCTTAGCTAAGGGGACAAGTCATGCTTGCTACCACAAGACCAGCTCTTCTCAGTCTAGGATCTGGGGTCAGTGGTCTAGGAAACATGCCCTATGAGGAAAGGTTGAAGGAACTCTGCATATTTTGCCTGCCGAAAAGCAGACTGATGGACGACCAGATAACAATTTTCAAAAGACTACAGGGCAGTCACATAGAAGAGAGCAAACAGTTGTCCTCTAGAGCAGTGATTCTCAACATTGGGTCCCCAGATGTTATTGGACTTCAACTCCCATCATCCCCAACCAAAGGCCACTGTGGCTGGGGATTACAGCAGTTGAAGTCCACTAACATCTGGGGACCCAACGCTGAGAATCCCTGCTCTAGAGCTAATGGGCTTAGGTCACAGGAGGGTAGGTTTTGGTTAAACATTATCCAGGGAATTGGCTTGATTAGCAAGCCAGAGGTTGCTGATTTGAATCTCCACTGGTATGTTTCCCAGACTATGAGAAACACCTATATCAGGCAGCAGCAATATAGGAAGATGCTGAAAGGCATCACCACATACTGCGTGTTAGATGGCAATGGTAAACCCCTCCTGTATTCGACCAAAGACAACCACAGGGATCTGTGGTTGCCAGGAGTTGACACTGACTCGACAGCACACTTTACCTTTACCTGTGTTAAATGGAACACAGTAATCCAGATAAGGTCTGACAAGTATGCCATAAAGTAGAACTATTACTTACTCTATGGGAGGAGAGCTGGTCTTGTGTTAGCAAGCATTACTGGTCTCCTTAGCTATGCAGGATCCACCCTGGTTGCATATGAATGGGAGACTAGAAGTGTGAGCACTGTAAGATCCATCCCTTAGGGGATGGAGCCGCTCTGGGAAGAGCAGAAGGTTCCAAGTTCCCTCCCTGGCTTCTCCAAGATAGGGCTGAGAGAGATTCCTGCCTGCAACCTGGAGAAACCGCTGCCAGTCTGTGAAGACAATACTGAGCTAGATGGACCAATGGTCTGACGCAGTATATGGCAGCTTCCTATGTTCCTATTATGAGAACCTTCATAGTGGGAAGAGCAGTTCAGCTATGGAACTAGTTACCAGGAGTGGTGATGGGCTCTCCCTTGCCATAGATCTTCAAACAGGGATTGTATTAGACATGCTCTAGCTTTGGATTTCCTTCACTGAACAGGGGGTTGCAATAAATGGTCTACACAGCCCCATCGAACTCTATGATTCTGTGAGGTGGTCTTGGGAATCAGCCATGGTCCATCCGGAGTGGGGTGAGTTCCGCAACTTTGACCGCAACCCAAATGTGCCAACCCTGACACCAAGCTAGCAAGGTCCAGCCACCAACAGATCTTTGAGTGTCATCCTAGTGCAAAAGCCAAGAAGATGCTTCCACGTAGTAAGGTTTTTAGGGCAATGGGAGCACTGCAAAAGGCACCACGTGGCTCTTTACCTGATCTCAGATCCCAGCTGAAAGCAATCACTATTTGAACTGCTGCTGCTAAAAATGATCCCTGAAACAAGCTCTTATTTTAGTTTTTAAGATAGATATAGATACAGTCAAATGAATGCAAATATTCCTGAACCCATTTTTATCGGCTCTATTTTCAGCATGGGATAGGCTTGATTGTGGCTGGGAGAGGGAGGGAATGATTACTGTAGCAAGATGAAGAACCTCAAACCTACCACTTCAGGATTTTGAAATGTTGGCTGCTGGGGGGTGGGTGAGGAGGAGGCAGGCATTCAGAAAGATGGACTGATAATCTGAACAGTTCATTCTAATCACTCTCCAAATTGGAATGTCAGAGGCTAAATCATTCCAACGGGCTCTCAAAGAGAAACATCTGCTTGGCTTTTTTACTTCTGAATTACAAAGCAAACAGTATACATGTATAACAGTTGAAGCAGGAACTGTATTACTTCTGGATCAGAACCAGTACATTATTTTATTCATTTAGATTTGCAGTCTACTCCCTCCTGAAGGGCTCAAGAGGGGTAAGAAAAGCAAAAGCAATGAAAAATGGAACATAGGAAGCTGTGTTGAACAGAGTCGGACCATTATTATTATTTATTTTTATTAATAATAATAATAATAATAATAATAATAATAATAATAATAATAATATTTATAGGCTGCCTTTGGGGGTCTATTTTTGGGTCTGAGGAGTCAATTGGGGGACTGTTGCAGCAGTTTAGGTGAATTAGATTACAGGAGTTCTGTCATTTGTACATATGAAGCTGCTTTATACTCCATCAGACTATTAGTCCATCCAGTTCCATAGGTTTCAAGCAGGAGTCCTTCTCAGCTCTATAGATGCCGGTGATTGGATCCTGGGCTTTCTGCATGCAAAGCAGATGCTCTGACACTGACCTGTGGCCTCATCCCCAAACTCAAGAGAACAAAATGTAATCACATTCACCGAAATCCTCAGACCCAAACACCAATCCAAACAGGGAAGCCTTACGATGCTTCCAAAAGATGCTCAGCCTTGGAGCTGAATTACATCTCCACTAATTCATGCATATACACCTTTATTATACAAGAACTGTAATTGCATGTAATTAACATGGATATTCCTTGGGGCGCTTTCCTAATATTAGTTAGGCTTATCATGCCCACAGGTGACGAAGACATGCCTGGAGGAGTTTAAAAAGCTTATCAACTTTTAAAATAGCAAGCCGGCCAGATTTCTCATCTCAATTGCACCTTGTCAGGGAGACAGTTAAAACACAGTCATTTATAACATTTATTTTATTTCAGACATTCAAGGGTACAGCTCGCCCTGTCCTGAGGGCTCGGGATGGGCAAAAGAGTATGGAACATAGTTAAGACAAAATAAATTAAATCAGACTAAATCATCACCCCTCCAAATTGGCACCCGTTGATGGGTCTTATATCACTTGGGTACTAAAGATTCCATATCTGGGGGTAGGAAGTCTATGAGGAAATATCTCACAGGTCTGCAGTTCCCAGGGAAATGTGACACCCCTTCAGCATTTTAAAATGGTGTTTGGATTTTATTTTTATTTTTAATCCCAAAAGGGCTTCTAACATCAATTTTTAGTATGCTCTGTTCTTTTCCCCCCCTCCTGCTCGAAATATTGTTTAAAAATAATTTTATTTTATATTTTATGATATATTTTTATGATGTTAGCCACTTAGCATCGACCACTAGCTGAGAAAGGCAGGATAGAAATTAATAAAATTAAAAATAAAATAATTCTCTCTGTGCCCTTGCTGTCTCAACCTAGCACAAAGAAACAGTGGCTGACAGCCAAACTAAATTACTCAAGCAATCCCATTGAAATTAATAGGACAAGTTAATCACAAATAACGTGTCCTATTAATTTCAATGGAACTACTCATGAGGCAGTATTAAGGAAGCTTTTTTTCCCTTTTAACATTCTTATAGGTAGTATACAAAAGGGAACTTGAAAACTGATTTGAAATTTTGAAACTCCAGATGGTAGATTAGTTTAAGCATTCTCTCGATTTCATTTATTTATTTTGGTGTGCTACACTAAAAACACAATGTATGGCATTCAGACTAAATTCCTTGTGAGTAGTCTTATTTAAATTAGTGGGACAAGTTAGCCATGACTAACTTCTCCCAATAATTTCAATGGGACTACTCATGAGGAATTTAGACTGGATGCCAGCCAGTAAGAAAGAACATCACCCATGTGGGTGGGACTCCATTCAGTCAGTCGTTTATTTGTTCATTAATTCAAAATATTCATATACTTCCCTGCATTTAAATAATAATAATAATAATAATAATAATAATAACAACAACAACAACAACAACAACAACAACAACAACAACAACAACAACAACAATATTCTGGTTGGAGAAAGACCAGAAATAAAGAAAGACCAGAAATAAAACAATAGTAAAATAAATTAAAAAAATAAGTAGAAACAGTAACAACTGTAAAAGCAGTACAATCCACAAAAATGGTCAGTTAACACCAGCCAGATGACATGCTGGAAGGCTAAAACAAATAAAAAGGCCTACTCCTAGCACCAAAAAGAGACCAGGTTGGGTGTGAGGAGGGGAACTACACCCGAAATGCCTCTCTACCAGTCACCACCTGCAGAACTTCAGAAGGCAGGGTACCTTGGAGGAAGATCTTCAAAGAGAGTCCATCCTTGCTCATTCCACTTTTAATAGGAAAAGCTGCCATTGCTGTTTAAAAAATAATATCCAGCTTTCATATTATCCTGAAGCAATGAGTTCCACGGACCAACATAATTCCATAGATCACCTAAGATTTAGCTTATTTTGCTAACTCTTATTTGAGAGTTTTGCTGCTCCTCCTTGACTTGGGGTTGATTTTTTAAAAAAGAAATATTACTTTCATGCATATGGTACTATAGCACAGATACTTCCATGAAGAAATAAGTTTGTTATGTTATCTTTTATTATTGGTATGGTATGCTATGGTATGGTAAGAAAATAAGAACAGCCCTGCTGGATCAGGCCCAAGGCCCCTCTTGTCCAGCCTCCTGTTTCACACAGTGGCCCACCAGATACCGCTGGAAGCCTACAGGCAGGAGCTGAGGGCATGCCCTTTCTCCTGCTGTTACTCCCCTGCAACTGCTACTCAGAGACATCCTGCCTTTGAGGCTGGAGGTGGCCTATAGCCCTCCGACTAGTAGCCGTTGATAGACCTCTCCTCCGTGAAGTTATCCAAACCCCTCTTAAAGCCATCCACGTTGTTGGCTGTCACCAGATCTTGTGGCAGAAAATTCCACATCTTCTGGCAGAGAATTAAGGTAGGGTGAGGTAAGGTGAAGTGTGGTATCCCTGGCCGTATGGGATGGGATGGTATGGGATGGGATGCTATGGTATGCTATGGTATGAGAGAATTTCTAAGTTGGAAGCATTTTCACAGGGATATGTCACATATCTCCAAATCATACCCTATGCAACTTATTCAACATGTATTAACAAAATCATTTCCAGCAAACACCACATCCTCTCAGGGAGCAAAGGCAGGTGCTTTCTTTGCAAGTTAATTACCCAAACACGCTATGTGAGTGCAGCACTCTCACCAGATCTTCAAATGACATGGTTGCAGTGAAAGTACAGCCCTGATCTATAAGATTCCAACTGACCTCAGAGGATCCTTCCTCCTAGTGCTCCTGGCACATCTGAATCTTGTAATGTGAAAACCCCATTTTAATAAACACAGCACATCCTGGCTTTGAAGCTGTGCAACTAGCTTGTCTTCTGTTTGCTGGTACTTTTCCTGTTCAATTTGCAAACAGCTATGTCTCCCTGAGTGTACTATGAGAGCCGGTATGCTGCATATTGAACACCACTGGCCCATCAATTTAGCATGACACAAATTCGCCCAGTGGAATGATGTTTTGCACTGGGCTATTGTCCACAAACCATTATTTGTCGAAAAACAAACAAAAGGGGGAGAGCGTCTGCCGGTCCTCTTACATGAGACTTCCCCGCTTCCTGAAAATGTGAGATAATGAATAAAAATGTTCATTACAGAATTATTCACTTTTCTGCATGATTCACGTCCCGGTAATTACCATGACCAGTCTAATAAAAACTGCTACAAAACGAAGGTCAACTAGCAGTTAGAAGTGTTCATTTTCATTTCAATGTATTCATCTCTGGCTCCTAATGGCCTCATTTTCTCCTATGCTCTTTAATAAATACCACTGAATTACAGGTTAAATAGCTAAATTAAATTATTGCAATTACAGCGCGCAGAGTGCCGAAGCTGGTTTACCTTTCCCAGTTCAATTAGAGGGGAAGTTTCAATTGCCCGGGAATCCTGATTGCTGTCAATACACTGAATCGTTTGGAATCCACACTTAAAGGGCCAGATATCTGGTTACATTTTATGCCCCCTGCTCCCTTCTCTTTCCAGGAGAAAGCACTTCAGTGCTCTCAGATGAAATGCAGTGAAACAAAGTGACAGGGCCAGATTCACCACTAAGCTGTGTAATCTGCAGAGAAGAAGTCCAACCGCACTAGAGCTCCTCTGCTGTTCAGTTAAAACAGTTTCCTGTTCACTGTTGCTCCCAATATAGGATTTCTTAAATATCTCCTGAACAGCAGAATATAGATATCCAGATCCATTAGCTTCTGTGTGCACAAGGAGCTTCATAAGGACGAGAGCTGCCTCAATTGCTCCAACAACACTAAACATATGTATGCATGATGGTGATGTGTGCATGGATCCTTCCCCAACATGGGAAAAAAATGGGAATCCCTTGCTCATGGAAAGCTGCCTATATGTATACTGGTGTCCAATGAAAACTTGAATTGTGACCAGGGTCATGTTGGCCAAATCTGGCAATAGCCAAAGACCCAGGGCCAGAGGATCCACAGCCAACCCCTCTAACCCTAGTGGGAGGGTGGGGGAAAGGTGGCACCCACCAGCACTAGAAGTTGCTAGTGTTTATCACAGGTCACAGCTACCAAAATAAGTTTCCTCTTACCTCGTGGGGACTAAGCCCCGCAATGGTGGACATAGAAACATATCAAGAGGCTGTACACATGAGGGGTGTGCAGAGCCTGGGAGGGTTCAGTGGGGAGAGCAGGCTTAGCCCCCTCTCCCCATAGACAATCAGTCCTGAAGCCCTGGGCGACTGGATCAGCTGCCCACACGACTACCGGCTCCATCACGGAGCCAGTGGGGGCTGCGGGGATCAGGGGCTGCCTGGCCCCCAGAAGTTCCAGGATGCCGAGCGGAAGTGTGCGGGGCACTCTGGGAGGACCCCCGACACTGGGAGGCTGCTTGTAGCCTTCCGGCCAGGGATCTACACATATGTCGCCGCACATTGCTGAGGCACACGATCAAAAAGACAAGGTTAATGAAGCGCTCACTCCATTAACCTCGTATAAGGGAAGGGGGGATTAGGTGGGATAGCTGCCTTTGATCTGGCTCTGACAATCACTAGAAAGTGGGGTAGGCTCCCTTAGCCTGCTTTCTAGTGATCGTGGGAATACCACTTGTCCATCTAGCTCAGTATTATCTACACTGACTGGGAGTGGTTCTCCAAGGTTTCAGGCAGGAGTCTTTTCCAGCCCAACCTGGAGATGCTGCCAGGGATCAAACCTGGGTCCTTCTGCATGCAAAGCAGATGCTTTACCACTGAACTACAACTCCATCCCCAACGGTGGTGGCATCAGCTCAGAGAGGTCTTCAGCAGCCACAGTGGTATACTACATCTTCCTTTACCTACAATACAATTAGGGATGTGCGAACCGGTTCAACATCAAACTGGTTTGACATAGAACCAGTTCAGTTTGACGGTTCTAAGCCAGACCACCCCCACCCCCACCCCCGGTTCAGCCTAGAACCAAACCCTCACGATGGTTTGGGGGGAGGGGGGGTTCATGAAATTTGTAAAGTTAGAAAAAAAATCTTACCTTAAAATTGCTCTTTGAGGTGTGGGGGGGTGTCCCACAGAGGTTCCCCCTCCCCCCGCCGGCCTTCAAAATGCCCCCCTCAAGCCTTTTCGGTCCATTTTTCAGCCAGGCCTTTGTAAAATGGTGCAGTGGCCCAAATCGCGGCCACCGCACATGCACAAATGGCCTCTGTGAGGCCTGGCATTATCAAGGGCCTCACAGAGGCCATATGCTCATGCGCGGCAGCCACCATTTTGGCCGCTGCGCCATTTTACGAAGGAAATGGCCAAAAAGGCCCAAGGGGGGCATTTTGAAGTCCGGAGGGGGGAGGGGGAACCTCCACGGACCCCCCCCGGAGCCGCCTCAAAGAGCAATTTTAAGGTTAAAAAAACATTTTTAATAACTAAAAATTTTGCGAACCCCCCCAAACCAAACCAGAGGGGGTTGGGTGTTGCCGGACTGAACTGGCCTGGTTGGGTTCAAGTCCAATCTGGACTCAAACCAAACCAGGCCAGCCAGTTCTGTGTATCTACAACTGGCCCACAAAGGCACTTGGCTCAGGGCCCCCAAAACCTGGCATTATCACTGACTGTGGCCAATGTTATTCCCACCCCCCTTTTCTTTTAAAAAAAAAAAAAAGGAGACATGTTCTCAGTGTGAGGAAAGCTGCTAATCGTATAATTTTAAAAGCTAATTGTATAATTTTATTTCATTGCCTTTAAATTTTGTTTTTCTTCATATTGCTATGATTGTAAATTGGATTGTACGCTCCCTGGGAAATGTGTTGTAAAGACATCATATAAATAACACAGATAAATAAATAAGCAGAAGATTCTCTGATTTGAAAACCAGGCCAGGATGAGGACAACTGGGAATGAACAGGGCTGTGCTTTTGTTGCATTTGTTGTGTATTCCCCAGATGATGGTGGCCGAAAAGCTGCAGAATATGCATCAGAGAAAAGAGCCCCCAGAACACAGCCCAGCACATGAGGCCTCTTGCCCCATAACGTGGCCCTGGAAAGGGGTTTCTGAAAAGCCGCCGCAGTGCATAACTGATTCTATTCAACAACAAACAAACAAGAGAGGAAGCCTTGAAGTGGCTTTGGCTGGTACAGTGGTACTCCTTCCTTTTGAAAGGGAAAGGAAAGAATGGTTTAATAAATTTGAAGGCTTAACCTGCCACCGGCCCGCAATTATTTTACACGGGCAAATTAAAGATGTTCTTCATTATTTAAATATATTCCTGCATTTGTTTACATTGCCCCCCTCCACCAGCTTAATTATTTAGCATCCTCTTATAAGAATGAATATCTTAATAATAAAGGCTGTGGAAGGCAAGCTTTTAAAAAACAGAAAGGAAAAGCAAAGCAAGCTTCTGCTTCCAAAAGATCCCGTGAATTACAGCTACATTTGTGGTGGAACAGCTCCCCCTGACTACATCATTCCTTGGGCTGCAAAAGCAATTCAAACACCATGGAAGGGTTGTGGGGGGAAGGGGGAGATATTTTCCCCCTCAATGTTTTTGCATTCGCACACACAAAGATACCACAGCACTGTTAATAGTAAACACCCACCCCATAGGTTCTCCCTTCCCCAAATGGAACTACTTGGGCTTCTCTCAGATATTCTTTCTGTCCATTTTTAATCGCAGTCTCCCCACAACCGCAAAGAGCAGCCTGGCCCAAACTGAACACCGAGCCTTGAATTCTGCGTCGTTCTTGGGTGGACAAATGATGTCATCACTGCGGGGAAACTGGCAGGCGTACCCGGATAATATGAGCATTTGCAAACAGGCATCTGACACAGTCAAAACGATTTGTCTGTGCGTTGTGAGAGCATGATGTGTGACAGCATGTAGAAGCATAATGCATGACCATGGCAAACACCTGCATTGTGCATGTACATTTCCCAGGGTGCCGAGACTGACCACAACTCCCTGACAAGTGGTCATTCTCTTGCATGCAGGAGTTTGTGGCTGTGTGACGGGTGAAGTGGCCCTAAGGGAAAAGGCAACGCGGCTCAGTCCCTCTCAGCTTTTCTCGTCATTCTTCTAATGCCTCAAAGGACTTGTCTGTTGCCTAGCAGGGTGGAGCAAGCAGGGTGTTTTAGCTCTGTTCAGAACTTGTTTGAGACTATCACTGTAGCTAACATGACCAAGGAATGAGCTGCTAAGACCAGGCTAGGGCAGGTAAGCCCGGGCTCAGCTGCCCTTTTGAACCGCCGAGAGCTGTGTGGCTCCCAGCGGTGCCTTGGCTGCAAACCTACCCAAGGAGCCCACTGATTAGCCAAGGTTAAGGGCACGAGCGCACCCTTAAGCCAGGCTAACTGCTCGTGCGTCAACACCAGCTGCTCCCAGTTGGCGCTGATCCAGGAGCGGACTCCCAGCCATTATCAGGGGGATCCCCACAATGCACCATGCACTTGCATGGTGCATTGTGGGATTTCCAAGGGCCGGGACCTGAACCTCTGCACTTCCTGAGGTAGCAGTGGCTCGTCTGAATGTGCAATCAGCATGCCCAGAAACTCTTCTAGATCGTTTGTGGGGAAGGTAAGCTGCTACAGTCTTCCCCACTGGCCGCCCTCGCACCCGCTCACAGGATCTTGAGAAACGGTTCAATATCTGCATTCAGTGCAAGTCAATCGTGTCTGTGGCTCACTTCAGATGTAATAACCAACCATGGTTTGGAATTGCATTAATAAACCCTAGACTTATGCATGTCCTCTTCCCCTTGAACTCTCCCACACTTGGGAAACTATGGTTTGCAGTAGTATCTATATCAGCAAACTGTGATTTGTGCTTGCCCTCCCAAACAGAATTGCAAACCACAGTTTGAAATTCTGCTTTGGTAGAGAAGGGCAAACCAATGCGCTGGTTCAGACATAAAGCAGAACCTCAGATAAAGCCAGGCTCCACATGACATAAGAACATAAGAACAACCCTGCTGAAGTCCAGCGTCCTGTTTCTCACAGAGGACCACCAGATGCCTCCAGGAAGCCTACAGGCAAGAGATGAAGGCATGCCTTCTCCTGAGACTTTTATGCAGAGCAGGTTTTACCCTGAGTTTATGGGGAGGCTTTACTGTGAACTCAAAGTTGTCCCAAAAAAACCACTACAAAGTGGAATTTTTTACCCGGAATATAAATCGGGCTATACTCTTAACACACAGTGAAAAACCCAAATTGTGTGTGGACTGTTCTCCAATAAATCGTAGGGACTTCGGGGTATATCTAGCCGATATGTGAACACACACCCTCCATTCTGGAGGAGATATGAATTAAAGGGCTTCCAAAGCCCTGTGTGAAAAGCTTCCTGGTGTTGCTCCTCTGCTACTGGTATTCAGAGTCATTCTGAATGATATCCCCAAGCTTGGGAATGTGCCCCCTCCACAATCTTCACATGAACATCTACCTCCTATTTAGGTTAAAATACACCGAGGCTAGTCATGTTGTCCAAACCGACCAATCTTGGCTTATTCTATCCTTCTTGCTTCAGATAACTGCAGATGTGTACCCAAGGACTTCAGTCAAGAATAAGTCAAGATTGGTACATTTGGATGACATGACCCATCTCTGTTTATTTTAGCCTAAATAGGAAATAGACACTCAAGCAGCAAGGGGAGGGGTAGCAAACACTCCCAAAGTCCAAGATGTCATGCAAAGCCCAGCTTTATTTGAGGTTCCACGAGCCATTTGAACTGGCCCCCAGTTTGCTCATTCCAATATAACAGCAATTCATAGTTTTCTGTAAAAGGGAAGGAATCAGAGCGCATGAGAGGAGGAAGGGAGAGAATGCAAGCCCAAGACTGACATGTAACATCAAGTCATGGTTTGATGTTAATTGTGAACAGAGCCACTGTTTCTGATGTGACAGGATCCTCAGTGACAGGGCAGATTACCCTGCTGAGGTCAACTTGCTGCAAAATTTCTGGACCAACTTTCATTTCAACAAGGAATAAAAATGTCATCACTGGAAACCAATTCTCATGGCCAATGAGAGTCAAATGAAGCTGAGCTCTCAGTCACTTTTTGGCATCCTGAACTAGATGTTTGTGAATGTTCCAACCTATGTTCAGTTTGTGATTCATTTATGTCTTGGAAATCCTTCCAAAAAACAGGTTGGATCAGGATTTAAGTCATGAACTAGACACACTTCAGTGTGTTAACAAGACCAGTTCAGCATGCCTGGATAATCAACTACTTCCCCTGTGTCACAATTGTTTGTGTGAATATAAACCTCGGCCAAATAAATCAACGTGACGGGGAATATTTTTTTAGGTGGCTTTGTGTTCTACCTTTTCAAAACTCAGCACATGGGAACTACAATAACAAAACCTATAAGACCAACCACAAATGGAAGTAACTGGAAACTACTGAAGTCCTCTATTCATGCCTTGAAATGGAATGAATATTTCCCATACTACACCCAAGAGTGGTGACTATCAGACTTCAAGGGTAGCTGATCTACTGGTCTGATGCTGTCATAGTGATCTTCCGTAAAAACAGACCAGTTTCTGCCAAGTGGCCTTCCTAGACCTGTGCATGCAGATCTCGTTGTGGAAAACAGTAACAAATCTGCCCTTGAGCCAGACATGGTCTAGACTTGTCCATTTGTACCCTCCCAAGCTGACTCGCTATTAATTCTCCCCCCCCACCATGTCATAAAACCTGTCTGTTTATGAACAGTGTGTGTGTGTGTGTGTGTGTGTGTGTGTGTGTGTGTGTGCACGCGCACACATGTGGAGAGAGAGAGAGAGAATAAGAAAGTGACTTTGGGACTGATTTTTTTTCAATATTGTATAATCGAAGGGTGGGGCTCTCAACCTTTGCCATAGCAGGACTTCCTGTATTTAAAAAAACAAACCCTCTGAGGGAGGTCTGAGCCTCTCCGAGTATAACAACAGAATTTTACTGCCTGGATGAGTCCACATTTGTTCCAGGAAAAGGTAGAGGTGGCTGAACAGAAGAAGACAGGGAACTGGGTCCTATGGGCCTTTTACTCCAGGGATGCAAAGATATATTTTGTAAAAGATATGGAATTGCTCCATTGGCTCCCAGCATCATAAATCAACCTGTGGAGTAGATTAAACCTGCTGCAATTACACTGGAAATGGAAGGAGAATGGCAGGCTCAAACATGCCCATTAGTGCAATCAAGGTATATGAAACCTAGGTTGTGAGGAGGGGGTTGGTCAGGAGGTAGCTCACACCTTTCCAAGAACTGCTCACACTTGCCTGGGAAAATCACTATTTGGAACACTCATCCCCAGTTACACCCTTTGTGACAAGTGGACATGCACACAACTGTCTCTGTCTTTTGTGTGCGCACTCTGGGTCTAACACACGGTCTAGATCAGAGCTGCACAACTTTGGCCTTCCCGCGGCTGTTGGGACTGCAACTCCCATAATGCCTGACTATTGGCCACTGTGGCTGGGGATGATGGGAGTCATCGTCCAAAAGAAGCTGGAGGGCCGAAGCGGTGCAGCCCTGGTGTAGATTATGGGACAAATGAGACATTACATAAATATGGGGCTGTCACCAAAAACTGCAAGTGTATTTTCTCCCTTCCCCTTTATAGCAACTAGTGTTCAACTTATCCCTTTCCTGATATAAAAAGATTCTGCCTTTCCCTGCATAAGAGAGACAGTTGCTCCTCCCTTTAATAGCCAACAACTGATTTGGCCCAATATACCAAGGGTGGCCAACTTGAGGCTCTCTAGTTATTGTTGAACCACAACTCCCATCATTCCCAGCCACAATAAATCGCAGCTGAAGTCCAACAGCAGCTGGAGAGAGTCAAGATGGCCAGCCCTGCTATTTACACTTCCAGAGGGGAACAGCTCAAGTGCTCTCTTTCTCTGAAGCAGTTTCATGACAGGCTTCCCTCCATGTTCATAGAACTAAATGAAGTAGTTATTCCCAGTTAGGCAAACATTACCCAGCGAAGAAACCTAAGCTGCTCCTCTCTGCAGCCAAGTCAATGATGACTAGTAGAGAAGCTCCCAAGGAAGCAAGTTTTTACCACCCAGTTAGAAAGCAGTCAAGTTGGAGGCAACTTGGAATCACTAAGAAGGCACCACGCAAGTTGTTGTGCACACAGCTCCCAAGGACTGGGGTGAACTCCACCTCCGTGGAGCTTTCTAGGATGAAATGGCTTCCTTTGAACCTCTACCCTCACTCTCACTTCACTTCTACTGGGCTGGTCACTGGGAGCACCGGATGCCGAGAGAACTCCAGCTCATAATTCACATGTATAGTATTTCCTAACTGGAAGAGGTATTTTGATAGTGGAATAGTCTACCACTCATGCAGTAGTAGGTTCACTGGAGGTTTTCAAACAGAGGTTGGAGAGTCATCTGTCAAGGATGCTGTATAGTTTCTCCACTGAGCAGGAGGCCGGTCTATTAGACCTCCAAGGACCCTTCTAACTCTAAATTTATATGATTCTGCATACTTAGAGAGACTTGCAACCAAGCTGCTTTTGATGATTCTACATACTTAGAGAGACTTACAACCCAGCTGTTGTTGTTTTAAGCCAGGGTTTCTTAACCTTGGGCCCCCAGATGTTGTTGGACTACAACTCCCATCATCCTCAGCCACAAAGGCCATGTCTGGGGATGATGGGAATTGTAGTCCAACGCCATCTGGGGGCCCAAGGTTAAGAAACCCTGTTTTAAGCAGTTTAGTCCTGAAGTTGCAAGCAGTGCCTTCTCAATGCGGCTCTTCTCACGATTAGTGAAAAGAGCCATGAGGGGGTTAGTGGGGAGAGTGGGCTTAGCGAGCAGGGTGGTAGCTGCCGGCTCCGTTACGGAGCTGGCAGGGGTTGGGGGGATAGGGGCCACGCGGCCCCAGAAGCTCCAGCATTTCCTGCGCAAGCACGCAGAGCATGCTGGAGAGACCCCCGAACTGGGAGGCTGCTTTTCAGCCTACTGGTCCGGGGGGGGGTGTCTCCTCGTGAGTAGCCATGGTGCGGAGCCGCGGTAACTCACAAACAGAAAAACCGGGTTTGCAGATTGTTCACTCCGCAAACCCGGTTAAGTGGGTGACCTGCTTAAGAACCACCAGGCTCTTAGCCAAGCCCGGTGGTTCTCACAATGGGAGGAAATCCGCTAGCCTGATTTTCTACCATTGTGTGAATAGCTTCTCTGTCTCTTTGTGGGTGGGGAAATAAGAAGAGGTGAGTTATTTAAACATGCATGTGTGGATAAAGCCAAAGAGAGCAAAGCACTCCGCAAATGCTATCATTCTGCCTTTCATCTTGAACTGTTCATCTCGCAGTTCCGCACACACCATGAACAGACAACAGAAAGGGCAGCTAATGACAATCCTGCCCACCCATCCCCAAAATCTTGAGATGGAACAGGACAGCAAAAGACCTTCTCTCCTGGGAAGCAGTGAAGGGAGGGTGAGGGAGTGCCTGATATGATTTAAATTCATCTGGCTCAACTCCAAGCAAACCTGACAGGCTTTAGTTGACCGTCAAACTCTTGCGAACCTAACAGCGGACTTCACTTCAAACACACCATTGTGAACTGAACCCTGCAGGGTTTGAACAGCTCTGGCCACGGAAAGAAAATGAGAGTGTGTTCAGTGAAGACTGACAAAGCAAGTTAGGTTTTAGCAACAGTCAAGTGTCACTCACTATCCAAGGTAGGTTTCTGCTATTTCCCTCCCAGG
The DNA here is from genome assembly GCF_027244095.1 of Hemicordylus capensis. Classification (NCBI taxonomy): domain Eukaryota; kingdom Metazoa; phylum Chordata; class Lepidosauria; order Squamata; family Cordylidae; genus Hemicordylus; species Hemicordylus capensis. The sequence continues at coordinate 26,782,140 of NC_069657.1, read as the reverse complement.
TTTATGTGGACATCCTTCCCAGCTGAGGGCTCCGTGACTTCTTTTCACATTCGAGTCTGGACTTTCACATTGTATTTGGAATCTGGCTGGAACATGCAAGTTATAAGGGCAGGCAACTGCAATATATAAGCTTTGTTCCATCAAATTAACAACGGTTTTAGGACATTGGCATCAGGCAACCTTATGTGCATTTCGAACTTTTGCCAGATTGGACCGCACACAGAAAAGCTTGACTTCGGTGTTTAACATAAGGAGGAGGAGGAGGAGGAGGAGGAGGAGGAGGAGGAGGAGGAGGAGGAGGAGGAGGAGGAGGAGGAGGAGGTATTCTTGAACAATGAGGGAGGAAAAAGTATTTTCCTAGTTCAGGCTACAAAGTCCAAGTTTCTAAATTTTGCTGACAAGGTTTGAGGTTACTGCTCATCCTTAAATCCCTGTTTTATAATGAAACTGTCTTACTTGTATTTATTTGAGGAGGGCCACACCACAGCAGAGTAGCAGAGTACATGCTTGGTGTGCAGAAAATCACCAGTTCTGTCTTTGGCATCTCCTGTTAAAAGGTTCCCAAGTAGCTCTGCCAGGAAAGACCTCCAAATGATACTCTGAAGAGCTGTTGCCAGATGAAATACTGTAGGTACTGGGCTGGTTTTCTGCAGGACCCCCTTTAAACTAGGTTTGGTGTGAAGAACAGTGGAGATGACTTGGATTAATGAGGAATATGGCACCTAACTACTCCCTCCTCCCCAAATAAGAATTCTGAACAAAAACCAATGATCAAGGGCTTCAATGACCACGTGAAGAGGAAGTGTTGATGCTGTAGAAGGCTTCTCGAACTCTGCAGCAAAGAACGTGCAAGGCAGGCAGTCTTCACCTGGCACCTACAAATGCACTTGACAGCTCACCAGGGGCAAGTGTCCCCAGCCCTCTGGTGAGCAGAACAACCAGCACCACACAGGTCTTTCCCCCAGAGGCCTCATTTCCTTTGCCATTTCTAAGAAGGTAAGAAACAGCAAGAATCCTTTCTGAGCAGTAGGAGAGGGCTCCTACTTTTACCATCTCCATATCCCAGTGTAAATGAAAGAAGACCCACTTCTCTCATATGCACTCTGCCTGTGTGCCAGAAAAGGATTCAAGAGGAGAGGTGATTGGTGGCAACCACAAATAATGGCTGGCTAGTGAGCTAAGCACATATTTGTGGATCCCTGATCTTCACCAAACTCTTCTTCCCCGAGAAGTGCCCTGCCCTATACCACCCAAAAATATGTCCCTGAGGGCTGCATGATCCTCAGGGACATATTTTTGGGTGGCACAAGGCACTTCTGGGGCAAGGAGATACTGGTAAAATCTGCCCTCCCTGTACAATCACTACTGCTGAGCTCTGGAAGTTATCTACAACAGGGATGCTTCTTCCCAGTGTGTGGGCACACACTTAGTAATATTTGCTGATATTGTGGTGTAGCTCAGTTCCTAACAACAGCCCATGCAATATGCTATCCTGGCCAGCCATCTTGGTGTACCTAGTTGCCTGATTGGTTGATTACTATTTAATCACATATACCAGAGTGCTTCAAGTCACACAAAAACACTCCATGGATCACCAGCAAAGGTTACCTGACAAGTACTGATTCATGGGGAGTGCAGATTTCTTGACAGGCTGATTGTAGACTCAAGTGTTATCTGAACTATGTGGCTAATCTCCCATTCAAGTCAACAGGGCCAGAATTACGTTTTCAGTTTGCTGCTGCAATGTTCTTTCTTGGGCTTGTTTTTGTTTTTGTAAAACCAACAGGTAGTTTTAGGCAATATGCAACATGGCAAATATCCCTGACAAAAAGGAAGTAACAGCACCCCTAAAGGGGAAAAAAATAGAAGAGTCATAGAGCAGGAACCTGGTGAACACAGCGCCAAAGAAACTGTGGCAACGGACAGGAGCTATAAAGGGGATGAAAGTAAGAGCACTCTTGGACTTACAGCTCAGAACAACTACCACTGAGGGCAAGGATGCCTGAGAAAATGAAGGAGAGGATCGGGGAGTGAGGTTGCTGCCGCTCTCTTCCTTTGGACAAAAGTAAGCAAAAGGATTTCCGTAGAAGCATTAACTGGCTGGAGGTTATAGCTTTGACTCAATGGCAAATGAAGCTCCCATTTGAGCTTATGGGCCTCCTGTTTTCAAGGTGCATCCACGTATCTCACAACAGGGACGGTCCAAGATATTTTGCTGCCTGAGGTGAAGAATAATTTATTATTCATTCAATTTCTATACCACCCAGGGGTGAAACTATAATAGGGCAAGGGGAGACAGTTGTATGGGGGCCCACTGCCTTGGAGGGCCCCCCAGAGGCAAATCACATGACTGACTCCCCCAGCTGCGCACCCGCCCGGCTTCCTTCAGTTGTATTTATCCTGCGAAACTGATGTGAGTGTTAAGACCTGGAGCTACCAGAACAGCATGTCTTTCTCTAGTACCATCAAATGACTTGCATCGTCCACAGTTTACAAAACCTTGTGGGGGCCCATTTAAAATCTTGTCTCTGGGCCCACTCCAACCTTGCTACGCCCCTGATACCACCCTTCCAAAAATGGCTCAGGGCAGTCCACACAATGAAATAATAAATAAATAAGATGGATTCCTGTTCCCAAGGAGCTCACAATCTAAAAAGAAACATAAGATAGACACCAGCAGCAGTCACTGGAGGTCTTGTGCTGGGGGTGGATAGGGCCAGTTACTCTCCCCCTGCTAAATAAAAGAGAATCGCCACATTAAAAGGTGCCTCTTTGCCAAGTTAGCAGGAGTGACATTGCCCCCCCGCCCCGCCCAGGTACACTTGTGGTAGCGGGGGAGGGGGGTAGTGTTTGCCACCCTCTGCACCTCCCTTTATACTCATGGCTGAGGCAACTGCCTCACCCACCTCATGGGTCTCATAAACTAGTCCTAGACAGCTATCCTTTGGGAAAGCACAGGGGAGCTCTACACTGGCTCTATGGTGGACAAAAGCCGTTGCTCACTGAGAAACACACAGTAAAAATCCAGCCGTAGGGCCTGAGCAGCCATACCACATTCTTCCAGAATAAGTGCCCCAAGACCACTGAGTAACTCCCTCCATATTTATGAAAAGGCAAACACATTCAGATATCAAAGGATATCAGTGTGAAATAAATGCGATGGGCCTGGGGATGGCTGACTTTGATGTGTAAGGATCCCTTCTTTTATTCAGGTATAAATCCATTCTTTTCCTCAGGTCTGCAAAGGACATCCTGAGGCCTAAGCTAAATATGAAAACACTGAATAAGCAAGCCTGATTAACCAACAAGTCCCCCAGGCGCTGTCTTCTGAATGCCCTCCTTTCTCCTCTCGTTCAAACTCATATTCTTCGTTCCAAGCTACCAGTATAATTGCATCACCACAATTTGAAATCCAGTAAATATTTGGAATTTATTTAATTACATATAAATGCAGATTCCAACCATCCCAATTTACAGTCACTACTGGAAATTAAAGCCACTGCTTTGGGGCTTCAAAGACCATTTTCAGGATCTGAAAACTGTGGAAGCCAAAATGTCATGTTTAGATTTATATTCGTTTGTGTCTCTCTTTTTCTCCCTCTCACACATACCATGGACCATCTGTCAGCATCTCTCACGTCACATATATGACCACAAGTGTCTTTTCCCCTCCCAAACTTATGTTTATGTCCAGCATTCTTTAACATTTAAAAACTTTGGGGAAGCAAGACTTTCTTTGCTCCTTAGGACATGGAAATGGAATGATTTGGACTGATTCACACAAGTATAGGTAGGCATCACACACAATGACAACATCCTAGGACATCACTCAGGCTCATCTGCATATGCAGCAGAATGAGGTGGTGAGAGTTCTGAGATGGAAAAGTGTGGACTGTACCATTTGAGACTAGAGGTAGAAGCACCAGTGTTGAACATTCACTGATGGACAAACCGCTCTCTGAAAGTAAAAAATGCATTTCACAGAGAGATGTTCTAGCCTATCTCATTCCATGTTGTGCTAGTTTTCCACATTCTGCAAGTTTTGCCATGAAGGAGAATATTCCCAAATGTGATTCCCATCTGCAGGCTGAAGTGGTTCAGTCCACTGTCCCACCTGAGAAACCTCATTCTGCTGCATATGCTTGATTGTTGAGCCTCTTGTATATCACATTGTTACTGGCTGACATCCAGACTAAATTATTCATGAGAAGCCCCACTGAAATTGATGGAACATGTTAGCCATGATTAACTTATCCCATTAATTTCAATGGGACTACTCATGAGTAATTTAGGCTGGCTGTCATTGTTTGCATATTGCATATATGATATTCTGCTTTTGTACACTGCCACGGGATTAATTGCTTAAAGGCAGTGGCCAACATATTACACAGGCTTAGGAGGGCAAAGCAAGAGATCTATCCTTGCAAGGTGCCAGTGATCTAGCTGTGATCAAGGCTTCTCTTGTAGCACACAGAGAGGGGGAAGGGGATGCAATTTTTGTTTGCCTTCCCTCCTCGCAAAAGATTGTTTCGCTTCCACAAATATGTCCTAGAGGGTTGTGCAGCCCTTAAGCATGTATTCCTGGCAACAACAAAGGCCTTTGCAGAGATGAGAGAGAAGCAATAATTGTGCCCCCCTCCCTACATGCTGTGCTGCAAGATAAGCCTTGAGTGCAACAAGTTTACCAGTTCCTTATGAAGACAGAGCTCTTGCTCTGCCCCTCCTAAACCTACATAACTTGTGCACCAATATAGAAACTGAAAACAAACACATCATAAATTATAAGGACCAGGCCTAAGTGATTCGCGACTCCATATGTGAACTACCCTCCACTGAAAAGTGCTGCATTTAACCCAACGCCAAGTTAAATGAAAGCTCCCTCCAAGGTGTATGACCTGTGATTGCTGCTTCACACATTAAAGTCACTTCCCAGACATTGCAGTCAGCAGGTTCACTTCCTCATGATGATCTGCCCTTCACACAAACCTCCCAGAGAAGTATATGCCAGGAGCCAAGATTACAGGCCCTTTGCTCCTGATCCTGTGGTTATGAATTGCAAACTAGTATTCTCAAATCTCACTCAAGCTCATGGTATATAGAAATAACAAACTTCCCACTGATGAGAAGGTTAGCAAATAAATGCACACTGTTATTATTAGTTCCAATCATTACTACTAACAAAAAGAGCTATCACTGTAGTTGCAGAACAAGTTCTGGGTGACTGACACTGTGGAGACCTGTGTGTGTCTTCTAGCTGTTTCTCCATAATGTGATGTAGCATTAGAGTGTGGCAAGGGAAACTCGTCTACCTAGTCAGTAATATACTTAAGTGGCTTGCCAATTCCAGATAATCACCAAGTTATTTACTTGCAGCCTATTAGGCCAAAGCTGCCACTAGCCATTGGCAGCCTCTGATGTTTATGCCTTCTTTTCCCAGGCTCCCTTGAAGCACTGGTGCAAGTCATTTCTGCCAGCTTTAGGGGTCTGAATTAGAAAGGAATTATCATGCTACCCACTGATTTATAGGGGCATCTTGTTTGCAATGGTCTGCACTGTGTGCATCGGAAAGGCAGAACCTTAGCCACTGTTTCTAGCTCATAAAAGGGAAGAAAACAGCTTGATAAAAATGTAATGACAGCGAAGCAAATTCTAATCAGCACACCTCAATCCTGTTTCCCTCACACACGCCATTTGACAGGGGTGACATTTCAGGCTTCAGCAAGGCAGGGAGGATCTCAGGAGGAGGGGAGCAAGAGCCAGCAAAATCCAAAGACCCACTCTTAGATATATTAATTACAAAGAAGCAATGTCTTTTTAAGTGTATTTGCTGTGGTTATTGTCTTTGTAGATCTTATTTTTTAAAAGTTAACACAGGACACCCTGCGTTTACAAAACCAAACCTTTTTAAAGCAAAGATATTTGTTCCTTCAGCATACGACATACGTATCTAAAACAGATGGCCATTTAATTGTTTATAGCAATGGGCACTGAATAAGCCTGTTCACACAACTGCCCCGGGGCAGGGAGGGGGCGCGGGGGGAGGCAGGGACGAACCTACCTTCCCCCAGACAATCAGCATTATACTGCGCTCCCACACAATCAGCACTGCTTCAAGCAGCACAAATCTCCGGAGGCCAGAAAAATGAGTCCTGGTCTCTGGATATCCCATAATGCACTGCACGATGAGTGTAGTGCATTGGTAGAATCCCCTGTGAGTCAGGCGCTCTAGGCACCCAATTCTGTGTGCGCTTGAGCTGCAAGCAGCCCAAGCACACACACAATCCCGGCCCCAGGGTAGAGGGCATGCTTGTTGCTTCTAACCCCAGTAAAAGGCCAGGTTAAAAACTCAGTTTGGGGCAGAGGCAACACGGGGTTCAGGCTCGATCCCGGCAGTGCACACAAACAGCCAGGCCCAGGCTGGGTTGTCCAAACCTGGGCTTGGATGCTTGTGTACACAGCCTCAATATGCACTTGCAGAGAGTTTAAGCAGAGATAAAAGTGGGTGCTCCTGAGGAATAATCACTTGTGGCCTGACATATAAGTGGATGGAGATGCTGCCTGCCTTAGCCTCCCTAAATAGTGCCCCTGTACATTTGGAGACCAAAGATCTGCCATATATGAGCAGGATCTGGATTTATCCTCTTTACCTTAGATTGAAAAGGAATATAAATCCAGACCAATTTCCCTCTGAGCCACAGGTCAAAAATCATCGGATTTTTTTTCCGCCCACTGCACCGAGGCTAGAAGTTAGCATTTCAACATTGCTCATTTAGCATTCTTGAATGTCCCCCCAAGCAACATTTTGAGATACGCCCTAGAAAAATTTTGACTCAGGTATCAACAGCTCCCACTTACTGGATGCAATGACATCATCCTAAAGCAGAGGATTTACTTCTGTCTTGGCTATAAAGAAAAAGGCAGCTAGTCTGATCTTGTTGCCTGTCCTTGCTTCTCAAGGATGTAGCTTGCTTCTTCATTCGCCCACAAACCACTAAAATCCACTCACAAACTCACCAAAATGCACCCCTCCACACACCAACAGTCAAGGCCTCAAACAAGTAAGTCAAGGACCACAATATTCTTAGGCGAGCAGAGATTTGTGGAGCACAAGTTAAGATGAAATGTTAAGTTATGGAAAATAAAACTTTAACTCCGCCATTTCTCCAGACTTAAAAAGAAGATGTCTAACTAGCAAGAGAGGAGCTACATGATCCAATTCAGAAACACCTATGCATTCAAAATCAAACCAGCATGATAATATGAATAATGATTTTCAATCCATGTGTTTATGCTCTTGTTTGCTTGTATGAAATCTGCCTAGGAACCCTTTGGGGCTGAGAGGTAGGGAAAAGAAATTAAAGTAAACAAAAGTCCAAACAAGCTCTCTGGAAAAAAACCAAAGATGCTGGCAAAAGAAGTATTGTGCGGAGGGGGGGGGGGCGGGAATAACCTGAACCACCTACAGCTTTCACACCCATAGCCTGGAGTTCAAAATATTATTTGGCATTCTCTGTACCTGGCACTTGCTAGATCACCTGAGAAGAAAGTGTTCTTTTATTGCAACATCTCCCTGCCTTTAGCAAAGACCTGGTCTATCCATTATACTTGCCATGGAGATCCCACCCCTGACACATCACTTATTGCACAATTTGAGGTGAACATGTAGCCACTGGTGATGGGAAACAGAAACAGGAAAATTCATTGACCCAACCAATGTACTACGATGTGGCCAAGAGGGTGGGACTTGCCATGGGGATGCAGATTGTCTCTTCACTGCACCCCCAAGACTGTAGCAATGTATGGGCCAGCTCAGAGGCTCTGTAGATATCTGGTCAGTTCACAGCAAATCATGGTTTGGTGCTCCAGAAATGAACCCTGCGCTTGCATGCTCTCCCAGTCTTCTATTACGTCCAGGTTTCTGGCAAACCATACTTCTCTGTTACATCTGAAGAGGCAAACTATGGTTTGCAACTGCCCTCCAATCCAAGATTACACACCACTGTGTAACTAGTGAAACTATTGTGCTATGGTTTTAATTTGATCTTGCAGCTTCTTTATTATTATTTTTTATTGTTTTATCTATTTTATTAACGTTTTGAGCTGACTCAAGTAGTGTGCCAGAGCGGCGGGGTATAAATAATAATAGTAATAATAATATCCCGGTTTGGATGGCAAGCAGAAACCATGGTTTATTGGAACAGAAGTAATGGCAAACCACTGGTTGCTGCAAATTAGACAGAAACCAAACACTAAGTCAGTGTGGTGTAGTGGTTACTAGAGTGAGGAAGACATATTCAAATCTCTACTCAGTCATAGGCCAGTCACTTTCTCAGTCTAAGCTACCTCATAGGCTTGCTATGAGGAAAAAATGTGTCCTGCCTAGATCATACAAAAAGGCTGTTCTCACAAGCAGCCTAGCCCAGGCTAGGGCAGATTAGCCTTGGCTCCGCTGCTCGTGAGGAGCACCAGGATCTCAGGGCTCCCTCCCAGCCAAACACAACTTTTAAGCCCAGCCTTTAGCTGAGGTTAAGGGCACAAATGTCCTTAAGGGCCGAACAACTTAGAATCTGTTATTGTTTTAAAATGGTTTAATGTTAATGTTTTAATGGTTTAATTCACATTATTCTATTGTAAATCACCCAGGCGTGTGGGTTTGGGGTGATATATAAACTTACTTGATTGATTGATTGATTGATTGATTGATTAAAAGCATGCCCCAAGTAGTTTAATAGTGCTCTTCATAGTCTGACTTTCTACTCCATGATAGCCAAGTCCACCAACCGCTGTATGGCCAATGTTACATCATGGGTCAACCTGAAATACCTCACCCACCCCTTAATATAACCAACCACAGGTAACCAGCATAACTCAATGGCTGAGTGCCAAAGAGCGTATTGTTTCAAATAAGTATTGACAATAAATCCAAAGATGTATTTTAAGCCATTCACATATTTTAAAAAAAAAAATTGCTGAGGCAAGCATTACTTGCTGACATATATATTCCACAAACACTGAGAAATAGGAGGTTTTAAAAAATGGATGAAATTATCATTAATTGTTGTCTTGGCTCTCTGTCAGTGTATGTACGAACTGTATCTGGCACCGAATATCTATCTATTGACAGATAGCTATATCTCAGCAGCCTGTGCTGTCAGCCACGGCTGATGAGGGCTGGAAGACACTTTCATCAAAGTAACATCTGTTTTCAATTTTCATTTATAGATGTGGAAACTCTTCAGCTGGACATTAATCATTCTCAACAGCAGCAATTAGATATGTGAGACATATCAGAACAAATCAAATTAGCCCCTATCTTTTTTTTTTAAGGGAAAAAGGGGAAAAAAACCTAGGAAATAAACTGGGGGGAAGCAATAGGCTTTGATGTGTGTGGCAACATTTAAACAAGAAAATTAATTTGCAGAACTTTTAACAGCATTAACAAACTTTCAGGTGATGTTCTCAAAGGCTGACCATTTCCAGTCAGGCTGGAGAAGAGTTCTAGTGGATTGCTATTTAGTAATAAGGTTTAATTTAATGGATTAACTTGAATTTAGTGTTTCCCTTCATAAAAAAAATTCCAGGAATGCTGCTCTGTGCTTGCATGACTCATGGTTTCAGTGCTGAAACATAATTTTCACACTGAAGGAATTCGGGCTAGGGTAAACACTGCTTACAGAATTGTGTATTTTGCTAGCAAAACAAAATTTTCCTCTCTCACACACACTTACTGTGTGTGGTTAAAAGTACAGAGCCAGAACTTAGGGGAATCTGGGCTGGCTTGATTTCAAGCAATGGATATGGTGAACCCTGGCAAGAGGGAAAGAGTGCTGTGTGGAACTAAAAAGGAAAGAACCAATCCAGAAAGCACATTTTATTGAACTCCCACATTTAAAGAACATTTCAGAAAATATCACTTTGTTTTTTCTTGCCTTTGTATGGTTGGCGACTGCCAGCAAGTAACATGGTATCGGGGGGGGGGGGGTGGAATTCTGGCCGTCTTTGAAATCAGATGCCTAATTTTGATTGATTCCAGTGAAAGCAGAATTAAGGTGAAGTCATTTGAATGCCAAGCGCAGAGTCATTTCCATCAAGAACGAATTCAAAGACTGCAGACAGCTTGGAAGATACACATTTGTAAAGCAAAACACTACACGAGAAATGCGTGCACACAAAATAAACACCTGCTCTAATATTAACAACTGTTTTCAACCGACATGCTCTGAACTCCACGGACCTCAATAGCCTGCTTGCATCGTAGGAGGACTGCAACTATTTCACTCAATCAATATTCAAATTAAATATCTGAGTGTAATAGCTGGGCAAGGAAGACCTCGACAACGGAGGCCAAAGCATATGGGTCTTACTCATGCGAGCGGCAGCATTGAAGATAGCGTGACTCACACATAATGCAAAGCAGAATAGCCTTCTCCAATCCACCCATAAGGGTATGATTCGAACACCCGTCTCGCCTACTTAGAAAGTTCCCAGCAGGAAAACCCAGATGTCTGGCAAATTCTATCCAGACACTAGAGTAGCACACTGACATTGGTCAAACAGACGCTCTGTTCTTCCACACAATATGCTGATGAATACCAAAGATTGCCCTTTTCTCAACATGCACCTAGCATTTTAGTCCAAATCTTCAGTGTCTTAGAACTCAAGAGAGCAGACTCCCATAGGCATGTGCTGAAACCAGAGCAAGATTTTCACTTTTCACCATCTGAGGTTAAAAAAAGCCAAGCCAGCTAGCCTGCTCCCCACTGCTCCTGGCTGGCCTCCTTCACTGGCAACGAGTGGCAGTAGGGAGCACCATCATACTCTGTGCAAGCTTCCTAGATCCCTGGCTCTATAGCAGCATTTGCTCATACACACACCATGCAGAGATAGGCAAAGTGGGCTGTGGCCGCTGGTACCACCCTTGGCATCAGCACACATAATAGTTACAGTACACCGGGGGGGGCGGCGGAATCTACTCACATACAGTCAGGCACATGAAGAGCTCCTCCATATAATCATGAAACTTAGCTCTAGCCATAAGTTATGTTGGGTGCCTGTTAAATCTGTGTACAGTGAACACACATACAGATTTCTGCATACTGCATGTACAGTCATTAGCACAGTAAGGTCGTTCACATGACCAGCCCTACTCAGGCTTGGAGAGCTCTATCTGGGTAGTGCTGGCCATGTGGCATGCTGGGATCAGTTCCGATTTGTACCCATGCTAATAGTGAGGTAGGAGGACACAAGCACACCCTTCTACTCCACTCCCTGGCTGTAGAGCTGGGTGGCAGGAGCATCCAGCAGCAGGGAAACACGCCAAAGCACTGCGCTTCTCAGGCAGTATGTTGTGGGTTGCCAGAGAAATCCCTCCTTTGGATCCCTGCTCTGCTGCTCGCCACCCTGGCCCTTGTGTGGTTGTGCAAGTAGCAGAAGGGCTGGGAGTGGCAGGAACATGTACGGGGAGGCAGGCAGGAGCCTGTCTTCCTGCCAGCCCTCCCCAGGCCAAGGTAAGTGGGTCGTGTGAACAACCTGATTCTGTCCGATGCATGTACAGTCGTACACTTCCTATCTCTACTTTGCTTCTGAAGGTTTCATTTTTAAATGAACACATCTTCAGTCATTCATACAGAACCATGTACATGTGTACAGATATCTGTATGCACGTACAGCATAAATGTCTGAATAGCGCTCGTGTTAATGCATATTGGCCCCTTTTATGCATTTCCCCACTTGTACATTTGCAATATCTGCAATAGGCCAACAACCACCAGTTTAACCCCAGCTTCAAATATCCAGCCCAATATCCAATGCTTCTGAAGAATGCTCAGGTTCAATCTATGGTCAATCATCAAGGATAGCAAACTCCATAACAGAAGATGGAAGAAGGAAACAGGGAACAGCTTGGGGTGGGGCAGTGACTGTTTGTTGCCTCTGCTCCACTTCTCTTCCAGGTGTGTACCATCTCCTGGGCTGTTGCTGAGCTGGGGCTTCTGCTAATATAAAGGGCAGGCTGGCCCAGGAGCTTGGGAGAAGAAGGAAACAGGGAACAGCTTGGGGTGGGGCAGTGACTGATTGTTGCCTCTGCTCCACTTCTCTTCCAGGTGTGTACCATCTCCTGGGCTGTTGCTGAGCTGGGGCTTCTGCTAATATAAAGGGCAGGCTGGCCCAGGGGCACGAGCCTCTTGGCGCGAGCCGAAGGGTGAGAGCACAAGGGCTCTCGGCCATGGGGCTAGATGCCTGGGGCCTGAAGACCTTTTTCGTCTGCCTTGAAGATCTGTCTTCCTTCAATTAAGATATCAGCAGAGATCGTATAAGCCTGGTCCTGGTTTTTAAATTAAGCCAAGAAGCTGTGGTGGGTTAGTCTGGGGAGATGTGCCTGGGAGAGCGAAAAAGTGGGTCTGGAGTGGGGGCGGCAATATCACGGGTAGCGGGCAGAGGGAGGTATGGCGGTGGGAGTTGGGCAGGCCGTTACAGGGGAAATCGGTCCAGGCAATTGAGGCCTGTTCCTTTTTCCGGCCCTTCTCCCAACCCTCTGACCCCAGGGAGCTCTGAGAACACTCCCTCGAGGATTAGGGTGCTGCTGCTGAATGCCAGGTCAGTTAATGCAAAAACATCTCTTATCCACGATCTGATTGTGGATGAGCTTGCTGACCTGGTATGCGTGACAGAGACCTGGTTGGATGCGCTGGGCGGGGTTGGTCTCTCTCAGCCTTGTCCTCCAGGTTTCCAGATCGTGCAGCAGCCCCGCCTCGAGGGTCGGGGAGGAGGCGTTGCAGTCATCTTTCAAGAGACCCTCCCCGTTTCCAGGTGCCCGGTCAGGCAATCTCAGAATTTCGAGTGTTTGTCCTTGAGGGTGGGCCTCCGAGATAGGCTGGGGATTCTGCTGGTGTACCGACCACCCCGCTGCACTTCAGTCTCCCTACCTGAGCTGGCGGGGGTGGTCTCGGAGGTGGCTTTGGGTTCCCCCAGGCTTATTGTTTGGGGGGATTTCAATGTCCACGCTGAGGCCCCCCTAGTGGGTGCGGCTCAGGATTTCATGGCCTCCATGGCAACCATGGGCCTGTCTCAATTGGTATCGGGCCCTACCCACGTGGCGGGACATACTCTGGATCTGGTTTTTGCCGACCGGGAAATAAATGATCTGGAGGTGGGGGAATTTGGGATCACTCCCTTGTCATGGACAGATCATCACCTGGTGGGGTTTAGTTTGACTGCTCCGTCTGCCCTCTGCAGGGGTGGTGGGCCGATTAAGATGGTCCGCCCCCGGAGGCTTATGGATCCGCTTGGATTTCAGACGGCCCTCGGGGAGTTTCCAGTGTCCAGAGCTGGTGACCCTGTCGAGGCCTTGGTTGATCTCTGGAATGGAGAGGTGGCCCGGGCTGTTGACACGGTTGCCCCCAAGCGCCCTCTCCGGCTTGGTGGAGCCCGTTCTGCTCCTTGGTTTTCCTCGGAGCTTAGGGCGATGAAGCAACTCGGACGACGGCTGGAGCGACGCTGGAGGAAGAGTCGTCACGAATCTGATCGAACACGGGCTAGAGCCCATTTTAGGGACTACGCCGTGGCGGTGGGGGCGGCGAAGAAACGTTTTTTCTCCGCCTCCATTGCGTCTGCTCAGTGCAGGCAAACAGAGCTGTTTCGTGTGGTGAAAACATTGCTCCACACATTCCCCCGGACAATGGGGGAGGAGTCACCTACAGCTCTTTGTGATCAGTTTGCCTGTCACTTTGCAGATAAAGTCGCTCGCATCCGTGCTGACCTGGACTCCAGAGTTTTGGCAGTTCCGGCAGACGTGCCTCTGGTACCATCTGGTCCCATTGTGTTGGATTCTTTTTGGTTGGTGCGGCCTGAGGATGTGGACAAGATCCTGGGCAGTGTGCGGGCGACTTCGTGCGCTCTTGACCCTTGCCCTTCATGGCTAATAAAAGCTGCCAGGGAGGGGACAGGCAGATGGCTGGAGGTGATCATTAATGCTTTGTTAAGGGAGGGCAGGATGCCATCGTGCCTTAAGGAGGCGGTGGTAAGACCTCTATTAAAAAAGCCCTCCCTTGATCCCTCCAACCTGGACAATTACAGACCTGTGTCTAACCTTCCCTTCTTGGGCAAGGTGATAGAGCGTGTGGTGGCGTCCCAGCTGCAGAGGGTCTTGGATGATACGGATTATCTGGACCCTTTTCAATCTGGCTTCCGCCCTGGGTATGGGACTGAGACTGCCTTGGTCGCTCTAGTGGATGACCTACGCCGGAAACTAGACAGGGGGAGTGCGTCCCTGTTGGTTCTGCTGGACCTCTCGGCGGCGTTCGATACCATTGACCATGGTATCCTTCTGGGCCGCCTCTTGAGTATGGGAATCGGAGGCACTGCGTTGCAGTGGTTCCGGTCCTTTCTTGAGGGGAGGGTCCAGAAGGTGGTGCTAGGGGACTACTGCTCGGCCCCGTGGCCGTTGGCCTGTGGGGTCCCGCAGGGTTCGGTCTTGTCCCCCATGCTGTTTAACATCTACATGAAGCCGCTGGGAGAGGTCATCCGGGGATTTGGACTGAGTTGTCAGCAATATGCAGATGACACTCAGCTCTATCTCTCCTTGTCATCTGATCCTAGGGAGGTGGTGGATGTCCTGAATCGGGGGCTGGAGGCCGTGATGGGTTGGATGTGGGCTAACAAACTGAAATTGAATCCGAATAAGACGGAGGTACCGTTGGTCAGTAGGAGAGCCAGTCGGGATGAGGAGATTTTACCGGTTCTGGATGGGGTTGCACTCCCTTTGAAGGAGCAAGTACGCAGCTTGGGGGTACTACTAGACCCGGTGGAGGCGGTGGCCAGGGGTGCCTTTGCACGGCTTCGGCTGGTGCGCCAGTTGCGTCCCTTTCTCGAGAAGGCAGATCTGGCCACGGTTACCCACGCCTTAGTCACGTTGCGGCTGGATTACTGTAACGCGCTCTACGTGGGGCTGCCCTTGAAGAATATCCGGAAACTACAGCTAGTGCAAAACGCGGCAGCGAGGGTTCTATCCGGAGCTGCCCGTTGGGAACATATCACCCCCATTTTGAAAGAGCTGCACTGGCTGCCGGTTCGTTTCCGGGTCCAATTCAAGGTGCTGGTTTTGACCTTTAAAGCCCTAAACGGTTTGGGCCCGGGGTATTTGAGGGACCGCCTGCTCCCAAGGGTTGCTGCCCGCTTGACTAGGACATCTGGGGGGGCCCTGCTCCGGGTGCCGACAATGAGGGAGGCCCGGCTGTCGTGCACTCGGGACAGGGCCTTCTCTGTTGCTGCCCCTAGACTCTGGAATGCTCTCCCGGTGGCCATTCGTTCCTCAGACTCCATCACAGCTTTTAGAAAGCTTTTAAAGACTTGGCTTTTTACCTAGGCTTTTACATAATTGTCTTTTACTGCTGTTCTTGTGTGTTTTTATCTGTTGTCTTGTTTTTATGCCTGTTTTTAGCTTGATGTTTTTACTGTTTTTTACTGTATGTTTTTAATTTTTGTAAACCGCCTTGGGGTTTTCTTTTAACGAAAGGCAGTATAAAAATGTAAAAATAAATAAATAAAATAAATAAGATAACCTCCACCAAGCATACCTCTGTATGTGGCCTTGGCTGTCATGGATACAGTTAGGAATTTTGCCCCCAGCAAGTGTAATTGCACCTTGAGAAGAACAGGAAGCCAGCTCCTTTGGAGAGAGAGCTGGTCTTGTGGTAGCAAGCATAAATCACCCCCTTTGCTAAGCAGGAGCTGCCTTGGTTTGCATTTGGATGGGTCATTACATGTGAGCACTGTCTGCTGTAAGATATTCCCCTTAGGAGATGAGGCCAGAGATCAGTGATAGAGCATCTGCTTGCATATAGTCCCAGATTCCATTGCTACTGAAACCTTGGAGAAACTGCTGCCAGTTAGTGTAGACAATACTGAGCTAGATGGACCAATGGTATGACTAGGTACAAGGCATCTTCCTATGTTCTAATACAAACACTCAAGCAATAAGTCAGAAGACAGGGAGTCATCAAGGGGAACCCCACACAGCACATCATTACGTAGTACATAGTTTAAAGTTGAGGTTATAAAGATAGCGGTTCTGTTAGCTATGGTACTAAGGATGCAGGTATAGGTTTCTATTAAAAGACCATTGGCTAGTGAGATGTGGCTATAAATAAACCTACTTTGTGTTTATTTGGAAATGTGGTTATCGCAAAATCATGAAGGATGCCTTTGCAGAGCAAAGTCTAGTTCCAACCTACTTATTCTTCCACCAAGGATGAAGTTTCTCTAGCCTTCTTTTATTTCGTGCAAGGATATTCAGTAAATTTTGTTTTATATTTAATAAAAGTGACTTGTGAAATATATATGACTCTGCTCCCTTTTCTTAATTTCATCTATTCTATCAGCCAAGAGAAATACACTAATTTATAACATGAAGGGAGCCTGGAGATACTGTCACCCACCATTCATCCAAATTTGTCACTAGCATCCCATTAAAGCCGTAATTATTTTTTAATTAAAACTAAGGAAACTGGCATGCATGTGCCTACTTTATACATCTGTTATGGGTTAAAATAGCCTTTTTTTAAAAAAAATGTTTTTTAGACCGCAGTCTTTTGTGGCCACAGCCCATGCCAAAGAAAACGCAAGCTTGCTTATTTTCTCTGTGGGGTGCAACAGCGCCTGTGTATGCCTGAACAGATTCGACTGGCCGTGAAAAGAATTCTAAATAAAACACAAACATGGAATTTGGCAACGCCACAGAAGCAAGCTTAAGACTAATTCCAGCATGCGAACGACTCACACAGCAAGTCTGGCTCCACTATAAATGAAACCAGGCTCTGTAAAATATCCAGTAAAGTTTGAGAGATCAGATTTAAAAGGACAGTGCCCCCCCCTCTTTTTTTTTAAAAAAAAGCTCCTGCTATAATAGCTTGTGCTGGCACAGTAAGTGTGCACGTGTGTGTGCGCATGCGTGTGTGGGGGGAGTTCCAATTTTTATTTGTTTTTTTTAACAATTAAACTCATAAACCATTTTGCTCAGGGGCTCAACAAGAATTGAACTGAAAATAATGCACACATGTTTTATTGGAATTGACCAAAACAGGCTGAATAAGGTGATATTTTACTGAGATGAAAGAAATCAGTGCTGGTGAGGAAGGATGTGTATTTGAGCTGGAAACGTAGGAAGGCAAAGAACAGGATTCCCAAGTCACAGTGACTGGCGGAGGATGGAGGGAACAGAACTGCCTAGGTGGACACACTGAGTGGGACAGGCCATGCTACGGACCCCGCTTTCAGGCAGGACCATTGAGAAGGGGAAACAGCAGAGGTAGCAGCCCCATAGCTGTAGCTCAGCACTGGGCCCAGTGGCAGCAGATAAGGAGGGGCTGTGGAGGAAAAGCAGGTGTGGCATATGAAGTGTCAGAGGATGCCTCTGAATACCAGTTGCAGGGGTGTAACAGACCGAGAGAGGGCATGCCCTCAGTTCCTGCCTGTGGGCTTCTCAAAAGCATCTGGTGGGCAACTGTGTGAAACAGGATGCTGGACTAGATGGGCCTTGGGCCTGATCCAGCAGGGCCGTGCTTATAAAGAGAGGACACCTCCAAAAGGTCTCTGTTAGTACTGAACAGGCCTCTGAGAGTGTACTTTTGTCAAGATGCAGAATAGCATATAAAGTCTGGCCTGGCAGGCATCCTTCCCTCTTTCTGCTAACTGAGTGAGGACACACCTGACAGCGTTCTGCACAGAGACAAAGACTTTTGCAGGCAGGGTCCTACAAGGAACCTGCCTTCCTTATATGAAGTGACAGAATATCCATTAGAGGTCCATGGGGTACACTGCAATCTGTATAGGGTGCACTGGGTGGGCTGGAAAAATTGAGAGAGAGCTTTGCAGGTCCACTTTCAACCTCCCCAATGTACATGAATCTCCAATCTTCCCACCTCCACCCACCCTGCTCCATCTTAGTCCCCTCACCTCAACCCCCTCCTTCATCCTTAGGTCTCACCCAGCCCATTACAGGACCTGACAATCTTGTCAGTGTGCTCACTAGCAGGACCTGCTTCTGGCGAAAGTACAGCCCCATTCACACATATGTAAAATCTGCTCAAACTTGTGTACATGTGCAGTTATTCGCAAGCAACACTCAATACATGTGCAGTAGTCCACTTCCCATCTGCAGCCTGCATTTGAAGGGGCCTGTACCCAGGCCCACCTTAAAAGCAAACATACGGACAGAAATTCACAAAAAAGTATGTACATGTGAAGAGTCGTCAGCATGCACATACAACATAGTAAGGCTATGCACATGAGCAGCCAAATCCAAGCTAGCCTGATCGAGCCCGATCCCAGCACTGCCAACAGAAGGGGCCAACAGAAGCAAACGAAGTCCTACAAAGCTCTTGACTTTGGAAAGGCTCCTCAGTCCAACCAACCTATTGCTCAGGCAATATGAGCTCTCAGAGTGCCCATGTGAGTAGCCCAACTTGTGAGTAGCCCAACTTCTAGCCCCGGCGCCAGGGTCGTATGTACGCTTGGGCTTCATGCAGCCCAAGTATACACAGTCGGGCGCCTGGAGCACACAACTCCTGGTGGAATCCCTCAATACATCGTGCTCGTTGCACAGTTCATTTTGGGATTCCTGGGGGCTGGGTCTCTTTGTCCCAGCCTCCAGCGATCCGTGCTACCAGGAGCAGTGTGGATCGTGTGGACGTGCGGCAGCACATCTGAAGAAGCAACATCCATAGCCTGGGGGAAGTTAGGATCTGAATAGGGCTTAGATGACCTGATTGTTATCTGCCTGGTGAAAGGCACATGAGGGAACTGCTCATGTTTGAGTGGAGAGGCTCTGCAAGCTGTGGTGATCTCCATCTCACATGCAGGAGAAGGAAGACTCAAATATCTCCTGCAATAGGAAAAATTGGGGTGCAAAAAGAAAAGAAGCCCATCACAAAAACTTACTGGAAGTCTAATTTCATATAATAAATAAATAAATAAATAAATAAATAAGCAAGCAAGCAAGCATCCAATCAAATGTTGCTTATACTAAGAGTTTTAGGCCCTAGAACTTAGGGCTCATGTGATTTGTCAATTAAACTCATTTGTTGCAGATTTCAAGGCAGATCTGTAACTGAATTTGGACTGGAGCTTTTCTGGGTAAAAGGGTATTCACCATTTATGTCATGGTTGCTGGCAATCTAAGTGCTCCTTCAAAGTGTAGGATGGTATTCCAAATGTGTCTATGTTATCTGACTGGAAAATACTGTTACACTTATAAGATGATCATCAAATTCTGAGAACTGAGTGCAGAAGCAATAGGGAATCTAAAATAAAACAGCAGAAGTGAGGAGGAGAGGAGCACTCCTCACTTTCACTTGAAATTTTTCAATTCCAGCCCCCTTGATTTTATACTTATTAATATTGTTTTTAATTATATTTTTCCTTTGCTTGCCTTGCTCACTTTCCCAATCAAGTTTTTCAAACCTTCAGTCTTCAGGAAATACTTCCTGCAATCGGGGTAAAAACTGAAAGCCACCATTGACCACAATTCCCTATGGCAGAGCTGCACAAATTCAGCCCTCCTACAGATGTTGGACAAGAACTCCAGCATCCTTGACTATTGGCCATGGTGGGTGGGGATGACTGGAGTTGTCACCCAAAAGCAGTTGGAGGGCTGAAGTTGTGCAGCCCTCCTCTATGGACACCACAGACTTGATCATCTTTTCACATGAAATAAGCCCTGAATTAGAAAATGCATGAACTGCTTTCTCTGCTGTTGTTTTGGGTAGGGAACACCCACTGCTGCTCGCTCAACCACAACTATGCAAAAATCCTAGATTTATTCATGGATTTCTATGGATAGCTCTCACTTCCATGTCTGATGGGGTGGGCATGGCAAAGACAAGGAAGGAAGGAAGGAAGGAAGGAAGGAAGGAAGGAAGGAAGGAAGGAAGGAAGGAAGGAAGGAAGGAAGGAAGAGGATAGCATATTAGAGTGTTGGCCTAGGACTGGGAAGACCTGCGTTCGAATCGCAATTCAGCTCACTGTGTGACTATAACTCTCAGCCTAGCCTACCTCATAAGGATGTTGAGAGGATAAAAATAAGCATGTACACCACTCTGAGCTCATGGGAGGAAGAGCGGGATATAAATGTGATAGATAGATAGATAGATAGATAGATAGATAGATAGATAGATAGATAGATAGATAGATAGATAGATAGACGGACCATCCTTTGTACTTTTAATGCACTTGGGTCCTGCTACTAGAAAAATACCTGGTTTAAACTCATGGCACCTCATGTTTGCCTGAGGTGTCCACTGCACACAGAGGCCCTAATTTGTTGGGCTGTTGAGAATGATATTTGGAAGTGGTCCTACAAATCCGGACCTCTACATTTCATGGAATATTCAGTTCAGTTTATTATGATCATTGATCAAATATACTTCATAGAATATTCTTGCCAATCACATTATCATGTGTCACATATGCAACACAAACAAGCTGCCCATACTGCAAAGAAGTCTCAAGCAGTATCATGTGAAATTGCCCTTTAATCTATGTCAGCATTCCAGGAAGCCTTGGGCTTCCTCAATGGCAAAGATCAAGGGTAGCACATAAGCTTTCCTGAAGGATAGTTTTCCTGAAAGATAGCTTTCCCTGCAGGGTGCAAACATAGGGAAATATTGGGTGCATTCCAGGTCTCACAGTCAGTTCATACGGTCCAGTGGTGAAGCCCAAGAGATCTGGACTTTATCCTATGTGTACCAGGTGTGTGACCTATAAAATATCCCAGAAATCCTTTGCACCCTGCAGGAATTCTCCTCAGAGAAGAATAACAGAGAAGTCAAATTCAGAAAGTCTTATCTTTTTCTGAGTGGTACCAGCTTGATAAGACCAGATGATGCAAGGGGCCAACAAAAGCAAACAAAGTCCTACAAAGCTCTTGACTTTGGAAAAGCTCCTCAGTCCAACCAACCTATTGCTCAGGCCAGGGATTCTCAACGTTGGGTCCCCAGATGTTATTGGACTTCAACTCCCATAATCCCCAGCCCCAGTGGCCTTTGGTTGGGGATTATGGGAGTTGAAGTCCAATAACATCTGGGGACCCAACGTTGAGAATCCCTGGCTCAGGCAATATGAGCTCTCAGAGTGCCCATCCCGGCAAATCTGCATGCTTGTTTGACTGACTGACTGCTACCCAGTTGCCTCCAGAGCACCAGCCCTAACACAAATAGGAAGGAACAGCACCATGACTTGGTTAGCAGTCTCCAAACCAAGCATGTGGATCAGCCCAAGGTCCCCACTGGAGGCAGACAAGACCTCTTTGATGGATAATTGCTGTAGCCCTGAGCCCTTGAATGGGCCATACCTTCAAATAAATAACACCGCCACTAAAATACAGAAGTGTTAATTTTAAGCTAGATAATTAACCATTCAAAAGCTAGGGTTTAAAAAGAGAAAATGATTCTGCATGTTTTGCTTCTGCTGAAAAATGCAATGTACATTGTTGGTAAATAACAACAACAACAAAAGAAGACCAGTCGAATAAAAATGTTTCATTCTTTTGCTTGTCATTATTACTAGTCAAATGCTTTGGAAATGTCATTATGCTACAAGAATTAGGTGCTTATCAGACTGAAGAGCAAAGGAAATTGATAAAAGAAAAAAAGAAAAAAAGGGACCACAAAATCAAATTTAAAAACAATGGGCAGCATCCAGACTAAATTATTCCTGAGTAGCCCTATAAAAATTAAGTAGTCCTAATGATAAACTCAGTCTGGATGCTGTTCAATGTTTTGTTTTAACTCCATGTATATTAGGTGTGGAAATCATCCTATATACTCTCAATTGCACTACATTAGTTATGCCTTCCAATTGTAAATCAGTGTTTCATGGCAAGGGGAATTAATGAGAAATGAACTACTAGCCAATGAACCTGGAAAGAATGGTTAAAGACATTTGCATAACATGTGGTGCAATGGCTGAAGTGTTGGAATCTGGGATCTAGGTTCAAATCTCTGTTGCGCCATGAACTTCTCTGAATCACCTGAAACTGGTCACTGTCTCTCAGTCCAACCAACCTCACATGATTGTTGAGAGGATGACGTGGGTGGTAGAACTTTATACTCTCCCCTGAGCTCCCTGCAGCAAGGGCAGGATAAAAATGTAAACAAAGTAGGACTTTCAGCTGTGAAAGTAAGAAATCCTGGGCAGAAATAGTAAAAAAAAGGATTGGTTTTCTTCACGTTTTATATTGTATTATAGCAGGACAAGTGTATAAATACTTCACATTTCATGTGTAAAAATAATATTTATAATGTGTATAAATAATATTCACATTTCATGTGCTGCCAGCCCAGCATGAGCCTGTTGTATTTCTGCACAAATAGTCCAGAAGCTGAATTTGCTGACAACCCTTAAGGTCATTTCACACATTAACAATGCAGCAAGCCTTGGTTTGCCACTGAGCGTACCCAACAGGGAAGAAGGAACCAAAGATTCTTCAGGACACAGTTATAGAAGTCAGCACAGGACATTTCAAAGTTTAAGGCAGTATTCGATACCCTGTCACAAAACCAACATGACAGGATATACAATCTCCACTTTAATACACAAATGCTCAATAAACCTTCCTTTGCATTTGCTCATTCTCTCAAAACATTTAATGCCAGATTATTCAGGGTCAAATTAACAGAGTGCCACGAGCTATCACGGCATGCTTGGCTGTAAATTTACCTCAGGCAGGTTCACCGATATAGGAGTGAGATCCCTTTAAAAATACAGATGCTGGAAAGAAAGATCAGCTTTAGCCAAGGAAGGGGTGTGGACAGGAGAGACAACAGCAAGACAAGAGGGAAAGCTGAAAATATTCTCTAAAATAGCATCTGTCTCTCTAGAGCTGAAAATAAAGAGCTTGTTCTTGCTAGACAATTGTCTCCTGCATTCCTCAGACTGCAAACATAACCATGTGTTTTCTGGTCTACCTCATAAGGACAGTGCTCTCTGGACTTGTGAGGCCATGCTGCAGCCTACCCTCTGTCCCGGATTCTTAAAGGGGAACTGTCTTACTTTTAACCATAAGGCTTTTACGAGCATGCCCAAATGATCAATTCAATTTCCTCATTAAATCTTATTTCCCATTGTATACTAAATCCTAGGCACTGGCCAGCCATGACAGAAGAGAGCTGGTCTTGTGGTAGCAAGCATGACTTGTCCCATTAGCTAAGTAGGGCCCATCCTGGTTGCATTTGAATGGGAGACCACATGTGAGCATTGTAAAATATTCCCTTCAGGGGATGGAGTTGCTCTGGGAAGAGCAGAAGGTTCCAAGTTCCCTCTCTGGCATCTCCAAGATAAGGCTGAGAGAGATTCCTGCCTGCAATCTTAGAAAAGCCGCTGCCAGTCTGTGTAGACAATACTGAGCTAGATGGACCAATGGTCTGACTTAGTAAATGGCAGCTTCCTATGTTCCTAAGGATAGCTTCAGGTGAATTTTAACCTCAGTCTGCCAAACCCAGCACCCTCTCCATTGAACCACACCAGCAATTTTCTTCATATATAATATATATAGTCAGTTCTTCTCCTGTCCTATAGAAGGTCTGTTAATACATTACGTTACATGCACGCCAAGTTTTTGTGTGAATGACTACACATGTGTTAACTTTAAAAGTGAACCCAGGGACTGGGCCGTTCCCACGTAGGGCACAGCTTGTACATACTGCTGTTATGCACACTGAAGAAAATGTGAGAAAAACTGAGCCAGTTTGGATGATATTCTAACTGGTGGTGAGCATGTGCATGCATCTCCCCCACTCCACATCCAGAGGATAAACTATGTGAATCACCTATGTTGGGCAGCAGCGATATAGGAAGATGCTGAAAGGCATCTCATACCATGCGGGAGATGGCAATGGTAAACCACTCCTGTATTCTACCAAGAAAACCACATGGCTCTGTGGTCACCAGGATGAGTCGACACTGACTTGACGGCACACTTTACTGTTACCTTAAGAGTTACTTTAGGGCCAAGGCAGTTTGAATGGACCATCTCCCGTTTGATTAAATTATGGTGTGCCAGATGGGAGCGGAGATGTGCATGCCTAAATTCCTCCTCCACATTTTAAAAGGTGTTTTGTCCAAATTGGCCAACATACAGATCAACAATCTGTGTACATCACGTACAGATTATACATGCATGCAACATCATATGTGAAAAGCCCTTTTGTGTTCTGTATATCTGACCTATGATAGTGGTTGGTCAAAGCTCACTCTCTATTTTTGAATGGAAATCATGTCATTTTCTGCAATTGTACACACAGGGCCAAGGTAAAGTCTCCGTCAGTTTACTTGAAACTAAAGGCTGACTTGTGGGCATCTTCATTGCTTGATAGGTACAACAGCTGATGATGACTTAGAAGTGTGAATGGACCATCACCGATCTAAAACCACAGTTAGAACTTTCATTCTTAGCTTAGCTGCGTGCTTTTCAGTGGAACCAGTCCACACATTCAACTTCCAGTCATGAAGTATACTGTCTTCAAGTGCATATCAATCAAGCTGTATACACGCCAATGTGAAACAGTTCTCTCTCTCTCTCTCAGGCCAATGTATTTTCAAGTAAGTAATCATAGTTTCAGAACACTTCATGCTAATACAGTAAATGCTTGATATTCTTTGGTCGATATGCAGCCATTGCATCTTATGTCACACCTACACAATATTTTAATCAAGGTAATTCATAGTGGCTTATAAATCCTTTATACCAAGGTTACTAATAATAATTAAGAACTCTCAAGTGTGGTTGGCTGTGAACTTTGCCATCTCCCAGTCTTGTAGGTTATACTGTCACTGTTATTTATCTATTTATACAGTACTTTCTTCATCAACAAGAGAACAAGGGAAATGGACATGCAAAGAAAAATAATCATGCATAATAGTTAAAAATGGTAATTTGGCTAGTTGTGTATTCCTTGCAGGAGCTGTACAGATAGGAAGTGCACAACCTGCAAGGAATTAAAATAACACCAATCAATCAATCAATCAATCAATCAATATGGCTGCAGGTGTTGTGTTCAGCAAATATGTGAATATGTATCATAGGACATAGTGGCTCCATCCCCTGAGGGGAATATCTTACAGTGATCACACATCGTCTCTCATTCATATGCAACCAGGGTGGACCCGGCTTAGCTAAGGGGACAAGTCATGCTTGATACCACAAGACCAGCTCTCCTTTGACTGTCTCAGCCTTACCCATCTTGTAGGGTACCGTAGTTGTGAGAATAAAGTGATACAATTAGAAAGCCTGTTGAACAGTGAGTAGTCACTTTGCATTTTGCCTTAGTAGTACTATTCTAGATACTGGGATAAAACTATTTATTGTTATTATTATTGGATAAAACAGCTTAATGTTCTAAAGGCTTCTGCACCAAGCCAAATGCAGTACACTTGTCTGTCAGATGCATGACAGTCCCTCCCCTCCCATTTTGCAATCCATTTTGCTTAGTGGGTCACCAGTTCTTCAGCCATGTTGTAAAAACATGTAAAAAGGGAAATATGAGTTTAGACCCATCAGAGTTCCAATTCACGGGACATGGAAGGAAGTCCAACAAAGAGAAATATGCACTCAAAATGCAGAGAACTAACTAGACTGACACTAGGAGAATGGTGCTGACAACTCCTTTATCGAAAAGGTAAACGGCATTTGTTCAACACGGTAGCAGGACTGGTCATACAAGTTACTGGCCTGTATTTGTTCGAAAGTGGAAAGTCAAATATGTTACATGCAGAAGTTGTGTAGCTTTTCCCTTTTCTAACCAGGGATTCCATCTGTTCCTATAAAGAGGGATAATAATTTTTTAAAGTGCAGTTTTATGGAAACTTTCCAAATGCCCTTGTCATCTCAAATGCTCACGCCGACATTAACCTCATTCCATAAGTCCCAAGGCCTCCGACTTTTACTGCTGAATTCATTTAAAAATGCAAGCCTTTCTGGGACAGATTTGGACTTGTTTCATTCCTCATAGACATCTTACTGATTCATTTGCTCTCATTTCCCACCCCGATCCTCACCTCCCACCCCTGTCTTAAATCAAATGGTCTTGGCTGTTCCACACACTAAAATAAAAAATAGCACTGCAATTAAAAAACAAAGAACATTTTAACAAAGAATTGGTCACTTTTCAGTATTTTATATCAAACGTATGGGGAGACAGAAACGACAAGAAAGAAAATGAAGATTGTATATGAATGTTTAATTAATCCTAACTAGCCAAAATAAAATATTGCAACAGCACACCTAAAGGGGAAAACATGGTATCCCAGCTACAAGAATTTTTTTTTTTTAAACCTCCATCCGGCATAATCCAACTAAACCAGTGTTTTTTTGAGTTTTCTACCTTAAGAAAACAATATCCATATCCATTTGCCTGCCTTGAAATCCCTGTGTCAGCTACAGAATTCCTACTTTTTAAATAAGGTTCTATGGATGTCCTAAGGCAGCAATGCCCAACCTGAGAGTCTCCAGCTATTATGAACTACAACTCCCATCATCCCCAGCTACAATTTGGATGATGGAGTTGTCACTCCACAATAGCTGGAGAGTCTCAGGTTGGCTACTAATGTTGTAAAGCTTAGCTGCTGCATTTGAGCTAACAGTGAGAATATAGCCTAGCATATGCCCTGCCCAGCACTTCATGGGCTGTGAACTGTAAGGGGAGATCAATAATGGCAAAGATGTCTTTTGGGTTTGCCATTACCCATCTTCTCATCATGAGCCCTGAAAAACCTGTGAAAACCCCTGGGGTTCCTAGCAACACAGTTTGAAAATCGCTGAACTAAAACAATAAGATAGTTTGGTGCAAAAGAAGAAGAGAGGATAAATCAGCTCACTCTGCTCTTATAGACTTCTGTAATGCTGGACTGGGTAGAAAATTATACCGGCTGAATTGTGTGTGCCAAGCTCATTATTGATTCTTAGAACCACGAACACAAAAAACTGGTTTCATCTCTTTTGTTTCTGGCACTTGCGTCCCTGTAAAAAACGTTAATCCCATCAAAATATCTAGTTGATTTATCTTCCTAATCTACCTTAATAAGGTAGTGGCTGGTTAACAGATAGGAAAGTGGCATGCGGAATAACTAAGGGGATTCTCCAAATTCACACATTGACTGGATTCCCATTAGACATCACTCTCATCACACTTTGGTTGTCATAAACATGCCATTGAGTTAAATACTCTTTCCCCCTCCTTTCTTCTCCCTGCCCCCTTCCTCAAGCTCATTGGCTCCTTTGCTCTCCTTTCCCCAGAATCCTGCTAACCATGGTTTGTTCTCAAACTAAAGACTGAAACTAGAATCTAAGCCTAGTTTCAATCTCTGATCTAAGAGCAAATTAGCACCATGGAGAAGTGTCCTTTCATCTCAAGAAAATCCACAAACTGATTTTCCTGTGATTCAGCCACAGCTGCCACCATCATTTAGGGGATCAGGACTCTCTTTTATATGGAGGGGGAAACCCTCCAAGGGACCCCCTAGTATTTGTGGAGAGTCCCCAAACGCTAAAAAACAACAACAAAAAACCCTTCCTTTGAAGTACAGCAGCTCCCCAAACCTTAGCAGGATAAACCCATGGTGGAAGGAATCAGGCAGAGTGCAAGTACTTTCCCAGCCCAGTGATGATGATTTTTTTAAAAGTAAAAATAATATTTTTAAAAAAATATTTAAAAAATAAATTATTTTAAAAATTTTAAATTGTTGTAATGTGTGTCTCTCCCCCCCCCCACCCCTTTTTGTCATAACAAATGTTTTATTTTGTTTTTATTCTGTTCTAAAATGCTCAGAGATGTAAGTTTTGGGCGATATAAATATGTTTTAATAAATAATAAAATAAATACATATTTATTCAAGGAGCAAAGTAAAAAGGCTTTGAAAGTGATTAAAAGGTGAGAAAAGATCAAAACATTAAAAATTATATGGTAGCTAAATTCTACCTGGATATATGTTGTGAATCTGGCCAGGTGACCTTGTTTCTTATTTTTTGGAAAATAAATAATGTTGAAGTATGACACTGAAGTAATGTTTAAGAAGAAAATGGCTGCATGCACACCTTCAGATAGCAACAGAGAGGCCTTCCTTCTTCCCTAGGCATAAGCAGGCTTTGAGGTCTCTCTTCTCCTGAATGAATATTGGAGAACCACAGAACTCCTGAATGAGTATTTGAGACCCACAGAATTTCTGAATGACTATTTGAGAACCACAGAACTCCTGAATGAATATTCGAGAACCACAGAACTCCTGCCCTCCTCACTCCCTCCAACTCCCACAGGTTACCTGGAAAGAGGAGAGAGAATTTGCATAGGAATTTGGATTAAAAGCTTTAATCAGCACACCACGACAGACACAAGAAAACAGTCATGGTACCCAATCAACCATTTCCATGAGGGGAAAAACATATGAACTATTGAAAGAAAAATGGAAAGACTCATTTAAAGGCATCAACAAAACTAATTTGGGGCACTTCTGCCAGGTGATAAACAAAACAAATACACCCCACACAGAGTCTGACTAAGAGGGCTGTTTGGAATTAGGCTTAGGCTTCAAAATGGAGTCTGTGCAGATTTTGTACAGATTTTTTACAGTCCAAACTTGTACAGAAATAGCTCCTCTTCATCAGAAGCAGTAACTATGGATACACCCATTCAGACATCGCATAGCCATTCTTATTGCTAACCAAGAAAGGGAGGAAGAAATGTGTGCAAGTGTGGAGGAGGACAGTAGGCTTGGCTTTGCCATGGCTTGGCAACCAGAAAGCATGACACCTGAACAAGGCTGGCATGTCCACAACAGAATATGGGCTTTTAGCTAAATGCCCCACATGCCATGATAAATATTAGTACAGTGCCTTTATACGGACACAACACAGAGAGAGAGAGAAATATACAGGTCTAACCACATTTTTTGGCAATTAAGTAAACATTGAAATCACACGCATTAAGGGTTGACTTTTTATTTTATTACTGACCCTGCAATAATAAAATAAAACCAAAAAATCTCTCATAGCAACTCTGCAACAGTTTGTCCCTCCCTTTTAAATTGTTTTATACTTAAGCCCTGGAAATGCCCCTGAAAACAGTAAAAACCATGAAACACCAAAAAAACCACCAAAAAGACAAAAAGAAGAGGTTGTAAGATCCTTAGGGTATGGGACCATAACTCAGTGGGAAAGCATCCACATGCTTGCATGCAGAAGGTTTCAGATTCATTCCTTGGCATCTCCAGGTAGGGCTGGGAGACACTCCTGCCTGCAACTTTGGAGAGCTACTGCCAGTCAGTGTAGACCAGGCCTGCTCAACTTGGGCCCCTCAGCTGATTTTGAACTACAACTCCCATAATTCTCAGCCACAGTGGCCAATAGCCAGGGGTTATGGGAACTGTAGGCCAACATCTGCAGGAGTGCAGAAGTTGAGCAGTCCCGGTAAATAATATTGGGCTAGATGGACTAATGGTCTGACTCAGTATAAGGCATCTTCCTATGTTCCAATAAACACAAACGGCTTGGCATAGGAAACACATCATTGAATGGAATTTTATTGGGGCAATGAGAGAATAGTTGCAAACACCTAGTTATTATATGTGCGCGTCCAAAAACCCCAGAGCTAACAGTCTATGCTGAGCACAAGGCCAGCAAGTGCACACAGGCGCCATGTTCCCTAATTTGGCGGTTCATTTCCTAGCAGATTATTCTTTCACACAAGCCTTCCTCCTCTCAGTGTTTTTAATCCTTCTTCTGTTTTCTTTTTTTTTTAAATGAAGTGTTTACAAAGAGACATTCAGCTGACTGGCTGCATTCAGTTAAATTGAGGAGTTGTAGGAGTAAGTTAGTGTGGCTGATTCTACAACACAAATCATCCATGGTGGTTTACCCTGTTGCTACGGTGATGCTGCTGCAAAAGATGGAAATTCCTGCTTGATTTCTAAATACGGAAGCATGCCCGTTTTACCTGGGAATTTGAGTGCTCTTGCTACTGTCTGGAAAATACACTTCAGATTATGGTTTTTCTACATCCCTTACTTTTCTACATCCCTTACAGCTTGAGTCTAAGTAGATTTACTCAGAAGTAATTTCCACTTAAGCTCAAATTACACATGGTGGCAGACCCATACCTTTAAATCACATGCAAAGAATATCTCACAAAAGGAGCATGCAAGGGAAGACTGTTCTCCCTCACCTGATGCTAACATTTCTGCAGCACCTCTCCAGGATACTCTGGCAGAGAGGAGCTTCAGGGGGTTAAGCAGCACCTGTTCTCCCCACAAACCCTATGGAGGCGGGTCTCTGTGATTGTGAGACCCGCCTCTCAGCCTGTCAACATGTAATTTAGGCTTTAGTTAAGTGGGATTTGCTCCCAGGTAAGTGTGCACAGAACTGAAGCCTTATCATCACATTTTAGAGCCATGGTACACACTGGCCAGTGTGCTGTGCTGACTTGCTCCGAGTCAGCTCCATAAGGAGGAAATTTGAACTCCCTGCTTTTGCAGCAGACTAGCCCCATAATGCACCAGGAAGGATGTATTTATTTCAAGTGAGCTCAAAAGGTGAAAGTTTAAACTCTCTGCTTTTGAGTCTCACTTGAAATAAAGAAGTATAAATTGTGAAGTAGCTTTGCCATGCAAAGAAACCAACCAACTTCTGACTGCCAGTTGGGGGGTGGTATTGTGCCCCATTTTGGTTTTTAATGTAAGTGTGACTTGGGACGAAAAAGGTTGAGGAACACTGTCTTAGAATACAACTCTTCCTATATGAAGCCATCTACATGTTGAGATCGTAATCCAGAGACCTATTCCATGTTCATTCAATATAACTAGGGATGTGCAAAATGATTTGACCATGAATCAATCTTGGTCGAATTGGGTGCGATTCGATGATTCTACCCCGAATTGAATCACACTGAAAAAGAGGACCAGATTCGGGGTGGAATATAATCACCCCCGATTTGACCCAAATTGATTCAGGGGCCATTTTGAGGTCCGTTTTGCTTGAAAAACGGGCTTCAAAATGCCAGAGAGAGATGGTCTACCAACTGGGATCAGCAGGTAGACCAGCTGTTCGAAGCGAGTTGATACACTAAGTTCGAAGCAGAGGGATGGTCTACCTGCCAATCCCAACTGACAGACCAGCTTTACCTGGAAAACTAATTGAATCAGGGTGATTCGTCGAGGCAGCTGGCCAAGCCAGCTGCTTTCGACGAATCAAACAGGGAGTCTGCAATTTGATTCTACCTCAAATTGAATAGCAGATATTGATTTGCGCACACCCTAAATATAAAGTAGAAAGTCATCTGCAGAAAAGGCCTTTCCAGTGGGCCTTTTCAACAGTAGGTCCCAAATCTGTGGAATAACCTCCTCCAAGACATACAGTTGTATACTAACTTCTTGGAATCAGCCCTTTAGTTCTTGTACTCTTCACAGATGACCTAGAATGACTTCTTCTTAGATGTAAAAGTTTTATTTTAACAACTAAACAACTACACAAGACATCAGGAGCTTCAGAAACCCAGCAGCCACCTTGAGATTTCTCAAAGACTACACTGCTAGGAATTTCTTCTTCCCAGAGGCCCCCTCATAGTAGAAGTCCCTCCTACAACTATTAACCTTTTCAGTTACCACAGTTACCACAATTCTGTACATCCACTTCACTACATAACTGAGCAAAGAAGACCCATTTACAGGGGCAATTGTCTTATATTTAGCAAGGGGAGAGCAACTCAGTACAGTATTCCTCCAGTGGCTATTGCTGGTGTCTACCATATATTTCATTTTAGACTGTGAGCCCTTTTGGGCCAGGGAACCATCTTATTTATTTATTTTTAATTTATTTTTCTGTGTAAACCGTGTTGAGCACTTTTGTTGAACAGTGGTATATAAATATTAGTAGAAGTAGAGGTAATAGTATTGTTGCACTGCTACCCCAAGAGATGGGGAGATGTTGCATGGCTGCCCCTGGAGAGACGGATTATAAATATTTTAAATAAATAAATTAAATCATACTACACCTCACCACTCAGGCATTTAAATGAGTAGGTGAAGACCACTTATTTAGAAAAGCTTGGGGATCTAAATAAATTATGATGAATTTTTGGGTTTGCTTTGGGAGGTAGGTGGTGGCAGGGTAGCTAGGGATCAATTTATTATTGCGAATTATTACAATACATTTGGAAGTTGGCTGGACGGTTTTATTGTTGGATTGTAAGCCACCTCCAAGCTTTTGAAAAGGCTGGATAATAATTTTTAAGATAAACTAAAAATTTCAAAATTCTGAGGAAGCAATATTGTTCTTTCTATCCCCTAAGAGTAGCTAAAGGGAAGGGAGCATTCCACCAGGTGCAGCTTCTCCCATTACTGGGGCACTATGATGGCAAGTGCCACATCTGGTAAAGTTCTCCTTTCTACACAACGTTTGTAGGTAAAGGAGCCCTCTCAGAGTCAGGATTTGGCAGCCATATTCATAAGCTCAGTTGACATCTCCCTCATCATGGAAGTCCCCTTTGATTCCCCCCCCCCCGGAAAGTCTGGCAGGCACTATAATTCACATAGAAAACAAAGAAAACAAAAGTGCAAATAGATTTGTTTATTATTTGGTCAATTATCAGAGCAAAAGATGCAGGCCTCTTTCCAGCCCTTTGGCCTTCTGTCTTCCAAATTAGTGTCACTCCCCAAATATGAAGTGAGGAAATTTGGTATTTATTTTGAGTGTAACCAACCAAAAGCCACAAGAAAAGGCAAAGGCTCATATTATTTTTGAACAATTTTCCTGGAACAAAACCAACTTCTTTCCCCTTTGTTTTCTTTCAGACTTACATCCGAGTTTGTCTTTTCCCAGAGGTTTCCCCTGCTTGATATTTACAAGCTGTGACTGGGTTTTAATACGAATTGGTCGGGAAGAGGGGGGGAAAGAATCTAACCTTCTTCTCAATTTACCTTTTCCTCTTCTGATGAGAGTTTTCTGAGCCAAACCTTCTCTTAGCAGAACCTGAACCAGTAAAAAAAAAGCGAGACAAATTCATCCATTGCATCTGTTTCTTGCCCCTGTTTCTATGGTCCTCAGAGCAGCCTTTTCACTTCAGGACAATTGTGAGGCAAGTTAAGCTAAGCGGCTCGCTCAAGGGCCACCCAGTTTGCTTCACAGCCGAGTGGGGATTTGAACCCGAGTTTCCGGCATCCAAGTCCAACATTCACTCCACCATGCCACAGTAGCTCATGTTATTATTTAAATGATCTTTTTTTAAAAAAAGTCCTCTCTGCACCTTATACTATGTTCCTTCCAGGCTATTATGCTTGGCTGAGGAACTGCTGACTGACGACGATCCCGTCTCCTTTCCACACCTTTTAAAAAATGCAAAAATCTAGCCTTCTCCTTTAATATTTCTGATGTCGGTGACCAGTGTCAGCTCTCCCCATACAGTAACTGCTTTAAAGCGCTGCATAGAGCACTGCATTAAAAATTAATTACACATGCTATTTTATTGATAGTGCATAATGTAATGAGCACCAGCTGTGCTAAACATCCAAACTCCTTTTTAAGATAGCTATAAAAAAAGAAAGAAAGAAAGAAACTACACTTCCAAATGTTTCTCCTGTCAGAGGAGGGGGGGAAAAACAGCAACATCTTGTATGGATTTGAAACAGAATTCTTTGATTTAGCTCTACATTGGGAGCGTTTGAAGAGTTCAGGCTTTTGGGCTCCGGGTATTAGAATAAAATCCAGTTAACTCTCTAACTGTTGGAGCCCATTGTCTCTGCTGCATCCTTCAGCTGCCTCGGATCTTTTGTGTTTAGATTATAAAATTGACTTCCACCTGATAATATTGAAATTTCACACACACACACACACACACACATACATACACACACACAAAGCACAAACACTTACTGGATGCTTAGAAGTTCCAAGCATGTACTTTTAAACATCTTTAAATACTCTTTTAACCCCTGCTGGTTCTTAACTCTACATGATGAGGATTAACCAAGTTGCATCGATTTGCATGTCTTTCTAGAACAAAGGCAATGCTTAACTTGAATTAACAGCACCAGAGGCACTGTGGGTGGGGAAGAAAAACACCAAAAAGGAATTCTAGCTTCCTCTTAACTTATTATGGTCTTCTGCCTTTTTCTCCTCCCTATTATATGATCTCAGAAATAATGATTGTCTAAAATACAGAAAAAACAATATTGCATTCAGTCAATCTGCTTTGAGGTTGGCAACAAAATAAACTAGATAGACAAGCAGACAGATGTAATACGGGTTTATAACATAGGATTCTAGCTTTTTGAACATATTTGCACATAATGTAACTATCATACACAAACTCCATTCTTCTAGAAGTCATAAATATTTCATTCAAATCAATCAATACAAGCAATGCTGGTTAATAGGGCCATTCCTTCTAAGCACAAACTTTAGTATACTTCAGCCTGGTGAAAGCCATATTTTCCCAGTAGGGGACTGAGATATATTTTATATGCAGTATCAATATATGTGAGTGTAATTCTTTCTCTCTCTCTGACATATGTACACAAATAGCCCAGTTGCTTACTATATTTCTCACCCAGTGAAAGAAGGAGGGGCAGGAGAGATATTGGCCAACATACTTTAATAGGATTTTGGCATGTATTTTATGGTACATTTAGAGTCATCTGGGCCATGGTGAAAGAAGAGTACCATATCTGCTCCGTTCTCTTTGAGCCTTGAGCAGTTTAAGTGGCTTTTTACTGGATAAGTTTGCATTCACCCCTCTGATTACTGTTTTGTTTTCCCATTGATCCTCCAGTTTTAATAAAACCCAGTCTGGAATAAAACAAAAGCTTGCTTCTTGTTTGAGTATGAAATGTGCAGAACACATACCATATCATTAACATAAACGTTTCTGAAATAATGCTGCTTTCTAGACAAACTGTATTAATTGCATTGGGCTCTCTCTCTTTTTTCCTCTTCTCTCCCCCCTCCCCCCCCCTTTTCCATTTTTTTGCAGCAAGGATGGTCTGAACTAGAGCTGCTCATTGGCTGACACATCTCATAAACTCCATGCAAAAACGAGTACAGAGATATAACTGGAGGGAAGAGAGGAAGAAAGATCACATATCTATAGATACAGTACATATCTGTGTGTACGTACACACTGTATATGTGCACACTCTCTCCCTCTCTTTCAAGTTCTATTCAAACCCATTATTATTATTATTATTATTATTATTATTATTATTATTATTATTAACCTTTAAACTATGCCAAGAGAAGACCAGACAAACTGAACAATGCAGCATGCAGAAGCAAAGCTAACTGATGTTAACATTACAAGATTGCTCAGAGGTGTTTAGAATGCCTTAATGACTAATGCAGCCAAGCTCCTTGCAATTGAAAGATATTGTTTTAAACTCTCAGATTTAGAGTCCCATACATTTCTCAGTGGTGGACCTTGAACTTCATAGCTCTGCCCATTAATCAAGACTGTCAGTGCTCACGGATATATATATATATATGAATGACACACACGCACACACAATTCCCAAGTTCTTTTCAGCCCTTTTACCCAGTGATATGTAGAAAAGAATATATTTTACTGCTAGATAAAATATATGAATACCAGACAGAATTAATTATCTTTCTACATGTGTAGGCATTAGGCGACATAAAGCTCGTAAGACCTTGGGGAAAAGGTCTGTATTTATCAGTAAAATCTTGTTCATAACAAAAGATAAAGACAAAGGCCATGATCCACAGCCTCACTCAGACACAGGAAGGCTGCTCATTGTCTCCTGCAAGAGAGAAATGTTCTCTTCTTGCAAAGAGCATTTTCCATTGCATTCACTGAGTTTGTTCTTCTCACAGAATAGGGATCAGCAACTGGAATCTTTCAAACCAAATGTGGCCTCCAAAAAGATACCATCCAGCTGATAAGTGTTTTTATAGCTGCTTCCCTCACAAACACAAAGCAATCTTAGATAGATTTAACTAAGATTTTATTCAGAAACAACTCCATTTTTTCCTTCTGACTCCACCTCCCAAACTCTCTACAGGATCCCCACTGGGACAAACTTCTAAACAACAAAACATAAATGATATTGGATAGAATGCAATAATAACCCAGAGACAAAAGCATTGTTTCTATGTAAGAGTTGCAGAATTATGGGCTGGGGTGGGATTGCTGGGAAAAATCCCTCTCATTTGCATAATTTCTGTGTTATTTTTTCTCTCAAAAAATTGCTGTACAAATTTTCACGATATCTTAAATCAAGGCTGCACAACTTTGGCCCTCCTACAGATGCTGGACTACAATTCCCATTGTGCCTGATTATTTTATTTATTTTTATTTATTTACATTTCTATCCCGCTCTTCCTCCAAGGAGCCCAGAGCTCTGTACTACATACTGTACTTATGTTTCTCTTCACAACAACCCTGTGAAGTAGGTTAGGCTGAGAGAGAAGTGACTGGCCCAGAGTCACCCAGCAAGTATCATGGCTGAATGGGGATTTGAACTCGGGTCTCCATGGTCCTAATCCAGCACTCTAACCACTACACCACGCTGGCCACTGTGGCTGGGGTTGATTTGGTGTTGTAACCCAAAAGCAACTGGAGGGCTGTAGTTGTGGAGCCCTGCCCTAAAAAGATTTTGATCTGATTTGGCACAATTTACTATTTATGATTTACCATTTATACCTATTTATATCTGATTTACTATTTATACAGTAAAAAATGAAACGCCTCCACCATATTAATTTTTCCTCACTATATCTCAAATGTTTTTCACGAAGTCAAGCAGAAATTTTAGAAATGGAAAATTTCCATGATAAAAGAATGTCAATTTTTTCCCCAGAAAACATCCCACCCCACATCTCTAAAGAGTTGGTTCAGGAATTAGCTTTTTCCCCTCTTACAAGTCAATGAGGTTGTGCACATGACCAAAAAGAGTGGGGGGGGGAGGGAGGTAGCATTTTTGGCAACCAGACTAGGCAGCACACACTGGGAAGTTGAAGGGGATCAACACCTCAAATCCCTTCACAAAGTGACCCTAAAACAACTAGCCACTGACAAAGAAGGGATATAGAAGAATGCCCCCTGTGCACAGGGACAGATGCTAGCACTGAAGCCAAAGAATCAATCAACTAAAGCAACAATAGATCTCCTGCTTCACTGTTCAGAGCCTCCAGTGTTTACACAGAGCTCCCTGGCCAATCCTGTGCTCCATGGATCACTGGTCTGACTCATCATAAGGCAGCTTCACATATGCTCAGAAAGCTTACTCCATTGCAATAGAGGAAGCACATCTGCACATAAGGATACACAGTGCAGTCTATCCAGGAAGGAGAGTTATTCTCTCATGCCCCTACAATACTGCTAAATCAGAGCATCCAAATGGTGGGGAGGGGGAGATATAAAACCGGGCATCTTTTTAACAGCTTTTGCAAATTTCAGCAGTAACTTTTGTTATTTGGTTCTGAGCCCCTTGGGACAGAAATATATACATGTACAAAAGCTGCTGTAAGCCACTCGTATCCCACTCTTTCCTGTGGGCTTGGAGTGGCTTACAGCAGCTTTTGTACATGTATATAATTGTACATGTATATAATTGTACATGTATATAAATAAATAATTTTCTAACTTTTAAAGCCATCAGAGGAAAACATCAGGATACAGTGGGCTTGGAGACAAAGGAATAACAGTAAATTCATTCACTATATCGGTAGGGTGCTTCTTCCCTTTTGCTATCTATATGTGTAATGGGGCATATAGGGGACAAACGGCATGCTTCGTAGTTTGCTGGTCTGTATATACACAAACATATATACAGTATCTTTCTATAAGTTCAGATTTCTGTAAACATTTCCAGGTTTTGTCATCCTCATCAAACTTGCATAATTTTATCAGAACTACTGCCAACTTTATGGCGGGGGGGGGGGCAGTTATTCAGAGCAAGTTAATTTTTAAAAAGAGCAATGTGTTGGTTTTGATCCATGCACCACAAGTCGGTGAATTTTGTTACTCCCTTCCAGTTTCTAATTTAAAAGACACTAAAAATGCTTAAACAGGAAAATCCAATACAGCAGGCAGAAGCCTCTTCTCTGAGGCAAAAAGGACACAGCAACAGAAACGTCTGCAGATATTTAAGAGCAAGGTTTTAGGGAACAGGCCCATCTTGCAAAAGTCTGCTCCTTATGTCGCCTTTATTCAGTGCCTGTGAGAACATCAAACTAGCAAAAGCAAAATGAAAGCAGGGGGAAAGGGCTAATTTACAAAAACAGCTGAGTACCATTGCCATTTCTGAAGCTCATTAAGAGTTCTGGATGACATAGAACAATTTTATTTACCCAACAAACTTTTTTAAAAAAATAAGTTTTAATTATTTACCCAAAAACTGATCAAATCTACACACATATGCCAAAGTTTCCCATTGCAAAGGAGGAGCTGTGAAGTCAGAGATTGTTACACTGAGCTAATATAGTGGTAAGTATATCAAGTCTTAGGATCAGCCTGTAATGGAAAATACCATAAAGTAATAGGATGTATTTTCATTGCCAGATTTTGCAGTGATTCTCAGAATCACCCCGGGCAGGCAGGGGGGTCACGGGGAAAAGGCTGCTTTCAACTTGCATTCCCTCCCAGACAGCCAAGCAGGTTGTCTTCGGCACGCCTCCTGCGCGCCCACACGTGAGATGCACCCATCTCTGTGTCTCCTCGGGCTCAATTCACACACGATACCCGGTAGCCAGGTTAAGGGTGCAAGTGCACCCTTAACATTGGCTAACAACTGGGTTAGTTAAGAGGGTTAGGCGGGTGGGGAGCGGAGGATCCACAAGCATCCTGCCCCTTCTCACAACCAGCCTAACCCTGCCTGGGCTGTCCCAGGCTGGGTTAAGCTGGTCGTGAGGACAGCCCTCTTCGTGAGGACAGCCCCGCTTCCCTTTACAAACCGGTTCTCACTGATCGTGAGACCCGGCTCATTGTGTCTGAATTTACAGATCGTTGACAAGGCACCAGGGGGTCAATGTTCCATCTCAAGAGGGTTGCTGGAAATGGGAGTTGCTCTGCTGTTCTGCCATGCAGATGGGAGTGATCTTGTGAAGCTGAGTTCTGCACAGATAGAAAACAAAAGCAGACAAGCAGCTCTAAGCCATGGCCTGCCTGTTGTACGCCTGGAAGCTCAAACCATGAAGTGCTTAAGTATGGTTAGCACAAACCAAAGTTTCATTATATCGTAACCCAGTCTTAAAATAAGAGAGTCCCTGTGTCTAAACTGTGCAACTCCTCTTCTCTAGAGTGGTGTCCAAGTCTGACTATCTCCCAGAAATGTCGTAATATTTGGGCTGATTTTAATGGGCCGGTTTTAATAACTGGCAATTGAGGTTTGGTTTGGTTTTTTCATTTGTTATGTTTCAGTTGGTTTTCATTGATAAAAAATGTTGGCATTTTATATTTATGTTTTTAACATCTTGTTAGCTGCTGAACACTATTTGGGAAAGAACAGAAATGAAAACTATTTCTTTAAAATGGTAATAAAAATTATATATCACTTTATAAATTCCTGGTTTTATGTAAATCTGAGACAGAAGGTATTTCAAACTGGAAACTAGTTTTAAAAATATGGACCATATTGAGCTTTTAAATGACACTTGAAATAAATCCAGGTCAGAGAAGAAAACAATTACTAGAGTAGAGACGGGGGGGAAATTGATCTAAGTGAAACAGATTTGTAACCCTGACAAGTGACCCACTGGTCAAAAGAGTTATATGTGGAACAAAGAAAAAAACCAACAGTCAAGCTATAGAACCACCACCAGCACCCCCTGAATTTAAAAATTCAGCTAGGGAGTATCAAGAGAAAAGACAATGCCGAAAAACTTTCTACTCCTAACATAAACCTGGACAAATTATCTAGGTGAACTGAAGACTTCAAGATCAACATCATTAAAAATCAATGCAAAGAAAAGAAGCTGACATCTTGACTGC
Organism: Hemicordylus capensis; assembly: GCF_027244095.1. Lineage (NCBI taxonomy): Eukaryota > Metazoa > Chordata > Lepidosauria > Squamata > Cordylidae > Hemicordylus > Hemicordylus capensis. The sequence goes on along the minus strand of NC_069657.1, from coordinate 26,742,163 downwards.
CAAAGCATCCATACTTCAAGCAGTTACAGGATGCAGCAAGAACCCATGCACGGTTCCACTGTGTTCTGAATTATTAGCACAACTGCCCAAGCACTAGAAAGTTAATATTTTGGGACGCTCTCCCACACCCTGTAAATGGAAACATGTCCCTGCTTTTAGGGATGTGTTTCCACTTCTACAGGGTGCTTCTGGAGCATGGGAGTTGAGATGTCAGTCCCTATTTACTGCTGTATGCTTGAAATGCTACCTAATTTCCTCTGTCCTGTGGACCAAAGGTGATAATCAGGGGTTAAATACCTCCTCTCCAAAGGGGAGGACATGTTTCTTTAAAACAAAACTAGATCAACTACTAGAATAAGCATTTAGCACGTGCTTTGATATAACATATTCTCTAAGTGCCGACGGCGACAGGAAGCCATGATAGTTAGTCTATCCCCGACATATCACTGCTCATTCAGCAAATAGATCAGTCCAAAAACTAACAGCGAACAACGATAAAGTAGGAAGTGAAAGCATGCAAAATACAAGAGTCTCCTGCTTCTGTGTGTTTTAGTGAGTTACTCTTTCCTTATCTATTCTTGGTTTTATGCTCTCCATTATTGGTATATGTTTGTCTTAGAAGCCGTGAGCAAACACGGTAGTACTTCCCTGCTACACCTTCTATATGGAAGAGACTCGTGACTATATTATACCAAGTAAATGCAGTAGAAGTGAATATCTGTAGGGAAAACATTAACAGAATAATTGCAAAGCTGTCAGTATTCACTCATTTACGGGGGAGTGGGGCACAAAAGCAGTCATTTTTGCTCATCAGTCCTTTCTAGAGCTTTCTGTGAACAAAATCACCTCTTTCTCATCCAGTGCAAACAACCTGAAGTTTCACTCACGGGCTCTCTTTATCTTTTTGCATTTGTGCCCTTAATTTATTCCTCCAACTTTACCATGCTGAGTCACCCACAGGCCTTCAGCTGTCTTAGAAGGCATGGCCTATTCTCCCCTCTGCCTCTCCCAGAACAGTTACAAATTGCCATGCCTCTGCCTTCAGCTCAAAACTCACCTCCCACATTCCTCATCCCACAAATGAAATGAAGCCCACATATGAGTAAATGTATATTCTTACTTTTGTTGGATATGCTTAGCCACTGTTAGCCTTGGGCAGCATCCACAATGGAGCACACAGAAGGCCTTTTTGTGGTTGCAGTGCTCCGCGAAGTTGCACTATCGCTATTGGAAGGTGAGCCACCCAAATAAATACATGACGCACAAGTAGTTTGCCATCTACATATTTGTGGTCTTGTACAAGAGAGTGTGCAACAAGTTGTGCAAGAACTAGTCTGGAACAGTTTCTTTGCACAATGACCATGCACTATATCCTTACAATGGTGCAGCGGGGAAATGTTTGACTAACAATCAGAAGGTTGCCGGTTCGAATCCCCGCTGCTACTATATCAGGCAGCAGCGATACAGGAAGATGTTGAAAGGCATCATCTCATACTACATGGGAGGAGGCAATGGTAAACCTCTCCTATATTCTACCAAAGAAAACCACAGGGCTCTGTGGGTGCCAGGAGTCGAAATCAACTTGATGGCACACTTTACCTTTATATATGCTCACACAACTAATCTGATGCTACCCATTGTCTCTCTGTCCATCTCTCCTGCTGTCTTCTTTCCCCATACTTCTGAGAAGTATGTCCTTACTTTACCATATAAGCTCCTTAGAGACTGTCTTTTGCTTATTCTATGAAGTACAATGTACACTGATGACATAAAAATAGCAACAGCGACATAAATTTTTCCATACAAAATAGTGAAACATTTTTGAAGGTCATATGAAGGTCTCCATACACATTTTGATGCTGCATCCTGTTCACCAGGGTCCAAAAAAGGAAAATCAACCTTCAAGTTAGGGGTGGCCTAATTTCACCACCAGTCATGACCAGACCAAACTGCATTGCATAAATCCTCATATATGGAACAGAATCAAGATAGGGCTACTTATGCCTGGCTTGAGATGGCTATGTAGCATTGTTTTGTCACATGTCCTCATTCACATCACAGGCAACATACCACAGACATTTACAGAACCATCTTCCAAGGACAACAGCAGCAATAATAGACATGCTACCCCCCAAGACAGGTGCCTTTTTCCTGGATACAAAATGTCTGCTGAGGAAATACAAGAGGACAGAAGCACAACCCCATGGGAAAATATCTGGACTGCATACAACAGATGATTATCATATGGAATTATTGCACTAGAAAAAAGTATCCCATTGGAGGAATAGAAAACGTGCTTTACAGTAGGGCAGAGGCAACAATGTCTTGGAAGAGAAGACAAAGACCTGAAACTTAAACTCCTATTTGGCAGAAGTCTGGATTGACTTTTTGCTATAATTCAAGTACTTCCATTATTTTTGAGTTGACCTGTCTCTTGCCCTTTCCCCCATCTTTCCTCCTTTTCCTCTTTTCCTTTCTCTTCATACTGAATTGCCCTTTCTTCCTTTTCTCTCTCTTTGTTCTATGTTTCTTGTTAGCTTATAGAGAAAGTTGTGCGTTAGAGTGATCAAGAAGGAAAGTTGCTTTGCTGTTTATATTGTGTACATTTATAAAAAGAACTAAAAGCAATAAAAAATAAAACACCATTTAAAAAACCTGACAACTGGAAAAACTCTCACCGCAGTGATCTACCATCGGTATGCACCACAGAAAAGATGTGTATAGTAGGAGTTATCTGAATGAAGCTATCTCAAAAAGTATTACACTTGGCTTAAAGCTTACTCATTTAACCCTCTTAGAGCCTGTTTAATTCAAGACTGGGAGAATCTGACCCAGTGGTAACGCTTCCTCAAGAAAAACTAAGTAAAATTCAATCAGGTTTTATTTTGATCACTTCCCATGTTTAGGGTCGCATTCAACTACTGAATAGTTCACCATTGGATTCAGGGATCAATGTTGTGTAGAATTGGGGGTCTACACTTTCTACAGCCTTTAATATGTGCAATGTCTCTCTGTCCAGACTTCTTTTCATTGCTATCCATACAAGGCAGTGATGAAACAAGGTTAGAAGGAGGAAATTAATGAGAGGCAATTTTATAGCAGTAGAGGAAAAGTGTGTGGACCACAAGTATGCCAAGTGCCTTCAAGATCTGAAGAAAGCCTTTAACGCAAATCATTAGGAAGAAAGACCTCAGATGTTAAATGTTATCCAATTAAGCTTAAAGTAAACAGCCCAAAGAGCTGAAATCTTGATACCAGAGTATCACATTTGTGTGAGGATCCTCAGTCATTTGTTCCCAATGTGGCATAAACAAACCAGCAACAAGAAGCTGGTGGCAACATCTGGTGGAAGCTAGGCCCAAAAAGGAATGGAGGGGAGAGAAAAGCAGGCCAATTTCCATTCCCACCTTAGAGATGGCAGGGAGGGGTGTTTTACGGTGCTACAGCCATTTCCTTTACATATCCAAAATGGAGCCGATGCTCCCAAAGTGAGGAGAGCATCAAGTTGGCAGCTGACCTTCAGAGAGCGACAATAAAATGTTTCTATTACCTGACAACTGACAATGACATCCAAATGGGCCTGACGTCTCAGTCTGAGACCCACCAACTGAGACTGAGCGCGCACCACAGCAGGGCAGGCTAAGGCAGGGCGGGATTGAGGTCAGAGCACGGAGAGGTGGCGGTGCGATCACTGATGTGTGAGGGTGGGAGGAGGCAGTTATGGAGGCCGCCGGCAGCTTTGCAGGCCTGGACGGCCCTGAGGAAAAAACAATAGAAAAATCTGTCAGTGGTACCTATGTTTGACGGGAAAGACTGAGAATAGATAGCAGTGATGTACAGCTGCTGTGCCTTATTTATTGTGTACAGGTACTTATATGCAGGGGAGAGCAATAGAGCTGAAAGATCAAAGAGAACTAAGGCCTCCCATCATTATGGGGTGGACAAGAGGAGACATATTTAGGACCTTTCATCAGGATTTGTTTTATAACGGTTTATTTTACTTTCTGGGGATAGGTCCTGTTTGGGTGGGGAGCACTCTTCTTACCTGCCCTAAGCCCTCAAGATGGAGTTTGCTATAAATTTTAATAAATGAATGAATCAATTATCTTTTGTCCTTACACCATTCCCTTCTTTTCCTTTCCTTTCCTTTCCTCTATACATCTCAAGACACTGATGTAAATACTGCTACTGCCTTCTCAATCTAAATCTGGATTAGTGTTATAACCTGTTCATAACTTTTTATAAGAAGTTTTGTTTATGGGTCAACAAAAGCTTGGTATGAGCTCTTTTGCAAAGGACTCTTGTCATTTTTGCGGCAACTACCCCACTGGAAGTTTTTATGGCTTGTTCGTAATTTGGAGGCCTCTATTTCTAGTAAATAGAAAAATTGCGGAGTTTAGACATAGTTTGTGGCAGAATTGTGTGTGCAAACAATCTTTGATTCGTGCTGCCTTCAGTTCCCAACAAATGCATGTTTCATTTCAAGAAACATCAAGTAGCAATAGGAAAAGTGCTTTTTGAAAACACACGTATAGGTCAGTGGTTTTGTAGAAATATAATTCATACTGTTATTTTGTTTCTCAGATTCACCCGGAGAACTAAAATAGCTGTGCAAGAAATTAAGAGGCTATAATGGCCATTAGACACTAGTGACCTGTTTTCCAACACCATGTTAGATACCTCAAATTACATTGTAGTTGCTGTAAGCCCCTTCATTTTCTCATTTTGCCCCACTGATATAATGCAGTGCTAGAACTGCCTGGAATTTGCCAAGGTAAAAAGTGGGAACCCTATATCTGATAAAATATGATTTTGCCTATGAAGAATCACACTACAATTAACCAGATCAGATTCTGCGCATTCTGGGCATTTTGAGGGGCGGGAGTGGGGGGGAGTGTTGCTACAAACGCCCCGTTCACATGTCATGTTCAACACTCATATCATTTGTGTACAGTGTACACCTGTACAGTTATTCACTTGTCAGGTTGAACATGAGGAAAAGGAGTACTTCTTATCTGCACCATACATTTGAAGGGCCTATATCCAGGTTCACTCTTAAAATGAGCACAGGTACAGTCATTCACATAAAAACCTGTACGAGTGTACAGTACAGAAATCTGAATGCAGGTATAACATTGCCTGAACAGGGCTAAAGTAGCACCTGGAAAGGCTGACCGGGAAGGGCTTGAGATGGTCAGTGAGAGAGGAGTGATTTTAGAGAGTGTGAGAGAAGAACCAGAGGAGGCTCACAGACCTGGGCAGGGGGCATGTACTTGGGAATGATTTTGAAAGCTTGGTTATTGTTTTATGACTGTCCTAGTGCAACTGGCCAACGGAGAAATATGGAGGGAGTTTTGCAGAGCTGAACCAGGCTCCGCACACCAGCACAGACAATATGCAGGAGGGACTCTGAGCTCGAGCAGCTCCATGGAGGTGCCAGGAATCAAGCTCCCAGAATAAAGCATCTATGCGCTGCCGTGGCTGCCTTGCCACTTGAGCTGCTGCCAGCAGTGCATTCTGCATGCTCCCTTTATGTATTCCACTTCCCGTACCAAGCCTATAAAGAACATAGCAACATTTCCTTTCCCTAATCGTTAAAAAATCATATTGTATCTTCAAACTATATTATTCGCCGTGTGTGTGTGTGTGTGTGTGTGTGTAAAAATGCATCTAGAAATAATCTGTTATTTAAAACTGTATTTAGTCTCTGCTCCTACTCTGTTGGAAGCACTTTCTCTCTTGCTCTCTTGGCAGTAGTTGTAATGTAGCACTATGACTTAAGTAATTATATAAAAGCATAAAAATGTGTACACAGGCACACATCATATGAAGTTAACCTTCAGTCTGCACTAATCAGAACTCCATCAGGCTGTCATATCCTGATTTTCAGTAACCCTGACTCTCGTTGCATCTTTATTTAAAGCCAGCATTTACTTGAAGCCTTTGAATTGGGGTCGTTAATAATCAAAAGCAGCTTCTGTCGTAAATTTATAAGTCTCACAGGCCAACATGTTTATTTTATTCAGATTCTATTCTAACTCATCCATGGGGCTCATAGCAGATAGCAAACATTTAAAAAACTAAAGCTGCAATCCTATTCACACTTACCTGGGAGTAAGCTTCATTGAACACAGTGAGACTTACTTCTGAGTAAAAATGCATAGGATTTCTCTGTAGCAATATAATAATGTACGGATTGCATATTAATAATACAGCTAAAACAACTGTACCCTTAGTTACAAACACCAAATACAGAAATAAAGTAGATGTCTAGGCCAGAATGTTCAGAAGACACATAAGCACGGATTTTAGGAAAAATTATAAGGCAAAGTGCAAACCAAAAGGTAAAGAAGCAGTCATTAAATACACATCAGTGCCCTCACCATTCATATTTGACAAACCAAGGGCATTTCAAGTCAGTATAGGGATCACAATGGGATATGAGGCTATAAAATCTAATTCATAAGACCCATGTCCCAGTTCTCCAATTCAGTATTCCCCCACACCACCACAGTTTTCCATACGGACAAGGATTCTCTTCAGTACCAAATGCAATTCACTGTGAATTTTGACAGAATTTTCTTCTATTTCTACTCATCATGCTGCCATGGAATACCATTTGGCAAGTGCTATTTTTTAAACAGTAACAACTCTGTACAAAGCTGTCTACAGCTAAACAAACATCAGCAACAAAGATAAAAATTCTCCATTAGCTGGACGACATTACAAACTACTATTTTTTTCTCCTAACGCTCCTTCTCCATGTTGAGTGTCCCAGTTCGCAAGCTTCAGCTAGCACATTGATCTGACAGCTACATTTGTGTGCAATAGGGGTACTTCATCCTTGGCAGAGAATCCAGAGCTCCAGTCTGTACGGACTGCGTTTGATTCTGTCATTTATCTTAAATGGCTAAGAGACTACCAGGGCAAAACATTTGTGTGAAGCTGTTGCCAAAACCACAAGTGAAGGGTCTAAATCCCCAGCGTAAATACTTGAGCTCCAAAGCATCAAGGATAGAATTTGTGTGCTTTTGTGAGAGGCTGCTTTTTTTTACCCCCAGCCCGCCCCCTAACCCAAAAGACTCTGGACTCTTGGGATTCCTTTCCTTTTCTTCTGCAAACTTTTGATCTCACTTCGAATTGCTACACAAACAGGTAAAAGAAACCACTAACAGGAACTGTATCTACATGACAATCTGGAAATGACTTTTCGTGCCAAGCCAAGGAAAGCAGATGGCAAGCATGGGATGTCTAAATATACAGAAACAACTCCATTTGTCCTTTGGAAAAGCACAGCAATAATGGCAGGACCTTTTAATGCATCAAGAAGGATGTGTGAAGGATTCCCAATATTATTTTTAACATTCAGGTTTCTGAGTGTGTGTGTGTGTGTGTGTGTGTGTGTGTGTGTGTGTGTGTACGCATGCATGTACACATTTTTTAATCACACATATATTATACAGTTACCACAGGGCCTGACAAATCCCAGGCACCAGGAAGCCATGGTGCCTAGAAATTTAACTGTGGTGCCGAGATGAAGCTATTCGTCTCAGAGACAAAAGTTTGGGGCGGTGTACAAATTTGATAGATAAATAAATAAATAAATAATTCCGAGGGAGCGTTATTTAAGAAACTCTTTGTTTGTTACCAGATAGCCCTGTTTCTATTCTGTTACTGTAAGGAGAAGACCATTTACCCTCCCGCTCCATGATGTCCATCACTAAGCCTGGTAATTTTATCAAGTGTCCATTGTCTGGCTTCTAAAATTTTGTGCTGGCTCCTAGATCCAAAGAAAATACATCAAGGTCTGAGTTACCATTGGTACTGTTAGTTCAATTCAGCTGCCACAGTACCCAGAAAGGTGTCTGTTGGGCACCAAGACTGGTAAGTGTGGGTTGTCAGTTCTCCACGTCCATATTCACCACAATAATTGCTTGTAACGTTCTCAGAATTAGAAAAGGAAATAGCATGGGTGATCTACAGGGCCTTGCCAAACAGCCTCACTTCTGGACTATTACAAATAGCAGTTTACTCATAAGACTCAGTGAAGCTATTCTCACGTGCAGTGAAAACTGGGCTAGGGAAGCCCAGCCCAGGTTTTGCTGTGTGTGGGGAACAGCGAGAGCCACGCAGCTCCCGGTGGCGGCAAGCCCTCTAAAGTAGCCCGCCGCTTAGCCAGTGTTTTGGGCACGAGTATGCCCCCAAACCGGGCTAAGTGATTGTGTGTCTGCCACAGCTGCTTGCAACCACGGCAGGAACACTAGGAAGGCCCCAGTAATGCACCACACAATTATTGGGGCACCAGGGGGAGGGGCGCTGTGCGGCGGTGCTTCCCTGCGCCTGACCCCTGGAGCTGCTGGGCAAGCCGCGGGAGAGCCAGAGCCAAACTGCTGCTCGTCTGGGCAGGCAATCTTCCCGGCAAGGGAACAGTGAGTGCTCATCTGTGGGGAGGGTGGGGCAAACCCACTCTCCCTGCAGACCTCCTTTTGTCACTTCACACTGCTTGTGTGAAGCGCCTCAGCGGCTGACATCTTGACTACATTTACGCAAGGAAGTCCCACTGAAATTAAAAGGACAAGTTAAGATTATTAGCCAGTATTTATATAGTTGCTTCTTAAGTGCATAAGGAAACTGTAGAACTCGAAAAAGTCATGAGAGTCAGCATGGTGTAACAGCTAGAATGTTGGAGGGAGACCCAAAGTTCAAATCCCCAAAGTTCAAACCGCCCTGAGCCATTTTGGAAGGGCGGTATATAAATCAAATAAATAAATAAATCAGTCATGAAACTCATTGGGTGATTCTGGACCAGTCATTTATCTCTCAGAGTTTATGTGAGGATAAACATAATCATATACACCACTCTGGGCTCCTTGGGCAGGATTTAAATGTAAAAATAAATAAGTGCTAAAAGTGCCCTTCATGCATTACCTTAGCAATCTTTACCACTCTGAGAAACCACAGTATTGTTATGTCCATGTTGCAAATAGGGGGAGAGAGAACTGAAGCTTAGAGTGGCTTGGCCAAAGTCTACTTTAGAGAGCTGAAATTTAACTTCCAATTCATTGCTCAAGCTCCTATCTATGATACTACATACTATTAGGGCTCATGGATCTAATCTGAGATGCCCAATGCAGCATGTTACAGAAACTCAGAAAGTGGATGCACAGCCCATTCATATGTCTGATTTCTCCATAGCGTTTGAGCCAACCTGATGTGGAAGGAATTGGAATGTACAGATGGCACACAGGCTTCAACATGCAACACAAGCTATTCTGACCAAGGCTGTGTAGTTTGTCTCTACAAACCACACCTCTGTTAAATATGAGAATGGCAGATATCTCCCGCATTGAGTCACAGCCCTCAGGCTCTTGAGAGGATGCCAACATGACCCTGAAAGAGCCAGGGTTACAGCCTCCCCAAGTGATTCCTAGTGAAAAAACAGCCGAGGAAGATTACTCTAGTCTACACAAAAGCAGATAAGAACACAACAGGGGGAGGAACAATAACCTATAGGAGCCGATATCTGAGGCCTATTCATGCCAAATTATCATCTCAGACCAACCCTAAATATTTTCTAAGAAAAGGAAACTCCCCTGACAACAAGGTTAAGCCTTCAAGAATTACAGACCTCAATTAAGGATGTGCACGAAACCAGTTTGGCCAGTTCGGTTCAAATTTGGACCAAATTTGAACTGGCCCAGTCTGGTTCCAGGTCCGGGTCTGGCCAAACCAGGTCCAGTCTGGTTTGGCACCAAACCAGGCTTAACTGGTTCACGACCCAGTTCGGGGATATACTTGTAAAGGGGAATCCAGTGAAGATTTGAATTGGACCAGTTTGCACATCCTCAATGAAGCCTTGCTTGATTGTTCTCCAATAATATCTGATAAGCAAATTGTAAATGCATATTTATTATAAGCGGGCAAGTACACAGTTTTCCCCAGAAACTGCAAGGATATCTCATCCATTGGTTAAAAGAACAAAAAATGCAAAAGACATGTTGTTCATCTTTTCACTGGAGAAAGAACACTGGCCCTTCCCAGCACAAAGGTATTATAATTATGCCTGTGACCTCCTTCACCAGACTATGTGGTGTTTGCATGCACTGTGTCCCTGTCAGAGAGAGGAGCAGATGCTTTACCATGCAAATAATACTTCTTTAAAAGCTTAATGTGGTGATACAGCTTTAAGAGACTTGTGAGTTAATCATATCATGACTCTTACATTTACCTTGGATTTTGGAAAGAATAGTCTTGCTATTTAAGGGGAAAGGATAAGCAAGGAGCGGGTCATTTGTTGCATATGTTACTTTGATTTAAATTAGGTTTTATGTCAGGCCTTGCCAAATTTTCTCTGGTTCTAGGAGCCAGCCTAAAAATTTAGGAGCCATACAGCAGACACTCAACTAAATTACTGGACTTAGTGATGGACATTGTAGAGGGAAGGGTAAATGGGTTTTCCTTTATCCCTTTTACAAGTAACACCCTTAAAACAGAAACAGGGCAGCCTGAGACTAATAAATTTTTTATTAAATAAGTCTGCCCCTGAATATCCTGGTCCAAGCACCAGAGTTAAATTTTTAGCACAGCACATTACAGTTAGATTTCCAGTCCGTTTTATGGTGAATTTGCACCCAGTTTGACTGGTTCCAGTGCTACAGTTCAACCAGGAAGGGCATTAGAAGTTGGGAATTCTCAAACAATGTCAGATTTCTGGAGTTCTTTATCTGCTTCTGCTCTCAACGAAGCTGTTCTCACATGCAGCCTAACCCAAGCTAGGTGAGAACTGGAGGGATCAGGCCCAAACCTGGCAGGGCAGTGCTGCCCACCTTGGCTTTTCAGCCCGGCTGTTAGTCAAGGTTAAAGGAGAAAGCGGTCTCTTAGCCTGGGCTATCAGCTCATCTGCAAGCACAGGCTGGAAGCCCGTACACCCATCTCTCGGGGGAATCCTGCAATGCATCCCTGCCTCTGGAGCTCCGCACTGCGCCCATGCAGCGCAAATCATCTGGGAGCACAGTCTGCACTCCCAGCAAGGTAAAGTGCCCGTCTTGGGGGAAGGTGAGTTAAACAAGCCTCTCCCCGCCCCGGCCCCGGTTATGTAAACAACCTCAACAACTCCCACACACACACACTCCACTTCATGCGCTAAAGAAATGCATCCTCATCTAAATTGCATATGGGAAAATCCATAGTAGATTCAATGAATGGCTGAAATCAATCCAGATTTGTACTAATACAACAGTACATGCAGACTATAATTTGTCTTGTTCGTTATTGTTGGATTTTGCCAAAGAAGAGCAAAGACTTGACAGTTTGGTCCACTGGGATGCCACGTTTTGATCTGCCAGCCTAAAAGGGCATGATATAGGAAGCTCCTTATCAGCATAAATATCCAGATTGTGTCGCTACTCCTATATCCACATTCATACATGCGGAAATGCTAAAATGAAGATGAGAAAAAGCAACAATGAGCAAGAACTCAGAGCACCGCAACCTGGAACTGATTGGCTGACTGATCAATTTGCATCTCTTCTTCCTCTTAAAATAAATCTTCAAGCCCTCTTAGAATCTTTTCAGAAAATACTGTCACTCCCATTCTGCAAGGATGTACTGGAATACAGAATACAGAAATACTCTACCTATTATATGCACTAGTGTACTTTTTGGAAAACACAGCATATCGTAAAACTAGGGTTATGTGGCCAGGTCACTTTCAGAACCAGTATAATAGAGGAACCGAACAGCAGTACAGAACACAAAATTACAGCAATAATTTTTAAGAGCTCAGCTACAGATTAAAAAGCTTGAGGAAATAAAAGCTCTTTGCCTGGCAATGAAGCTCCTCAAAGGATTTCAGACTGGTCTAGAGTTGCCAGGTGAGCAGTGGGGTGGCAGTGGAGGAGCAAAGGGGTGAAAATAGACTTTTACCCCTAAGGGGCTGCCAGGTCTCTCAGCTCTGTTTTTTCTGTTGTCTTTCTTATGGTGTTATGGTTTTTATTATTTAACTGGTGTTATGGTTTTTATTATTTAACTGATTTTAAAGTTTATGTGATTTTTATGGAATGTTATCGTATTTTAACTCTTGTGTCCCATTAACCTTGGGATGCTTTATGAAAGGCGATATAAAGATTGGACAATAAAATAAATATAAACCAGCTTCAATACTACGTTTTAGTGAGGAGTTTTTATTATGATTTTTCTCAGAAAGAAAGAAAAATTTGGAACTGGAGTCTCCCATATCAGGAGCTATCCAGCAGTCTCAATTTCCCCGTTTTCATGGGGAAATGCCAATAAGTGTAGCTTGAATTTAAGCCCGCTTTTGAACATGTGATCTATTTGATACTTTGATTTTCCTGCATGACCATTGGGGCGGGGGGGGATGAGAGAAAACTTCCCCATCATAAACTTTGTCAATCTCTACAGTATATTCCGCTTTCATCTTCCATATGAAGTCAGTTCCCAACAAAGTGAGCTGGAATTTAAAACAACAACAACCAGATTTATTACTATTTTTAGTTATTGCTTATATTACTACCCGCCTTGGATGAATGGCTCCCGACATGAATGAATAGGAAACAAACAGAGTTTTTAAGCATGAATTAAATGTCTTTGCTGCAGATGGGAACTAAGGGCTTGAGACTGACACTGATGAATACCAAACACGTCTAAGAATTATTTTTGTACTTCCTCTCCCATTCCCAGAAGTAACTCCCATCCTCACACACACACACACACACACACACACACACACACAATGCAATCAAAGAAAATCAAACCACAGAGTCCAACTGAAAGTTGAAACATTACATTGCACAGAGAGACTTGGGTAGCCACACTGAAGGTATGGTCCTCATTTATTTTCATTTGTATTGAGGAACTGTGGGAAATACTGCTAATGCAGAACTGAACTCATACATTTAAAAACAACTGTGCATGGATGCACTTGAAGTGTTCCATCTGACAGTTTTGCTTTAGATGGTTTGGGAAAGAGGCATGGCTTCTTTTGAAGAGACGTCTGGTTCTGAGGCTCGGAGTGCCCTGCCAATGCAAACCCTATTTACTCCCTTGCATTGGTGGGTAAGTCATGTGCACACTCATTCTTGTAAAAAATCGGACAGGCTAGACTGCTATTCCCATTTTAGCGCTGGAGAACTGCAGCTGTTCCATACATTAAAGAAGAAGAAGCACACACATGCCTGTATCCTGAGTGTTCCTGCTGCTACACTCCTCTTAATGTGTGTGAGTCTTACTCATCTTTTTTTTTTTTTTACTCTCTATACACTGCGTCTGCCATGAGCTACAGTTACCTTGGGTCCCATGGCACATACACACTACCGTATTTTATGGACTATAAGACTCACTTTTTTCCTCGAAAAATATCCGCCAAAATTCAGGTGCGTCTTATATGTTTTAACAGTTTAATATGTTAAAACTCTGAAAAACCGGATTAAAATTAAGGTGCGTCTTATAGTCCGTAGCGTCTTATAGTCCGTAAAATACGGTAAGCATTCAAGTCAAAAAGATACTAATACAAGGGAAACAGACACATGCTCTATACAGGTTCCTACCTGCTAACTGTAGCAATGAGTAAGTGAAACTGGCCTGAAAGTGCTTTTTTAAAAACATGTCAGTCTGAAATCAACTTTGCACTATTTATATTAGCAGCTGACGACTGTAAAATGGAGAAGAAGCAGCAGCATTGGTAATACAGATATACATGCCTTTATATTCATCTTGTAGAATGACTGAAACCTGAGTCTGCTTCAGACTCCTTATGCTACAAGAAAGTACCACGCCCAAGGCTAGCCACGGAATCTGTGCTGGAGCTGGAATTCAGGTCCAATCCAACCAGAGGTTTTACTGGCTTCTGACTTTCATTCATTAGCCTCTTTATCTCTACCATTTGTGTGGCTATGCCAATGGGTTGATGGACGAATGGATGGATGCATGCATGGATGGGTGCATGGATAGCTGGCACAGAAGGTCTGCAGTTACATTACTGAAGTCTTTAAAACTAACAATGTCCGTCTTAGATACTGGCTAAAAGTGGCAGTTGTTTCTTTGCCGTTTATTTATTGCATTCCATCTGCTATTTAAAGATTATTACATTGACTTTCTAGCAAATTTCTCATCTCTCACAGAGAGTCAACTTCCTTCCTAAACTCATAGAAAATGTGTAAAGTTTTATCTGAAAAGAGGTTGATTCACTTCCCTTTCCTACAACAATTGTGTGTGTGTGTGTGTGTGTGTGTGTTTCTGATTGTGTGTGTATTGTTTGTCTATATCTCTGTGCAGCTTAACTGCAAAGTGTCCAAAAAATAAAAATAAAAAGCACCTGTATACAGTATTGCATACCCCAAACCCCAGGCACAGAAACTGACCTGCAAAGTAGAAAGTGCACAGAAGGTCAAAGGTTTGCAACAAGGCAGGCAGAGCAAGGCACACAGGTAACAAAGCCGAGGTAGGGAAACACTTGCGGATATGCATACAAACGTGCACACGGGCCCCAAATCAGCACACATCAAGTGCACACCTGGATGTACCCATGGCTAAGCCATCCCTTTCAAGCCAAACCCATGTGTATCAGGTTTTTTAAATACTCAAGATCACACATCAAGAAGTGGTTTCTGCTGGTTTACGTTAAACACCACATCTTCTGACTTGGCTGGGTGTTTTTTGGTTTTTGGCAAGTTAGGATTCCTTCTGAATTGATACATTTCTTTATAGTCAGGATTCCGACTGATATGGTATACATGAGTCACAGATCAAGAAAAGCAACGTTGAGAGCAGGAAGAAGAGAGACTGTGAATGAGGGACACTGGCACAAAAACTTGACAGTGCTCTTCCTGCCTCCCCCTCGTCTATCCCCCCCCCCATGCCAAGACATTAATTCTCACAAGTCGGAGAAAATTACTATGCATGAATGCAAAAAGCATGATCAGGAGTAATTAACATGGCTTCATATGCAAATTTTATTAATGCAGAAGTACAAAGTCATTATGCAAATGAAACTTACGTCAACTCTCTTGACAAATATTCATCTCTGAAGCTCAAGTTTCTCCCTTAAAAAAAAATCTCTTTCCATTTAAAATAAAATAAAATAAAAAATAACTGGGCGGGCATGGGGGGAGTGACAAGGACTATTTGACAAGTTTGCAAAGTTTGTTTTTCAACCAGAGAAATCTATTCTTGCATTGTTGATTTTTTGTTGTTGTTGTTGTTGTTGGCAGGTACACGACAGCTCATAGAGAAAGGCGAAGTGCGGGGGGGGGGAGAAAGCTACAGCAGCAGGCAGCCAATCAAAACGCCAGCGGCAGTAATGAGCGCGATTGATGACTGTTTGGCTTTACTGCAGGGTAATGAACTAGAATCCAGTCTGAGGAGGAAAAAATATGAATATTCATGAAGCTGTGCTCCTGCCTTTGATGATTAAAGAAATTTTTAATATTCAAATAAGCGCTTGCCAAGTGATTAACAAAGAACAAGCACGCAGGAATATGGAAATGGAGCTGCGGAAGATTTGGGAGTCACAGCCTGTGCAGCACAGACAGCACAAAATTTCACAAACAAGATAGGCAGATAACCCAATTGAAATGGTGCAAAATTGAAAAAATGAAATGAAATGAAATAAAAATTCATTGGTTCAATATTTTATCAGCGGCTTTGTTTTTAAAAGAGTAGGATGTGGGGGTAGGCCTAAGTGGGTAGTAAGATTGGATCAGAGAAGGGGAAAGCATAATTAAATATACTGTTTGCTCACAGACTAAAAGCCCATTTCCTCACAAAGCCTACCCTCCTGAAAAGAGGATTGGATGCTCTTCTAAAAAATAAAATTATGATATTCTGGTTAGAAACTGATAGAGCTACAGAAGAGTAACTCTACTGGGAGACCTGATGCACTGCTTTTCATAATGGGACCCCAGAAGGTGTTAATTGTGTCCTCTAAGGTGTGGCGAATAAATCCAAACTGTTTTCTGTGTGGAAGCAAATGCTGAGGATGGGCTGTGTGCAATGAACTACACACACATAATAAAACTATCATCTTGGCAACGGCAAATCTACGTAGAGCAGTCCAGATTAACTACAACCTATTATGCAATTATATACAGTATGTGCAAGGCACACTCGAGGCAGTGGGTTCACACGGGGTTCTGGACAGCATCCTATAGCCAGGACTGTGTGTACTTGTACTCAAAGAATTTGCAGTTCTGCTATCCCACTCCTTTGCCGAGAAAAGCTAAATTCTACACCAGTCTGGGCTATGCAGATTCAATACATTACTTTAATTGATTCTGGTTTTGATTTGATAACATATGAGGCTGTCTTATGCCGAGTCAGAACGAGTCCATATAGGTCTGTATTGTCAACACTAAATAGCATTCGCTCTCTAGTACTTCGGAGAGGAATCTCTTCCATCCCTACTTGAAGGTGCCAGGGTCCCAACTGGGACCTTTTACATGCCCCTGTGCTAGAGTCCATCCTGATGCCATGCAGCAGTGTTCCCTATAAGAGGGATTCCCAGATGCTGTCGACTACAACTCCCATAATCCCCAGCCAAAGGCCAGTGCAGCTGGAAATGCTGGGAGTTGTAGTCAACAACATCTGAGAATCCTTCCTACAGGGAACACTGCCATGCAGTGAACTACAGAGGGCACTGAAGCCCACCTCCTACCTCTGGAAATCATTTGCAACCATCTCTTTGCTGAAACCATAAAAGGCAGGCATTGCCAAAAGACTTTCAAGTATATCTTTGCAGCCATAAGGCTTACAAATGATTTTCAGGAAAGGGAATCCTATGCTGAATACGACCTTCTGCCATTTTCTCCTTGCCCCTATGGAACTGTGTCATGCACAGTTGCACATGATTTCTATATAAATGTGGCATGCACAATTCCATACAAGTTATAGCCTTGCCTATAACCTATATGGGAGAAAAGTGTACACAGCTTCTCATAGCATTGGACCCAACAGATGTGTTTCAGAAAGCCACAGAAGCTGCATTTTAGGGAGGGGGAGCTCATATTCTAATGTTAAAAGCATACATTTTGCATCTCCAGAGTCCAAGTCACTGATACCTCCAGTTAAATTGAAATCAGGTGGCAGGTCTAGAAAAGATCTCTGTCTGCTGAGGCCTTGGATTGCTGCCTGAAGGAGCAGACAGAGATGGATCAGTGGTCTGATTTCGTGTAAGACAATTTATATGCTCAACTATATCAGGCACATGTAGGACCAGTTACAATATGGCCCAGCAGCACACATGAACAGGAAGGGGGATGCTGAAAGTGTTCCTGGTGCAATGTCCTCCATGGATGTCCAGACACACTCCCAGTGCATCCCTTTATCGCACATGGAGGCTGTTTATCAGAACTGGATGAACACACAATTAAGGGCAAGCCAGAAAGGCACTGGGACACCCATGGAGGACACCCTGATGGACACACTCTAGGCATGCCCCTTCCTGTTCATGTGTGCTGCTGGGCCATATCATTTGAACCAACCCATAGTTGGATCAGAAAGGATGTTTCATATCCTTTCCATGAAGAGGAACAATCATACTTGTTCCAAATCCCATTTCATGTCTCATGAGAGCACAGGAAAGAAGGAGGACCAACCGTCCACCAGTCAACAGGGTCTATAAACATCCAAGTAAAAAAGGTGCTGTCTTTCTACACCAGATTTCTGTACAATTTAATGTAACCCACTCACTTTACATAACTGGTTAATTTAGGCTCTCGCAATTGAACAACTTCACTAAAGATTCATACTGAAGCACATAATAATGGTATTAGCTGCCAAAATGGGTTCTGTAATTCAAATACATCTCATTAGGAGCTCACGACATCAACTTTTGGGGCAATTTTGAATGAGATAAGTTGAATCCTACACCTTCACTGAGCTTTGCACAGTTGAGTGCTCTCTGGCACTTTGGAGATGAGGAACAGCACTTTGATCTCTTACATGCAGAAGGAAACAAGACTTCTTGGGTTTTGCGATTAGATTCCAGTGCTGCATGGCTTTATATGCATGACTGGGAGGGAAGAAGCTTTAAGTTTTCTGGTTGAATCTTTTCTAGCTTAGAACACAGACAAGACAGCTTTTCAAGCTCCATTCAGTTGTTCAGATGTTGCTTTGAGAAATATATCTGTTTGGTGTTATTTTGCAGAAGGACATCGCAAGAACAAAGCTATAAACTGCACAGAGCTATCAAGTTCAGAATCGTGTTCATCTGTGGTTGTTTATTAGAAAATGAAAAGACTTGGCCTAAGAAAACTCATGCTCTTATAATAAAATAAGTTGGTATTTTAGGTACTGCAAAGACCAAGTTTTTTTCTTTTAAAAATATGTCATGCTAATAATATGCAGTGGATGAGCTAGAAAAGGAGATTTATTTGTTTCTTCTGCTCCCTTTTACAAGGACTATAAGAAACATTCATTCTAAAACTTCTGTACAGCAGAAGAGGAAAAGTAAAAAAGTAACACTAAACATCATCATTTTAGAAAGGTTAATCTATACATACATTTAGTACAATACAGGTGGACCTCGTTATCTGCTGATTTGATCTCCGCGGATTCATGTATCCGCGGTAGAGGAAAAGACACTTGACCTCGGCATACACAGCGGGGGGGGGGGGGATGCCGATCTCGCATATCCGCAGGTCAGAGATGGCTGGAAATAACCACGGAGGTCATTTCCAGCTGCCATTTTCTTCAATGGAGCCACAGATTGGCTCTTGTCTTCATAAAAAGGGGGGGTGCCAATTTTCGGCTGATCGTTGGCCGATTTGGGGGAACAGCATGACTCAGGGGGAGCAGCAGAGCATGGTAAGAAGCTCCTCCCTGAGAAAACCGGCCAATTTTTGGCCAACCGGGAACCTAACCCCCGCAATCCCATAGCCTCCAATGACTCGATATTCACGGTTTCCATATCTGCGGCTGGAACAGAAACCCCATGAATATCAAAGTTCACCTGTATCCTTCATTTTTAGGCCATTTGCCTTATTTGTGCAAAAGAGTCATATCACAGTTCCCTTATTCCTAAAACTAAAGCAATTCATACATAGAAGTCAAACTCCACAGTCCTATTCAAACATTATGTTCAACACACATACAATCTGTGTACAATGTACAGATCTGCAAATGTTATTCACGCGTTAGTTTCAATGCATGTACAGCAGCTCACTTTCTAGCTGTACCTTACACTTGAGGAGGCCTGTGCCCAGGTTCACTTTTGAAGTGAATGCAGATACAATCATTCACATACAAAATATACATATACAAACATCTGTATTCTCATACACCATCATATCTGAATAGTGTTTATGTGCTACTCAATTGCTTTCTTTTTTCCAAAACAGAGTTGAAAGGGCTTGCTTTTCCACTGGCAGGTTTCCTACTAAAAAAAATCACACACCAAACCTAGTTTTCCTTATGAGGGAATAAGAATATGATGAATATTTATATACCACTTTTCAACAAAAGTTTCCAAAGCATTTTTTAAAATTGAGTGCTTAAGTGCCGTCAAGTAGGCGTTGAATCTTAGCGACCACATAGCTAGACCAAAGCAGTTTACATAGATATAAATAAATAAGTGCCTCTTTGTTTAGTTAGCAGGGAAAAGATATGGGAATCCCTCCATCAGGTTTCCTCTATACATTGCTCTCCAAGGTGCTTTCCCCTATCCAAAAGAAGAGTTACAGGTAACCACATACTGTTTCTCTCAGGGATAGAAGCCAGTTGCAGGGGTGGGGAGAACCAGCAGAACCACCACAGCTAAAAGGATTAAGAAGCCCTTTATCTTAAGAAGCCTTGCACTACAAGTTGCAGCTTCTACAACTGCATTTTGTTTTCAAAACACGTGCACACATACACAGACATACAGACACACACTATATGCAACTGAGTGTCAGTTTGGCCCTTAGCCAACGTGGTGTAGTGGTTAGAGTGCTGGACTAGGACAGGGGAGACCTGAGTTCAAATCCCCATTCAGCCATGATACTTGCTGGGTGACTCTGGGCCAGTCACGTCTCTCTCAGCCTAACCTACTTCACAGGGTTGTTGTGAGGAGAAACTTAAGTATGTAGTACACCGCTCTGGGCTCCTTGGAGGAAGAGCGGGATATAACAATGTGGGTGTTTTTTTAAAAGTCACAGTTACGCATCCTTTTTTGAAAAATTCTTCCAACAAACCATACAAGAAGTCTCTATATCTACCTATCATACCATGTTGGGTTTTAATTTTGGAAACAGGGCAATGAAAAGGGAAAGACTGTGTTAGATTGTTGGTCAGCCAAACTGGCAAATAATAAAGTAACACTAATCCATGTTCCACAAACCAATTACATCAGCATACCTCGTTTTAAACAGTCTAAGTAACAACAGGTCAGACTGTAAAATTCCTGTAAGCACTTCATGGAGTGTATTGCTACAGACAGCAAGGGAAGGGTTGTAGGATTTAATGTTTCCATTTATTTATTTATTTTAAAACTGCACACAGACATGACAGGGGTGAGAGTTCAAGCCTAGCCTCCTCTTCCAGCTTTCTAGGTAGGGGTTGTTGTTCACAGAAGAGCATTTTTAATATGTGCACTCATAGATACACAGAGGCAGTTCACACAAGCAACCCTACCCGGCTTGGGCAGCCCTACCTCATGTGAAGTACCAGGATTGTGGCCGGGGAGCCTTGGAGTTTCCCCCAGGCTTTCACCTGGGTAAAAGGGCACAAGAACACCCTTCTACCCAAGTACCTGATCGTATGTGCAGGCAGCTCATGCACACACAGAGCCAGGTGGCAAGAGCACCCAGCTGAGGGAGGATCCCTCAATGCACTATATGTTCTGTAGACAGAGTCTACACAATACTAAAAAGCTGCACTAAAATATTTGTCTGAGACACTGAAAGGCAAGTGGCTGCAGATTGTGGGCCAATTCTCAGGGACTGCACAGCAGCCCACTCTTCCCTTTGAAGACAGGCAAAATGGCACCACTGTGCCTTTCTTCTTGCCTTCCCAATAATAATATAAAAAACCCAGCAAGGGAGAGGGATCTGAGAGAAGAAAGTAATTGTGGGTGTGATTTCAATGGAAGGGAGGAAGCAATTGCTAACATCCAGACAAAAACTGCATGCAAATTCCCTGTTTTGCATGTGCAACAGGGAAGGGATGATTCTAAAAACACGTCCCTGAGGGCTGCAGGACCTCCAAGGACATATTTTCAGGACTCCAGAGGGAAGGAGAAATAGGTGAAAATCGCCCCTCTACTTTTGAACACTCAAAAAAAAATTTGGTACGTGCAGCATTAGACTGGATTGTCAGCCACAGTTTCTCTGATTCAGGCAGCAAGATATCATGGACAGACACTGGATGCTGATGTGTCTACACTGTAATGTGTAATGTGTCTACACTGCTGACTCAAGATGAGTTGTGATGTTTTAGTGTACTCTAATCTGCCCGTCGATAGGCTGTGCAATTTCAGTGTTTAAAACAACTTGCATCCAATCTTGCAGCCTCATGTAGCATGTTGAATGAGTTATGTTGCACTTTACTTTGCCCATGTCTCTGTCAAATATGGAGTGTTTTGCCTGTTCTCTATACATAGACTAATATGAGCATTCAACTACAAAGTCCAGAAAACAAGTAACATCTCAGGGACAAACTACACATTTCGTTAAAACATGCAAGTTGGCCCTACGTGCATACATTCTTTGGAATAGTTATGGTATTTCATATAAGTGCCCATTTCTAGGGGTGAGGGAAAGAGATTTCTTGCAGATTTCCTCCTTCTCTCTTTCTTTCTCTCCTTTTTTTAAAAAAGAGCCTTCTCCTGTGTTGATTACCAGACCATAATAATCTTCCAGTGGGCTGAAGAGGCAATGCTTTCCAGAACACAGAAGCAATCTGGGAAGAATTAGGACTATGTTTTGTTATTCCATTTATACCCCGCATACATGCACACCCAAGGTATCCAAGAAAAATTCTCATTGCCCTCCAGCAGGGAGTTACTAAGGTCATTCACACGACCTGCTACCTGGGTGGGCGGGGAGGGTGGTCAGAGACGCAGGCTCCTACCTGCCTCTCCACAGCCGACTGAGGGAGACAAGTACATTTGTCAATCATGCACCCACACATGCGCCTAGGCGGTGATTGGCAGTATGCAGCCAGGAGGAGGAAAGTGCACTCTGGGTCCTCCAAGGACACAGAATGCAGTGCATGTGTGGCAGAACAGCTGCTTCAGGTATAGCAGCCGCTCTGCACAGCCACTCATTCCTCCCAGCTTGCTGCCGGATATGGTGGCAGCCCAGGGGGAAGCCCAGTTACCCGGGGGAGATCGTTTACACGGTCACCTACCGAGGTAAAACAAGCTACAGTTTTACCTCATCAAAACCCTGGATGGGCTACCCTCTACTGTAGCAGCCAGGAGCCCTCCGCTCCCGGCACTCCAGACGACACGAGCTGCCTGGGGTAACCCAGGCAGCTCGTATCGTGAGAACAGCCCTACTAATTCATTAATAATCACTGACACCAATGGGTTTTTCATTCCTCTAATGGCTTCCATTCAAGGATACTGAAAGACTGTACAAGCTTAAATAAACTCAGCTTGAAAACACCCACATGAGGTTAGCAAATGAAGCTGTTTTGCGCATGCAGCTGCTTTCTCTGTGTGGACCTCATCAGCCCAAATCTCTGTGCGTCGCTGGGGATCCAGGAAACAGTGAGGTCAGAAGAAGGAAGGTGTCCCTTGCCAAGGCATATCATAAGTATCCTAAGAACCCCCTTCCCTTTTAAAGGTTTATATAGCCCTCTGCAGTGTCCAGTATGCTTTGCCTCATAACAGCTAGGCTATTAGCAAGATTACCATTTCCCAGGCAGAGATGCAACTGAGTTACAATGACACAACCAAGGTCACTAACGAAACGAGAGATTTGCTATTGATGCTCTGATTTCCCCAGTATCACCTTCGTTCTACTTTGTCTCCAAGGCAGGGAGCAAAGAAGCTTTTCCCGCCACGGTCCCAGAGCTGCTCCCAACCCCCTGGCATCAAAAGAGGGAAGATAAAGTCAGCTGTCAAGGAAAATAACTCCTTTGGATGTATATGCTGCAGTGAATTTGGGGTTGTGGTTATAAATGCTAGCTGGCCAAATATCTTCTTAGGCAGATCACTGGCCAATAGTCCAGGAGGCCAGTGGCTGTCTCTCTGAATGGAGTGTTAATTGCCCTGAAGTAACCTGATGGGCGAAGCTAACCAGACTCCTGTTAAGAGGTCACATACTCACCTCCACTTGATGGGAGAAATTAATGTGAGAGTGTGTGTCTTCATGAGATGCGTGTGATAAGAAACAACAACAGCATCTTGGGAAACAGGCAGGCAGTTGTTCTGAGAGAGGAGATTTCTCTGTACCAGTGTTTGGAGAGACTGGTACAGAGAAACTGTGCAGAGAGCTTAAGCACCTCTGGGTTTTCTCTCAGGGGAGCTGATGCAACGTGTTGCTGCTTGCAGAAGTGCTCTGATCCATCAAGTCCATCTAATGTTCAGTCTCGGTGACTTTGTAAACAAACACAGTATTACAAAGAAGCCACAAACCTCCAGCGAGCCGATTTCTACTCCAAAGGAATCCAGAATTCAAGCCGCGCTGGAACTTCTCCACACTTTGGGAAGTGGGGAGTATATGTAACCATGCATTCTTATATATTGCACATCTAAAGTCTCATGCTCAACATGATTTTCCAACATTCTGTTGGGAGGAAGACATTGCATAACCTCTTTCACAAGTATATGCAAACTAGGGATTGCAAAAGTCCAACTGAGCCTTAAATGTCCAACTGAGCTGGAAAGCCGGCACCCTGTTCCAAAATGAGCAACAAGGGCAAACAAAGTGCAAAACAACTCAATCAAATGCACAAGTATAAGAAGTGAGGGGATAGACAAGCTAAGCAGAAACACAGTGGAGAAAGATGTGGGGATTGCAGTAGTTAGCAATCTAAGCGTGAGTCAGCAATGGGGTGCTGTAGCTCAGTGGCTTTCAAACGTCGGAGAACCCTTTCCACATCAACTTATCCTCTCAATGATCCCTGCACATCTGCCATGATATCCTTGGGTGTTGCAGAGGATTCTGGGACATCTCCTAGGGTTCACAGCCAGTGCTGCTCAAGCTTACAAGGCCTCATTATTGTACCATGTTATGTATAATGCACTCTTTGATTATATATCGCAGGGCAGCTGGATAGCAGTGAGTGAGGAGTCTCTTGGGGAATTCTTTCTGCCATTACTGGTGATCTTTTTATCAAGGAACCCTGATTAGCTACCAAGGAACCCCAGGATTGCCAGGAACACCGGTCGAAAATCATGGCTGTAGCTCAGCAAGCCAGAGTCATTCTAAGTTGCATCAATTGTTGTTTCTAAGACTTGCAAGGTAATAATATTGCTCAGCTTGGCTCTAGTGGGACTTCATTAAGGGTCAAAGTAGATGTTGCTTTGCAGTTGCTTTAAGTATGCAATTAGCCCCTGTGTGCTTGGTGTGTTTGTTTGTTTTCTCCTAAATGCAGCTTCAGAGAGCCTGATCTGGATTGGGGCCATGGCATGGCAGGAGGGGTGGTTTAATCCTTTCTCGCCACCACCTAAAGGTAAAGTGTGCTGTCGAGTCGGTGTCGAATCCTGGAAACCACAAAACCCTGTGGTTGTCTTTGGTAGAAGGGGTTTACCACTGCCATCTTCCGCGCAGTATGAGGTGATGCCTTTCAGCATCTTCCTATATCGCTGCTGCCTGATACTGGTATTTCCTATCGTCTGGGAAACATACCAGCGGGGATTCAAACCAACAACCTCTGGCTTGATAATCAAGTCATTTCCCCGGTGTGCCATTAGGTGGCTTTCCCCACCACCTAATCCAGATCAAGTCCCCTATGCTTGGTATTTGCCCCAGGCAAGAGGCTCCCATTGGTACTATGGGTTCCCATCCAGGGGAGAAGCAGCCACAGCGAGAACTGAGACCATGGTGGTAGCAAAAGTTTAAATCCTCCTCCCCACAACATGGTCCTGATCCATATTCCCCTCCCCTTGGCTTCTATTTAGTGGAGCCAGCGTGGTGTAGTGGTTAGAGTGCTGGACTAGGACCGGGGAGACCCAAATTCAAATCCCCATTCAGCCATGATGCTAGCTGAGTGACTCTGGGCCAGTCACGTCTCTCTCAGCCTAACCTACTTCACTGGGTTGCTGTGAGGAGAAACTTAAGTATGTAGTACACTGCTCTGGGATCCTTGGAGGAAGAGCGGGATATAACATGTAAATCATCATCATCATCATCATCATCATCATCATCATACTTAGCAAACTAACAGCACAACTAACAGCACACAAGGGCCAATTGCATTTTTTACAATAGTTTGACATTCTAGTTTGGGGTTCTACCATCCATAAAGGATGATAAGACAGAAAAGATCTGGAAGACTACAAACATGAAAAAGGACTTCCAAAACAAGTACTATGAAACCATGCTGGAATAAATCAGTATGTTTGAAGACGATTCAAAGAAGGGAGTGGCAGTGATGTAGGCTAACAGTTTTCAAATGCTTAAAGTTGAGTGTCCACCCAATTAAATCAATCTTAATGTATTTGAATCATATGTATGTGAATCGCTAATAAATAAAATCTGCATATGACTAAAATAATCATTCTGAAGAAACAAGAATACTCTTTAGAAGATATACAAACATGCCTGGTAGAGGCATTCATGGAAGAAGGCATTCTCTGTTTCATGGGAGAGAAGCTGGAATGGCTATTCTAAGATGGTACCAACTGCCTGCACTTTCTTTAAGTAAGGTAAAGATAAAGTGTGCCATTGAGTTGGTGTTGACTCCCGGCGACCATAGAGCCCTGTAGTTGTCTTTGGTTTAAGTACTTGTATTAAAAAATCACAAACAAAGAAAGGAAAATCTACTGACAAACAAATAGGGGCATTTTTAAAAAATCAATCTGGACAGAGAACTTTGGATATTTTAAATAAGGGTTGGTATACTATGCACACTTACTAGGGAATAAACACCAGTGACCCCAGCAGGACTTAATTCCAAATAAAGAAGTATAGCATCAGACTGCATACACTGTAGCCCTATTTTAAAGGCATGTAATATAGAAGTGAGGAAATAATTGTTTACCATATCTGTCTAGGATAAGAAAATGAGCAATGGCTTTAAATAACCTAGAAGTAGATTTAGGTAGAACATTAAGACGATCTCGTCAACCGCAAAACCCTTTGACATAACAATAAGTTGCTCACATCTGTTGTAAAATTTGCTTCCAAGGCAATTTTCTGCAAAAGACGGGATGACCATGTGACTTTAGGCATTGGGTGTCTTGCTTCAGAACAGAAGGTTGAGTAAAGTTCCTTTTCATCCTATGATTCTAAAAAGGTCTCAGCACTTAGCAGCAAAACCTAGAACTAGTCACATGGCAAAGGAAAGTTCTAAATTTTGAGTGTCAAGTTCTATATATATGGTTATATATAGCTAACCAATTTAATAATGATATTAAATCTGGTAATAAATTATGTATGAGATAATAATGTCCACTGCCAGTGCCTCTGACTACCTTACCACTTATTTACATTTATTTATATATAAACTTAGAAATGGCCTTCCTATTGAATATTTTCAATATTCAAGATGATTTACAATAAAAGCCATAAAAATTAGCAACCCAGAATAGTGCAAAACATAAAAATTAGGGCTGTGTGAAGCTTCGATTGCCAAACTGGGGCCTAGCTGAATGTCTTCCAAGGTGCACACCCCTAAGCAAAACAGCAAATACACAAATCGCCAACAGCAGACAAAACCTTAAGAAACAGCCTGAACCTCAGAACAGCTTAAGAGCAGGTCATTAAAACACTTTAAACAATTTTGTGCAACAGTGATTACAGCATGAGAGAAAAGTCTTCTGAATTAGACAAATCTTAACCTGTGGATTGAAGAGTAAGGCAATTGTTAACTGCAGATGAGGTTTTTTTCACTCCTGATATACCCCTCTAGAAGTGTACACACAACGAAAGGACAAGAAGAAGATGTCTCCAGCACTATTCTCTTAGTACTTGGTCGTGGAAATGAGTCCTGAAAGACTACAAGCCTACCTCCTCTTAGGTTTTGTGCTCCATGTGCTATAGTGTTAACACAAAAGCATAAGGATTTAGTGGTGAATGTTGTTTTAGTTTTTCAGCCAAGGTATGGGTAAAGGCATTACATAACTCGAAACTAAAGCCAAATTTATTTCTTAACCAAACATGTTTACAGACTTTTTTTTTTAATGCACATACAAGACAGTAGCATTGTGCTGTCAGAGGTCAAACAACAGATCTGGCTTCAGCAAGAGAAAGGATGTATTCAATTCATCTTTATTATCCTAGTAAAACAAATGCCGGTGGATTTCTGTTTTCTTTTGGCTTGAAGTGAAACTGTATATGCACTCAAACTGAGAGCTCACTGCTTTATGTCACAATGTTAAAAACAGCAACAAAAAGAATCTTTCTAAGGCCCCTTGTGTCTCAAGCCAAATTTCTAAAATGTCACAGAGTTTTTAAAAAAAATGAGCAAGGCTGTAATTAGTTGCAACAAAGTAGCCCTTTTAACCCTAATTTTGGGGCTGTAGATGGCATTTCAGTGTAAGTATGTGAGCCTTCAGTTAAAAGATGAGCAGGATCCAATTGCGAAATCATCAATAGTCTTCCAATTTAGCATTCTAAACAGCTTCCTTGGATTTTCTTTCCCCCGCCCCAACAGAATTCAATCCCCTTTTCAGGCTTTTAACGAGTAATAAGAGGAAAATGTGGAGTCATATTAAAATTTGCAATAAAAAAGTAGCCCTTCAAATTACTAATTTAATAAAGATTGTTATAATATGTTACACTAGGCTACTTATTCCTTATGATTCAATATTCAAGTAACTGGATTTAGCAGAGGTTTAGTTTCTACTGAGGGTTATACCACTACTTAATTAAACAAACTGGCAGGGAAAACCTCCATGGATATGTCGTTTCTATCACAAAGTATTCCCACCAGAAAATTTGGAGGAATCATAACATATAAACTTTGAGTTTTGTCTTAATTTCTTTGCCACAAAAAACCCACTATGAAATTCATCAAGTCTTTTCAGAGCTTAGGAAAGAAGAAAAAAGAAGGATTCATTTGGCTTTCAGAAGACACAAAGGGTTGCTTGCGAGAAATGATAATCTATGGTAAATAATTGGTTCATTAAAAACGTATGTACAAAGCCTAAGTACACAGGTTCTGGTGGGGAAGGGCACTTCGCAAGCTTCTCACCACTGGGTAAGATACCCTGGAGGGTATTTTCCCCCTCCCCTCCTTCTCTTCCTTTCCCAGTTTGCAATGCTCACTCCTATCTCTTGTTGCAGTTAACGCTTCTAGGAAAGTCAAGGGTATGAACATATTGAGCCACAGACTTTTTTAATTTTTTCATGAGACAAAGCTTTGACAGACATAGGAACATAGGAAGCTGCCATATACTGAATCAGACCATTGGTCCATTTAGCTCAGTATTGTCTTCATAGACTGGCAGCGGCTTCTCCAAGGTTGCAGGCAGGATTCTCTCTCAGCCTTGTCTTGGAGAAGCCAGACAGGGAACCTGAAACCTTCTGCTCTTCCCAGAGAGGCTGCATCCCCTAAGGGGAATATCTTACAGTGCTCACACTTCTAGTGTCCCATTCATATGCAACCAGGGTAGACCCTGCTTAGCTAAGGGAACAATTCATGCTTGCTACCACAAGACAGTACAGTTCAGTAGAACCTCGATATCTGCGGATCTAGCAGCAGCAGATTCACATATCTGTGGCAGGGTAAAAAGACACCCGACCTCGGTATATGTGGATTACAAAAGGTTTTCAAAGGATTAAATCTGCATATCTACAGGTTGGGGGTGGCAGGAAATGACCTCAGAGGTCATTTCCGGCTGCAATTTGGGGCTCATTTCCATCAAAATGAAGAACCATTTTGTGGCTAATTTCTATTTTTTAAAAGCCATTTTTCCTGTGATTTTTTTTGTGGGAAAATTGGAACTTTTTGCTGGCAGGGGGCATCGCTGTACTGCAGGAGGCCTGTAGAGCATGGCAGGTCTCTTTATTTTGGTGTTGGGGGGGCTTTTTGGCATTTGGGTTTTTCCCCCAGGCACCGGGAACCTAACCCCCGGATTTCCCTTGCCCCAATGCCTCGGTATTTGTGGTTCCAGCATCTCCAGTAGTAGCTCAGAAGAGAACCCCCACCAATACCCAAATCCTCCTGTACGCAGCACCAGAACACGCATGTTTGACCCAAACTACTGCAGTGACTGAGGAAGGGCACCAAATCTTGCCTTGCCCCATGACCCTAGTGGGGCCAGCCCACCAAGGTTTGCAAGGTATGCAAGGTGCTCCTCGCAAAGGACAAATTGGTCCTGAGAAGCTGCTCTGAAGGCAACAGGGGGCATCTTGCCGCCCCTGCTGGTGACCCAATAGAGGAGGAGAGCTGGTCTTGTGGTAGCAAGCATGAACTGTCCCCTTTACTAAGCAGGGGCTACCTGATTTGCATTTGAGTGGGAGACTACATGTGAGCACTGTAAGATACTCCTCTCAGAGGATGAGGCCACTCTGGAAAGAGCATCTGCCTACTTGCATGCAGAAGGTTCCAAGTTCGCTCCCCAGGGATAGGGCTGAGAAAGACTCCGGCCTGTAACCTTGGAGAAGCGACTGCCAGTCTGTGTAGACAATACTGAGCTAGATGGATCAATGGTCTGACTGAGCATAAGGCAGCTTCCTATGCTTCAAATAAGCTGCTGCCTAAGGTGACCGCCCCATCTTGTCTAATGAAAAGGCCACCCCTGAGAACGTGAATAAAAGAAACTAGGGGTGTGTCCGAACCGGTCTGGAGGCCATTCTAAAGGCCTCCAAACTCTCCAGACCGGAGAGTTCTATCGCGCGCGCGCGCCCAAGGCCCCAGTTGGACCGGGACTTTGCCGAGAGAGGAGTTCTGTTCACGAGCTCCTCTCTTTTTTTCAAAACAATGTGGTTAACACTCGGGGGGGGGGCGGCGGGGGGGAGGGAGGGAGGGAGGGAGGGAGGGCGGGGCGGCAGCAGAACCTTACTAATTTTTGCCCCTAATCCACTCGCAGGGGGGGCGGCGGGGGCGGCTGGTTTCCAGCGCCCCAATTACGCAGTAGAATACGGGCGCTGGAGGGGGCAAAGAGGCGGGAGGGGTAAGCAAGCCCTCCCCACCCTAAAAGAAAGGCCCCCCTTCGGTGCTGGTCCGGACTGCTCCGGACCATGCACATCCCTAAAAGAAACGAACGCAAGGATCAAGCAGACCTCCTACGACAAATAGCCAGGGACACTGCATTGCAACACTAGCGTATATTGGGACAAGCACCATGAAAGGAGAAGGTGACTAGCATCCCCCTCATGTTCAAAAATTCTGACATAAAACTTGGTTGGTTGGTTGGTTGTTGTGTGCAATTCACCCTGCGTCTGATATCATACGTGGGGGTGGGGCCAGGGGGCCACAGTGGCAGCCGAACACGGGAAGCTGCCAGCCTCCCTCCAGCACTGCGCAGCAGGGAAATGCCTTGACTAGTAAGCCAGAGGTTGCCGGTTCAAATCCCCGCTGGTTCCCCAGACTATGGGAAACACTGATATTGGGTAGCAGCGATATAGGAAGATGCTGAAAGGCATCATCTCATATTGTGAGGGAGATGGCAATGGTAAACCCCTCCTGTATTCTACCAAGGACAACCACAGGGCTCTGTGTCCGCCAGGAGTCAACACCTCGATGGCACACTTTACCTTACCATGTTAAGGATATGGTGTTTGCTACTGCTTCTTCACTACCCCACCCCTGGGCTCAAACTGCT
Source organism: Hemicordylus capensis (assembly GCF_027244095.1). NCBI lineage: Eukaryota > Metazoa > Chordata > Lepidosauria > Squamata > Cordylidae > Hemicordylus > Hemicordylus capensis. Next base: position 26,711,292 of record NC_069657.1, on the reverse strand, counting down.
TGAAAATTATTCAAGTCACCTAATGTGGAATTCTGGCTATCCTATCTAAAAGTTGGAGGAGCTTCTAAACAAAGAAGAAGGGCCCTCAAACATGGGTCCCCAGCTGCTGTTGAACCCAATTCCATCACAACTCCCTTAATGGCCATTATGGCTGAGGATGAAGGGAGCTGCATTCCACCAAGTTTGAGAACCCTGGATGTTGGGTATTGCATGAGCACCTGATTTAGGGAAGAACACTATCACATCAAGAAGCAGGCGAGTCAATCACTCATGGGGGCAAGGCATAAGAAGAGGTGCAGCCCGGACAAACTGATATTTCCTGCCATAATCCAGATGAAAAGTAGCAGGTGCGGACATGCCGAAACAAATCTACCTTCCATGCAAAACAAGAGCACATTCAAACAGAGCAGAAGCAAGAGCAAAATCAAGAGCCAATTACACCAAAGACTGTGAGAGTTATTTGAACATAAAGCCTTCAACTCCCCCAGTTTTCAAGGGAGAGAGCAGTAGATGGCAGAGCAAACAAGAGTATATTTGGTTCTTATTGCCTTCATCAAGTCCCACAATTGATACAAGCTCAGTCATTAAACAGGAGGGGGAAGGGGATGCCATAATCTATGTTCTAATTTCCCTCAACTGGTCTGACCAAATGCCAGTATCTTGTTACGTTTCCCATTTTGCAGATTTTAATGCCCACAATTCTACAGCCTCATCTCTTTTGTTAATGGGGGGGAGAAGAGAATCTCAGTGTCACTGGGAAAGAAGGTGCCGGGTTTTATAATCCAGCAGTTTAGTTGGCAGAGGGAACTGCTGGTTGGCATAATCCACTCGTTTGACAAAAGTACTATTTCTGGGCACACGCTCAAAAACAGGTAGGAAGCAAACACTGAGAAATAAGGAAGTTAAAAACAGCCGACAGCATTTTTTTTCCACTGTGAAGAACACCAAGAGTAAATATGATTTATTTAGCTGTGCTTAATGCACCTTTTCTGCACTAGACAGCAGAAATCTGCTTGCATTTAGCAAAGGAGTATAGTAGGAAACAGGGAAACACAGGAAGCGAGGGCTGATTACTGAAACAATAGCAAATAGGGAATCCATTACAGAGCTCCACCGGTACTTTTGCTGAATTGTTCAGTCACACAGGCTTATGGCTTATAAGTATTTTCAAACCTCAAAAATATATTCACGCACTAAAAGAAAAGTGTCAATGGCCTGCTGTTAATTAAAAAACCACTGTTAACAAAAGATGAAGGACCCAACTCATACCAACAATATTTATGTGGGTGTCAAGTGAATTTGCCAGAGATCTTTTATTTTCTCCCTCTCTCCCAGCCCCTTCCAGTTTTTTGTGCACACATATTCTTCAGCACATTCACAAAATTCAACATTTCCCCAGACATGTGTGTGTGTGCGCGCACACACACACACACACACACACACAACCCATGGGATATGGTGAAGCAAACAACCACAACATCAAGTATTATTCAGTCCAAGAGCATTAATTTCTGTCCTAATTATGTGGAGCAGAATAGGGGAATAATCATGTACAAGTGTAAAATATTCCAGTTTTCCTTTGACCACAGCAAAGCTCAATGTCTGGTCACATGATCACTAGTGAAATTTACTTAGATCTTTATTCACTAGGAAGGCAGCATCAGGGCAGTCCTTAGGGCATGGCAAACAGGGCGACCGCCCTGGGCGCCCCATCTTTTAACTCCCATTAGAATTAACTTGAAGGGGGCTCCACATTGGCTGATTTGCCCCGGGTCCCACACCCCACCAGGGCTCTCTAATGACAGCCTGGGGCAGCAGCCACATTTTGGAAGCATGCCCATCACTACAACAATAGTGCGGTGTCGGTACACTCCCCATAGACATGTTACCAGTGGATAAGAGGCAGGACTTCCTCCGCAGGAGGGCAGATACTTTGACAGGAGCATGCCCCCTCTTCCCTCAAAATACAGAAGTGAAACCAAATGGTATGTTTTCTTTAACTCCAACAGAACAAAAACAGCATGCCAAGGCAAGTGACGAGGGCATGCTGCTTGACACGTTGCCAAAATAATCCCCTCCTCTTCTAGATAATTAGAAGGGCTTTGGGGGAAGTTCAGTACCCTGAGTGGCAGATTAGTGGTATCTGCCCTGGCGGTACAGTCCAAAAGCATACTGTGCCAGTTTTCTTGCTCACAGTTCTATGTAATTTCTCTTGCTCTGAACTGCCTCCCACAGTTCCGGTTTAGTGCTAAATATTGAAACCAGAAGTGTGGGAAGCTCGTTCTTGGGCATACAGTCTTACCATTGGTCAATGCAGCTTGAGCTTTAAAAGGACTCTCTCAAGGAATGGTCCATTGCTCAGTGGCAGAGCTCTTGGCATCACCGGGGAAAACTGGGAAAGACTCCTGCTGCTGCCAGGCACAGACAATACTGAGCAATATGGACCAATGGTCTGACGTGGTATAAAGCAGGCTCCTACAGACCTATGTAACAGTATCCATCTTCACAACCATGAATTTCAGTACAATTGCTGGTCACAAAGAATAATAATAAGGGAGGTATATATGAGTAAACGTACACATTAAAGATGAGAGTTAAGACAAGCATACATCCTATAAGAACTCAAAGGACAGAACGATCCATCTGAAGATGAAAAGGTGGGGCAAGAACATCTCGCACATCTCGAATATTCAGATTCATGAATGCCCCTGGAGGTGGGAGAAGCACACTGCCCAAAATGAAACAGATGGGAAGTGACTTTATGACAGGAAGTAAGTACATGCACTGCACAGTCTGCAAAGCTGGGATCATGCCAGGGTGGGATAAAACACCCACTTCTCAAAAAATGCAAGTCAAGTCAACACACAACCAAAGGCACCCTCAATAATAAAATAAAATAAAATAAATAAATAATGCAGTATCTAAAGTTCTATTTAATTGTGCTCCAATAAGATAGTAAAGGGCCAAGGGAAGGTGCCATAGACCAGAGGCAGAGTATATGCTTTGCATGTAGAATGTCCCAGTTTCTGTTCCTGGCATTCTCTGGACTGAGAAAGCCTGGAGAAGCAATGCCAGTAAGTATAGACAATGCTGAGCCAGACAGACTAGTTAGTATAAGGCAGTCGCATACATTAACAAGAGCATGTATTGCTCCAATGCCAGTAACTTACTGGCATCCAAAAGACAATGTGCAGGGAATAGAATGCAAGGCCATTCTGAGTTCTAATCCTGTGTTCTGTCACAGCCACTTTTCTGTGATTTGAAACATGGGCCTTGGGGCCTCTCTCTCTTTTTCTTCTTCTTCAGTACTGTCATCTGACAGACTTTAATTAGGTTTGAAGGAAGTTATGCAAGACTGAAAAAACAAAGCCTTGAACATTTTTGTGCCTAACCAGTATTGTGAAGTGGTTAGAGGGCTGGACTAGGATCAGGGAGACCCGAGTTCAAATCCCCATTCAGCCTGAAACTCACTGGGTAACTCTGAGCCCATCACTTCTCTCTCAGGCTAATCTACCTAAAAAAGTGTTTGTGAAGATAAACATAACCATATACACTGCTCTGAGCTCCTTGGAGGAAGTGCGGAATATAAATATAATAAATAAATAAACAAACAAACCCTTATCTACATGAGAACTACCCCATGTTTACGGGGGCGGCGGGGTGCTTCTTAGACAAGTGCTGGAAAAGTGCTGCAAACTTGCATAGGTTCAAAAAAAGGTTTGCTGTGATTTCCTCATCAAGGCGCTGATGAAGACAGCATAGTCTGCCTCCAGTGTTTCAAACTTCAAGCTGGCAACATTGAACTAAATGGCTAAGAACATTTTTAACATGAAACTAAACATCTTATTTGCTCTGCCTACATTTACAATTTGCAATGCAAAAGACATCAGTTCTCAAGATTGGGTTATTAAATGTCTGGAAATATTGGAAGGGTCACCACAGTATGCCTATGGAACAGAAATGACACTGCTTCCTTACAGAAGCACTCCCTGACCGTTTCATTAATACAGCAAGGACTTTACCAAGACCAGGGACCTAAACTATATCATACTTAGTTTATCAATTAATCACTGTTTCCTCTAAGGCGTGCACACATGTGTGTGCTCACAAGTTTCTGGATGTCTGTTCAGGTCATTTTAGATCCCGCTCAGGTTGAATCAGGAAGGCCCCAATTCTGAATGCAGGCTCGCACACACAGTGCTTTGATACTGCCGCCCAGAACAAAACTCATTCTGCACAGAGATGAAAAAAATTAGAGGGACCGCTGCAGTTAATCCCATCCTGACATGTGGAACTACCTGGGTGCCAAGGCAATGGGAAACAATGTCACAGCTTTCCTAGTGAAGACCAAGCCTTCTAAGTAGAGACATCTGAAATATCTCTCTTTAAATATATAAATATATCTACTTTAAAAGTATTTAAATCTATAAGTATGCAGCGGGCCTGCTACTAAGCTCACTGAAACAAGCAGTAGTGTTTCAGAGTTGGCATTATATGTAGCACACAGTTTACATTTTTGTCCACCTACATAAAGCAATTCCTTTAAGTAGAGAAAAGAGAAAGCATATACTCAACAATGACTGTGAGCCCTTTGGGAACCGGGGATCATCTTATTATTATTACTGTCTGTTGTTATTCTACATAAACCGCTTTGAAAACTTTTGTTGTTGAAGAGCAATATAGATGATGAAGATGGTGACGACAACATCGATACAAGAGGTGAGTTCAGAATTTGTTTTATGCATACTGTACATGCTAAGCGAGCATGCGTACATGCTTAAGAACCCCCATGTATAACCATCATGTGTGACAATCTAAGTGAAGGCTGCATGTTAGTTTCTGCACAGAATCACTTTCTATGTAGAAATTCTAAGATGTGAAACAGATCTGAGCATTACATCAGAGTGGGTTTTTTTAACCCAGCCTCTATTATTTTCATCTGCCACACCCTGCAACAACCCTGTAAGGTAGGTCAGAATTAGGGGCAAAAAATTAGACAATGCAGTAGACATCCAGTGGTGAATGTCAGAGGGTACTGTATAACTTGCCTCTTCTCTAATGCCTTTCTTTCCCTAGCACTGTCGCTTCACCTTCTCATCTGTTTATTTGGGGTGGGGGTGGGGGTTTATTTTTTTATTTGACATATTTTTATACCGCCCAAAACTTACATCTCCGGGCGGTTTAACAACAAGATAAAAAAAAAATTAAAACATTAGTTAAAAACAAAAAATTTAAAACACCTCATTTTGCCTCATTGCCTCATTTGCCCTTGAATCCCACATCAGGGCTATGCTGGGTAGACACAGCAAAGCAGCAGGTAGACTCTGAAGGGGGAGCCACAGAATTATTGAACATGTGCCATGCATGAATTGCAGGCACAATACTTAGGCTGAGAGATGGTTTGTAGCTCAGGCAAGACTTGAGCTGGAGCTTTGCTAGTGCTCGCGTCCCTTCTGCCTTGCCTCAGTTTTTCCATTCTGCCAGCTGGTTCACGTTTTCCTCAGCAACACCTAACTCCTCTAGACAGTCAGTTTGCTGCTCGGGGCCAAACCCTGTGTTTTCACAGGCAGACAACTGGAGGGCTGAATAAGCAGATAATTGGACATAATGTTGCATAAATCTATCCCTAGCATCATTAACATGATTACTACATTGCTTATCTTTTTTATAGATATGTTCTTCAATGCAAACTCTTGGCCAACTTAATCAAGTCAAAACAAAGGAGCCTAGAGAAGCACCCAAAAATGGAATGACCTTCTGAGATTAATCCCGGAGGGTGATGTTCCCACTTATTTTTCTTGGTGGCAGGGGGAGCTTTTGTGGTTCTTTGTCCCCTCCCTTTTTTTTTTACTGCTAATAATAATTTATTATTTTAGCATCAAAGCTAGAATTTTACAAGACATATTTAAATGGAATTATTCAGCAGGATGCAAGGGCTATGACTCGAAATCTTGGACACTCACCAACAGAAAAGTAGTCCAATAAAAAAGGTGTCACCTTCCCTGCTCTCGCTCTCTCTCTCTCTCTCTCTCTCTCTCACACACACACACACACACACGTTTTATTTCCACCCTTCCCTTCAAAGATCTACAGCCTTTCAGACCAATGAAGGAATCATTGGAAATCAATTCCTCATAGATGCTCCAAAGATGGCTCAAGGTATGTTAATGATAGACAACAAGAAAGAAACCACTAACCAAGAGGAAGAAAACCTGAATGTGAAGCAATATAATCAGCTGCAGATAACAGCCTCCTGCTCCAATTAAAAAACCAAAGTTTCTCCTACAAAGACTAGAGAGAGAGATTCACTCCACAATCCATGCATCTTTTGCATCGCAAGCATCCTCAAACTAACTTTGCAAGAAACAAACATATCTATACTTCAGATTGAAATCAGTTCCAAAATGGCATAACAATCACAGTCCCCAAGCAAAGGCCCTTGAAAATCATAATCTGTGAAGGGGTTATTGGTATCCACTGGAGAATAACCAGACACTCAGACACCTGCAGTTTTGTAAAAAGAAACCATGACCTGTTCAAACTGGTTTCAAGTATTTGGGGAAGATGTGCTCATTGTCACCCTAATCCAGAGATCAGCAAAAACAATTTGCAACAAAAATGATCAGTAGGAAAGGAAACGGGGGTGTCTGAAATGGTGATTAGAAATTTGGGGTACAGTCTGTTGATGCACTGGTGGGTTTCAGGATCAGGGCAAGAAACAAGAAAAAATGCCAAGTTGTGAGGATTTTTTCCCTCTGCAATAGGACTTACGGAAAAGGGAGATAATTTTCCCACATTGAATCAGGGTCATTGATGTTCCCACAGCTACTCCCTGTGCTTTGTGCATCTAATGGCAACTCCCATTAAGAGAAAAAATGGCTAGATTTTTCATATCTAAACTCTAAATATTCTAAATGTTGCACCATGCTGTCTAATGTGATCCAGCATCTACACCGCTAGTCTTAAAGCTGGGAGATAATTTCAAACGCCTACTCATTTATAAACTCTGTGGGTAGCTTTGCGGAAATCACAGTTTCTCAACCTCAGTTCTCCCATTCAAAAAATGGGAACAATCCCTGGATAATTTAAGTTATTATTAGCATAAGCACGCAGAGAGATATTTCTCAAACTCAAATAAAATGTCTTTTGAGATGCTGATGAAATTTCAAAATAAGCTTGGCATTCTCTCTCTCTTTTTTTGTGTAATAAAAGTTTAGGAAACCACAGGGGTAGGACAAGATCTATAAATCTAAAGTACACAAAGGAAAGACTGCAAAGAGTTATCAGTTCTTGTTTCTTCACTGTATTCCATCAACACAATTCAACTTCTATTAAGAGAAAAAATGGCTGGACAACCCTGGTCAAGCTGTAGAGCAACCAAAGTAGGCAGCAAAACACATACTTTCCAAAATGGACATTTGTTTTTTGGTTGTTTTGGTTTTTGGGGGGAGAGGGGTATATATTTATGAATAATTAAAAACTAAAAACATACTCGTGCGCAATTGGAAAGATGAAGCCTGGGTTCACTTCAGCACTGCATCTGCCCTACTACCCTCCCTTCTGTTAAAAAAACAAAACAAAAATAGAAGCATCCACCATAAGCATGAACAAAACACTAAATTCTGCCTTTTAAACTTGAACAATTATGAGTACAGTTTTGTGATCTTTAGCCATATTTACTGACATTCAAAGGCAGATTCTATCTTGTTAGATTGTTATAAATGGGACCCCAGGGATTCAACATGCACAGGCTTCAGCAGCTGTGAAAGCTTTTTTCAGACGTGCCACTTTGAGGCTTTGTTTTGAGTTTCCAGTGTAAAATTATAAATAATACTTTTTAAAAAATCCTTTACCAGATCATTAAAGGCATGGGGCACAGACAATCTATCAGAAACATTTCCTAAACACATCTCACAGAGGTAGGTATTAATTCTTGCATATTTTTCATTCTGTTCTATGGGACTTGTACAGGTGGTATCCCTATGGATTTTGGCCAGAGAATAGTTTGCATTTGCAGATTCATTTAAGCTCAGTCTTTCCTTTTAAAAATTTAAAGCATGCTTATTTGTGCTTGCTATTTATATGCGTTTAACAGAAAAGACCTGTGATTACAAATCATTCTTTTTTTAAAAAAAATCTGCCTTGTTCCTTTTTAGTTTAAAATACATGTCATCTGGTCCAGACCTGTTTCTGCATACCACAAAACATCAACACGCTTCCGACTCTAGACTTGAGAGGGTGTCATTTTGAAAGGTAAACTCTGAATTTGCTATGGGCAAACAGTGCACATTTTTTACTTCCAGTGTAACAGCTCTGGAGAAATGTAAAGAGCTTTGCGGGAAGGGCATACACTGTTCTTTATTTTTCTGGCTCTTGAAGTACTCTTTGAGTTCCATAAATAACTATTTAAAAGCTGGGGGTTGTTCTGGCGGGGAGGGAAAGGATAATAAAGATCCACAACAAAGCGAGCATTTGCATGCGTTTTTATTTCTGGTTAATGTAAAAGAAATATGGTTAATGAAAAACAGCTCTGAATTTCAAGCCAATTGTCTCGATTATTTGTTTTGCTGAGAATTGTTCTGAAAGTCTTTCAAGGGCTTAATTTCATCACCGTTTTATAAATCCTCGGATATCTTTAATAACATCTAATTATTTCTCCCCAAGGTGCTTTGACAATCCTTTCTTTTACTTTCACTTCAGTCAGGGATAGGCAACTTGTTCAGCTCCACTTCATAAACACAGCATGGCTTGAATTGGCAGCCACATCTGAGTAGCCCTGATGGAAACCTGATCGTAAGGATGCCTGGACCAGGATTGCCGTGAGCGCAAGCCAGTTGGTATCCTATGAGAAGCAAATAGCATCAAATAAGCCCAACCTTTGGGGAGGCTCTCTAGCTTATAGAGCCTAGAATTAAATTTGTGAGTTAATATGGTTGCTACATTACATCTTCGCAAAGGTGTACATGGTCCTGTCAACATAACAGTATTGCACGTTCCAAAATTTGATAAGTGCAACAGCACCATTGCAAATTACAGAAGCTGTGCCATGTCCTAGAAGTTGTGATACACAGTACAACAACATTGCTACGGTGACATGTTTCTTGTACTGTACTCAGTTCTATCCACGTTTTTGCCTTGTTTACATGGTAAACCATCGGATCAGGGTGTAATATTATTCCTACAATTTTTAGGATATGATCTATTGTCTGAGGTACATTATATATCTTCTTGTATTTGGGTAGCCTGTTATAAATGCCATTTTAGTTTCAAATGTTCATTTGTATTTGAATGTTGGCATGGCTCTAGGCGAGAAGGATAAAACTGAACTATCATTTTTACACATGCTACAACAACCCAAATTGATTTTTCAGTTGACTTTGGTGAATCATGGTTCTTCTTTCACATACATGAAACAACTAGGATATCATAACTCACCATTACCTGATTCAGCTCACTAAAAGATTAAACTTGCATTGGCATTGCTAACAAAGAAAGCAAGTACGTTGTCATTTTGGAAAGCTGTGTTTTTTTCCACGTCAGAAAATACAAAGCAGCTGTTGGAGAATATCTATTTGGAAACCGCGAGAAAAACATGAATTTGGCGGGGGGGGTTAACTTTCTCCTTTTGATATCACATTTACAAACACCTCTCTGCTACCATCAGGACCTATATTTTTATTTCCTTGTTTGCTTGCCAGTCTTTTTATTTTTACTGAAATCCAGATTTCTAAGGATGGTACTGGGACTCTGTGTGCAACACAGAAACGTATCTTTTGGGGAGGTTCACCCCAACCATCCCCTAAAGTGGGCCCTGAGTATATGACTCACAAGCTTGAAGCCCAATTCATAAAAAAAACAGTTCACAAAAGTTTTGATCTGCAGACCAAATCGCCACTCCACCTAGAAACACATGGGGAAGCATGGATGAATTTTGCTTTCCACATGGTAGACATCTAATCCCTACCCCCTGGCTTCTAATGCACCGCTTAGGCAGTATGAGAAAGATGCCTGGTGGAACTCCCTGTCTTGACTTAGAGAAATTATTGATCACACCAAAAGCAAGTTACAAATTTGCTATTCATCTATTTTAAGTATCACTACTACTACTACTATTTATATACCACTTTTCAACAAAAGAGTTCTCAAAGGGGTTTACATAGAAAAATAATGATCCTAAGGACACACTCTAAAGTAACGGTGACATACTGCTGAAATCTCTTATGTCTGAAAAATTATGCAAACATACAAGCCATGTCATTATATCTTGTTTCAGTTATGCCATCAAAATAACATGGTCAATCAAGGGGTGGAATAAGAATGAACTGAACTTGCACTCGGCTGGCTTTGATTTGTAAATGTAGATTACTTTCACTCCTAATTCAGCAGTTTGTCAAAAGTGCTCCTCATTTACATAAATTCAAGGTGAATTTGAGGTGACTGTCCCCGGGACCCTAAAGTCAAGCACATGTTAAGGTAGGTATCTAGCCATATGTATTCAAGCGACATTTCGGGAACACTGCTTTAATTGCTCTTCTACCCTTCTCCACCTTCTGCCTCTTGAAGATAGGCTGGAAAGAGGAGACTTCCTCGGTGTGTGTGACTGGGGGGTGTGGGGGGGAGGAATGCTGTTTTGTCCTGCCTCTCGCTTTTTCATAAACTCAGAGCCCAAGCCTTGCCAGCAGAAGCCAAAGCGAAAGAGGAAACCCCAAACACTGGGGCGAGCAAGTCAAAGAATTGATTGAAAGACTTCAGCCCTCAAGTGGCTGAAAAGGGAAAGAAATTATTGTGGGAAGTGGGGGGGGGGGGCGTTTAAAGAGAGATAAGGAAACAGGAGACAGTGGCCGTTGGAGCTTTTGCTTATTAGGATGAGGAGACAGAGGTGAGCAAACCAGCTGAACCGCTTGCAGCATTAATCAGTAACAAAGAGGCCAGGTCTGCTGGCGGGCTCCAGCCCTTGAACCTGGACTCTGCTCTATAAATTTCAACTTGGAATGGCTCTCTTCTTGTTGAAAGACAGCTTGGCACCAGGCCAAGTCTAGCTACCATTACTGGAAGAAAAATAAAGGGGGGGGGGAAGCAAAACCTTCCTACTCAGGAAACTTCCCTTCAGTTTCAAGACTCTGTTTTGTATTTAACAAGCTAATAACAGGTCTCTCCAGAAAACAACAGTACGAGGCCAGGTGAAATTTAATTGGGGGGAGGGAGAGAACGAAAGACTCGAATAAAAAAATGAAACAATTCAAGAGCTGTTTTCATTCCCTCAACGTCCGCAGGCCTGGACTGTGTCTGTATAGAATCAGCAGGCGCTCTTGCATCTAAGATTTCAGACCCCCACCTCCAGCCAAGAGTTCAAGCAGACACGTTTACAGCATCAGGCTCCAGTGTGACGTTGAAAATAATAATAAATGTCTGTATAAAAGGAGGACAAGGCAAGTTTAAGCCCTGCTTGTATGTGCTTGATTCGTGTTTCCCCAGTTCTTTTATGTGGTCACTTAGAAAAAGAAATAAACATGGCAGCAAGTCTAGAGGAGTTATTTAGTACTTCATAAACATTTCTTCATTCTTGTTCACCTCTCCTGCATGTTTAAAAAATGATGAAAAGAAATCTCTGCCTGTCTTGTTCTATTTCCATGAGATGTCTTTTTATTTTAAAGTCCTGGAAATGTGGCTGACATCCTCACACTCCACATGTGCGCGCATAGTGCCAGGGCCCACACTAGTCTGTGCACTTCTGAAATGCAGGGGCACTTTTGCAGGAGTGCAACTACCTTCAGTGCTCTCCCTACAGTCCAGAAGCACTCTGTTACAGTGGAAACTCATCCCTGGCCCTTAGAGACTTATTTCTGCTGTAACATTCAGAGCAAGGGGAGGGCACCAAAAACAGTCACACCTATGCACAAGCATGGGGACTAGCACTGCATGCACACTGTGGTTAGAAGCATGCATGCGCATTAGCCATGATGTCAGCTGATGAAAACAGAATCATAATATAAATACAAATATCAATGATCTACCTCCTACAAAAGCCACCCAATGGCACAGCGGGGAAATGACTTGACTAGCAATCCAGAGGTTGCTGGTTACAATCCTCGCCGGTATGCTTCCCAGACTATGGGAAACTTATATCAGGCGGCAGCAATATAGGAAGATGCTGAAAGGCATCATCTCATACTGTGCGGGAGATGGCAATGGTAAACCCCTCCTATATTCTGCCAAAGACGCCAGGAGTCAACACTGACTCAACAGCACACTTTACTTTGTTTCCTACAAAGAGTCCCCTGGTGCCTTTAAGAATCAGGTCCAATTTACATGCCTTTGCTAATGTTCATGTCATGAAATGAGTGTGCCCTGTCCCTCCATCAGCATCATGCAGATAGGCTTCTGTAACATGTGGATGATCCGAATTCATCCAAGCTTTCTCCCACAAGAAGAAAGGGATGTCATGCATTAGGTGCAGTTGGTAAAAAGCACTCCTGGCCACCCTTACCACCTGAGTGTCCAGGTGCAGGTCTGGGTCTAGGGATACTCCCAATCCATTGCTTCAGGGGAAGTTCAACCCCTTGCAGAACAGGCTAAATACCCAATCCAGGATCACCAGAATCCCCAACCAATAACACTACATCTTATCTGAATTCTGAGCTTGCTCACCTTCACCTAATCCAAACTGCGACCAGTCACAGATTCAGAATGCCCACTTCCTCCTCAGCATCAGAGGCTGGAAATGAGCTGAGCAGGGTATCATCGGCATATTGATGACATTGACATCAGACCCAAATTTCTGGATAACCTCTTCCAGCAGCTTTGGTAAGGTGGTTAAAAACAAGGGAGACAAGATGGAAAATCGAAGTACCTCAAAAGTCATGTGGTAGAGCTGTAGTCTCCCAGCACCACCTTCTGGAACCCATCTCTCTTTCCAGATTAACCCTCACCATCCCAGAGAGATGGTCAGAAGTATACTAGGGTCAGTAGTAAAACCACTGAGGGATCCAGACGCTTGGCAAGGTTGCACTCCCCTGTCTTATCTCCCAGCAAAAGGCCATGCACCTAGTAGTTTCAGTTTGGAAACTCTACTGGAAAAGATCCAAATAATCAGTTTCATCCAAAAAGACCTGGAGCTGTTTCACTACCACACGCTCCATCACCTAGTCCAAATAAGGCAACTGTGACATTGTGAAAATTCCTTCCAGAAAAGTCAGCTGGGTGAATCCTTTTTCAGGAAGGATTTCACCCTCGCCTCCTTCAGGGCTATTAGAATTTCCCCTTCCTGCAATGAGGCATTTATTACCTCTGTGACCCAGCAGTCTACACCCCGCCTGGAGGATGCAATAAGCCAGGAAATGCAAGGATCCCAAGTGCATGTGGCAGGCTCACATCTTCAAGAAACCAGTCCACATCCTCACTTTGTACAAACTGAAAGGTATCCCCAAAATAAAGCAACCATTTCCGCCACCGGTACCATTTCTGAGTAAACAATGGCATCCAAGTCAATCCAAATGTAACTGAAGAGTCTTGGAAAGTGGTCATAGCAGGCCTCTTAGGGTTCCACTCAATCAGCCTGCAAGCCAGATTTCAGGGCCTTTCATCACTTGGAACAGTTCAGCTGGACAACACGAAGCAGATGCTATGGTAGAGGTGAAGTAAGATTTCTTTGTTGCCATCTCTGACACACAGAATACCTGTGCTCAATCAGATTGCTTGCCTTCTCCCATTTGCTCTCTAGCCACCATCCTGCTCATATCAGCACTTTCAAGCTCAGGATTCCAAGCAGATTGCCCTATTCAGACATTCTGTTGTACCTGTGTTCAGATGTCTGTACACTCATACATGTTTATGTGTGAATGACTACCTGTGTTCATTTTAAAAAACGAACCAGAGTACAGTCCCTTCAAATGCATTGTCCAGCTAGGAAGTGCACTGCTGTACCTGTGTTCAACCTAACTTGTGAACAATCAGTGAAAATATCTGTATCTGTGTGCACTGTACATTTGTACAAGTGTTGAACATAACATGTGAATAGGGAGTTAGGTCTATGAACAGAAGAGGTCATCTGAGAACAATCATGTTGATAGCCCAGGTCATCTCCATATTCCAGAGAACAACTTGAGTGCCCACAAAAGCAGCTAGGGATTTCCTTCAGGAAAATCCCTAAGGGACACCAGGAAAGCCTCTGGACCCATAAGCTTCCTGGGGTAGGCTGTTCTAATAAGCCCTCTAACTCCATGGAAGGTAGAGACGGCATCTACCCTAAACTTATCCAGGAAGTGGTCTGTCTGCTCTATGCAATAGAGGCAAAGCCAGCTTTACATAGTTAAGCTAAGGAATGTTTCATACAGTAAATTTCAAATGTGTATACACCAAATATGTTCAGTCCCAGCCCAAGAAATTCTGGCGGCCAGGGTGGAAAATCTAAATCTAACCCAACCTACTCTACTGCCTCCGTAATGAAATACTTTATAAACATCTGCCCTTTCACAGCCCTCAAATTCTACCACCTGAAGTAACTGCCTCACACAGTCCCAGTGAAGGCCCAACCCTACATCTCTTAGATGTATACGCTCAAATGGAATACAAACTGGTCATGCATTCAGCACTACCCAACTGATACTGGAATCCTTGCTTACATGTGCCGGTGGAAAGCACACATATGATGCGAAGTAGTCTCAAAAGACCTCACAGGGTTGTTGTGAGACGAACTGAGAGAACGGCTTGAGATTATTAGTGTTCATTTTTTCATTATATTACAATTCACACCGCTGTTTACATAACAGTTTTTCAGTGTACACACAGTGCTGTAATCTCTAGCGTACCTTTCCAAACAAGCACAGAGCTTTTAAGACAAGAATTGAAAAGGAGCTGGCTGAGGAAAGGGAGTGTGTAGTGGGTGAAAGGGGGGGAGGGAGCTGTCAAAGTGGAAAGAAAGAAGGCAGAGTATCTATTCAAGGACCAGGCGTGCTGACCAAGGTCAGCTGGGGAGAGATGGCCCCTCGTAGCAGCTGCGCAATTATGCCTAAATTATGCATGGCTCTGAAATTCCAAAGATTGGGACTGGTAAACCCAGACAAGAAGACACAGGCTTGTGGGACACCAGAAAAGAGATGCTGAATGATTTTAATTGCTTTACAAAATTTCTAAAGGCTAGATTAAGACGTGCTCTGGTAAAGTGTCTATTGCTCCATACAGTTTTTCTAGCATAAATGTAGATAAAAGATCCTAATGAGAGATGTGGGAGGGGGGGTTTCCGACTGATAAGCACTGGCCATGATCAAAAGGTTAAAGAAAAATCACGCCCTGCAGAGGCAGGAGGCCCCCCATCTTTTTTGGTACATAAACAGGCATGCAAACACAGTATAATTAACTTATTCATCCCTTCCCCCCAACAAAGGTGTTTCTGCTTTAAAAAAAAAAAAATTATATCGCACGTGCAATCCATTTTTATTCTGTCAAGATTTTCCTTAATTTTCCTTCCATGCGTGAGCAAAGATCTTGCTCATGCATCTGAGTAATAAATGCCTTTTTTGCAAATATAATATGCTAGGGCTGGAGTGCCTGGGCTGACTTGGGTTTGTTAAGCTTTTTTTTTTTTTTTTAAAGGGAAAGACATGAATGAAAAAGTAGGGAGGGGAGAGAGAGAGAAATAAAAGGAAAAGCAGCTGTTTCACACTCTCTGCTGATTCACCCAACGTCTTGAGGGAAAGCATCCATCTACCTTCCCTCTCTGTCATCATCCGCTTGTGCTCAGCCCTCCAAGGGGGATTTTGAGAGCCAGCAACCACTTTGCTGTTGCTGCTGTCTGTGCTGCTGTTGCTGTTACAGGCATTTATTCCAGTTAAGGGGTTAACGATTCGTTTCCACTCCTTCTCTCGAGAAAACCTACAATGAAAACATTGGCACACGAAAGCACTCTGACTGCCAGAATGCCACAGCGCGAGTGAAAAGTCCGTTTTGTTTTCATTACATTGCTGGGATTTCCGGCTTAGCTCCTTAGCTTAGATACTAAATCCCAAGATATCCCACCCACTTTTTTTTTAAAGGTCCCCCCCAACTCATTTTAGAATCCAACCCATTTCAGCAACTCTCCTTCCAAGTATGCATGTGTGTTGATTTTCTGGAATGCTTCTTTTTCTTCTTCAAAGAAGAGGCAAGAAGTGTGTGGAAATAAATGTTTCTGAAAATGACGTTTTGGCTGAAGTTGGCAGACACATTCTCTCAAGCTGTAGCAAGCGGGCACTTCTATTCATCTGCAGTGTGGCTCAGTTATGAGATATAATTTTACACACACTTGCCATGGGGAGGGAACTTTTGTTTCCCCCCCCCCACGTCCTTCCCTCCATTCCCCTCCCTTGCTTTGCTTTGTTTGCATCCTCTTAACCCAAACCCACCACCACTGCACCCCTCAGAGATGGTGTCAAAATCCAGGCTGAAATCAGTGCCCTTCTGAATTATACGACATGACAGAGAAATCTGAGCTTTCCCTATACAAAAAATATACAATTACTTCACAAGAGAGCTTTTTCCTCTCCCCGCCCCCCCCAACTATGATAGGAAAATGTTTCAGTCTCAGAAACCCCTGGAAAGGAAAGGGGGCAAACCTCTGTGTCACCGCTGATTTGGTCAATGAGAGTTTATCCAGGTCAGGTTCAAATGGGGGCCAATAAATCAAAACAATCGTTGGCAAGATGTGATGCTAGCCATGCTCTGGTGATAGAGCAGTCCCGTCTCCCCCTCCTGTGTGGCAGGGAGGGTGGCAGAAACCTTTTATTTATTTATATACGATAAAGCCAAATCAGAGTGACTTTTATTGATCATCCACCAGTTTCCAGCTGTCAAATAATTTGTACTCACAGACTTGGCTTTTCTGATGGAAGTTTTTTGGGGGTTGGTTAGGGTAAGATATGTACTGTCCTTTTCAACCGTTTTCCCATGCGACCTCAAATTCCCTAGCAAATTCACATGGCTTGTCTCCTACAATCAATACTCCACTAACTGTAAAGTAGTTGCTCTCTCCCTCTCTCTCCCTCCCTCTCTCTCTCTCTCCCCTCCTTACATTCTAACAAATGTCAGAGCTTTTTATTCCTTTTTCTTTTGTTTTTTTAAAAAAATAATTACTGTCCATGTTATGATTTTTCTCTGCAAGGAAATAGCTGACAGATTGGATGATTATTGCTTTGTACCCATTTTACCACCACATTTGCATCACACACACACACAAATTCAACCTGTCAATATGTGTGGTGATAGCAAGGACATGTACGCCTTCTCCTCGCCTTCTCCTTACCCTCACATGCATGCAATACACACAAAGTAGCTTCAGAAAACACTCTAGAGAAGTAGGAAAACACAGGGAAGCCTTTGGTCAGTTGATACCTTCAGGACTACTGTGCCACGTCAGGTGTAAGTGGGAGATCACATTTCTGAATGCTTCCCTACCAAAACAAAAAACAAAAAACACCCCACCCTTCTGCATGTAGAAAGGTAGGATGCGGGAGAAGGTTAAACTGAACCTTTTGCCTGGTGTGCTAGATTTCATTTGCAGGGAGATCTTTTCATAGATGAAATGCAAATATGCAAACCCCGATTACCTGATGTGCCTTGTAATCCCCCATCCCCGAGTTACAGTACTACCTGCATATACTTCTTAACCTTGTGAGTTTCCAAATCCTTGTGTGTAAATCTTTGTAGATATATGATATACAAACAACCACTTTGTATATAATTGTGCTTTGGCAACGTACTGTATGCTTTGGTAGTTTGTTGGTTCAATAAAAAAATCTTGTCCTTTAAAAAATAATAATCTTGTCCTATGCAAACCCCTATACATATGTAAGAGTCACCTTAAGTGGCACAGCAGGGAAATGCTTGACTGACAAGCAGAAGGCTGCTGGTTTGAATCCCCGCTGGTACTATATCAGGCAGCAGCAATATAGGAAGATGCTGAAAAGCATCATCTCCTACTGCATGGGAGGCAATGGTAAACCCCTCCTGTATTCTACCAAAGACAACCACAGGACTCTGTGGGCGCCAGGAGTCGAAACTAACTTGATGGCACACTTTACTTTATACACATGTAAACACTTGCAGTCTAAAGCGGTACAGGCCAAAGAAAGCTCTATGATTTGATTCTGCTATTTATATGAACCGGCCATTCATCTCTGAAAGCTAATCGGACTGCAGGGGATCCTTTAAGCAGGAGTGGCCAAATCAAGGCCCTTCAATGACTGTTGGGACTGCAACTCCCATCATCCCAAGTTGCACCACTCTAGATGATGGGAATTGTAGTCCATCAAGAGCTGGACTGGACGTCCTCTTGTCGACCACCCCTGCTATACAGCCTCACAACACAAGGCAACCACATCAACTACTTTACTACTATAGCCCCAAGGCTTTGGAATGCGCAGTCTTTTCTGGAGAGGTCAGAAACTCCTTTTTTCAGAGGGGTTGTAAAGTCCATCCATTTCTACGGCTACTGCTATAATTTGTAGGCTGCCCAGAACTTATTTGATAGCTGCTGAGTTCCGAAGGGTTTCTCATATGTGGAGGTTTTCCGATTAACTGTAGTTCTTTTAAATGTTGTATTATATTTCTGTGTAAACTGCTTTGAGCACGGAGCAAGCAGCAGATACCTATTTTAAATAGTAAGGTTCAACTGATACCAACAAGAGTACCAGTTCTAGAAATATTCATTTACAATGTCAACAGAAACAAGCCAGCCAAATGAATGTGCACAGAGGCAGATCACTGGTGTCCATCTAACTCTTTTATTAAATATAAAATAAAATACTTTTATTAAATATTTATTCAATAACTGGGCAAAGAGGCACCTTTTTAACGTGGTGATTCTTTTTATTTAGCAGGGGGAGAGCAACTGGCCCTATCCATCCCCAGCACAGTACCACCAGCGACTGCTGCTGGTGTCTATCTTATGTTTCTTTTTAGATTGTGAGCCCTTTGAGGACAGGGAGCCATCAAATGTATTTATTATTTCTCTGTGTAAACCGCTTTGGAAACTTTTGTTGAAAAGTGGTATATAAATTGTTGTTGTTGTTGAATAATATGACTGGCAGCAGCTCTCCAGGGTTTCAGGCCGAGGTCTTCGCTTTTTCCAGCCCTACCTGGAGATGCCAGATATTGAACCTGGGACTTCCTGCATGCAGGTGCTCTACCAATGAGCTGCAGCCCCTCAAAGCACTAAATCTCTAAGTGCAATGCACCGATCCTGTTCTTACCATCCCTTTCTAAAGACATAGCTCTGAGGACTAGAGTGTAATCAAAAAAGAGGGAGTTCACACATTAGCAGGAGCCATCCTATGCTGATTCACAGCATTAGCCAAACTGGTGGGCAGCAATGCCAATCCCAGCTCTTAGCCCTGTTAGCTGACATTTCTTAAATGCAGATCAAACCTAGAATATAACATCTCAAAGCATTCAATACACCACCCTATCTAAAAGTGCATCCATTCCCCAAACTCCTTTTTTGAAAATATTTTACAACCATCTCTTGCTTGAGCACTGAAAACTAGATAAATAGACATAAGGGCCTAATGTCTCTGAACCATATGCTGTGCTTATGTTGCTGCCTGTGCTCACAACGGTCCATGGAAGAAGGAATACAAATCCCCCCAGTTGCATACCATGAGGCTGTTCTCACAAGCAGCCAAGACCGGGCTAAGGCAGCCAAGCCCAAGCTTGCCCGTGAGAACTGCCGGGAGCTGACCAGCTCCCAGCAACGCACCCACCAAAGAAACCCACCAGTTAGCCAAGGTTAGGGAACATAAGAAGCTGCCATATACTGAGTCAGTCCATTGGTCTATCTAGCTCAGTATTGTCTACACAGACTGGCAGCGGCTTCTCCAAGCTTGTAGGTGTTGGGGATTCTCTCTGGGAAGAGATACCCTTCTATTACAGAAGAGTGCACAGATGCAAAACACAGCAGAGTCTGCCTAGGCATGCATGTATGCTGAGAGTAAAAAAAACTTGGAGCCAGTTCATAGTTTCAAATCAATATAAGGAGCCTTTATTGGTGAACTCCATTATAGATAGGAAAATGGAGAGATAGGATCTCTAATCTAGCTAGCTAGCTGGATGCAGAGGGATGGTTTCTGCATCTCTGCACACATGGTGCAGGGAGAGAGGAGCATGGGTGTTGCAAGGGAGAAGAAAGGGAAGAGGAAGTGGCAGGCAGGAAGGAAGGAAGTCCCTGAGAGTAGCAATCTACATATCAAAGGGATAGTGTCAGAGCAGTAGAGAAGGGATGACCAATGTCTTGACCCCTCTAGCCCTCTGACTCACTAATCTGTCCCCCTCTGTCATTAAGATAAGACAGCGCAGAGTCCTTCACTTCCAACAGCAGGCAGGAATCTCTCTCAGCCGTATCTTGGAGAAGCCAGAGAGGGAACTTGAAACCTTCTGCTCTTCCCAGAGCAAATCCATCTCCTAAGGGGAATTTCTTACAGTGCTGCTCACACATCAAGTCTCCCATTCATATGCAATCAGGGCAGACCCTGCTTAGCTAAGGGGACAAGTCATGCTTGCTACCACAAGACCAGCTCTCCTCTCCTAGTAGCAGGTTACGGGTGCACTCATGTCCAGCTGCTTGCAGCTGGTGCTGAGACACTGCAGGGCTCCCAGACAGTGCTGAGGGGATCCCCACAATGCACCACACACTCACAGAGTCGCGGTGGGATTTCAGGGGCCAGGATGAAGCGTCCTAGCCCCTGCAGCTCTGTGGGGTGGGAAATAAGACCCAACTGTTTGTGTTGGCTAGTCTAAGGGAGGGAAGTCATTTTGCTCCTTGAGTGAGGGAGGCATAGAAGTGTGAATGTGTGCGAGAGAGAGAGAAAGTAACAGCAATGGCTGATATTCCACAAAGAATAATGTGGGCGGTGCTCAAGTGGCCACAATAGGAACATAGGAAGCTGCCATATACTGAGTCAGACCATAAATCCATCCAGCTCAGTATTGTCTACACAGACTGGCAGTGGCTTCTCCAAGGTTGCAGGCAGGAATCTCTCTCAGCCCTATCTTGGAGATGCTACCAGGGAACGAACTTGGGATGCTCTTCCCAGAGCGGCTCCACGCCTTAAGGGGAATATCTTACAGTGCTGCTCACACATCCAGTCTCCCATTCATATCCAATCAGGTCAGACCCTGCTTAGCTAAGGGGACAAGTCATGCTTGCTACCACAAGACCAGCTCTCCTCTCTGCTGCAGGCACCTGAAACGTGAGTGCCTGTGGTGCTGCGCAGAACCACTCCTGTGCTTTGGACGCCCGCAGCAGCGGCAATGGCAGTTGAGCTGCCCATATTATTCTATGCAGAATGTCAGCCAGTATCTGTAGTAGTAGTTATCAAGCTGTTCTCCCATTACTGACTTCAGCAAATGATGCCATTTTGCTAGGGTCCTACTCTAGAGCTCACTTTACATTATGCTTCATCCAGCCCTGCCCACTGAACAGTGCTGCCACCTGTAGTTTGTCCACTGCTTTTTTCCCCCCTGAGATGGATGGCAGAAGCCATAGCCCTGGTAGCTTCCACTTGTGACAAATTGCTACTAGTTTTGAATATATACACAGAAGTATGCAGTTAAGCATATAAAGCATGAATGGGGTGTGCTGTTCCTGTTGAGATTAGCACCAACAATAGAGGTAAGATGCATGAACGAATGTGTTTTTCTATTTTTAATCTGCTTGCTACTGTTCTGCATTGTATTCCTAGGACTTGTCTTTAGCATGATTCACTTGCTTGGCTGGGGCACAGACATCTGCAGCCCTCAAAAGATTGCATCTCCTTCTGAATTCAGGAAGCCTACTCCGGAAAAGAAAAACTTGAAGCAGTTTACAGCATTGCTCATCATGGCTTCAGCTGCAGCCATAACAGCATGCTACCCCTACACTAGACTGGTAATTCTCTATTCTGTTGTAAAATCATTGAGCATCACAACTACGACTGCAAATATTTATACATCGCTTTTCAACAAAAGTCAAAGTGGTCTGCACAGAAAAATAATAAAGTTGCCCCAGCATCCCAAACCACCTTAAATGGCGCAGTGGGGAAATGCTTGACTAACAAGCAGAAGGTTGCCAGTTCGAATCCCCGCTGGTATGTTTCCCAGACTATGAGAGACACCTGTATCGGGCAGCAGCGATATAGGAAGATGTGGAAAGGCATCAGCTCATATTGCTCATACTGAGGCAATGGTAAACCCCTCCTGTATACTACCAAAGAAAACCACAGGGCTCTGTGAGCGCCAGGAGTCGAAATCGACTTGACGGCACACTTTACCTTTACAGCGCCCCAACCCTACCCTAAACTACCCTCCTTCACCCCAACACTCCTCTCTCCAAGTATCCAAGTAGCTACCAACTGGTGTGGCCCTGGGATTCTGTGACTTGCACAAAATTGTACAAAATTCTATCATCGCACTAGCACAGCCAGTAATGCAAGCACAGGTCTCTCAGAGCCAACATGAAGAAGAGAGGATAAAACAGCTAGGATCAATGTACCACCAATCCTTGCCACAGCCAGTAGCTCCCAAACTCTTTACGAAAGGCAGGCACGCTCCCCCCGACCTCCACAAGGAAATTTCAGCTAAGTTATAAGAGAGATCCTGCCCCAGGGAGACAGGAATAGAGTGGGTCTTGTAGTAACAATTATGAATTGTCTCCTTTGCTAAGCAAGGCCCACCCTGGTCTGCATTTGGATGGGTGACTACATGTGAGAGCTGTAAGTTATTCCCCTACAGAAATAGGGCCATAGCTCAGTGGAAGTGCGGCTGCATGCTTGCATGAAGAAGGTCCCAGGTCTGCTCTTTGACACCTCCAGGGAGGGCTGGGAAAGACTCCTGCCTGAAACCTTGGAGAGTCTCTGCCAGTCAGTGTAAACAACACTGAGCTAGATGGACCAATGATCTGACTTGGAATAAGGTAGCTTCCTATGATAGTTGGGGGTGATGAACTATAGTGCCTATTCCTTGTTCTGTCAATGCCTGCTCAAAATCTCTGAGAAGGGGAATTACATAAGAACATAAGAACAGCCCTGCTGGATCAGGCCCAAGGAAGCTCATCTACTCCAGCATCTTGTTTCACATAGTGGCCCACCAGATGCCGCTGGGAGCCTACAGGCAGGAGTTGAGAGCATGCCCTCTCTCCATCCTGCTGTTACTCCCCTGCAACTGGTACTCATAGGCATCCTACCTTTGAGGCTGAAGGTGGCCTATAGCCCTCCAACTAGTAGCCAATGACAGACCTCTCCTCCATAAAGTTATCCAAACCCTCCATAAAGTTATCCAATTGTTTAGACTAAAATAGACCAATGCATGGAGCTGCAGAACAAGAGGCAGAACTGGGTCTATCCTGGCACCCTGAAATTTAAACAACTTGCAAGACTAATTACAAAGAAGGTAACTGCCAACATCAATATAGTTACCAATATGACCAAATTAAATCAAATGCCTGCAAATGCTACCCAAGTTTCACATAACCAATTGGCCACGTTTGACACACTGCCAGACCGCCACAAGCCTGGCAATCCATCAACAAGCCTTCCATGGCCCACAGGTGTGTTCTGAGCAGACCTCTATCTGCAACACGCACCACTGCCTACAAATGGAAGGTGTAAGGGAATTGTGCCACTCCAACTTACAAAAATGAAAAGATGATATTTTTTTAAAAAATGCTTCATGTTTGTGAACTTGAGTAGATGAGTGAAGCAAATATAGGCTACTTCTGTGCCTTTTTCCAGAAGGTAGGCAAAGCACCTAAGATGATAAAATTAAGATAAAACATAACAAATTGAAAGAAAGTATGGTGGAAAGTTGACCAGTGAAGGATTCTGCAAGATGCAACAGCAATGTCCAATGCAATAACTCAGGGGTTTTTTTAAACATGGGTCTCCAGATGTTGTAAGACTACAACTCCTATCATCCCCAACCACAATGGCCCTCTGAGATAACTGAATTGAAAACAGGTGTATTCTCTAAAGTGCTCATCTCCCATGAGTTTTCCATTCTGCCCCAGTAAAAAATCCAATACTCACACAGATAAGCAAAGTAATTTATTCTTCCACCAGATTACCTTCCCCATGCAATGCACTATCCACATGTGAACACAGTGCACAACTTCCAATTCACTGCAGCTAATGGACTGGGCTAATACAATGCTATGGAAGGAGGAGGTGTTAAACACCTAGATAAACCCTTGGTACCCCTACATCATGTCAAAGGATATACATTTGTGTTCGCACATCATATGAACAGGCTGCTCTGCTACAATGACAACATTTCGCAGACCATCCCTGCCCTGCACCCCTTTCTCACCAGCTTCCACATGTTTAGACAGTAATCGCTGTACTTTGATTCGGAAAAAATGTGTCCTTTTTAGAAAGCTGCTTCTGAGCATGGAGAAGGATGGGGTGTATTCCACCTCCAGCTAGCAAAAAACCAGGATATATCTGCTGTGAAAACTAGGGTGCAAAAGTTACCATGCATTATTTCTTCAGTGGACTGAACCTAACCCAGCTCCCTCCTGCATTAATGCTGCCAATGACAGACGAACTGATCACAGAATCAAATGCTGACAACTGTTACTTATCTTCTTCTACCCCACACATGCTTCAAGCAGGCTGTCCATCTTTTTGATTTTTAAAATGTGGCATGTACGTTCATTCAATTGAACATTCATTCCTTGCTTTATTTTTATTTTTAAAGTGAGCTGTGAAACACAGTAAGTTGAAAAAACTGCTCCAGAGAGGGTGGAGGAAGTAGCCGTCTGACATCATAAATAGCCAGCCAATCCATGTCACGCACAGCCACATTCAGCTGCAAACAGGAAGGACCGGTTCCCCAGCTCAAGCTTAAAAAAATAAGGTTGTGTGACAAAGCATAGTAAGCACACTTCCACAGGGGGCTCACCACTCAAATAACACACATCTGGATGATCTCCCTGTTTAGCTAGCTCTACCATTCGTACAGGCAAGTTTTGGCATTTCCTTCTCTGAAAGGACTGCCCGCATTTCAAAATCTTCCAACTGACAGCATTAAATTCTTGAGCCAAACTATCAACAAAGGTCAACAAAGGCCTTTGAAACAAAAAAATGGAGCCACGAGGCAGACAACAAATGCAACAGATAAATCCATACATAAATCAATTAACTATTGCTGACATGCTATGAATGCATTATTAGTGAACAGGCTGGTTTAATTGTTTATAATGAAGTAGTTAATCCAGTTGCAAATTGCAGAGAAAAAATTAATTCATTCAAGGCAAGCATTCCTTTAAAAAAACAAAACCCTTTTTTTTTCCGTGTTGAAAGCAGGAATGCAGGTAAGGCCATCTTTCTTCACCTACACCAGACTAGGCAGCAACAAATAGAACTGATTCCCTCTAAGTTACTTAGGTGGGCTACAGGTTCCAGGATGTGTGGGTTATAAAATAGCCGCTCAGTGTCCACAGCCAGTGAGCTGCCAGGGGAACAGGTGCTCCTGAAGAGGTTTGTGCTCTGCCAGGATTCTAATGTATCTGTTGTTCCCACTACCCCATCCCTGGTGTGCCTTTCTATCCTCACATAGCCACAGAGTGTCCCTCTTGTCATATGGTGTAGAAATTTAATTATTTATTTATTTAATCAAATTTACGTGCCGCCTGACATGTGCATCCCTTGGCTGTGTACGTAAGTTTAAAATACAACAAATATAAAACAGGATCAAAATGATCAAAAACAATTCTACGATACCAAACAAGTTAAATTAATTAAATTTAAAAAGTAATTTAATCTATTAAATTGATTAATTATTAAATGGCGTGTTTAAGGTGTGTCTTAAGGCTCTTTAAAACAAAAACAAAAAAAAACAACAGCCAGAGTTGTAGAAGCTCTTATTTTGACAGGGAGAGAGTTCCAGAGCCTGAGTTCGTCAGACAGTTCGTTCCTCCCTCACATGGTTATGCAGGGGTGAAAAAGCATGGCAGGTGAAAGAGATCTCTGCACATGCTCCTCCTCATGGAACTGAACAGACAGGATCATCCAGATGGTCCCGGCATTTCCATGAATGCAAGAATTTTCCGGAGACCTGGCATCAACCTGGAGGTTTATTTGTTTATTTGTCAAATTGGTACACCGTCCCAAACTTTTGTCTCTGGGCGGTTAACAACATAAAACAAGTTCAAACAAACACAAGAATCTTAAAACAATTTAAGGTTTGGCCCTCCTTGGAGTGGCCTTAGCTAAGAAACGTCTAGGGATAAGCACCACCTCGGGAGTTATCAACGGCACAACAGAGCCGAGTTACTGCATTCAGTTTGAGGGCTCACAGGTGTGCTAGCTTGTTCTACATCAGTATTTTACATTGAAAGAAACAATTTTCCCAGGTGGATTCCCTAACTATCCCTTTTCAGTCTTCCATACTGCTGAATGTAGACTTTGACAAACTTTCTTCGGAGCTAGGAGCCAGCCGAAAAATTTAGGAGCCAACGAACACTTGACAAAATTACCAGACTTACAGACATTAGCCCCTTTAGACATTATTTAACAGAGGATGTACTCACATACCGCCTTCAAAAGGCACCAGAAATCCCACCCAGCATACCAGTCACTGATTTGCCCCAGAGCATCACTCATGCTTACAGCATTCGTCAAGTGATAAAAGTGAAGGTGAGTTATGGCAAGTGATGGTGAGTTATGGCAAGTGATGGTGATGGCAAGTGATGGTGCCAAGTGATGGCAGGCACCTCCGTGATTGGGAAGCTCGGATGCTGTACAAAAGTCTATCTTAAAATACAGTCTGGATGGGGCTACTGTGGAGGGGAAGGGTAAACGGGCTTAATTTTACAAGTACTGTAACATAAATTCTCTTTACAAGTACTGTAACATAATTAGAACAGAAACATAATTCTACCGCTGAATATCCTAGACTAGGCACCACAGTTTACTTGCTAGGTGCCATGGCTCCCTGGCACTTAGGATTTGTCAAGCCCTGGATAAAAGCTAGCATGGTGTAGTGGTTAGAGAACTGGACTTGCACTAGGGAGTCTTGGGTTCAAATCCCTATTCATCTGCAAAACCTATAATGTGATCTTAGGCCAGTCACATCTCTCAGACTAATTTACCCCAAGGGGAGTGCGCTCTCTGCAGAAAGGGCATGGTGAACATGTAACTTAAATAAAATGCAAGCAGAGAGGTACATCTGCTACCATGAAGTATTTCCTAAGGAGAAATCCAGCCAACACTGTCCTGTTTCCAGTTCTCTGGGTGCTTTTTTTACCACCTCCACCACCTGCATCCCCCAATTCCAATCCTGCCTGGCATCACAGGCACTGAAGCAAGGGTTTGTTCCATGGCGCTGCCTTTCCCTGCCTCCTTCCCTTCTCCCACTTAAGATGCCATGGTGGCCTGTCTGACTCCTAGTGTTAATATGGGGTGCCCAGATCCATAATGGTACACAATGTAAAGTGAATGTCTCTGGGTAGACAGCAATAATAATTAGCTGTCATGATGTGAGGAAAGGATAATCCATGCCATTGAGTTAACAATCACTCACGCAACACACATGGATTTTAACTAATCTTAATTTGGAAGAAAAATAACAATTCTAAATATATCAAATAGCTTCTTTTCACAGCAACCTGCTGCAGTGTTTATCTCTAGCTTCCAGCACATGCAAGTTATTTCGCTTCTCTCACTGGCAGTTTTACCATTTAAAAGGCCAAACTGAACATTCATGGAGCAGGGGTTGCAGTTTAATCCTCTATTTGACAGGGAGACACACACACACACCATCCTCTCCTCCACCGCATATACCAAGTTCAAGTACATGAAGTACAGAATAGAGCTTTGGTGACAGAGCTGAATATCTGTGGGTTTCATGCAATATTGTCTGCAGCCTTTGCAGCAATGAACACAGCTGCCCAATGAATTTCGACACTGGCTTGGCCACAAACGTCCGGAATTTCACAAATGCTTCCCTGCCACTCTGTGACCCTTAATGTTGGTTAGCACCGGGAGAGTTCCAGGAGCTGTACAGAACACAAAAATAAGACAATCCTTCCCCTCAGGTCCTGCATCCTAAGCATGAAGACATACAATTTGAGCGGTCACACGATACAATTTTTGCCAGGCTGCACTATTTGCGGAATGGCAGACAGGGAATTGCATCTTTGAATGTTTCCCTCTGTTTAAAAAAGCTACCTGCATTCGCATGTCAGGTAGGAAAAGAAAGCAGCCAGAGGCTGCTCCAACAACTGTGGTCCAACAGAGAATGGTCCACATTGTCATGTGCTGTCACATCATTCCTGGGGACAACTTTCCTGCGGGCTCTTGACACTGGGCCAGCTGCAACTTTAAGAACTAGCAGCAGCTGCAGTCAGAACCCTGATTTTTGTTTGCTTGTTTCTTTCTTTGTTTTAATTGCATGTAAGCTGCTTTGAAAGGCCTTGGCCTGAAAGGAAGTATGCAAATAAAGCAAATACAACAACAAACAATAGAACCCGTTCCTCTGATAGATTAATTCTGCATTTAAGGTGAGATTTTGCTTATTTGCATGCTTTTTATTCAGACAGTGAGATTCCCCATCTGAGGTGTGAAATGGCATAGTCCAGAAAAACAGCCCCATGCCGCTGCTTAGCTCTAAGTTACGGGGACAGAATAAGAATGGAGGGAGGGGGAGAGGATTGGCACTGGTTGTAGACTGGGATGAAGATGGCTGACCACTGCAGATGACTGCACCAAATAAGAGGCAACATAATAATAGTACTTAGCAATAATATCTAGCGATTAAGAACATCCAAAGCATCTCACATTCTTTCAGAATCCTTACAACAGCTCTATAAAACAGGCCAGCATGCTCATCACCCAGTCGCAGATGGAGAGTTGAAGCTTAGAGTTGTGGCTTGTCTAAGGAACATAGGAACATTAGAAGCTACCTTATACGATGTCAGACCAGTGGTCTATTTAGCTCACTATTGTCTACACTGATTGGCAATGAATCTCCAAAGTTTCAAGTAGAAGTCTCTCCCAGACCTACCTGGAGATGCCAGGAACTTTCTACATGCAAATCACTTGCTTTACAACTGAGCTATAGCCTCATCTCATTTTGAGGCTTCGGGGCTGAAACAATATTTGAACAAGGGCCTTCTCAACTCACAGCTCATACACTTAGCCACTACAATACAGCAGCCCTCTTACAAAGTAAGGATGTGCACAGAATGGGATCTGTGTTCCGTTCCAAGCTCGGAATGGAACACAAATGCCCGGTCAAGCTGGTGGTTCCGATGAAACGAAATCTGAATGTTCACGTGTTCTGAGCACTCTGAGTGCCATTTTGGAGGCCTGATTTTCCCTTGCTGGCTGCTTTTGGCACTGGCTTCTGATTGGCTTGCCATCTCCTTGCTTCTTGGTTGGCTTGTTATGATACAAATCAAGTTTGGTCTGACACCCTTCTTATGTTTAAGTCTTTGTTGTAAAGACCAAGAGCTCAACATTAATGTTGGATACAAAAGGAAGGCGGTACAAAAACCTGAAGAGAGATGTTTTCAAAGCACCGGAGGAAAAGATGGATTCAGCAGCAGAAAGCCATGGAGAGGCATTCCAGAACCTGTGTCTGGAGGATAGGAAGCTGAGCTACAAAATGCATTTCTCATGCTCACTGCAAATCAGTGACATATGTGCATGTATATATGGATATTAAAACAGAGAGAGAGAGAGAGAGAGAGAGAGAGAGAGAGAGAGAGAGAGAGAGAGAGAGAGAGAGAGAGAGCAAATCATAACAGCTCTCTAAACTACTGAAATGTTATTATAGGGACATTTGGCTACTGAGTGATGGTGAAGAGGCATTTGCAGTGAGGTGGCCCAATTTAAAAGAAAAGCAGTCCAGGCATATTGCCCATATGCAGGTTTCCACACTAATTCACAGTGCAAATGGTCTGAAATTTTGGATTTTAAAAATGTTCATATTTTATAACAGGAAATACTGAAATGGTCATAATTCATGTTTTTGACCATGTGAATGTCCACACATGTATTTATATTTTTGTTAAAACATAATGGTTGATGCTCAAAACTACCTATGGCCTTGTCGCTTCTCTTACTGATTACTGCAGCATGGTTTATGTGGGGCTAGCCTTGAAGACCCTTCAGAAATTCCAAATGGTACAGAATGTGGCAAGAATCTTGACAAGTTCAATACATTTTGAGCACACTGTACTGCTACTGTTCCGGCTGCCCTGGCTACCACTGTGTTGCTCAGCATGATTCAAGCTGCTGTTTTGACCTTTAAAGTCCTATACAGTTATTTGTATAACCAAGTGGGCCAAGTTATTTTCTCCTGCCCGACTCTGCCCATCCTTTAAGATATTATAGAGAGCCCACTTGCATGTCCCACCATCCTCTGAAGCTCAATTGGTGACAACTCATCAGCGAGCCTTCTTAGTGATAGTCCACTCTCTGGAACTCCCTGTCACTTGATCTTCAGTGGCAGGGAGTTCCAGAGAGCTTGAACTTTCCCTGGCAATCTGAAAATGCTTTTATTTCAGCTGGTCTTTCCCAGTATCTCATAATCTGCCCCACTGGTGGTTTGTTTTCACCCCTTTCTGCAATTGTGGTGGAGATGATACAAGAGGCATATAGATACAGAGTAATATGGGGTGGGAGCAGTGTTCCCTATAACAGGGATTCCCAGATGTGGTTGACTACAATTCCCATAATCCCCAGCCAAAGGCCACTGCATTTGGGGATGATGTGAGTTGTACTCGACAACTTCTGGGAATCCTTGCTACATGGAACACCGAGTGGGAGCTATACATATTTCTATGCCCCTGACCATGTGCCACATGAAAATGCACCACCACTAATAAGTAGTGCTGAATAACTAAAATACTGTTGTGCTCTTCAGATTTGCCTTGGAAAGCCACAAGTTTCAGAAGCACTGCCAACCAGTATTATCAGGCTTTGAAAAGTTGGCACTCTGATCCCTTGAATATCATTGTCCCCATCTTTCCTTTGGACTAGAAGCATCATTTCACAGATCAACATTATGCCTCCAAATCTTTTGGATGTCCCCACCTACTTGGGAGTAAAAAAAGGCAAAATATTCTAGGCAAGAAATCATACTGACAAACAAGCCTCACATACCTTGCAGCATCCTGCTGGCATTTTACACACCATGGGCACCTGCTGCATGCACCTAACACACACTGTGCAAATGCCGAAATTGCGCAAGGGAGTTGCATGATCACACAGCCATTGTTTCCAATGGCCATGCAACTGCACAACTTCCTTGCACAGTTTCAACATTCGCACAAGTTATTCTTGCACAACTTGTATTAGGAACATGCAGCAGTGCTCGTGTTGCACAAAACACCCATGGGACCCTGCGTGCTATATCAGCCAAAGACATAAAGGAATTAGAAAGAAGGAAGTATTTCCTACAAAGAAAACACAAAAGGATTTGGGGCCTTCTAGTTGTAGGGGGGAAAGGCAGCATGATAGAGCAAAAATTAAGCATGGTTTGGATAAAGTAGATACAGATCCCGCTCCATACACACACACACACACACCGCTTCTTTCATATCATTGGACCACCCAGTGAAATTAGTAGGCAAATTCAAGACAGACAAAAGAAAGTGTTTCATACAATATGTAATAAGAATAAGACTAATATTTATATACCGCTTTTCAACATAAGTTCTCAAAGCACATAGATATAAACAAATCAATAAAATGGCTCCTTGTCCCCAAAGGGCTCACAATCTAAAAAAGAAACACAAGATAGACACCTGCAATAGCTAGGGGTGTGCACAGAGCCAGTTCCATGCACACTCGGGAGGCAGGGAGGCTTTAAGGCTCGGGGCTTTTACCTCCTCCGCTGTGTTTCCCCCTCCGGTGCTGCTTTAAAAACCACTGGCGCGGGGCGGCTGTATACCCTCTTGCCGCTCCAGTCAATGTAAAACCAGAAGTGGCAGGTGTGCATAAGTGTCTTAAAACAGATTTTTAAAATTATTATTTTTATTATTATTATTATTTTAAAATTTAAGATCTTTTTTTCTTTTAAAATAGTTTGGTTAAGAGTAACCATGCTTGGATACAAGCGTTCACAAATTAACTCTTAAAACAATATCAGTGGCTTTCTAGCAAGTATACTGCATTAAGACTTGCTATGTAAATAAAAACTATGGGGGAAATACCTTTTTGAGATCACGTGTTATGAATGTGGCACAATATAGGTCTTAGAACATTGTCATTATGGTCCGGATCCTGAGGCCAGAGACTGGCAAATTAGCACAGGGCCCGGGATCCAGCCCCTGCAGAAGATGTCATCCTGTAAATTAAGAGGATCATCTGCTCGGCTCATCTGAATGATCTTGTATACGATTTTTATGGTTTTTGTTGTAAATGAACACAGCGTTTCCCAACCAGTGTGCTCCGAGACACTGGCCGGTATGCCATGGCTTACTTGCTCTAGGACAGGTCCTAAAGCAGAGGGCATAAACTCCCCACTTTTGAAGTGGAACTGCCCACAATGCACTGGGAAGGACTGTCCTTCTCATTGCATAAGCAAGCAAGTTTAAGCTCAGTCTCCACATTAGGAGCTGCCTCACTCCCGTATGCACCAGAAGTGACTAATGCTTCCTGGTGCATTATGGGGTGAATCGGCTTCAGGCGGAGACACAGGAGCCGGCTAGGAATAAGAATAAACATTATATCAGGATCAAGAGGAAGAAGAAAGCGAAAATAAATAAAAAAATTAAAAAAAAAATTAAAACTGTGGCAGCTTTGCCAGCACAAAAACAAAAGGGGCGGGGGGGCAGTGTGTTCCTATAGATATAAATAATGTAAGTTTGCATAATTTCATGGAGGAGAGGTCTATCAATGGCTACTAGACGGACGGCTATAGGCCACCTCTAGCCTCAAAGGCAGGATGCCTCTGAGTACCAGTTGCAGGGGAGTGACAACAGGAGAAAGGGCATGCCCTCAACTCCTGCCTGTGGCTTCCAGCGGCATCTGGTGGGCCACTGTGTGAAACAGGATGCTGGACTAGATGGGCCTTGGGCCTGATACAGCAGGGCTGTTCTTATAAGTGTGCCTCAGGATGAAAAAGGATGGTAAACACTGAATTCACATGTTGATTCCAGTTATCCAGTCAGTACACACTGTTGTTTGGAAACATGAAATACCGCTGGAATCTTGATTTTTAAGACACCCTTTTTTCTTGGCGATCTTAAAAGACCTGGCTTAAATCAATCCACCCTGTCTATAATGCTGGGGTTGTCTTGGGTTATCATGCTGTACAGTACAATTAAACAGTACACCCCTTCCTGTGCATTTCTTTGCTAGCACGTTAAATCTTTGGGCAGTTCCATCATATTTTCACTGAGCTTCTGGTCAGTGATGTACTGGCTATTTGTAACCAAGTCACAGAACAACAGTAAGTGGCTCCTAGTGCAATCGCTCTGTTAGAAATCCTACAGTAACAAATGAATAATGCTGTACCGACGAGTTATAAACTACAGCCTTCTGCTTCCTGCAGCTTCAAAGAAGAGGAGCCACAGAGTCTTCCGGGTTAAAAAGAAAATGAAAAAGATTCAACATGGGATAAAGGTGTATATCTGACACAAAATGGCAACTCTTAAAACAGACAAATTGGAGCCTTCGGAGCCCTCATACAACCAAAAGGGGGGATATAAATGTTGACTTACATACATATTTATGGAAGGTAAATCGCAGATCATCATAAATTAGGATAATACTTCTATGAAGGGACCCTACCTTCAAATGTGGGCTCCTTAATGGAAAAACTGGGCATTAGTTTTGGCCTTGACAACATTCATACCTTCTCCATCATTAGACTCACAACAGCTTCACAACTGGTAAGAACTTGTAGAGATACTGGAGGCTTCAGCAGCCCTTGCTTGTTAAACAGAGCTTGGGGTGGGTGTGGAGGGAGACAATAACAGCATGACCTAGGCGTGAGGTGAGCCTGGCGGGTCCCTACAAATCTTCCCTGCCAAGGCCAGGTCAAGGCTTTTTACTACCCCGGGGATGGCAGTAAAGATATCCCCACATAAACTATGGACACATCAGACTACACACACATACACACACAGCTAGCACTGAGAAACCTGGGACACGCTCAGTTTTGAGGGGGCAGACCACGCGGAAAGAGACACGAGAGCCTGGGCTGCGTCTGGTGCAACAGATGCCCCTTGAATTATGCCACCCTAGGCAGCTGCCTAATATGCCTGTATGGTCAGCCAGTCCTGTTCCCCGCTTTCCTTGTCCTCTCACAGGTCTGGCCTGCCCAATCCAAGAGAAAGCAGCCAGGCAGCAATGTCTTAAACCAAGCCCAGTGCTTGGACGTACCTTGGCCAGGCACAGGCTATAGTACTGCGGTCAAGGCACTCAAGATTCACCAGTTATTCTGAGTGAAAATAGAAGGGTGCGATAAGTAGCTTCAGCCACTCCAAGGGCAATGGCATATTTCAGGGGCCCAGAATCAGAGAGCCAGCGATTTCTGTTTTCCCCCCTCTTCAAATGTAAAGACTCAATTATCTTTGAACAGCTTGCTCTACACATGAATTGACACATTTATTTTACAATAAATAAGTGAAAGTTATCTATGTTTCTTTTACTGTTAATCTACACACAAAGAAATAATAAACAGAGCTTGTCTACAAAAATGCTACGGCTGCAGTCCTCAGAATTCAATTAAGCTAAAATAATTAATGCTTCCGCCATATTAAATTACTTTTACACATTTGAGCCACTGAAGTTCTCCCCCCCCCCACCCTTTATTCTTTAATCTTTATTTCTCTTCTTTTTTCATTCTTTTTTTTTTTAAATTTGTTTCAAAGTACTGGGGGAGGCAGAGAAAAAAAGGGTTGGGGGGGATAAAATATAAAGATGAGCGTGGTTTGCAGTTCAAATGTAATAGTCTCCTTTTAGCTGACATAGCATGTCGACTGTTTTGTGCCTTTGATTAAAATAACATTTTAAATGCTTTGAACAAACATATCTCCCCCATTCTTCTAAAGGATTATTTTACATATTTTTTAGTGGAATAAAGAAATTTTCATTCTTCCTGTCACAGCACAGAAAAAGCTAAGAATATCTTTCGTCGCATAGAAATATTGTAGGCTGTTGCATTATTACCAAAAAGAGAGAGAGAGAGAGAGAGAGAAGGGGAGGGAGGGAGAGAGAGAGCGAGAGAGAGAGAGAGGGAGGAGGTGGGAGGGTGGGGTGGGGAGAAAGCAGCCTTAGAGATTAAGTTTCCCTTTTATGAAATCGTATTTAGTCTCTTTTTTTAACAAATCTAACAACAATGCTCTACAGCCTCTCACTGGGAAATACCTTTAATGTTAAATACAGATTCTGATTTTCTTGGCTAATGCAGAAAGCCCTTCTATTGAAATATAAATAAGGGGCTTGGTATATCCCACTAAAGCCTTTTCAGTGAATGACTTCTGTGGGTTGTTTTTTCCATGGCTACCCTCCATGGCTGTAATATGAAGCTTTTATCCTACTATTGAAAACTATCCTCTGCTATTTAAAAAAGAGGAAGGAAAGAAATGAAAGGAGAGGGGACAGTGAGCAAAACCCCTAAACCAAAATAGATGGACACTACAAGCCTCTTCCCCGCTCTAAGAGTTCAATCCCTAATTTGAGAAAGCCTTATTACTGCCATATTAACTGGGGAGTTCCTATCCTGCATCAAGAAAAGAAAAAAATCCATTCAAACGAACCGCCCATTTTACTTTATTTTATTTGCAGATTCAAAATCTCCAGCTCATTTTCATTTGATCTTTGGGTTTGCACGAAGAAAGATTAAGAGCTCCAGCTCGACGCTTTCTTTTTTGGTGCGATTATTATCATTATTTCTTTTGCCTATGTCTGAACGACTTCAAAAAAAAAAACACCAAAAGCACCACCAGCAGATTTGTCATGCCAGAAGCGAAAGTATGCTAGAAACGACCTGAACAGCACTGCCAAGGCAACCTGGATGGGGATGGAGATGGGGAAGGGGGTCTGGGAGTTCCAGGGAATATCCGGCTACCTGAATTTAAATGCCAGAGAAATGTTCATCACTATGATGGCTGGTAGTATACAGAGGGTGGACTTGTAATCCATTGCAAGGACCCATGGTATGTGTGCACATGCACTCACATGCTCAGCTTCACACACACACACACACACACTCAACTTTTACTTTACTTTATTAAATTTACAGTCATTGACCAAGACACACACACACTCTCTCAACCCTCACCAAACCAGCATCCCCTCGTTCAGCATTCTACATGTCCCCGCAGGAATAAATGGCAACCATTCACTTGTACAAGAAACAGTAAAGGAATTGACTGGAGGGTTCACTCTGCGGTGGGAACTAAACCTGCTTGCACTCACGACGAACCTGGCCATTATAACCAAGCCTGCTCCTATCTGCACAGCCTCATCCTGCATATTCTTCTTTGACACATCAGAATGGGATAGAATTGTGGACAACGGCTTTAATATATACGTGGGTGTGATTTTACAGGGTGAATTCACAGGAAAGGGTGGGTGACCTCATCCCGTTTGGTATCACATTTTCTCCTGCAATGCAACTGATGGCCAACTCCCAGAATGTGACGAGGACGTTCAAACATCGCACCAAGGCCCATGACTCGGATTACTGTGCGACAAATGCAGCCATCATACCATGGCTCAGTTGTGTGTAAAACAGCTACTATTGCTTCTTGGAGGGCTAAGCACACTCTGCACCAAAAAAAGGAAAATGTCTGCAGTACGGTATTCCAAAATCTGTGCCAATTAAGTAAGCAGATATTTGCTTGCGGTGTGCAATTTATTTTCCGCTGCTAATCACGGGAAGGGACAAAAGGCAGGGCAGGGTGCTACGGTCTCTGCCTTCGACTACCAGAAATGCTACTCACGCCCACCTCTATCTTCTGAGGTTTCACCAAACATTCAAAAGGCATCCCCACTTCTGAAAAACTGGGACAAGTTCCAGAACCTGACTCACCACCATATGCGAAGAACACAGAGGAGTCTGGGTACTAAGCCGCAGCCCTCAAATCAATTACATCACTCGGTAACGCTGCAACGAATCTGATAACTTCTGTCTGATACCCAAGCATTTGGAGATGGTAGCCTAAGGGTGGATCCACACAACCACTTTTCCCCACTGCAACATAAATCTGTGCCCATCCAGTGGTACCTTATATGTAACTAAGTTAGGAGGTGTTTTACTATTCTATGAGGTTCCTTGGAGTGCCACTGAT
This sequence comes from Hemicordylus capensis, assembly GCF_027244095.1. NCBI lineage: Eukaryota > Metazoa > Chordata > Lepidosauria > Squamata > Cordylidae > Hemicordylus > Hemicordylus capensis. Next base: position 26,674,037 of record NC_069657.1, on the reverse strand, counting down.
AGGCCAGTGTCCTGATTCCAGTATGGCAGCTTCTGTTATTTCCACATCTTATGGTCTCACTTCAAGAGGCATAGCTGAAGGCCCACTATTAAGCCTTTCTTTCCAATTGTGAGTTTTAGAAACTCTATGGAGAAAAAATACAATTGCTGCCCTTCCCTGAAAGCCAAATTAGAATTTAACATTGTTTTTAAATTTTAAACTATTTTAGTGTTTTAATGTTTTAATCTTGTTATAATTTGTGTTGTTTTACTGTAAACCTCCCAGAGATGTGAGTTTGGGGCAGTAAATAACTAACTAACTAACTGATTGACTAAATAAAATTATAGGGCTTTGCGTTTACCGAGTGGTAAAGGGAACCTAATCTCACCTTCCTAAAAATTCCAAAAAATAATAATAATAATAATCCTGTGCTCCAGCATTACAGGAAAATTCACACAGCTCAAGTGTTTGTGCTTCTTGCCAAAATAAGTTTGGGTTAGTTTCAGTTTGGGTTGAGGCCAGGAGAGTTTTCTACGCCATCCAGTGCTAAAAAAAAGTCCTCTAGACTTATGTGTCGTGGGAGAAAATCTCTCAGAGTAGTTCAACCAGGTGGATACAAGCCCTTTCTCTTATGTCCCTATAATGAGACCGGCAGTGGTCTGCTGAGTAAGTGCTGGATTCAGATACTGAAGGTTGCCTTCAGCTGCAGCTTTAACCTACACATCCAATTTCACCAAATGTCCAAGTGCTTTAGAATTGAAAATACAGTCTACTTGTCAACTTGTGACCTCAGTCCAGCTCATGCTCCTTTTCCCCTTCTGACATAAACTAATTTTGGGGACGAAGCATTTGCAGGATGCTGCTCTTTTGTTCCAAGCTCAGAAACATTTGGGGCACATGGAATCAGGAAACCCCAACACCAGTGAGATCAGCCCTACCCAACGCAGAAGCACCAGACACTCAGATTTACAAGCACATTGTTTTAAGTTTTGGATTAAGCTGTCTACCACATGAGCCTAACCAGTTTTAGTTTCAACCAGTTTAACTATGGTGAACCTCTAGCAACACAGATGATCAGAATCCTCTCCTTTGGTTCCTATCAGAGGTCTAGAAGATCTCTAGAACCCAGTGTTCATTTGGGGAAAGCCAAGCAAGTTACACATTTTTTGTGCTTGTAGTCCAAATATCCCTGGTATTTACTCAGGCCCAAAGGCCTCGTCCTGTTCAAGCCATCTACATGTTTCCTCCTGTGTCGTACTTGAGGTTTCAGGGAAGGGGGGCAGGGCTGCATAGCACTGCACATACAAAGTGACTGCATCTACGTTAGTGGTCAATCTGAGCTACCTCATGATTTAGCCAAGTCTTATCTTCTTACCTAGTCCAGACATGAGTCTGTCAGGCTCTACCTTGGCACTCAGAGCTGGCATTTGCCCTAAGGAGAAAAGCTAGGCTAGATTAGACTGTGGGAAGCTACCTCAACCGCTCCTCTCAAGTTCTCTAGCTAAAGCCTGAGTATAGTAAGACGACACCGTCCTCCTCTGGTAGCTACGTATATTTAAAGTTCAAAGGAGAGATCTGCCACATGAATGTCTCTGAAACTGGGTCTTATGTTTTGTCTGTGTGGGCCCTTCCAAATGTGGAATGTGAAGGAATTCAGCACTTCCATCCCAGACCACAATGGTCCATGCCAGACCATGCAGCTGACAAACTATCAGGAAGAGGCCAGGGTGGACTGGACTGGACAATCCAAGCGGCCTGGTTCCCCAGTAAGCATGAGGCAGGCAGGCACCTTTGTGGTACAGTGGAGTATCGGCTGCTCCTCAATAGCATACCCATGCTTTCCAGCAGAACATCATAGTTGCCAAATGGGAACCCAGGAATATTTCATGTCCTTTACCCTACTCTAGTTTTTATCTCTCAGATATCCACAATCAGGTCTGCAACGGGCCTTCATTAACGAATAAACTCGACCCTCCACAGAACAGGATCAACGGAGGCCTTCAAGTAAGAGGTTGCTACGGTTTTATGAACGTTTCATTGATTACTTTAAAAAGTCTTAAACTCTCAGGAATTTTAAAAAGGATCTATCCCGTTTTTAAAGAAAAAGGGGGAGGGAGGGGGGGCAGGCTTCCTCCACAGTTGACTTAATATAAAACATGCTATACCTGCAATGTTCTCCTGCTTGGGGCAAATTCCTTTCGTAGGCGTGAGAAGACGGTCTTCTTCATCGGGTGTGACTTGGATCCCGATTTCCACTGGCTCTGACACTTTCCTGAGCTCGGAGCGCGATGAAGGGGGAGGACTGCTCTTATCCAGGTTCTTTTCGTAGCAGGCACCACCCGCGCCATTGCACTGCTTCTTCTTGTGCTCTATAAAAACCAAGATGTCTCCCAGGGGGAAGTTCATCTGACACTGTCCACAGGTTAATAGGTCAGGGTCTGCTCCGCCCGCCGTAATGCTGAGCCCAAGTGGCTCTCCTATCGCCAGGTTCTCATCCTCGTGGCTGATGGCCGTTTCCACATGGTCAGCCTCTGCTTTATGTGGGTAAGCAAAGAGAGAGACAGAGACAGAGAGAGAGAGAGAGAGAGAGAGAGAGAGAAGGGTCAGGGAGAAGGGGAAGAAAGAAAGAAAGAAAAACAAGGAGAAGAATTGAGAGCAAATTTGCTTAAATATCCATACACATGAATTAGAACAGGATTCCCCCCCCCCCCAAGCCTGATAGCATCTTTGCTCTATTCCCCTCCCTCCTCATCTCCACAAGCAATTTAAATAGATTTTGCAACCAAGCCTGTCTATGAAAGAAAATAAGAGGCAGATCTGATATGGCTTTCATGGCTTTTTCTTTCCAACTGTCCTGCAGCAATGCACTAACAACACTACAAACGTGTTACAATTGCCTTTAGAACCATAACCAGCAGGATCCAGAGGACCTTGTGATGGTCCAGCTATGGAGTGACCCTAGACTCAACCTCAGTTCCTTCTTCTATACCAGGTGTTGTCAGCCTTAACAAGCGTGCCCCTTCTGTCTCAAAGCTTCAGATCGGGTACCCCCCCCACACACACACATATATACACACAAATTTAAATGCTACAGTTATAAGAGGCTACTTTAGTCAATGGCTTGATAGTGAGTAAGTGACTCGAAATGAGACAGGCAGCAGATGAATCAGGGGTCCAAGGGCATGCGCCCCCCCTGTGCTCCATATACACTCCACCTCACAAGTACCCAGGAATCAGGTACCCCTGGCTGAAAATTCCTGTTCTATACAATGGAGACAATATGGATCTGTCAGCGTTGTTGTGGAAACAAACACCTTAAGATGCATCTTAAGATGCACCTTGCATCTTAAAAAAAATAACACCACAAAAGAACTCATTTTGCAAACATGTCTCCTACAGGTTGTTTTTTTTTTAATTATTATTTGTACAGACCTCTGGGACTGTCCCTATGTCTCGTTCTACCATGGTGTCATTTAGAATTTGGCACATCTTTGTGTGCCTCTCCTCCCACCAGAAAACTGTATTTTATCAGATGCACCCAGAACTGCTGTCAGCCCCAGCCCAGTCTGTAAAGGGTCTTTTGGAAGAACTAACCATGCAGGATTGGGGCCACCAATCTAGCCTCAAGGTTGCAAGGAAGCAAGTGATCACTAGTATGGTCCAAAGAGCATGAGAAGGCTTTTAGCAAAAAAGGAAGCACCTGCTCAAAAAAGACACCGCGATAAAACTGTGCTGCACGGAGCCTCAATGGAATAAGTAAGGCAGCTCTGCTGTTGCACAATTCTCATTCATTTGCAACTTGAGATACATGGGAGCATATGAAGCAGCATTATACAGAGTCAGTTCAGTAGTACATCTAGCTCAGGATTGTCTATTCTGGCCGGCTGCAGCTCTCCAAGGATGAAGGCAGGGGGTCTTTTCAACTACTTCTTGGCATCCTTTGGCCAGGTTCAGACATCACACTCCACCATGATTCAAGCATGAATTAACATGACTCTCAGGAGCCTCAGATTTGCACCTTTTCCTTTCCCCTTTGTGGGCAAGGGAAGAGGATTTTAAACACCTGATCCTGACTAAATCCTGCTTTGACATTCTGGCTTGTTCACAAATTATGTTTTGAACAGGCTGCGATTTCCTGGATCCAGATGCAACTCAAGAACCTGGTTTGTTTTAAACCAGAACCCGAAGTTGCACATTTCCTCCCCACATGTGCAAAGATTCTAAGGAGCCCAAGGTTCACAACAACAATACTAGACCGTGATTTAAAATAACATGTGAACTCAGCCGTTAACTGGGGATGCCAGGGATTAAACCTGGGACCTTCTGCATATAAAGAATGTTCTCTGCCACTGAGCTGTGGTTTATCCCAGATCAGAAGTAGGCAACTCTGGCTCTCCAAGTGCTGCTGAACTACAACTCCTATCATCCCCAGCTGCAATTTATTCTGGCTGGGGATGATTATGGGGATTATAGTTCAGCAATAGCTGGAGTCTGGAGAGCCAAGGCTGCCTACCCCATGCTCTAGATAGTTTGAGTCCAAAGCGCACAGCAAACTCACTGGACACGCGAGCATCTCACAAAAGCAGTTTGGCCCTTTTGTTGACCAATCGTGCTCAACTCCTGTCCTACTTTTTTTCATCTGTGTGTGAATGAGTTTTGTTCTGGGCAGCAGTATCAAGGCAGTGTGCACATGTGCATTCAGAGCGGGGCCTTCATGATTCAGCCTGAGCGGGATCTAAAATTAACTGAGTGGACATTTAAAAAAACATGTGAGCACATGCACACGCGCACGCCTTAGAGGGAACACTGCTCCCAAAGTGACCAGAGAAGATGGGAGCCATATTGTCTCCAGTAATGGCCCCCTAGTAGCCACTTAATGGTGCAGCAGGGAAATGACTTGACTAGCAAGCCAGAGGTTGCCGGTTCGAATCCCTGCTGCTATGCTTCCTGGACTATAGGAAACTCCTATATCAGGCAACAGTGATATAGGAAGATGCTGAAAGGCATCGTCTCATATTGCGTGGGAGGAGGCAATGGTAAACCCCTCCTGTATTCTACCAAAGAAAACCACAGGGCTCTGTGGGCACTAGGAGTTGACACCGACTCGACGGCACACTTTACTAATGGCCCCCTAGGCCTGCCTCTCCTCATGGTGAGAGAGAACTCAGGCAGAGAGAGTCTTTTCATTACTACTACCAGGAAGGTGGCAGAAACATGGCCCGAGGCTGGCTTTTACTAGGAGGGCAAGGCCAGCTTAGAGAACAAGCCCTTGCAATTGCCAGCATACACAACCTCCAGACTGGCAGGAGTGGCAGAGACTGCGGGGCTTGCCCTGGGTGGGGAGAAAGAGACTCGTTCAACCCTCACCCCCGCAAGCAAACATGACTGAACCAGCGGAGATGCAGTCAGTGACAGAGCACCTGCTTTGCATGCAAAAGGGCTCAGGCCCGGCTCCCGGCATCAGAAGGCAGGGCTGGGAAAGACTCCTGCCTGAAACCTTGGAGAAGCCACTGCCAATTAGCACAGACCTGAGGTGCTGTAGCTGAACTACATCTCCCATCATCCCCAGCCACAATAAATAGTTTGACAACATCTGGAGGGCCAGGGACGCTCACCCCTGGTGTGGACAGTCCTGAGCTAGATGGACCGAGGGCTTGACTCAAAATGAAAGCAGCTTCCTATGTTCACTCACGGCAGCTGAGGCAACTCAGCCGACTGCCTTGGGAGAAGAAAGAGAAACGATGTGTCCCACCTGAGCCAAGCCTCTGACACACATCTGCCTTTCTTTTCCTCTCCTCTCCCTCAGTGCTTGAGCTGGAGGAAGTGGGGCCATGCCTCCCTCTGGCCACACCGTAATGTTCCTCCCCATCATGCTTGACCCACAATCGTTCAGAGATTAACAAGTATCTTGCATGCTAGGCTTGGAACATAGGAAGCTGCCATATACTGAGTCAGACCATTGGTCTATCTAGCTCCGTATTGTCTTCACAGACAAGTCTCCCATTCATATGCAACCAGGATGGAGCCTGCTTAGCTAAGGGGACAAGTCATGCTTGCTACCACAAGAGCAGCTCTTTTCTCCGCACAGCTATGTGCATGGGTTGTTTCTGACTGTGTTCTGGAAAGTCAGTTTGAACACAATAGGAACATAGGAAGCTGCCTTATACTGAGTCAGACCATTGGTCCACTGAGCTCTGTCTTGTCTACACAGACTGGCAACGGCTGCTCCAAGGTTGCAGGCAGGAGACTCTCTCAGTCCTATCTTGGAGACGCCAGGGAAGGAACTTGAAACCTTCTGCTTGTAAGCATGCAGATGCTCTTCCCAGAGTGGCTCCATCCCCTAAGGGGGATATCTTACAGTGCTCACATGTAGTCTCCCACTCAAATGCAAAACAGGACAGACCCTGCTTGGCAAAGGGGGCAATGATTTCTTGCTACCACAAGTCTAGCCCTCCCCAAACTCTGCCTCAACCACACCAGTGCAGGTATACTCAGAAAGCTGATCCAACTGCAGAAGTCTGTTTCCATATTCCATGTTCAGATTCCATTCTTCGCAAGAATAGAATCTTCATACTGAATATAGAAGAGTGAATTCGGAAAGTGCTTTATTTTCTCCGTTTTGTGCCCTCAATTTTCATCTCTGTGTACCAGGACTGGCCAACTTGAGGCTCTCCCGCTCATTTATTTATTTATTGCAGCTGGAGACGATAGGCGTTCTAGTCCAACAACAGCTGAAGAGCCTCCGGTTGGCCATCCCAGCTATACACCCCTAGCTTTCAAATGAGTATGTGTGTACAGGAGTGCAGGCTACCTTTTTGTCAGGTGTTACAATACAGAACCACAGTATGCTGGTTGCTGTCAAGCGTTTTCTTGTTGGTGGACAAGCATGTCATGTCACATGCTCCCATCAATATGCTGGGTTTCTTAAACTGCCTGCACCCAAAATTGCAACCATCTCAATCAACGTTTTCCTTTCTTTTAATAATAATAATATTTATTATTATTATTATTATTATTATTTCAATTTCTATACCGCCCTTCCAAAAATGGCTCAGGGTGGTTTACACAGAGAAATAATAAATAAATAAGATGGATCCCTGTCCCCAAAAGGCTCACAATCTAAAAATATACATAATCTGTATACAACCCTGATGGCTGTAGAATAAGAAGTAATAGCGGCAACTTTTAGTCAGCCAAAATGCAAATTAATAACAATGCCAAAACATATGACAAATTAAAAACAAGAAACATGCAATTCAGTCCAAACTCGTGTCTCAAACTTGCATCCAGCCTATGCCTGATTATTTGGGAAAGAGACCCACTGAACTCAATGGAACTTACTGATAAATAAGATTACATAAGGTTAGAGGCTCCATTTCTTAACTTTATCAGAATACCTTCAGATGCTGAAAATCACAAGACAATTTCTAAGGAAGAAAAGGCGACATTCAGATTCATATTCACAGCATTTGCTGCACACATTGCTTCAAAAATCCACAATACCTCATTCATCTAAATAGTCTGAAGGAAGTCCAAAATATTTATAGAAAATGGATCACAGAAAATGATCAGATATACCAAATCACACTGAAATGGGGCCATGTGACACCTCTCTGAAAATCTGGATAACCAACAGTTTGGGACAACCCAGCTTTGCTTAAGGCAGCAATGCACACAACACAGTTAATTCACAAACCTCTGTGCAGGGAACTCTGTGTGTGTATTATTTCCACTACAGCCTAATTGAAAAACCACACGAAACATGGTCTTCAATCAGGCACAATTCCCATTGGCTGGCAGGGTTTTGCTTTGAACAAAAATTTTATCATTTGGCCCGATCAATACACAGAGAACTAACAGCATGTAAATAAAAGAGATGAGCTACTGAAGTTTTATCAGGAGAAGGGAGTAGTAAAACTCTACGGGGAGGGGGGGAATGAACACATGGAAATACTGGCATTGGTGATTTGTTTCCAAATTTCCTGGAGATCTAAAAGCAGCAGGACTATGTAAAACGGTTGTTGTTATTCTGAATTGCAATCGCTAAAGTTAACAGGAATTTTATTTTTTTGGCCAAATTAATATCTGGTTAAAATTAAAAAGAAAAAGAGTGGTAACTACTATCTAACTAGGAGGAGGATTTCACAGTTTCAGCCAAAGAAATAGTCAGTTAGAGGTCAAAACGTATCTAACTTCCCTTTCTGAAAGAAAGCGCTAATTAGTAAGTGAATCATATGTATCATAAACTTCATCACTGCCCACTAAAAGTGCATGCATTACATAAGAAAATGTAGTGCACCAGAACTCAGGACTTGCTAGATTCACAGCAGTTCAGATTAGGACTATGCAACCACCCCTTACAGTCAACGGAGGTGTGTGGACAAGAAGAGACCTACGGAATAGGAGATGCACACGCAAACCCTTTGAGTGTCCTTGTACTTGCCTGTAGCCAAATTAATCCACGAGGTAACTCAACTCTGGGCATAATGCACTGCGTGTGTGAAACCCATTAATTACTTTTCCCCCATCTCTTCCTCCAAGTTTACTTTAAAAGCAGTCAGTAGACAATGCAACGTAATTAATTTACCAATTTATTTTATGAAAAGACGCTTTGCCATCGTGAAAATGTAATCATAACCCTGGCGCTGAGCGGAAAGTGAGTGGATTTCTGTGCAAGCAGTTTGTCACAATGCAAAAGGTAATTATTTAGTGCTTCTGTTCCCTTTAATGATCTAACATTGAGCAATACTGTTTATATTGAAGAGAGCTTGCACCTTTAATTACCAATTACATATACATAATTTTAAAGCCAAAAGGGAAAGGGGGAAAAATACAAGAGTGCTGTGAAAAGACTCCTTTAGACAACATGTGCACAGTTTCTAGAAAAGAATTCCTATTAGGTGGGAGCAGAGTGTCAAAATATTAAAACATGTATGCACAAAGGGAGATAAGGTAAAAGAGCTGGAAGAGGCAAAGTAAGTAGCACGGCTGAACTGAGCCAAGGTGCACCAGAAAGAAACACAGGAGGGGAAGGAGGGAGAAGAAGAAATACAAAAAATGCCTCTTAGCAAGTTCCTATAACCATCCTGCTCTGCTCTAAAGTTAGATATGCATCTCAAATTACAGTGCTCTAACTACAGTATATGTACTGATAGGGCTGGGCATTTCTTCTTCTTCTTAATCCTTTATTATCTTTTCGATGTAGGAGATATTTTTGTCACCGGGAAAAGAAAAGAAAAAGACAAGCAGAAAACTGCGATGCTTGCTAAGCTCCCAGCCCCTGTCTGTGTAGAAATTCCAAAATCTTCTTCAGTTGTCAGCAACTGAATTGTTCAATTTTTTTTCTTCTTTTCACTTCTCTAACTAATCGTTTAAGTAGCCTCGGAAGGATTTTTAAAAAGTGAAGGGGGGAGAAAAAATCATTTCCCCCATTTTGCAGAACAGGCCGGGGATCAAAATTTATTAAGCTCACCAGTTTCCCCACTTTATCTGCCCAACTTGGCATCTCGTATTAGGATGGTCTCACTAGCATTTGACCGTAATTAGTTAAGTCTGCGTGTGCCTATTCATATGGAATCCTCTCCTCCCCCTCTGCCTCCACCCAAGTGATCTGCAATGGCATTTTTTTTAATAACATCTGGTATCCTTTTCATTCTTTGGCAGTCTTCACATTTGAGGAAATCAGCTTTACATTTTCTCTCTGCACAAAAGCCCTCTTGAATGATAGTAGCTGGTTCTAAAGAATCAATAAAAGTTTTTTTTCCCCTGAAGTTATTTTAGTTCTGATTTTCATTTAATAATTGCTTAAGCAAACAAAAATGATAAACTAATTGTGGCAAAACTTATCTGTAGCAGCAATCCATAGCCTGCCAGCTCCAGAGCAGACTTCGAGAGAATTATTCCAGAGAAAATGGGTTCTGGAAGGTAGGTCTCATCAATAACTCAACTGGTCTAATTACAAAAATATAACCAGCCATGAAACAATTAATGGGAAATGTTGGGAGGCAAATTTAATAAACCTTTGTATGTACTTCTGTCTAAACAGCCAAATGTAAACTCATCTTTGTTTAACTGGTCTCCCTTCTACAATCTCATCAAGCCACCCAAAAATGTTACATTCCAACAGTGGACACAGAAATGAGAAAATGAAGGAGGAAAGGGACACAGCAAACCAGAGGTTGCTCCAAAAAAAACTGGCATTCACATCATTAGGGGTATTGCAAGAGCAATACTCAGTATTTAGGTCTACTCAGTACACTGTACCCGAAGCCACTAAGTCCATGCTGAAAGCAACATGTTATGACAATGCATGAATAGTGCCCCACAGTTTCAAGACAGGCCTGCACTCACTTCAGTTCAACCTAACTTCTCTGAGCCACAACGACAAATTCAAAAAGGACACGGACGAAAAGCTTTGTTCTCCGACATGTTCACTGGAAGAAAGACAGAAAGACTCTGTTTTTCTTCACAAACAAGGAAGGATTTTAAAACAGCTTTCTTTGGTTTGAGGGAATCCAATGACATTCAAGCTCACTGGGTGTGAATTTATCAAGGGCCAAATTTTAAAAAGATAAAACAAAAACACAACTATTGATACAGAGGAACAAACACCAGCCAGTAGAAAACAGAAAAGCCAAATTAAAATGTGTGCTGGAACAAGAACATCTTTAGACTCTACCAGAATACCAGGTAGGAAGGTTCTATAGACTTGGTACCACATTTTAAATGGCCCAGAGACAGAAACACAAAGACAGAGAGTGGTGTATGGACATAACTAGAGACAGAAAATTATTCCATTGTGGGTTAGTAAAAATAAAGTTGTGCCATCAAGTCGGTGTCGACTCCTGGCGACCACAGAGCCCTGTGGTTGTCTTGATAGAATACAGGAGGGGCTTACCATTGCCATCTCCCACGCAGGATGAGATGATGCCTTTCAGCATCTTCCTATATTGCTGCTGCCCAATATAGGTGTTTCCCATAGTGGAAAACATACCAGCAGAGATTCGAACCAGCAACCTCTTGTGCCCTAGACAAGATACTTTCCCACTGTGCTATTAGGTGACTTCCATTGTGGGTACTCTACTGTACTATTAATAAAACTATTTAACAGAAAATCAGACACACATTCAAGGAAGTTTTCATTAGCCTGCTTCAAAAGCTGAAGCAGTCTCCAGAGCCCCCAGGTGCCATGAAATGATCTGGGAAGGGTGCCTGTTGGGCTGGGGTTCGAGAGCCTGTCAATCATGTAACTCCACCTCCTCCTCTCTACAATAATTCCTTGCAAACTATATAGAAGTCTGCAGCACAATACTAGCAATAAAAGTTTCACATTCCAATTGATTGCAACAGCGTGTTTTTTAAAGCAGCTTAATACTCACAACATTCTTCATCAGAAGTTCTGCAAACCATGATCACTCTGCTTAGGTGGGGAACCATCATGGTTTTAACACACTTACAATTAGAGTTGGGTCGGAAGTAGGGTAATCACATATAATCAGTGTCTAGAACTACAAGGTCTGACTCTTCACCAAAGGGAAAGGAATCAGTTGAGTGGGGCTGTTGGGTACAAGTCCATGAGCTAAGGGTGTCAAATGGAAATTTTGCTTTGACTTCTACAGACTTGGGAGCAAATTCCTGAGGACGGCTTCACAAATCAAAAGCCGAGGCAAACTCAGATTTACTACCAACTCAGCAAATCACAGCTTCCTGACAAGCCTACTCTGTGACATGTGTATTTGCTACATTCACATTCCACTTCTTAGGTGTCCTCTCTTAAAATATGATTTGTGCAGTGGCCTCTTTGGAGGTCATGTTTCATTTCAAAACATGTAAATTGTATTCAACGGCAGAAATTTAAATTTAAAAAGCAGATGGATGCGCACTCTCACTGCCTCTGAGAATGTTATCTTTTAAGCTAGGGAACAAATAATTTTAATTCTTCTTATTTTAAGGAAGGGGGGGAATAATGGATTGTTGCAGCTTCCCAAGAGGTTAGCCTAAATCCAGGTTCTAGATGAACTCAAAAAACGTGCTAGAGGCTGACAGAAACGCTGCTGCTACAGTTATCTACAGAGGTACCAGCGGGTGCTGCTGCAATCGCCATGGGTACTGTAAGGTTGGTTACCATGTAAATCTTTTCACAGACCCAGATGAGCAGGCTGCAGATTAACCAGATCTGACTGCGTTTTGTAATGATGAACTGATGAATCATGCAGCATTTGCCAGCTGCACCCCTCTACAGGGAAATCCTAACTTCAAAAGGTAGATCAGACAGTCTCCTGCTTATACCCAAACATGAGGATCTTCCAATACTCCCAGCTCCCAAGATCTCCCAGCTGCTGCACCCAGAATTATGAATCTCAGTTGTGTGAAGAAACCCAAAACCCTACGCTGAAAAGCTATACCCTGCTGCTCACTGAGGGAATGACTTTCACTTTAAGATGCTGTCCACATAACTATGTTTTAAAATGGTGCTATGCCTCTATCAGCAATTATCAGCACCCACAAATATCCCTTCAGAATTCCGTTGCTGCATTTAGGAGAATAACTTGAATTAATCATGCAGTGACCATTCTGGAAACATCACTACTTACTTTACTTACTTTACATATTTGTATACCGCCCAAAACTTAGGTCACCCAAAACTTGTCACTAGCGTGAGGTTTTCCATGTACTGTGTTCTCCCCGAAACATTCCCTCAATATGGCCTACATATTCTTCTCAGTCTGTGAGATTTCATGTTTATAGAGATTTCGCCATGTCTAAACTTGACTGACCACCTAGTCCTGCTCAATTTTTCAGGCACACGCTTTAGGTGCCATCCATTTAAGCGGCTCATATGAAAATGACTGTAGAGCTATTGTGTGGAAGTTACAGGATTTTTGTTTGTTTGCAAGCATTCCCAGCAGCAGACAGGTAAAGATCGATTTCCATAGAGAAGAAACGTGAAAGAAAGAGGGAAAGCACCACCTACAAACAGACTGAAATGGAGAAGAGATGAAGTGTAATGCAGCCCAATGGTATAAACTGGTTGATCAAAAGTGCCCATCCCAGCCATATGTAGGTCACGGGCAGCACAGAACAAGTATACTGGCAAGTCCATGAAATCCTACTAACTTCTTGCATTAATAGCTTGAAGATCATTTTCATATGAGCAGCTTAAATTGGTTTATAATTGGCTTATAAACAGTCACTCACCTGGTCACCAATGCCTGACAGAAGTATATGTGGACAGGCACACATTTGTGGGTAAACCATTTCTGTGGGTCAGTGACTTTTGTGGGCTTATTTGGAAGGCAATAATAATATGGTGCAAATATTTTTAAAAACCGACAATGGCTAGAATGTACATTAAGTTTCTGTTCCATTCTATCTTGCACTAACAGCATGTGTACGTGGCACAAATCTGAACATGAAAAGTTCGGGGGGGGGGGGGTTGCCACATGTGGAAACAGAGGAAGTCTCAAGAAGGATGGCCAGTCTCTTGCCTACTGAATCCATGACATTCGGGTGCCAATCCCTCCTGGCTCTGCGTGAAGCTCAGGAAAAGGAGGGAGATTGTTTCTGGTGCACCCCCCTAGGTTCAATACTCGGCTGCTTTTGCAAAGACCACTGCTCAAGCTTCAGATGTTAATGGCTTCCAATTACTAGAGAAAGCACCGTTAAGATTTTTAAAAGGGAGAACTTGGAATTGCTCATTTAAACTGAATGCATTTGCAAACGGCACTCACAGCTGTGTGTTTCAGACACCTTATGCGGAAAGTAGCCTGTATCTTTGAAAACAAATTAACCTCACTACACACCCCAAACACAAGACAAATGGTTCCAAAAACAAGAAAAATAACCACAGTGGTTAAAAATGCTGAAGTGAAAGCAGTTAAGAACAAGGTAAAAATAAAAGAGAATGACCAGCATGTTCCAGCATGAACATAAATCTTAAGAGCAGAATCTAGGTCCACTGACCTCATGGAAGCCACTTAAAGGTTTACAAAATGGCAGCTCTAACAGCATGGACTGGGGGCTCTGGAATACCCAGCATTACCCCAACATTGCCTCCCTACCCTTCCATCATGAGACATGGCCCTGCCCTAATTTAAATCAAAAGCTACCTACATTTAATGTTAAGGGGACAAAGGTGATGTATGTTTTGCTAAATAAACTAGTTGCTCAGAGTGCAGGGGAGGAAGAAAAAGATTTATTGCAATTGAGAGGCTAAAATGCATAGGTTCTTGTATAGACCACGAAAGCCGTAAATCTTCACAGATAAATCAGGGATTGAGATGATGTGATACAAAAGCTTCCTTTGTTCCTGTGTGAATAGATTTGTTTTAGTTTAAACTAAATAGAAAAAAGAGGAGGGGATGGATAGTCAGAGAAGGGGAGTACACACAGGGGTACGTTGAACATCTATACTTTTCGTTGCTGGCTGGATTATAGATTCTCGGCAATATATGAACACACACACACACCCCAAAAAAGTCAAATGAGAAATATCAATACATTTGATTTCTGCTGTGGATTGAAACACAGGTGGAACCGTTGTCAAATTTCCGTCTCAAAAGAGGAATTCAAGGGGGTTATAAATCACCACCATTACTCACACCAAAACTCTCTGGGGCTATTTTTCAAGTTTCACAGAAGGCCGGGTTTTGCCGGTTTATTCCAGGGTTGTTAAAAAAGTGAAGCAGAAGTGTCTTTCTTCACACTATCTCTATTTATTCCTCCTGTATCATGACTGACACAGATACACACCACACACACACACTGCATGCACATTATCCCCCCCCCCCCAAAAAAAGCAGCTTGTGTGCCTACACCACAAACGAAATGAATTCTTTGCACCGAGGTGAAGGTCTTGCATATGTAAAACAAAAATCTGAAAAAGAACTCATCAGTTCTTATGAATGCTGTACCCTCATTCAAGACGCCAATCTGGTGTCATCTTGCCCCAAAATGATGATATTCTTCTAAGATTGTTGTCATTGCCACTACCCTCCTCCTCCCTCCCTGGTGCGTTTCTATGTTGAATGAAGAGCGTCCTTCCTTCACTTTTCAAAAAAATGGTATTACACATTTTTGATATATATTCCTTGGGAAGAATAGGGGCGGTGGAAATGCCCCACTGCTTAAGAGTCCCCTCTATATAGTGAAGAGTTGGCTGACGACTTCCCACCACCACCACCCACACACACACACACCCCACCCCACTCCCTGCCGGAGGGAGGGAGGGAGGGAAACATTGGGGAAACCTAGCTGATATTGAGAAGCTTTAACTTACTGTGAGCTCACAACCGCCTTAAAGCAGAGGGTGGAAAGCAACTGCTTGGAGACTGCAAGAGGACATTTTATGAAAGTAAATAAGCAGGAAAGGAGGAAAGAAAGTGTCACTATAACAGCCAATGGAAGGATCACACATGTATCACTAGTGCCCATTCTGTGTGAGCTCTGCTTTCCCCTCATCTTGTTATAAAGATAGATGCATAAGCACATGCATAAATATCTGGCGCCCAAGTTCAGTCCATCAGAAGTTCTGGGTAAGCATAACTGGAGTCCAGGCACTCTCCTGCCTAAGGCCCATTGAAAGCTGCACAACAGCACACTACAGGAACATGCCCTGGGTCTCTCTCTTTTTATCTGCAGTATGGTGATGATGACTATATTATAGCTTTCATGATGATTTTTCTGTCACCAACTGAACTTTAAGAAATGCCTTCATGCAGGCTCAAAAAGTCCCTTATTTTCTGTTCTAGCCTCATTCGTCGCTCTAACTTCAACTTAATTTCAAAGAAAGAAAGAAAGAAAGAAAGAAAGAAAGAAAGAAAGAAAGAAATCTCAATGCCTAAGTAAAAAACCTCACAAAAGGACTTGCTCATTAATAAGCAAGAAAAATAAAAATTATATATATTGGAAAGAAAACGAGACAGCAGTTTAGATAAAGTGAAAACTTTTCATACGAAACATGTTGAATGGCCAAGGTGCCCTGTTAATAACTGAGCTGATTTGTTTCTTTAAATAAATACAGTATATACAGTATACAGTATTGCAAAAAGTTTGTAAAGCTAGAGATTTCTACAAGAAAGGCATTCCAAAAATGCAAGGGGGGGGTGGCGGGGAGCCAGAATTTGGAGCTTCCAATCACTTCAATTCAGGTTAGTCAAATGAACTGCCCATCACCGTGTCACTGCTTCCAACTGGATGCAAAACAGTAAATGAAGTAGAGGAATCATCAGACAAATTGCAGGTCCTGTCTAGTGGAGAGTGAAGGCTTTTCCTACAGTGGGAAACAGCACTACTCTTTTGTCGGGCCTAATGCATTTCTCTTTCAAGTTCCAATGGAGCCCTCTACCCTGTCAGTGAAGAACAGATTGTGCCCTAAGTGAGAAAGGAATCTGTAAAAGAATTAGCAATGCCACCACCTGACAAACATTCTTTACCGGCATTTCTAGGAATTTGGACTCTCTCTGTATCCATCTGGACCTATAGCTATAGAACTAAATTATATACCTTTGGACAAGGAAGTTTTACAACCATGTCCACGCTAACAAAATACATACAAGTAATGAGAATACTGAAAGGCACAACAGACACACAGAATTCCACCCTCCCAACAGAAACTTTTATGTGTTGTAGGTGCATTAGTAGATCTTTCTTCATGGAAAATACCTGTGCATTTATTATTATTTTAAAAAGGCAGAAGTGCATGTTACAAGGAAAAAACCCTGCCATATTAATTTCTGCTTTTAGAACCGTAACAGTCCTCATATATATGTTCATTCTGTATTACCAGGCACCTTCTGAAAGCTTTGCCACTTCAATGCTGCACATAATATTTAGACACATCAGTTAACTATTTTATCTCTTACTTTATGCTCATCTAAATACATATTCATGGTAGAAAAATCCAAGTGCACATATATTGATTTGCAGAAGCATACCGCACACTAATATCCACTCTCTGAAGGACCTTATTTCACTGATTATTTATTGCTATGAACTGTTCATATGGATTATTCTGTAACTATTCTTCTGCTGAATTTGTGCAGATACATACATACCACCCACACACAGAACTCAACATATAATCTCTGTGTGCTCACTTTTGGTGCTCACAGTAAACATTTTAGCTTTTAAAAGATTTAATTTAGCTAGTTCATCTCTCCTGTTTGCAACATACAACGATATGCCTTCTGCTATTTTTTTCATGGATTGTGTGCATATGTAAATATACACAAATGACAGGGGAAAACGGTATACATGCATGTTCACACCCTGGTAGTCCATGTTTTTTTAAGGATTTGGCTTGGCTCGCTCTTTATTACTGTCCATAATTATTGCATTTATGTATTCAACTGTAGCAAATCTTTCAGGCTCAGGGTGCACAAATCTAAACTTACACAGAAGGCAAATTCACCACTGTATTGCATATACATCTTTATACTTATGCACGAGCCCACTCTTTGCTCTTAGTTAATCTCAGAACCGAGAAAGCAAAGATAAGCTGTTGTCAGTAAAAGACACCGTTAAAAACTAATTTTAATTAAAGGCATCTATCTTGCTGGAGCTGCTTAATCAGTCATAATTTGCTTAGAAAATAGATTTATCTAACTTGCAATCTCTCTCATCTTGTACCATATAGATCTCGGCATGAAAATCAATACCACAACTTTACACCTAAAACATTTTTGCAGCAATAGAAACTGACTCGCCTCTACCTATTATTGCCTCGCCTCCATGGGTGCTGGGAACCTGAGTCTTCCAAGAGACAGGCTATGAGCGCCCCCTAGCCGCCAAGAGACGCCAATGAGCATCTCAAGACACAAATTGAGCTGAAAGCTAGCAAAGTTTATTTTGGAAAGTATTCTGTATCAACAAACACGAGGGTGCAGGGCAATCTAGATAGGAAATGTAAAAAGGGAAAGTAAAGCCTTGTGCAAGATTTTTTAAACTAATGGATCAACTTCCAAGCACATTTAGTTCTGATAAGGGAGGAAGAATTAGGTGTCAACTGGAGTCAGTGACAATGACAATTTGGCCTCCTTCACCTGAACCACATTTATTCAGGTCATCATTCTTGTTCTGTGCACTGCAAAACAGACCTTTGTTCAACACACACCATAGTACATTTAATGGCAGACGAGGACTATGTACACACAAAAAACACAATCACACAGCAAACAAAACAAACATTTTAGCCATGCTTTCTAAAATGCTTCAGTATACGTGACAAAATATTCTCCTGTGTTTACCTACCAACGAAAAGCAAAGCTGTTTCATATTCTATCATCCATTCACAAAGCTGTATCTTATCCTGAGCAAGTCAAACTCCTCAAAGAAAGCATTAGAAGAGTGGACAGAACCCTAGGAAGTGTCCAAAAAAGGGGGGGGTGTCAATATTTAAAAACCAGGAGTGATATTAAATGCTGCAATTTTAAGTAAAATGTAGCATGCACAACCCAATCAGATGAAGAACACTTGCAAATAAGAAGCAACACCATCTTTTCAAAAGTCATTTCTAACTGTCTGGCACACTTGCTGGGAATCTGTTGCATGTGTGCAATCCACAGGTACACTGAAACATTCGACCGTCTCTGCAAATGCCTTCCTAGCTGATTCTTCAGTTACTTGTCTAGGTAGTATTTGACTATGTCTGTTCATTTCCTTGATTGCCTTTGAAGGACAACATATTTTACTACAAGAAATCTAGAAATCTGAAAATTCATTTTTAAAAGGTGTCTTATCTCTATTGAGATCATGTGTACATGATACAAATCATCAAGATCAGCTCAGAAAGCTTGCAAGTCACCTGTTGAAGAGAGACTCAAGAAATCATTCATATTCATATAAATGCACCTAGCAATGTCTGCTGTTTTTTTCTCAGGCATTATTGAAGAAGTTTCGCCAGGTGGGCTCAACCTTGTTTTATGAATGAAGGTCGCTTTGCTGTTAGAAGAAAGTTATTTTGATTCTATTCTAATTTATCCTTCCATGCCTAAACTGCAAAACTACTGCTCAAAGCTCACTGTTGAAAAAGCAAAGACTAGAAAAACAGTTGTAGATATCCAGCCAGCGTTGATACAGAAAGGTCCTAGAACATCTGTCTGGGCTTTTGCACAGAAGTCTCATTTTCACTTTCTAAATGTTATGTAATGCCTTATTTTCAAAGTGAGCCATCATCTCAAGGCAAACCCAAATTTGTTCATTCATCAGCTCTTCACGTATCACAAACACGGCAGGAGACATTTGGGAAGATTATGGAAGTCGCAGGAATACAAGACCTATCTAAAAAAAATTTTTTTTTAAACCACCATGGTAGTAAAGGCGATAACAAAACCCTTTATTGATCTGAACTGGATCTAGATTGTTCTCTTGCATACTTACTTGGAAGTAAGCCCCACTGAACTCAGTGGAACTTACCTGTGAGTAAACATGCATAGGATCAGACTACACACACAGTATATATCACACACAAGCAATGCTTCTTTGCCATTTGGGATTGCAGGCTTTTTTCCAGCAATCATAGGGGCAAATATGTTTGGTTCTTTTAAAACCCAATGAAGAGGGTTAGAAAGAAACGTATTCCCTTCCCTACACTGCAACCACCACCACCCCAGCCGTGTAGCCTGAAATGCAATGCCACTCTAGTGGTCAACAGTGCACCATCAAATAGCTGTAGATCCCAGGAAACAACACCAGATTCATTCAGGGGAGGGGGGGAGAGTGTTCCATCTTGGTATATTTGTCTGGTCCTTCTTGTCTGTGCTCATCAAACTTCTCGGGATTCCTTCCTTCCTTTTTTAAACAGGCTTCTCTTTAATAATGTATAACTCCTTCCTGGAAACTGATCCAACTGCTCTATACGCCTGTCTGGTGAAAGCCAGCTCTCCAGAACTTTGTAGTTCAAACATGGATTGCATTTTATCTCCCACCCACACACCCCCTCCCGTCACCTCCTGATCCACACACACAAATACATTTGTGCTCATCACCTCTCTGGATATTATCTGCCTGCACAATTCAAGAAGCCACCCTGGCCCCTTGGATGGAAGGTTGGATGCAGGAACTGGGCAGGGCAGGGGTGGCTGGCCGGCATACAGTTTCCTCTTGGTGCCCAGCTAAGCCTTCCTTCAGTCACCATACTGTACATACAGATCCTTGAACTATCTTCCCATCGCAACCAGTACCCATCCCTAATCATTTACTTTTAATCTTCGCAGAAGAGATTGTTTTCATACACACACACACACCCCACACTCAATTACCCCAATCCCTAAAGATTCTCTGAGACAAAATCTGCAAGCAGG
The DNA here is from genome assembly GCF_027244095.1 of Hemicordylus capensis. NCBI lineage: Eukaryota > Metazoa > Chordata > Lepidosauria > Squamata > Cordylidae > Hemicordylus > Hemicordylus capensis. Next base: position 26,653,758 of record NC_069657.1, on the reverse strand, counting down.
TTTCTTCTGTGGTCATTACTACAGTATTGCTTTCCTGAGCTTTCTTCCTAACCCCCGCCCATTTTTAAGAGACAAGCCATGCAGAAAACAGAGGCAAGAGTTACATGACAAAGAATCGAGACTTCTCTTTAAGTAGGCTACCTTTACAATAAAGGTCTCTCGACACCTTCCCCCTTCCCTCCCCCAAAGTGAAAGGTAATTTACAAACCGGCGGGGTTTTTCTAATCAAAGAGAGGGAGGAGAGAGAGATGAAAAAGGAAAAAAAATGCACTTCACCCAAACGGTGTTATGAGCTGTGTTTTGTTTTGTTTTGAAATCCACTTTATTGGGTGCAGCACCGTCCAACTCCCCGGTTGCGAGATCGCCCTCAAAATAAATGAAAAGGCCCATACCCAACGCATCTCCATTGCCGCCGCCGCCGCTTAATAAAAGGGGGTGCGAAAAGTGAATAAGGGGGAAGGGGGGAAAATCATCGTCAAAGGAGCGGGTGTTGGGTGGCGGGGGAGGAAATTCGCGAGCCAAGACGCCATCCCGCGTAAGGCGACCGCGTTTCGCCAATCGAGATAATTCCGATGTATTCCTACAAGCAACATTTTTATCAGCTGTAACAAAGAAGGCAGGAGAGAGAGAGAGAGAAAGAGCGCTGTCACCAAATGCTGCTGGCAGATGGCTGCTAGTCTTGGGTTTTCGGGGGGGAGGGGAGACGTGGAGAGATATTTATTTATTTAAATTTTTTTAAAATATAACATAAATATTCTATTCTATCTTCTTCTTTTTTTTAACGGCCTCTCCGATTCGTCTCCCTTCTCTCCCCCCACCACTGCCTCCCCCCCCCGCCCGCTTGCCTAGGTCCACACGCGCAACGGCTGCTTTGCAAAAAGCGAAGCTAGCGACGGAGCTGTTCTTTTTGGCGTGTGCTCCGGTTTGTTTGGGCTGCGATTTCTTCTGCTGCTTTTCTCCCCTTTTCTCTCTGCCTCTCTCAATTTCTCTCCCTCCTCCGTTTTTTTCTTTTTCTTTTTCCCCTCTCCTTCTCCGCCACCCCCCGCCCGGAACCAGCTCACTCCAGGTTTATTTCCTTTCTTTTCCTTTCCTTTCCTTTTATTGCACTTGGCCTCCAAAATGCTGGCCAAGCGAGCACACGCAAAAAAAAAAAAAAAAAGCCATGCCAAATAGCAATACTGGCTGCAGCTTGCCAGGCACCTTAGAAGAGCCGGGTTTCTATTGCATTTCAAGGTTGTGGGCGATGGCAACCCCAAAAGTGAAATAAAGGGCTGCAGTGTGTTTGCAAGAGGGGTTTGCTGGCAAGAGGGGTTTTTCCTCCACCCCGCCTCAAAAGAGCAGCTGCAACTCGTGCAAACTGACTCTTCTGCAGCTCCTAGGCGGGATCCCCACCCCCACCCCACCCTCGGGATCTTGGGCAAGGACCTGGCCCGAGCTCCCCTCGTCCACCGCCGCCCAGGCCGTTTGGGAGCTATTGGGGCGACGATCGGATCCCACCGCCGCCGCCACCCTGCTCTTGCAAAAGTGGCGCCTTTTGCAGGACTCGGCGGCTGGGCAAGCTGCGCGCCCGCTCCCTCTCTCCCCTGCTCTGCAAAATGGTGCCACCTTCCTTTGCAATATTTCGGGGGGCCCCCGCGACTCCACACACTCCCCCCCTCCCACCCCCACCTATCCCTCGGTTTGGGAGAAAGCCGGCTGGTGGGCACACAAACACGCCCAGGCGGCGAATCGATATACAAAGCCAGCCGCCACCCCACTCCCTGGGCAGGGCAGCAGGGCACGCCACCCGGACCGCTGAAGCAAGCCAGGCTCCAGCCCGTCCGGCTACCTGTGCACCGCCAGGCAGAGAATACCGCAGGGCTGCTGCTGCTGCTCCTCTCCCCGCCGCCGAGCTTGGCTTGCCCGACCTGGGGCGGGGGGCAGAGTGAGAGCAGCCCCGGCTCCCCCCGCCAGCCAGCTCGCCTTCCACGCGCGCCCCGCGCCCCCTCCGCCTCTCCGGCCTCGCCACTCCATCCCTGGCCCAGGCGTCCTCTCCATGTGGTTCCCATTAAGCGTCCCCCCTCCAGCCACCTTTCTTTCCCGGCTGCTGCTGCCGCCGCCACCGCCGCCGCTCTCATGTGCTCGCCAACTTTGGACCAGCCGGTCTCCTTCCCTCCCTCCCTCCCAGTCCCCGCTGCGGAGCCCCCTCTTTGCCGCCAGCCCCACACTCGCTCCCTCTCCGCCGACTTCGCAGCCCCCTCCGTTACCCCCGCGCTACTTGCAAATTCACAGCAAAGTTTGCTTTCTTCTCCCCACTACTCCCCCCCGCCCGTCCGCCCTCCAGCCGGCCAGGCACACATCACCTCCACCCTCCCGTCTTCCTAACACTTCAGGACCCTTGGCTTCATTTCTTGACACCCCCCCCCACTCCGGCCCCGATCATTCCCGGTCAGTATCACACAACAGCACACAGATACACACAAACGCACCCCAGGTTCCCTCTCCGACCCCCGCCCCAGCGCATCCACTCCACTTCTCCCCACACTTGGCTCTCCGATCCGGCTGCTTGCGAGTTGCAACTTACGCGTGATAATTTCCCTTTGTGATAGGTGCTGCGGGTTCCCCTGCTTGCGACGGGACATTGCCCCGGCATTTACACGGTCATCGCCTGGAGAGCTGGACTTGTTAGGGGGGCTGGGTTGGAGGAGGGGGGGGAGCGATCTTCTTCCTCTTCTTCTTCTTCCTCCTCTTCTTTTATTTTCTTCTTGACGGATCTCTTCTTTTAAAAATTAAGAAAGTTTTTTTTTAAAGGAGGAAAAACTCTTTTTCCCCCCTTGGCGCACTCAAGATGAGATTCTGCCTTCAATTAAAAAAGCATCATCAAAGGAGGGGGGAGGCTGATATTCTTTTCAGAAGACAACTGTCTTTTTCCCCCCTTTTCTTTCCACCGCTTCCAGATCTGTTCTTGAACTTCAGGAGAGAAGGATGGTTTCCCCCCCACGGAGCACTGACACTTTTATTTTTCCAGAGTGCTTAGCAAAAGAGGGAGGGGGGGAAACAGAAGAAAGAGAAGAAGGAAAAAAAGCAAAGTGCACTTCTTCCACCCGAAAGGTTTGTTTAAAAAAAAAATGAAATAAAAATTGGATTATATACACACGCGCTCGCACAAAAGTAGACAAAAAAATGGGATTTGCCCACACGCAGAGAAAAATGCAGGGAACAAAAATTGCCCTTGCTGGGTTGATTAGAATTTTTTTTTTTTTTTTTTTAGGGGTAGCCCAAACTGTGTCTCCTCTTTGCCAGTTCAAGTGCCACTGGGTTGGTTTGCTTTTTGTTGTTGTTTTTGCTTTGCTCGCACCACTTTGCCACTGGCTTCCCTCCCCCCCTCGCTTGGCACAGGGTCTTGCTAGGAAGGAAGCCCCCCAGTGCTTCTGGGTTAGTGCTGGCTATTACTAGGAGATATATTGCAATGTGAAGATGGCGGAGTCCTGGTTCCCTGGGAGCGCTCTGTCTCTCTATGGCTGGGGCTGCCTCCGTACAATGGGATAAAATTCAAGTTCAAGTGCGGACGTGACGTTTAATCTGCACTAGAGACAAAAAAGACCTAGAGAGTAGGAGCACTGGGGGCGACTAGCGGTGGCTTTTTAACATTGTACCCTGCAAGAGAACAAGAAGAAGAAGGAGAAGGGGGAGAGAGGGGAAGGGGGAAGGAGAGGGAAAAAAACCACCCTCCAACACACTCCCAGCACACGCGCGGCTCCCATTGCTTCGCCTCGGCTGCCTTCCGCTGAGCGCCAGCCAAAAGGAAATTCACCAGAATTAGGAAAGAAAAAGGAGGGGAAAGGGAGAGAAGCAGTCGGGAAAGGGGGAGAGAAAGTCTCCTAACCCATCCCAGGTCAGGGCGAGGAGAAGAAGAGGGCGGGGGGGGGTTGGAGGAGAGGGGCTGGGATCAAGACCCCCGGCACCCCTCCTCCTCCCTCCTCCGCCCACTGGCAAGAGGCCCAAATGGGACGGACATCTCCCGGGGGAAAGGGGGAGCAGGTAAGGGGGTTGGTGAAGCCCAGCAGGCTGGCGCCGCCGCCGCCGGAAAGGAAGGGAGGGGGTGGGCATGACCGGCTCAGCCAGGGGGGCCCGAGGTGGGCGCCCAGGAGACGCGAGGTCCATCCTGTTCTCGCTCGATCCACCTGCTCCGAGATCTGCCCGGCGGCTGGATCTTGGCTTGGCTTGAGATCCATTCGCTTTCCCCCTTTAACTCAGAGCGCTCCCGCTCGCGCGCGCTCTCCCCTGCACAGACGCAGGCAGGCAGGCGGCACCGGCGGCGGCCCCACTCGGCAACGAACACCTTCCTACTAGTGCATTTCCAACAGTTTCTACAATAACACAAATATCTGCGCGGGGGAAGAGAGATTTCTCTGTCTCTCCCCCCCCCCCCTTACTCAGTCACTCTCTCAATCTGAATTGCGATTGCAGAGGGAGCCACAAAGAGACACGCGTACTCTCTCTCTCTCCCTCTCACACACGCGCCCAGCCACCTTGTGTGGATACGGAGGATACCTATGAAATCCCTTGGAATCGTGCAGTGTGCTGCAAACTAGCTTTGACCTGAAGAAGCCGGGCGATCATGTCCAAACCCAAGAGGAATCGCCCAAGAAGTGGATCGCAATGGTTCTTCTCCCTTCCCCCCACCCCCAACCCCGTGTGCCCCACGCAATCCTATAGGGTGGTTGCTAATAAGTGACGGCCGCTGGCTTCTATGGGGCTTTTGGAAACACACATGTTTCTTGCTCTGCCCTGGCCACCTTTGGGGTACGCTGTGTGGCTCTAAACGCCTTCCGTTCTGGAGCACAGAGAGACCCCTTAAGTCTGTCTGAATCAACTTCTAATGTCGGGATTCATGAAATAGGTGCCTTGTAAGATCACCCCTTTTCCCCTTCGGATTTAATAACTTACAATAATCATTAGGCATCCCTAAACATTAATGCTTGCTGGAATCATCAACGCTACTCATACGCGTGAAAAAGTGATGGGGAGGGAAAATCCATTCTTTGGGATAACTGCTCTGATCATCAAAAGGATGGTTGAAACACGGGGAAGGGGGGCATTATTAATCTGCAGTAAGTAGTTTCTGAGTACTTGGCCTTAAAAAAACCAGGACCAGACATCCTAAAGGCAATAAGGTGTTTCCCCTCTGGATAAGTCCTACTGACTCCACTTGGCCTACTCCAGGGCAGGGCTCCATCGGTGCCGCCTCTGCCGCCAAACAGCTGCGATCGGAAGAATGTGCGCCAGGCATCCACAACCACATTGCAAGTGATCCTGAGTTGCAACTCTGGGACGAGGTGGCTCTTCTAAAAACACAGCCACCTGGGAGTGAATTGCTTGTGCAGCTGGGGGCGGCTATTACCCAGCAAACTGTCTGAAAAATGCAATTTTCATGGCAACCTTCAATGGGGAAACAAATCACACTCTGCTTCACTGAGGAACTGAATCCTCACTTGTGACCCCTTTGTTTCAGACTCCCCGTTTTACCCAAAGCGTAGGCTGAAAGGATGTAGGAGGAGAATCTTCCCTTTAAACACCTGTGAGTAATAAGAGGGTTCAGAAGTCTGAAGAATGAGTCCAAAATCAATGCTTTTGAGTGGAGCAGATACTCAAGCCTCCTTCCCTGTAGCTGGACTCCTCTTTTCTCATCAGCCCTGCTGCTAAATGAGACGCCGCCTCGCTCTTCACTTGGAACCCGTTTCCTTTCGCCCGTGCTTGAAGTTTCAGCAGTGCGCCTGCGCCGCCACTTGTAGCACGCTCTGGCCTGGTTTGGGTGACTTGCTGAACTGGACGGAACTGGAGATGGCGGGTGGTCTCCCTTGTGAGGGGGGCTATCTATGCATATGGGTACTGTCTGGACCACACCAAAAATTTGACCACACTGGACAAATTATCCCTTCCAATTTCATCATTCCGATCTTCTCTCTCCCACACGGACGCACTCAAATTTGCCCGTCTGGAACACGGAGAGAAAAGACCAAGAGCGTTCCCAACCTTGGGTCCCTTATGTTGTTGGACTACAATTCCCTTCTTCCCCAGCCATAATGGCTGAGGCAGGGAATGATGGGAACTGAGGTGTTGGACCTCCACTAACTGAGCAGCTAAGGCTGGGGTTCATCACATCATACCTCTCCGAGTGTAATAATCCAAGGATCATAAAAGAGCTTAGTTTTTCGCCAGATCCAGCCTCCAAGTCCCATGCTGGGGACTTGGGTGGCCTTGAGAAGGTGGTGGCCTTGAGAAGCCCAACTCTTCTGTTCACCCTTCCTAATTTGAGCAGATTCTTTACTCTGCAAACCAGCTTCCTCCTTCATCGCCCAGAACCTACCCGCAACCCCGACTCCGCATCATCAATCCAATTTGTCCCCCCCTCCTCCTATTATTATTATTATTATTATTATTATTATTATTATTATTATTCAAGGCCGCGCCCATTTGCTTGTGTCCACTTCTTGGGCCGGGTCCTCCAGGACAGTCGAGACAACTCCCGCAGAAGAAATGGGGCGGGGCGCTCTGGGAGCCAGGTTTGGTGGACGTCCTTTGGGCTAAACGGCCCGGATGATCTGGCCCAACCCTGGGCTTCCACTTTCCAAAGCGAAAGCGATCGTTTAAGAGCGGTTCTTAAACTGCTTCCCATTCCTATTCCCCGCATTTACAGATCTGCTGGAGCGTTCAGGTTCCTGCAAAGAAAATTAGCATCCCGCTAGGAGCCCCGCTTTTGCACAGAGAAAGCCCGAGAGTTCTTTGAGACACGCACGCGCTGCTGCAAAAAGTTGTTCAAACAATCTTAGCGTGACAACAACAACAACAAAAAGAGGAGGAGGAGGGAGGTCTTAAAGGACCCGCAGCCGGTTTTGTATGTGGGCAGAGAAAGGGTTGACGGCCATTTGTCCCCTTGCTGGGATCTTTTTTTCAGACTGATTCCTCTTTCTCCCAGATCCTAGGTCCTCCCTCTCACGTTCTCTTTCCTACCGTCTACGCTTGAAATGCGCCAGCCCCACCTGGTGTCAATATGATGGATGCCACTGGGGTCAAGGTAGCCTTTCAAGAAGGAGCTGGATGTGTCAGAAAAGATGCGGAGACAAGCACTGGTTCAGAAAACAAAACCTCGTGCAAAACTCTCGGGTTTGAATTCCACGTGTGAACCACTGTCAGGGAGGCTTTCCCCCCAAACTCCCTCAGATTTGTTTCTCCTTCACTCCATTCAGATAAAAATTGCTTTCTTTTTTCCTCCTGTTTGTCTTCCTTTCTGAATTGTTACACATCTCTAAGGCTGAAAACCACACATTTCTCTGGGAATCAGCCCCATTGAGTTAAGTGGAATTCACTTCCGAATAAATGTGCATACCTGTTGGAATTAATACCTAGCCCCAGATTCAACCAGATTAGCTGCTCTTTTCAAACGCCCTGTTGTACTTAAAACAAGTAGAGTTCGAAGGTAGATTTGCCACAATCAAACATACATTGATTTAGGTTAAATGTCGATTTTATTCCGCCTAAATGTGCAATTCTATGCAGTTACTTGGGAGAGTTTCCCTGAAATCCGTGGGACGTGCCTCGGGGAAAGCATGTATAGGACCGTGTGAGGTGATGGCGATTCATTATTAGCACAAAGGATCTTTTTATAGACAGAGTGAGAATCCATACCGATTATAGATACAGAACCAGATCGTGTGATTTTATAACTTCGTTGGAACATAAGAAAGGTGCGGTCTTGTGAATACGTCCTAAATTCTGAAGTGGTGGGGAAGGCGCAGGGGTGCAGAGACAAAAAAGGAAAGACTGAGAAGCAACGCTTCACTTATGGGGAGAAGGAAATACTTTTGTGGAGGGAAATATGGGTCATTAAGTTTGGCGGGGAGAGAGTTCAGCAAAATGAGGGGGAACTCCTCCAATGATTGGGGGTGGGGAGAATCTCCACCCCGGAACCTATTCGGGAGAGCTCCGCGGACCTTTCCCACGGGGTGACCTGTGCGCTTTTTCATACCAGACAGAGAACTGAAGTGGCCCGAGTCCACCTTGAATGACTTTGTCGAGCCTTTTTCAGGAAAGAAGAAAGGGTGGGTGGGTGGGGGATCCGCATATATTGCATTGCATACACCTTATCAGGGAGTAATTGGCCATCCTCTGCTGATAAACTACCGTCTTGCAGTGGGCATCCAAACCCAAGATAAGGACAAATACATGACTGGCCATACGGGCTCCCTTTACTGGGGTGGATACTGCCTCCTCCCTGGGAGATCAAGGGAAGGATAGTCTGGAACAGAAGGGGTTCTTTTTGTTAAGACTGCCCTCCTCCTCCTCCTCTTCCTCCTCCTCCTCCTCCTCCTCCTCCAATACACTCCAATAGGGGAGGGAGGGGGGAAATTCCAAAGTGATTTCTTAGTCTCTTCTTTCTCTCCCGTCTGGCACTTGTGATCATTAGCACAGCGAAAGCTGTTAATGTCTTGTCTCACAGCTCCCCCTTTAGTCTCCTCGCGCTCCTTGTCTCGCGTTCAAAGTCAGATCAATAGCAGTCTCTTGCTAACCTTGACCTCTCCCTCGACCCCGCCTCCATCTGCAGCTGGCCCACTGTTTTGCTTTCCCACTCTGTCGATATCCCAGCCACAATCGGTGACAGCAGACAAACAAGGGAGACTGAGCTTGCTCTCGGAAGGCTGCGGGAGAAAACCTCGCCCTACTCTCCCCCACCTCCCCGCGCCCCACACCTCCCCAAGCAGGCCGGTTGCAGGCACTTAGGCCGATTTGGGGCTCACCGTTGTTGGTGTTGTTTTTAAGTATTAGTGTTGTTATTATTGCTTTGTCTCCATCTCTTCTCTCTCACCCCCCCCCCCTTCCTTTTTGGTTGCATCAAAGCCCGGGAGGTCTGTCATTTGCATGTTCGGGTGACAGGCATGGGTCACGTGCTTCTATCAGCTAGTTGGAAGAGACATCACCAAGCAGACATCTTTCCTGAACTTTTAAAGGCTATCGATTAACTTCCGTCTTGCAGTGGCATTAAAAAAAAAAGACCCCCCAAAAGGTCTTCCTTGAAGCAATGCATGATGCTACGGACGCGGTTCATTAAACATCACAGCCGGGGTCTATGTGTGTTTACTCGGGAGTAAGTCCCATTGAATTCAGTGGGGCTTACTCCCAGGAAACGCGCAGCTTTAGTCAGCAATCTCCAACGAAAGTCATAGGATGAGATGTGTCTGTCGGGGTTAATTTTCGCGGGACTGAGCCCTATGGTTGCAAGCTTAAGTATGCTTGCTTGGAAGTAAATCTCATGGAATTTAATGGGACGGACATCTGTGTAAACGTCGGTAGCAACTGAGCAGGAAGCCTGCACACAGACACGGGGAAAATGTTCTTTTAACCATGGCAGTTAGGAGAAAGAGTATGGCGAAGGAGAGATTAATTTTGCAATTTTAAAACAAAACAAAAAACCAAGTTCTTTGATACCAAGAATATATAGATCAAAGTCTCGGGTCATATCCAATGTTTCTTCAGTGATAAGAGCAATCTAAAAGAAAGGAGCAAATATTGTTATCCATCTTATTAACTCTGGTGACATGCATATTTTCGACCCAGACATATTTCTAGCAAGGATTTTCTAGCAAGGATATTCACAAACCACAGTTTTGCAGCCTGAGTCTATGTAGGTTTCCTGGGAAAGAGGGTCGGTCCCCCTGTGTTTAATGGGACTTTTCCTCAAGCACGTGTGTATAGAGATGAAGCCAAATGTTCTTTAATAGAAGGCCATCTAGAAAATGATTGGACGCTATACCAGGTTCTGACTTCTTCGCTGCAGAACATATTTGGAGGAAACCTTTCAGACGAGCCCCGTCGCCGCACGAAGATATTAACCAATCACATTATCGCCTGATGCCAAACGCTCTGGAAGAGAAGCACAATGCAAAAAAAAAAAAAAAAAAAAGTCCCTCCGTCATTTCTGTACAGCTTTTGTTAAAGAGCTTTCATTATGAATGATTCGGTTTAATCCCAGACAAACTTGTGTGAGGTTTTTTTTTTTTTTTTAAGTTTGTAGTATTTTCATTTTGCCTGGATTAAAAACAAAAGAGACTGGCTGACAAAAAGGAGGAATTACCCCAGAGTGTCCCGAATTACCCCGAGTAGCTTTCGACTACTTCCCGAATAAGTACTACTGAGTAACTTAACCTGGATGTTAGCCACTTTCCTCGCTTTCAGCCATCGGAGCTTCTCGCGTTCACCTTTTCTTCCATGCCATGAAACAAACTGTCAACTTGAAAGGACTGCAAATAACACACACGCACCCTAAAAATAAAAATAAAATTCCAGGGAAACAGAACTTTTTTTCGGGGGACTTTTTCGGGGGGGTGGAATAGAAAAAATACACATTCTTTTGGCTGATAGTCTATTTTGTCGCCTTGAATTGAGGGCGACTCACTTCTGAGTAAATATGCATGCCTAGGGAGATGTAGCTGCACGTGGCTTGGGGAGGGTCTCTCTCTCTCTCTCTAATCGCTCACTCTCTTGGTGCAACCCTCCCCAGCGTCTTGCGTGATCGAGCTTGCCTGCGGTTCCTACTCTCGTCTTCACTGTCTCTTTTACGCGTTGAAGCAGAGGCGGGGGGGGGGGAGGGGGGGAGGCGAGACTCTAGATTGCGCCCGAGTTGACGGGAGTCGCTCCACCTTGCGTGGAGATGGGGAAACGACACCATGCATTACCGCGCATATACCAAACAGAGCAGCGGTCTGTGTTTGTTTCCTCTCCCTGGTAGACTCAACTTTTGGAAATGATGCAAGCACGCATAGCTATGTCCTCCATTCCAGCCCACCGCTTGGTTCTCTGTTTTGTTTTGTTTGCTGGGACTTGAGACCCTCAGGGGTGCTGCAGATCTCCCCCGCAATCATATGAGCACCCCTCCCTCATTTTACTCAACTGTTTCCACCACCAAACCTAATAACCTATCTCTTCAATCCCCAAAACGTTTTCGGCTCCCAAAGTGTCTTTTCTCTCCCTGCAAAACATTTAAGTAAGGAGTTAAGTTTTTTAACTCTGTCTGCACCCCTGCGTATCCTGCAGAGTTGAGTGGCACCCTATAGCTCTGGCACCCTATTGTGCATAACCCTATATTTGACCCTATATTTCTGGCAGGGTTGCAGACTGAGGAGCAACTCCTCACCATGTTTTTCAGGGGGAGGAAAGGTAATTGGGGTGGGGAGAAATTGTGTTTTGAGAAATGAAGGTATGGGCTATAAGGTTTGGGATGGAGTTTAGTAAAATGGCTGGGGAATATCTCAAATACTTATGGGGATAAGTATTGGATTACAATACAATATTGTAAGTATTGTAAGTATTATTAAATATTTTATTATAAAATTATTATTAAATATTGTTAAATATTAAAATTATTGTTAAATATCATATTATTAAATATTATTAAATATTAAGTATTATTAAATATTATTAAATATTGTAAGTATTGGATTACAATACAAATCCCTAAGTATTGGAACATCAAATACTTGGAAATCAGGGGACCTCTGATTTCTGGTACTGTATTTCGCATCACAACAAAAAGAAGCATGCATGTTCTGTTTCACTTTCATTTAGCCTCATGTCATGGTCCATCAAGAGGAGAAGGCGGCCAGTTTTAGTGGGATTGCTTGGGTGGTGTGATCCACCTTTTGTCATTTGGGGAAGAAATATTGTGTTCTTGATACTTACTCTATCTATCATATTTATATACCGCTTGATATGTGTGACTCTAGGTGATGCAGACACAGTAATTCCAATAGAGCTTTCCAATGTGCAAAAAAGAGAGCTCAACCAGTTCCAATTTATCCAATTTTCCTGGTCCTAGTCCAACACTCTTACTATGCTATGCTGGCTCCAGTGGGGACTCGAACTGGCAACCTTCTGCTTGTTAGTCAAGCATTTCCCCGCTGCACCGGTCAGTATTATTAACCCCACATTGAGAGAGAGAGGTAGAGTGTCAGAGCAGGTCAGAGACAACATTTGAACCCAGCACTTCCTGCCTTGCAAATCAGTCTCTTAGACATTGCACTAATTCACTACTTTATATCACTCCCATTTTACAGATGGGAGACTGAGGATGAGAAAGTGTGGCTTCCTCCAGAAGTTCATAGATGAGTTAGTACTGGAAGCGGAGTCTCATCCCAGTGTTCTAGCCACTGTACCACACTGTTTCTCTTGGTTTGGGGCTCTGTGTGTGGAGAGTGACCTTTCCCCCTTCCATGTGTGGGTGGGCATCACAGTGATGCTCAAATTGTTTACTTATGAGAATACTACTTACTTTGGGAAACATCCCACTGACTTCAAGATTGCTGGAGCTAAGCAGAGGAATCTGTTAATAGCGTCCCATTTACCTATCTTTAGCTGTTTTAATCCCAGACAAACATTGGTTTATTATAATGGTTTTTATGCTTTCCCCCTCTTTTTATTTTGGTTTTTATTGTAGTCTGTTGTCTTGATTATTGTTTGCCACTCTGGATGCCTTTTGAGGGGAAGGATAGGAGAGAAATTGTCCTAAGAGCTAGCAAACCATAGGATCCAGAAGTTCAATCTGCAGCTCAAAGGGAGAATTGGCCATGATGAAGCACAGGTGTGCCATTTGAGCCCCTGTCTGTTGGTCCTGTGTCAGGTACCAAATTAGGCTGGGGTCACCCTTTGCTTGCTTTCCTTTCTAGTCCTGTGCTTGCATCACTTAGCAGGTGTGCAGATCTCCCCTCATTTTACTAAACTCCCCCCTAAAACATATTTTTCAAATGTCTTTCTTTCACTCCCAAAATAATTTAAGTGAAGAGTTAGCTGTTTTAAGAGTTAACTGTTTTACAGGTGGGAGTCAGGCCACTGGTTCATCTAGCTCAGTATTTTCTAGCTCAGGGTTTCTTAACCCTGGGCCCCCAGATGTTTTTGGACTACAACTCCCAGAATCCCCAGACATGGCCTCTGTGGCTGGGGATTCTGGGAGTTGTAGTCCAACAACATCTGGGGGCCCAAGGTTAAGAAACCCTGGTCTAGCTCACCATAGTCTGGGAAACATACCAGCAGGGATTCAAACCGGCAACCTCTGGCTTGCCGGTCAAGTCATTTCCCCGCTGCGCCATTAGGTGACTGGTGTGGATTTCCCCCTTTGCTAAGCAGGGTCCACCCTGGTTTGCATTTGAATGGGAGACTACATGTGTGATAACCAGGGTGTTGTACTGGACTAGTACCGGGGAGACCTGAGTTCAAATCTCCATTCAGCCATGATACTTGCTGGGTGACTCTGGGCCAGTCACTTCTCCTGCCTGTAACCTTGGAGAAGTCGCTGCCAGTCTGTGTGGACAATACTGAGGTAGATGGACCTATGGCCTGACTCAGTATATGGAAGTTTCCTATGTTCCTATGTTAAAACCAGGATACAAAGCAGACTGCACCAATGTCTTTATTTCAAGATGAAACTCAGGCAAATCAATTAATAGGCAAGTGGCTCTTATGAAGAGACAAAGTTGCCCTCTTGTGCCAAGTCAGACCATTGATCTCCCCCCACCCCGTGTATTGTTACGCCCCTGGCAATTGCTCTCCATGGCCTCAGGCAGAGGTTCTATCCTAGGTGTTAACAGAGTTGGGTTCTGAAAGTACCAATCGGAATGTAATTCATAATTGTAAGACTCATGACTTAAAATAAGAAAAACTTAGCTGGATTACTTGCCTGTTTTGATGGAGAGAGAGGGGGGTCTGTGTGAGTCTGCCTACGTGACTAAAAGCAATACAGAAAATCTATTAGCATATGAATCTCCCCACCTCCCTCCAAGTCTAAAAGTAAGATTAACCTTTACTTTCTGGCTAGGAATAATCCATTTGCTATTGCGATTCCAGCACTAGGTTTGTTCCCAGAGTCCATTTTTAACTCGAGATACTAGCCCTATTCGGACATTTTAAAAATGTCTTTTAAAAAAGAGCATCTGTGGCAGCATGACTGATTAGGGGTGGGACTTCTGACCCACTTTACCAGAAGTCCCACCCCCAGTTAGTCATGTTGCCACTGATTCTCCATGCTTAAGGCGTTCATCTGAACAGGCAAGTGCTCTAAACGTGATCATGTCTGTTTCTGTGATCAGCAGGTTGGGGCTGATAATAGAAACACGCCTGCAAAATATGACAGAGCCACTACTTTTGGTTGATTAGTTGATTAAGTGCCATCAAGTTGGTGTCAACTCTTAGCGACCACATAGATTCTCTCCAGGATGATCAGTCTTCAACTTGGCCTTTTAGGTCTCTCAGTGGTGCATTAATTTGGCCCTATCCACCCGCAGCACAGTATCTCCAGTGACTGTTGCTGGTGTCTGTCTTATGTTTCTTTTTAGATTGTGAACCCTTTGGGGACAGGGTTCCATCTTATTTGTTTGTTATTTCTCTGTGTAAACCGCCCTGAGCCATTTTTGGAAGGGCGGTATAGAAATTGAATAAATAAATAATAAAAATAATAATTAATTGCTGTTGTAATCGAGTCCAGCCACCTTGCTGCTGGTCGTCCTCTACTTCTCTTTCCTTCAACTTTTCCCAGCATTATGGACTTCTCGCATAATGTGTCCAAAGTTTGAGCCTGGTCATTTGTGCCTCGAGTGAATATTCTGGATTGATTTGTTCTAGAATCAATTTGTTTGTTTTCCTGGCTGTCCATGGTATCCTCAAAAGTCTTCTCTAGCACCAGTGTTCAAAAGCGTCAGTACTTTTGCTTTCGCATCCATAGAGTGTAACTGGGAAAGCCATTGTCCGAATGATTCTAATCTTTGTAGGTATAGACACGTCACAGCATCTAAATATCCTTTCCAAGGCCTTCATTGAAACCCTACCAAGTGCTAGTCTGCAGAGTATTTCTTGACTGCTGGACCACTTTAAAAGATGCTTATTTTCCCAGCAGAGGTTACCCCTCTACTGTTTGAGTGCTGTTACAAGTGACTGGAAAAATCTGGGGCAAATTAAGAATCACTGCAGAGCAGACCACTGAGTGTGCTGCTCTTCACACTAAGACAGCAATCATATGAATTGAGCATAGTGGGACTAACTTTTGTGTATAGGCTTGTAGGCCTTTAAGCAAGCTAACAAATGGCTTTGCATCTATCATTTTGAAAACAATCTAATTATTCCAAACTGAAAAGACACAATTAAATGCTTTTTAAGAACCTGAATTGATGCCAATTTTGCATCCACATCCCGATGGTAGCTAGAGCAGTGACCCTATTATTCCACCTTAAGTAAAGGTTAGTGTGCTGTCGAGTCAGTGTCGACTCCTGAAGCCCACAGAGCCCTGTGGTTGTCTCTGGTAGAATACAGAAGGGGTTTACCATTGCCATCTCCTGCGCAGTATGAGATGATGCCTTTCAGCATCTTCCTATATCGCTGCTGCCTGATATAGGTGTTTCCCATAGTCTGAGAAACATACCAGCGGGGATTAGACTGTAGAAAACAGCAGAGCCTGGTGGAATATAGCAATAGCACTTACATTTATATACCGCTCTATAGATGGAAGCTCTCTAAGTGGTTTACAATGATTTAGCATATTGCCCCCAACATTCTGGGTACTCATTTTACCGACCTCGGAAGGATGGAAGGTTGAATCAACCTTGAGCCCCTGGTCAGGATTGAACTTGTAACCTTCTGGTTACAGGGTGGCAGTTTTACCACTGCGCCACCAGGGGCAGCAAAGAAATATATGAGCAAAGAAATATTTGAACTCAGCTTAAGGATAGGCAACCATCATTGTAACCTGTGTCTTGGCAAGGATAAGGAAAGAACATCACCGGCAACTCCATTTTAGGAAAAGAGTTAAAATGCTGGGCTCAAGCTTTTACTCTTCTACTCTGGAAGTCCTCTTTAATTCCTGATAAGTGGGTGATCTCTGCAACTGCAGTGATGCAGAAAAATGAACTTTGCACCTGCCCTAATCAATTTTTGCATTCCAGGGTTGAGCTCTGACACTGAAAAGAGATGGCAAGATGAAGTCCTTCTGTAAAATAAGTCTTGACCATCACAAAAAAGATGTCCCTGATCCTTAACAGCACATTTTAAATGAGATAGACTGCTGGGATTTCAAACAAACAAACAGCCTTCAAACGGAACTGTTAAAATCCCAACAGCATTAAGATTCAGAGAAATCATTTTCAGTCACATTATTCCTGCCAGCCAAGATGAAACAGTGAACCTACTGAGGACACCTAACTTGGGAGTGATTATTGTGGATTGAACATTAAATGCAGATTATTGTTTGCAAGGAATTGGTAATGGAGTTTGCTAGGGATGCCGCTTGAGTGAGTTTAACAAGGGGAATATCATTATTTGTGTCTTTGGGGGAACCAATTATTATTAATCTGTTATATAGCACTTTAATTGGGCCAAGTGATTCAACAAAACTTAATTCTCTCATTCATCCTCTTGACAGCTCTGTGAGACATGTATGGTATCCCCCCACCATTCTTTCCCCATTTTACAGATTAGGAATTGAGGCAGAAAGCATGAGGTGGGTCAAAAAAACATGTGTGAACTGGAATTCAGGGAAAGCCTTATTGGAATTTCTTCAAATCAGGACTAAATCTTTAAGTCAAGGATCCCAACCTTGGGTCTCCATATGTTGTTGGACTACAACTCCCACCATCCCCAGCCACAACAGTCTTTGGCTGGGGAAGATGAGTCTTATAGTCCAATAACTTCTGGAGACCCAAGGTTGGGAACCCCTGTTCTAGGCCTTTTTCAGGGGCTCCCAAACACATTAATTCTCATTATGGTTATCAGCAGCTTTTGATTTTAGCAGAACCCTTTGCTGGTGGTGGGGAGGGGGTGCGCGCGTAATGCAATGCGTACTCTTTGTCTTATTTTTTTATTGTTCCGTTTTTATACTGCCTTTCATAAAGCATCCCAAGGTGGTTTACAAAAATCAGAATACAATAAAATTCCATAAAAAGAAAACTTAAAACCTTAAAATCAGTTAAACAGTACAAACCATAAAACCCCAACTCAGCTCAAAGATTGGCAAAAGTCTTCTGCAATGAAAGGAGGAACAAAAATCATGGACTAGTGGATTGCTAGGATTCAGTTAAAGATAGAGCTGCCACAGTTTTTCTGGCAGTACCCTGCACTTTTAACAACTGCACTGCAGACTGTTTAGGCTTCCCCTGACAACAACCCATAATCATGAAGGAAGTCTTATCCAGCTGACAGGCAAGGCTTTCCCCAAGAGCCATGGGAAGTGTAGTTTTGCGAGGGTGTTCGAGATTCTTGTTAACAGAGGCCTAGTTCTCACGGAGAGAATAACCCGATTCCTGTACCACTTCAGTTGCCAATGGTGTTTCACACAGCTCAGTGTGTTCTGTCAGTTAGAAATAAAATAAAATCCCTGAATAAGAAAACTATCATATCAGGGGAAAGCATTGGCTAAGACCTTTCCCCCTTAACGCGTTGTTTTCTAAGAGGGTGGAATGTTTTGTATGGAGAATTGCATCCAACATCCTAACTCCCGTGCTTGTGAAACAACTAATGCAAGTGTTAAGTGTGATGTAGCGTGAGTTTCTGTGTGTATGTGTGGTGTGTGTGTGTGTGTGAGAGAGAGGTATAGCCCTCTGTTGGATGGGGAGTGAGTTCTTTTATTTTATTTTTGGCCTTGCCCGACGTGGGGGCGGGGTGGGGGCTGTTTTAGGAGAGAGATGGGAGAGGTTGCTGAGGAGTCACTTTGTGAGGGAGAGAAATAAAATCTTGAGAAGAAGCTGGATTCTGAAGAAGAATGCATTTGTGAGGTGTTTGAGACAGGGAGCTCTGAGAAAGGACAGAGACTGGGAGACTGGAAGTAGAGAGAGATAGCTTTCTATTGTCAAGCAGCTGTAGGGCCACCACTAGGCACCTGAGTCCAGAAACAGCAGGCAAGCCTAGGATCTCCATTTTGTAGAACACAGACCCTTGTGAAACTCCTCCTGACTTGCTTTCCCCCTCATAAATAACCATGTTCTGAGGGCCGTGTTTGTGTGTGTGTGTGTGTGTGTGAGAGAGAGAGAGAGAGAGAGAGATGGGGAAGACTAGCGATAGCAAGCATGAATTGTCCCCTTTGCTAAGCAGGGACTGCCCTGGTTTGCATTTGAATGGGAGGCTAGGCTACATGTGAGCACTATGAAATATTCCCCTTTGGAGATGGGGCTGCTGTGGGAAGAGCACTTGCATGCTTGCAGAAGGTTCCACATTCCCTCCCTGGCATCTCCAAGATGGGGACGAGAGAAACTCCTGCCTGCAGCCTTGGAGAAGCCACTGCCAGTCTGTGTAGACAAAACTGAGCTAGGTGGACCAATGGTCTGACTCGCAATATGGCGGCTTCCCATGTTCCTAATTGATTTATAAATATTATTGTTCAACAACATATGGTTTCTATTCATTGTCTCTGAATTCATCTCTATGTTGGTTCTGGAGTGTGAACTCTGGGAGAAACAGGAGGCAGTTATATAAGAAGATCATGTAACTGCATTAAATCGCAGAGATATTCAGAACCGCACTCTTGTGCAAAATCTCCCTGCAAAATATATGAGCTATGCCACAGGCTGCACAACTTGTTGTGCAAGGGCAGACACCTTTACTTTAGTGTAACACTAGTCTGGAACACAAGCTCCAGTCAGTGCAACAAGCTAGCATAACAAGCATGAGTTAGCACAGAGGTAGGGCAGCCTTGGCATTCCTCCAGCTGTTGCTGAACTACAACTCCCATCATCCCCAGCCATAATATGGGTTAGCACAGTGTCCTTGTTCAAGTGCAGCCACCTAATCCAGGAACAATGTAACTGCAAATCTTTCCAGTGAATCTAAATGCTTTGGATTTTACTATATTAGAGACCTGTTTACTACGTCAATAAAAACTAGACCAAAACATCTCCTCTTTCACAAGACTACACTAATCTAAGTTATTTGTTGGGAGCTATGGCAGTTGAAGCCACCTTAAGTAGCGCAGTGGGGAAATGCTTGACTAACAAGCAGAAGGCTGACTGTTTGAATCCCCGTTGGTATGTTTCCGAGACTATCGGAAAACACCTATACTGGGCAGCAGCGATATAGGAAGATGCTGAAAGGCATCATCTCACACTGCACGGGAGGAGGCAATGGTAAACCCCTCCTGTACCAAAGAAAACCACAGGGTTCTGTGAGCGCCAAGAGTCAAAATCGACTTATCAGCACACTTTACTTTATGACAGTTGAACAGGACTGAAACCCGATTTAAATTCATGGCATAGATGTGGGCTGTCTCTCATTCTCCAGGAACAACATATCAACTTCTGATTCCCAAATCCTGGACAGCAGGCTTGTACCACTCTACCGTGGCTAGCCATATTAAGCACTGCTTTCTAGGTGAGGCTTATAGCTTTTCTGGCTTGGCCTTAAAAGAGAGCAAGGGAGGGATTCCCCAGATGCTTGTGCTTCCGGCTTATGATCTTTGGGTCAAGTCCATAATTATAGATCAGGTGTTTGGCTCACCTCAGCTGACACTTTGAAATGTAATTTAGGATGATTAAGCAACCTCAGAGCCTGCTGGACCAGGGGGGCGCTTATGCTGTGGTAAAAAAAAAAAGGCCACAGTGATGCAAAAGCCTTTTCTGAGCCAGCCAAGCGTCCCACCTGGACCCCACTACAAATTATTGTTTTCAATTACCACCTGTGTACTCCTTCCCATGCAACTTATTGATGTTGAATTACAACAACAGTGGTATAAATAAGTTATGCCGTGGTTGTAAAATGGAAGAAAATTTTGTTGTAGCAATTATGTTGGGCAAGATGACAAAATAAATTTCCAGTGCTGCGCTTGCAACAACTTGGGGAATTTAAACCTCATAATTTCCATTCATTTTGGATAATTTGGAGTAATTTCTATATGTAATAACTTCTGTAATGAAAAACGCAGCAGTGCTGAAGTGATTTCGGCTCTGCTCTTTTGTTTCCTTCGGTTGGTTGAGGCTCCGATGGCATAATGTGGCGTACAAAAAAAAAAAAAAAAAAAGATAATATTTCCCTTTCGTATGGGTTGAGTAATTCTTTCAGCAAAATCACAAACTAATACCCAAGACTAAATCTCTGTCCATGAAATGAAAAATAAATTGAGTTAAAGAAAGTGAAAGAGTATCAAAGGCCCTGGATGTTTTATTGCGACTTTATTGAATTGTAGCCATCTCTATGTTCTATCACATGTCCCGAGGGGTTAGTGTTCATGGAAGGGCACAGAGACAGAGCCTCGCGTATCCCTAGATCAAAACTACAGATGGCTGGAGTAAATCTCACTGGAAAATTCTGTTTCAAACTAATTTTTCAATGGAAATAAATAATTGGGGGGGTTAAAAAAAAGCCTACAAGCTAGTACCGGGGGGGTGGGATTTCTGGATGTTTGAAGACATTATTTTGCATGAAATGAATAAAGAGCTGGCTATTTTAATGTAATTCCTACATGACAAGCATTATGTGTAGATAGATCATATGTAGATAGTGATATGTGATAGCATATGCTCTAATTGCCTCTATTTATCAGGGGCAGTCATAGGAATCTGCCTTATACAGAGTCATACCATTGGTTTATCTAATTCAGCACTGTTGGTTGGCAGCAGCCTCCTCTTCTCTGCTCGGGCTTCTGGCAGGTTTTGCGAGGAGTGTGAGAAGAGGTGCTCATTGCAAAGATTGCAGAGGTCAGATCACTCCCCAAACACTGCTCTGATGGTGACAGCAGGGGACCTCTTGCCACCCTGCTGGTGCCCCAGTAATATGCCGCCTGAGGTGGCTGCTTCATCTTGCCTCATGAAAGGGCCGCCCCTGGATCTGATGTAACCTGTTGCTGACTTGTAGGAGGGCTCTGTTATTTCAGCTCCATCCAATGTTCAACCTGTATATTTATGAATAAACCAAGTATTACAAAGATACCATAAACCTCCAGTGATCTCTCCTCCAAAGGAAGCCAGGATCCAAGAAGCGCTGCACCGCTGGAACATCTCCCCACTTAGGGAAGTGGGGAGTGGGCACACAACAGCATGTTTGGTCAGAAGTCGGTCCCGCTGAGTACAATGGGACTTAATCCCTTGTATATATGCTTCGGTTTCTAGCCCAAAAGATCCAGATTTGCTGGATCAATGCAAATGGGTCGATGTTCCTCCACTCTTGTAACCAAGTCTTTTGCATATCAGGAGGAGAGACTCACCTAGTACTGACCTGTAAGTCTGGCATCCTGAGGTTTAAGAAGCAGGTAGTGAGAGGATCTAAACTATTCCTGCTCTTCCAGTAAAGGGCCTCATTGGAGGGGATGCCAAGACATTGCAGGCAAGAATGGGAAGGAAAATAAGAATAAAGAGGTGGCGGTGGAGGCAGCAGAAGGGAGTTACTGTCAGACATGATTTCTTTATGCATAGTACACTTAATTGGAGGTAAGTCAAACAAGCTGGAGAAAATTTGCAACATGCATATACTTTTCTTTTTTAATTTAGTCATTTGGTTCAGAGTTATCTGTTCCCCAGTATACATTAAAACTTGATCACTTTAGCTAACTGTTGCAAAGCTTATGGAATGATTGACTAGTAAAGTCTTAGGACAGCAAGGAAGTCAGAAAGAGGGCCTGTCTTGGCAGGAACCCCGCACTGCAGACTCTGTGGCCCTGTTCAGACATGATGTACCTGCATTCAGATGTCTGTACATGTGTACGTGTTTTTGTGTGAATAGCTGTTCCTCCATTCATTTGGAAAAGTGAACCTGGGCACAGCCCTCCTGAAAGGCAGGATACAGATTGGAACATAGGAAGCTGCCATATACTGAGTCAGACCATCGGTCTATCTAGCTTAGTATTGTCTTCACAGACCGGCAGCGGCTTCTCCAAGGTTGCAGGCAGGAATCTCTCTCAGCTCTATCTTGGAGATGCCAGGGATCTCCTCTGAAACTTGAAACCTCCTGCTCTTCCCAGAGCTGCGGCTCCATCCCCTGAGGGGACTATCTGACAGTGCTCACACTTCTAGTCTCCCATTCATGTGTAACCAAGGTGGACCCTGCTTAGCTAAGGGGACAAGTCATGCTTGCTACCACAAGACCAGCTCTCCTCCAGGACAGGAAGTATACTGCTGTTCAGCATAAGATGTAACTGGACTTGCATGCAGATCTGCACCTCTGTACAACTGTACACAGATGTACGAGTGTTGGAAATAACATGTCCTTCTCAATGGAGGCTAGGCTATTCAGCGCCAGAGACAGACTGCAGGTTTTGTTCTCCCCGTTTCCAAAATACAACACTTGACTTTTTCCTACTGGAGTGAGGAGCACCCATTTAGTTATAAGAGAGTAAAAGTGTTTATTCGGGAACCTTTGTTTTTTTGGGGGGGAAGCAAATTTTGCTCATCTCCTAAAAGTCTTGCCCATTGCAGCCTGCTTACTTTCTCCTAGAGACTGTAACAGGAGCCATTGGAATGTACACTACTCCTATCTACATAGCACTACCCCATGAAAAATATCCTCGACTTCAGGGCTAGTCCTAGAGTCTTGGACAAAGAGGGCCTTTGGCACACACACTCCTACAGTTTATCAGTGTTTCCAAGTTGTGTGGCCCACACAAGCTCAGCTTGGAGCCCACTTCAGGGAGACACCCTGGGCAATCAGCTGGCTTGCCTACCCTTAAGGCTGACCCTTGGTTCTTTCCATGGTTACATTGGAACCTGGGAACTGGCATATTTTACATATAGTTCTTCTTTGTGGTCTCTTTTCCTTTACACCTATGGGATCTGCACCTGCCCAGGGCTTCATTCAGAACCTTCTAGAATTTAGCTCCAAGATGCAAGCCATGCCCCCATGGGAAAATAGCACATATCTGTGAACTCACATTTCATCTCTTAGTTCTCCTTCAACCACTGCGGCAGTGGCATCAAGAAGAACTTTCCCTTGGTTCTTGCAAACTTTGCTACCAGGTGTCAACCATTTCTCCTATTTTTACTTTATCCCCTTTCCTTTGTTCCCCTTCAAATACTTTTGCTTTTCATTTCTGTTTTCATTTCAACCACGTTTCTCCTTACCCCCTCCTACTTCTCTCTGTAGCTGTGGCCATGAACCTTGGGCTCTGAAGACTACCTTTAAGAAGTGCAATCATAAAACTATCCCTACCACAGACGGTCATGATCACTTTTGAAGAAAGGACATGGAGTTGATTCCTGCATCTGCTTTGAGATGCTCACCAAGCAAGTGCAGCCTCACAGATCATCCATATCATGTTTTGGATTAAATCGGTCCAGGCCTGTAATGCCTTGGCCCAAACTCCAAGGGCTAAAGCCAAACCTTTGAATGGCTTTAACCCCATTTGCCACTTGACTTAGGTCTTCAGACCAGTCAATGTTTCCTATGATGTTACTGGAAACTTTGGAACTTGGGTCACCCACCTAAGCCTTCAATTTCCCCACACCAGTGCCTTTTGCCTGGGGTTCGTTTGACTTGGATTATTCAATCTTCTTTCTCTTTAGGGCTAGAAAATATTGTTGCCTGAGGCCTTGGAGAGAGCTGTGGTCAGTGGAGTAGAAAACATGGGGCTAGCTAGACAGTCCAATGATCTTAATATGTTCTACACTTCTAACGTAGGTGAACCATGCAAGGCTGAGTCGGCTGTGGAGAGGCATGGTGCGAGAGAATAGGGGTGTGGCCACACTAAACAATGAATCAGGGCTGCAAGGCCCTCCAGCTCTTGATGGACTACAACACCTATCATCCCCAGCCATAGAGGCCAGTACTGATGGGAGTTGAACTCCAGCAACATCAGGAGGGCCGAAGTTGTGCAGTTCTGCAATATATCATGTTGGCAACACAAAAAACCAGCACAGTGTTGGAAATTCTCTCAGGTAAGAGAAATCCTTTTTCATTATAGCAGAGTGCACAGAGGCACAACACAGCGGAATTTGGTTAGGCATGCATGTATGCTAAGAGTAAAATAACTTGGAGCCAGTTCATAGTTTCAAATCAATATAAGGAGGATTTATTATAGAACTCCATTCTAAATAGTAAAGTGAAGAGATAGGATCACTAATCTAGCTAGCTAGCTGGATGCAGATGGATTCTGCATCTCTGCACACATGGTGCAGGGAGAGGAGCTTGCATGTTGCAAGGTAGAAGGAAAGGAAGAGAAGAGGGAAGAGGAAGGAAGTGGCTGGAAGGAAGGAAGTGTCCCTGAGAGCAGCAATCTACATTCCAAAGAGAAAGTGTCAGAGCAGTAGAGAAGGGATGACCAGTGTCTTGACCCTTTAGCCCTCTGACTCACTAGTCTGTCCTCCACTGTCATTGAGACAAGAGACAGCGCATAGTCCTTCACTTCCAACACACAGAAGTCCTCAGTGCAGCAGATGACGACATGGGGCTGGACAGAAAGCATACACACCCACCCTTCTGCTATCTTGCTACTTGCAGCAATCATACAGGCTGCAAGATTTTTCCAGGGTGGGTTGGGGGCAAAGCAATTCTGGAGGATAATTTCATCTGGATAAAGATTTGCTCTCAGGTTTCACCACGACAAAGTCCAAATTGGTAATGTTCTAATCCTTCTTACCAGAAGTGCAGCAGACAGGAAGAAAACAGGTGCCTGTTACTCTTGCTAGTTCATTTATGTCTCACTAAATACAAAGATTTTATAATGTATGCATTACTAATAAGAACAGCAGGACACCCAAACAAGGGTTCTGTTTAAGAAGTTGGACCAACATCTGCAAAAGTCTATGTGAAAAAATTTAAACTGTTTTTAAAATTAAAGCTCCAGTGCAATTCTAGTAACTTTACTGCAACTTTTCTGAGAAGAAAAATAATGTGTTAAGAGCAAATCAAGTTAGGCTTGTAAAGAAATGCATGTGAAATGAAGAGATGAATTTAAAAGCCCAGCTTCCCTGGTGCAAATAGCAAGCCTCTTTGTGTTTAATACTGTGGAGAAAAATATGTCCAGGAGCAATCCATCCAAATGTAAATACTGCACCCTGCTAGCATTGCCAAGATCAATGAGAAACTGGATTATCTTCCTCATAAATGCTAGCCATTTGATCAGAGCCAAGGGCAGACTTGAAGCATGTTCTTGACTCTTCAGCACTTCTTCTTTCACCCGCCTTTTGCTTTCTTTTGGCTGATGAATCTAGTGCATGTAAAAAGTGCCAGAGCAGCAGAGGCCTGCGGACAGAAAGGCAGTTACCTATAAATAATTGTAGACTCACAACCCTTTGGAACTGTATTAAATCTGGGAAAAGACAATGGCCGCATTTGCACGTAACACTGAACTAGAGTTAAATGGGGCAGAGGTTGGAGTCCGTGTACATCCAGATGCGTGAAACTGCGGTTTCATGGCAAAAGCAACCTGAGGTTTCCCTCTCCAAACTCTAGTTTGAAACTTCGGTTTGTAGTAAGTTTTAGAATTGTGCATGAACCGGTTTGGAGGCCCTTTTACGGACATCTGAACCGATTCAAAGGTCCAGCAGTTTGGCCATTCTGAAGGTCGAGGGGGGGGTAGCTTTAATGACTGGGGATGGTGCTCCTCACCACCCCCACCCCGCTTCCCCACCCCTACCCCCACCGCCCGCCGGCTCCACGGTTCCACCGGGCAGCAGTGTACCTCCTTGCAACCCCAGTGTACATTGGCGCAGAAGCACCTGGAAGTGCTCGGTGTGCGCGCGCACACACACTGAGCACTTTGAGTACTTCCGGTCTGATGTACATCAGGGCAGCAAGGAGGTACACTGCCACCCTGTGGGACTGATTTCAATGACAGCGCCAGCAAGGGAAACAGAGCAGGGCTGGGGAGTAAGAGTACCCTCCCCAGTCCTTAAGGTTACCCCACCCCACCCCGCCTTCAAACTGGCAGGCGCTGGTTCCATGCACACCACTAGTGAGTTTCACTCACTGAGTGCTGATATGTTTCCAGGCAAATACAAGGTGTTAGTTACAACCTATAAAGCCCTAAACAGCTTGGGGCCTGGGTATTAAGAGAACATCTTCTTTGTTATGAACCCCACCGCCCTTTGAGATCATCAGGAGAGATCCGTCTGCATTTGCCACCAGCTCGTCTGGTGGCTACTCAGGGACAGGCCTTCTCCTTTGCTGTCCCAAGGCTTTGGAATGCTCTCCCTAGTGAAAGAAGAGCCTCCCCATCTCTGACAATTTTTAAAAAGTCTTTAAAGATGCACCTGTTCACTGAGGCTTTTAACTGATACTGTTTTGATTGTTTTTAATGTTTTAGAATATTGTTTTAAAAAAAATAAATTGTCATTTTTAAAATTTCTTGTTTTTGTTTTTAACTAATGTTTTAATGTTGCTTTTATTTTGTTGTAAACTGCCCCGAGACGTAAGTTTGGGGAGGTATAAAAATATGTAAAATGAATAAATAATTTTAAAAAAACCTTGTTTCAGGGCGGGAACATTGTGTCTGAATGCAAATGACACCATGGACTGGATTTCATGCAGTTTCTGCTCCAGAAACCATAGAGAGCGTAGCACAGACTAGCCCTGAAACATGGCAGCTCTATGCCTGCCACGCTACTCACTGTCCATCTTTCAGAGAACTTGCCCCACCACACCAGTCCCTATGCTTCTCCAGCTGTTGCCTGACAACAGGGACACGACGCTGCTGCACCAAAGTCTGTAATGTGCGGCAAAGTGAACAGCAACAGCGGTGGGTAGCCCAGCTTGCACTTTGTTTCATTCCCCCCCCTTGGGCAATCTGCAGAAAACGGGGATGGTATGATGGGGTGGCAACTCTGTGAGAGGTTCCCACAACTCTGGCAATGAAGGGGTATTAGGAAAAGCCGCTGGAGTCCCAATGGGACCAGAAGTTGGGCAACCCTTTCCTCCCCAACACATATGACACACACCAAGGGAGTTGTGCCCTGTGCTTCATAGAAAGGCAGCCATGACACAGATTACACATGCCAAGGGAGTTGCGCCCTGTGTCTTTGTTGAAAAGCAGCTCCAAACACATGACGATGGAGTTGCGCCCTGTGTCTTTGCTGAAAGGCAGCCTCTGTCATTCCTGATTGTCTCCTTTCTCTTTCTATTTACATATAGGTAGGAGAAGGGGCCCCACAAGCCTTTCCCCATGTGTGCAGTCATACAGTCTCTGGCATGAGAAGGACCATCCATCTGTAGCAGCATTCCATCCATTCACATGAGCGATTTCCCGGGTGTGAGGATGCTGGCTACTGCTCCACAGTGGACAACTCCCTCACAAGAGTGAAAGGCCATGGAGACACCCTTGCACAACTCATGAGAAGGGCTGTCCATATAGAGCACCACCACATCTCATCGCAAGATGGATCCTTTCCAGGCTGCGATGACTACTCCTTCATGCAAGTGAAAGTTCATGGAAACACGCATGTGGGCCAGTGGGTTAATGCCACCCAGCCTGGTTGCTTGATCCATGCAAGCGCCAGGGAAGGGCACCTCAACAGCACCATTCCCTGTCTTGGCGAATGCTGCCAAGAAGCAGTCCAAGTGCCCCCTCTGCCAATCTGGTCATGCCCTGGCACATACGCATGTTGATACTTGTGCAGTGTGGCCATTTGGCTCGGCAGGGATCGCTGAAGACAGGGGATCCCCACACCTACGATTCTCTGCGGTGGCCAATCTGCATACACCACCATGCCGATCAGAACTTGGGAAGCTTGAATGGGAAGAGGGATCTATCGCTGGCACTCCCCCACTGTGACCATCCATAACCGTCCCAACACGTGGAGTGTGGCAAGGCATCGGAACATGTAAGGGTTTAGTGGCGAGGGGAAAGTACAGGTCATGAGCTCTATTATTAACCAGCGAGAACAGGGGCCCCACACAAGCGGGGGCCCCTAGGTTTGAATAGCCAAACTCATGAGGGTGCAGTCCATCAGAGAACCAAGGCACTCTGAGACCCTGGTCCTCTACAGTGGACTGGCCCTCTCATGACAATACTAATCCCTAACCAGGAAGCCACTAAGGAGATCTGCGGATCTGGAGATTTGCATTCAGTCAGAAGATACAATATAGGCTGAGATGGACCAGTGGTGGTCTCCAGGGCCAGCCCACCCATGAGACAGCCTGAGGTGGTGGATTATTGGCAGTGGCATGGCAGGTGAAATCTACGTGTTCTTTTACAGGGAATCTGAGATGGGGGTAGAGAATCCAGACAGACTCTTGGATGAAACAACACGCTTTCTTTTGACTCTGCTACTTTTCATTTAGGAACTTCCTCCTTTGCCCCACATATTGACAAAATTGATTTCAGAGGTGAGGATTATGGTGGTCCTCAGAGAATAAAAGAGGACTTCCTCCCCATGGCCAAACCATCAGTCATCAACAAACAGGATGGCTGTGAGGAGCATGCAGGAGTGGGAAGGCACCATGCAGAAACCTTAAGACTCTAGCTGCTAGCTGCAGGAAACCTTGAAGTGCTGCCCTACAGCACATAAATAAGAGCAGAGGTTGCGGACAGTTCTCAGCCTGCTAGGCAGTTGCTGAGAGGTGTGGAATGTTGGGAGGAGGGCAGTTGAAATCAGATGGGAGCAAAGTGGAGAGGAGGAGGAGGAGGAGGAAGAGGGAGGGAACAAGGGCTGGCCCACAAATGAGGCATGGTGAAGCAGATGCTTCAGATGGTGGATTGGCAGAGGTGGCAGGGGGCTGCACACACCTTCACTGGCTATCTCAGCAGTTCACCACCTCACTGGCCACCCTACATGGGTGCTACGTGAGGTGGTAGGGTGCTACTGTTGCCATTCCTGCTCCTTCTCTTCCCAATAGTCCTGTTCCTGAGGGTGGGGGATACAGTAGAAGGAAATGTGGGCTATCCTACTCCTCCACAATTTATTCCACTCCATTGCCCGCCCTCTGCATTTTGAAAGGCAGGGAATGAGAAGAGGAGGAGGAGCAATAGCTGCTGCCACACCAGGGCAGGTGATGGTTGGAGCCACACCACTGCCCAGTAAAGGGAGAATTTGCACATGCCATAGGTGGGGAGAACAGCACAGAGAAAAACTGGACTCTGCACACTACAGATGTGTGTGTGTGTGGGATTGTGTGTGTGTGTGTGTGTAGGGGAGATTTTTCCAAATAAACATAGGTTGCTTCCACACCTGCCCTTTTCTTTGGCCATCCTTTTCTCATTTATGGAGAACCAGATGCCCACTGAATAATATACTTGGGATTTGGAAGGAACCTTGGAGGTCTTCTACTCCGGTCCCCTGCTAAACTGATCCACACAAGGGCAGCCTTCATCCTTCATGACTATCCCCATTATCCCCTGGCAACTGCGGCCAGCCCACAAGAGAGGCATGTTGAAGCAGCCACCTCAGGTGGTGGATTGACAGAGGTGGCTGCAATAATCCTCACTGGCTGCCTCACCGCTCCATCGCCTCACCCCATTGCCTCACCCCCTGCTCAGAGCTGGAAACTGCTACAGCATCCCAGGCAAATGGCTGCCCAGCCTATGTTTGCAAACCGCTAGCAATGGAGGAGAGCAGGCCTTGTGGCAAAAAGGTAAAGTTGTGCCGTCGAGTCAGTGTCGACACCTGGCGACCACAGAGCCATGTGGTTTTCCTTTCATAGAATACAGGAGGGGTTTACCATTGCCATCTCCCACTCAGTATGAGATGATGAGGCGATTCTCACGACCGCAGGAAAGTGGGCTCAGGGAGCCTAGCCCACTTTCCTGTGGTCGTGTGCTGCAGTGGGAGCCATGTGGGTCCCGACAGCAAACTGCAGTAAGTCCCCGTTTCCCACAGAGCCCAATAAGGCTCTCCACACTGCATGTGTGGAGAACCTCAATGCCTTTCAGCATCTTTGTGGTAGCAAGCATGAATTGTCCGCTTTGCTAATCAGGGTCTGCTCTGGTTTGTTTGTTTGTTTGTTTTATTTTACATTTTATATCCCGCTCTTCCTCTCAGGAGCCCAGAGCGGTGTACTACCTACTTAGGTTTCTCCTCACAACAACCCTGTGAAGTAGGTTAGGCTGAGAGAGAAGTGACTGGCCCAGGGTCTCCCAGCAAGTATCATGGCTGAATGGGGATTTGAACTTGTGCCTCCCTGGTCCCAGTCCAGCACTCTAACCACTACACCATGCTGGCTCTTGAATGGAATACACTGGCATTTGAATGGAAGACGACATGTTAGCCCTGCAAGATATTCCCCTTAGGGGATGGGGCCGCTCTGGGAAGAGCATCTGCATACAGAAGGTTCCAAGTTCCCTCCCTGGCATCTCCAGATGTGGCTGAGAGAGACTCCTGTCTGCAACCTTGGAGAAGCAGCTGCCAGCCTGTGTAGGCAATACTGACCTAGATGGACCAATGATCTGACTCAGTAGAAAACAGATTCCTATAGAGAGACCACCACTGTGTGGACAGACTGTTCCGCTGTCAAACAGCAATTTCAGTCTAGAAATTCTTCCTCGTGTCTACATCTATTTCCTTGCAATTTCAAGAAAGGCCATTTCTAAGACTTTGCTTTTGGGTTATTTTGTTTTTGTTACATTTCCTTCCCTTTTTTTTTTTGGCCAGACCTGATTCATGAGTGCTTGGTGACTTTGGCCCCAGCAGGTTAACCGTAGTTAGCTAAAAGTGTTGGAATTTGGCACTGACTCAGCCTTTGAGTGTTTCTTCATGTCGATGAAAAGCTATGGATTAGGGAAGACTTAAAAGGCTATTTTATACACAGCTTCTCAGGTTGGTATTGACCCTTTTAACATTGGCCTGGAGTGGGGGGAAAGTTTCTTGCTTCTCTGTAAACAAAAGGTCCAGAGAACTGTGTTGTATCAAGATGCACATAACTATTTTGGCTTAGCATAAAGCATATCTCTGTGAATTTCTGGCTCAAATATTTAAAAATTAATATTTTTATTGTTTAACTGTTTAATCTCCAGGCTCTGCCTGGAGATTTCTATATCAGGCAGTATAGAAATTAGATAGATAGATAGATAGATAGATAGATAGATAGATAGATAGATAGATAGATAGATAATAGTTTTATATTGTTGTAAATGCTTTGTAAACCTCCTTGAGATAGTTTTTAATGAAAGGCAGTACAAAAATTTTTTAAAAACCAAAAAACCCTCTCCAAACCCAAATCAAATGGAGGAAAGCATGTGGAAAGAAGAAGAGGTCTGTGGACTTTTAAGGAAAATGTAGAGCCTTTCCATACAGAGGATTTTTCCCCCCTTTCCCCCCTAACCTTTATTTATTTAGGACTAAGTTCCATAGGTTTCTGAAGAGCCACCGAATGGCACAGGGGGGAAGTAACTTGCCTAGGGAGGAAGATGTTGCTGGTTCAAATCCTTGCTGGTATGTTTCCCAGACTATGGGAAACACCTATATCAGGCAGCAGTGATACAGGAAGGTGCTAAAAGGCATCATCTCATACTGCACGGAAGACAGCAATGGTAAACCCCTCCTGCATTCTGCCAGAGACAACCACATGGTTCTGTAGTCACCAGGAGTCGACACCGACTCGACAGTACAACCTTTCCATAGGTTTCCACACTGAAGTGCATGCAGAAGAGGAACAGAACAGAGCTTTCTCAAGCAACAGTTCTTGCAGGGATTTGTTTTGTACTCAACCCGCTATTTTCCATCCACACGAGTTGCTAGAATCCAAGTTGCCAGTTGGTTTCAACCTTCCACTACTGCAACTTTGTTCACTGCAGAAGCACAGCGTTAGTCTGGATGTCAGCCTTACTCCTCAGATTTGACAGTGCTACAAGGCAGGAACATCAGCCTCTCCCCAAATAAATTTAGCATATGACATTTGCCCCACACTTATCCCCCCGCCAGGAAAATCTTCACAATACTAAATGTCTGAGTGACTGGACATTGATTACTGTAGCTATGAATTGCTGCAGATCGAGCTGCTTTTAAAAGCACAGGAGCAGGAGGAGTTAAAAAGCTGGCAACCACATGGCAGCCCTGAAGCCACACTGCTATTCCTTTTCACTAAGCATATTCCTCCCACCCCTGTTTTCTGCAAGTTATAAAACTTGCTACTAGGCTCAGATCAGGGCTGCACAACTTTGGTCCTCCTGGGCGCTTTCCAGATTAGCCACTCAACAGCAGCAAAATGCTTCCATTCAGGCAAATCGCTTTCAAAACGTAAATAGCAACACACCCAGCAGGGGGAGCAGTCTCGCAAAAATGTAAAATCCGAAAAAACAGCAACTTCTTTATGTCGCATATACGACATCATAGCACTATAGCGCAGCGATTAAATTCAAAACAATTCATTGCAAATGTGAACAGCACCCTGCTGTCAGCGTAGAGACTGTGGTGTCACAACACAGGAAGTGTGGAAGCACACTTCAGAGATTCATCATGACCCCACTGCAGAGTGTAATCTGGAAAGCGCCCTGCAGGTGTTGGACGACAGCTCCTATCATCCCTATCAGCTACTGTGGCTGCAGATTATGGGAGTTGTAGTCCAAAAATAGCTGGTGGGCTGAAGTTGTGCAGCCCTACTCTGGATGTGCCTTTAAAAGTAGTTTGCTTTGCAGGACTTTGTAGCAGTTAAATGTATGTTTCCATGCCATTGAAAACGTCTCCTAATTGCAGATCAAGTCGCTTCTAAAGGCACTGCTGCAGAAGCCAGTTAAAAAGTTGGCAACCTTATCTCCTCCCCTGATGGAGAATATAATTGGGAAGTCCTTGTAAATCTGGGTCATGAACAAGTAAAATCAACTGGACTGAAGGGGAACTTCTGCCTGCCTCAGTCTGGAGGATGCATTGCCTCTGAGGCAGAAGGGGTTAAAATCCTGCCAGGAAAAGGGCAGGCAGCGGTCAAGGATGATTGTGAAATCAGACCCAGGATCTGGACAGGTACTAAGGATAATTTCAGAGGGTGACCCTGGGCCACACCTGATGCCAGGATCACATGGCCGAGCCGCTGATAAGAGGACTGAATTGCGCACAGCAGATGGAGAGCAAGGTGCTGGATGTGGGGAAGGAGGAGGAAGAGATGCAAAGGGGCACACCCCAAACGCAAGCAAAAGCAAGTCCAAGCAGAGAAGCAAAGTCTAACTGGACGTGACGACAGCAGATCTGTGTCTATGTTTAACCCCCTCAACTGCCCCAAACAGAAGAAGTTAGTGTGTGGGGGGGTGTCTGTTTTTAAAAGCATAACAACATGCAGGTGAACCCTTGTTTAAGGCACTTTTCTTCTAGCCAAGCGGCATTTGGGGAGAGGGGTTGCAGGGGAATAAACAGTAGGAAGGGAGAAGGTTCAGTTTCCCTGGCCTCAGTGTCCGCTTTGATTTGAATATCTAGTGGAGAAGCAACCTGCCTAGAGAGCAGGAGGCTGTTGGTTCGAATCCCTGAGGGTGTGTTTTCCCAGAATATGGGAAACTCCTATATCGGGCAGCAGTGATCTAGGAAGGTGCTGAATAGCATCGTCTCACACTGCTCAGGAGAAGGCAATGGTAAACCAATTTTGTATTCTACCAAGAAAATCACATGGCTCTGTGGTCGCCAGGAGTTGACACCAACTTGACAGCACAACCTTACCTTTCCAACTCTTTATATACCGCTTTTCAGCATAAGTTCTCAAAGCAGTTTACACACAAAAAGTAAACAACATAAGATGGTCCAGTCTACAAAGAAATATAAGGTAGACACCAGGAACAGCTACTGGAGGGATGTTGTGCTGGGGTTGGATAGGGCCAGTTGCTCTCCCCCTACTGAATATAAGGGAATCACCATTTTGAAAGGTGCCTCTGACCTTTGAAACCTGCTGATATATCTATCTGACCCCCCCCAACCCAATAATAATCTGATTTCTATCTGACCCCCCCCCATCCCATCTCCCTCGCAAACATGAAATGTTATTGGTTTTCAACCAAAACAAAGGAGCACATGGTTGTAACACAATAGATATAACCATGAAGAGAAACAGCAGAATAGTCAAGGTTACTCAACAAGAAGAAAAGTGTTGGGTCAGGTTGGGCCAGGCACAATCACAATCCCTCTAACAGGGATTCCCGGTAGGGATGTGCATGGAACCAGCTGGCCTGGTTTGGTTCAAGTCCAGACCGGCCTCAAACCCAACCACGCAAGTTCGGTCCGGCACCCCACTCGAACCCCCCGGATCGGTTCGGGAGGGGTGTTGCAGACTTCTTTTAGTAAAAAACAAACAACATTACTTCCCTTGGGGGAGTTCCTGGAGGCGGCAGGGGCGGGAGGGGGTCCCGCAGAAGTTCCCCCTCCCCCGCCAGCTGTCCTCATGCCCCCAGCCAGTCTTTGGCCCGTTTTTGGCCTTCTCCTGGTGGCGCAGTGCTATTCTGGAAGCCATGCGCCTGCACACTTGGGCTCTGCATGGCCCGGACCACGTAGAGATCAAGTGCGCAGGCAAGCAGCCTCCAAAATGGCCATCAGGACACCAGGAGAAGGCCGAAAACTGGCTGAAAAGCCTCCATGAGGACAGCCAGTGGGGGGGTGGGGAACCTCCATGGACATCCCCCCCCCACTGACTCCAGGAACTCCCCCAAGGGGAGTAAGGTAATTTTTTAAAAAAATTATTTGTTACTAAAAGAAGTTTGTGAACCCCCAGAATGTTCGGACCGAACAGGGGGTGGTTCGGTTCGACCCCAAGCTGTCAAACCGAACTGGCTCGACGTCAAACTGGCTTGACATCGAGCCGGTTTGCACACCCCTAATTCCCAGATGTTGTTGACTACAACTCCCATAATCCCCACACAAAAGCCATTGCAGCTGGAGATTCTGGGAGTTGTAGTCAATAACATCTGGGAATCCCTGTTAGAGGGAACATTGGGCGCAATGTAATAATAATAATTATTATTATTATTATTGAATGGGCTTCACATGAGACTCTGCAAGTCTAGGTTCCAGGCAGCGCGCACTCCCGGTGGGTGTCACTCAAACCCCGCCAAAGTCTGGCTCCCAAGTTGGAGTGCTGCTGACCTTCTCCCGGTGTTTGCCTGGCACGTGTAACCTACATTTGAAGTGGAGCAAAAAACCAGGCACATGTTTTTAGTCCAGCTTGCAAACCAGACTAGCAGGTTCAGACAACATCCCCCCCGCCACCGGAGCATGCGCTCCCCAGTAACTGGACTTGTGGGGGGATCGTGTGAAGCCATCCATAATTTTTTGATTTATTTATTGAGTGCCATCATTGTGCATGGCATTTAACAGAGTTAGAAGAGGACAACTGGCATTGCCTAACTTAATTTCAATGAGACTACTTTGAGTAACTTTCCTCATGTCAGCCATTCATCCTAGATCATCTACATCAGGGATTCCCAGCCTGGGGTTCTCAGATGCTGTTGGATTACAACTCCCATCACCCACCGCGACAGCGACCCCTGGTCTATATGATCATCTTCACGCTAATACAGACTTCATATAGGACTTCTCATATGGATTAACAAGATATTCATAGTCTGATGGGAAAAGAAACCTTAAAGGAACCTGAGCAAGTTCTAAGAATGGTGAATTCGTGAGGCTGGAACAAATGTTGGATCCTTTCATTCTAACTTTTAACAAAAAAACCTTGTCATAGCAACATATTTTTAAAAAAGATTCCATTTCATCTAGGGCAATTCATTTTTAAAACTGCTTACAAGAATATTTAAAGGTAAAGTGTGCTGTTGAGTTGGTATCAACTCCTGGCAACCACAGAGCCCTGTGGTGTTCTTTGGTAGAATACAGGAGGGGTTTACCATTGCCATCTCCCGCGCAGTATGAGATGATGCCTTTCAGCACTGTCCTATATTGTTGCTGCCCTACATAGGTGTTTCCCATAGTCTGGGAAACATACCAGTGGGGAGCTGAACCTGCAACCTCTGGCTTGCTATTAATTATTTATTTATTTAAAATATTTCTATATTGCCCAAAACCTGCATCTCTGGGAGGTTTACAATTAAAATCATTTAAAACATTAAACCAATTAACAATTAAAATCATTTAAAAGATTAAAAACATTTAATACCCGGTATTAAAATTATTTAAAACTATAAATCTAATTAAAAGCCTGGGTGAATAAATGTGTCTTCAGTGCCTTTTTAAAAGTTGCCAGAGAAAAGTTGCTAGTCAAGTCATTTCCCCACTGCGCCATTACAAGAATATTTACAAACCATTTTATTCATAAACAAAAATAGAATACAATTAAAAATAAATAAATAACACCACCTCTTAACACAAAGGTTTCCAACCT
This sequence comes from Hemicordylus capensis, assembly GCF_027244095.1. NCBI lineage: Eukaryota > Metazoa > Chordata > Lepidosauria > Squamata > Cordylidae > Hemicordylus > Hemicordylus capensis. The sequence goes on along the minus strand of NC_069657.1, from coordinate 26,617,596 downwards.
TGGGTCCCCAGATGTTGTTAGACTGCCCCTCTCATTACCTCCAGCCACAATGGCCAAAGATGGAATGAATGATGGGAGTTGTAGTCCAGCAATGTCTGGAGACCCAAGGGTGAGAACTTCTGTCTTAACATACATCTAGTTTCTTAGGGATGGAAACGGATCTTAAGTCTACAGCCCAAATGGATTCATGTGTCCTCAGGAGTAAGTCCCATGGGTCGTATTACCAAGTTAGTGTGCACAGCATCACAACCTTATGTTCATGGCAAGCTTCTGCTAATTGGAGCAGGGTTGGTAAGAAAGGTGGAAACCTGATTTTGAAGGAGGATAGACATACAACAGGGATGTACAACTCGGGTGCCACTGAGTACCAGTTGCAGGGGAGTAATGGCAGGTGAGAGGGCACGCCCTCAACTCCTGTCTGTGGCTTCCAGCGGCATCTGGTGGGCCACTGTGCGAAACAGGATGCTGGACTAGATGGGCCTTGGGCCTCATCCAGCAGGGCTGTTCTTATGTTCTTATGAATGCCCCAGTGGGCCAGAACTATCCATGACTTAGCGCATGGCGACCAGTCAATTTTCAGCACATTAAATACATTACATTATTTAAAATATTAAAGAAGTTTTAGATACGTATTGATCTCCCCCTGTTAAGGGACCTGCAATTTTAAACCAAGGATATTGGCCAGGAAATAGGCGGAGTCAGTGAGGCACCTGGTGTGTATGCCAGCCCCAAATAAATGCTCTCTCCTCTCCCTAAATCACTGTCACTTTCAGGTTGCAATCCTAGTCATGCTTACTTGGGAGTAAGCTTCACTTCATACACCATGGGACATATTTCTGAGTAAACATGCATAGGATGGCACGGTAAGGCAGTTTCCAGCTCCTATGATACTGCAGGATATTCCTATCTATGGGCCAGTTAAAAAGAAGTCCCTCTGGGCTGGATCTGCTGACAAACAACCACAACTTCTCTCTGTTCTTCAACTTCCATGGTACTTTCTTTTTCAGATTAAAGGCCTCTTGATCTTCATTCCCAGGGCATGACTCACAGGATTACCACCTTGGTATGCTGGCCTGCTCCTGTGCCTTTACCAGAAGGCTGACAAATGGAAATTAAGCAGGCAATGCTTTATCACTTATGTGAATGCTAGGAAATGCTGCTTACTTCCCATGTGTTGGCCTGCTGGTGGTAGAGGCACAGAAGTACAGCTACTTAAAAAGTCATCAGTGTTCACTGGTTTGATTATTTATGCTTGTTACCTTATATCTCAGTTGATACACAAGCCTGATGTTTATTATAATAATATTTATTTAAAATATTTATACCCCTCCCCTCCAGTGCAATACTGTTCGGGGCGGCTTACAACACTAAGATAGACACAGATACAAGTAATAAAATTATTATTATTATTATTTTAAAAAGTCAGATTAAAAACAATTATTAGGGTCAAATTAAAACTGAAAATTATAAAAAGCTAAAGAACCTACAAGATATAACAAAATAATAATGATATTTAAAAGCCTCCTTAAAACGGTGTGTTTTAAGATGTTTTTTAAAAACGTTGAGGGAGGGAGCATGGGGAAACTCTTCTGGGAGGGCATTCCAAAGCCAAGGGGCCACAACTGAAAAGGCCCTGTCTCTAGTCTCCATCAACTGGATCCCTGTTAGTGGCGGGGTCATGAGCTGGGCCTGAGATGATGATCGGAGGGCCCTGGCAGATTCATATGGGCGAATGCTATCTGGCAGGTACCCCGGCCCCAAGCCGTGCAGGGCTTTAAAGGTCAATACCAGCACCTTGAATCTAGCCTGGAAGTGGAAGGGCAGCCAATGAAGCTGACACAGGATGTTAGCTTGTGCTTTAGAGCAGGGGTTCCTAACAAGGGTAGTAGTAGCCCTAGGGATGCATGAAGAGCTCTCAGGGGCTACTCAGGGCCCTCCTGCCTCCCTATGCTGCAGCGGGGCTCTTTATTTCCCATCGGAGGACTGCCAGCTTGAAGCTGATGCATCCTCAGTAATGTGTCCACTGCAGAAGGGGATGGAGGAGGGTGGGGAGACCGTCCTCCTCTGCTCTGGCTTGGCTATATACTGAAGCTCAGTGTGCCCCTCCCTTCAGACTGACTGACAGGCTTCAGAAAACTAGCACTCCCATTGAAATTAATAGAACAAGTACACTTGTACAATTAATTTCAATGGGAGTATTCATGAGCAACTTAGTCTGGATGTAAGCCAGTGACTGGAGTAGCTTGTCTCGTAACTGTAACATGTAAATGTAGGCACACACACACACACACACACACACACACACACACACAATGTCTATGAGCTGAAGATTTGCAACAGAAGGGGCATACTCATTTTTAAAAGGTTGTGAACCCCTGATTTAGAGGAATGACCCATGCCTCCCTTGTGCTAGCAGAGATAGCATTGCTTCTGGAAGGTGGTACTAAAATGTACCTTGAACAACTGCTTGACTGGTAGAAGTGTCAGTCACAGGTGTGCCCTCGAATCTTCAGAACTGACTGCCAAGTTTCTTGTTATTCAAAAGACACCAGAAAGCAAGGACTTCTACTGCTTTATACCTGTATAGTGTATAAAGGAGTGTATAAAGTAGTATAAAGCTTTTCACGAGGCAGGGTGAGATGGTTGCCTCAGGTGTGGGTACGAGGGATGCAGAGGGCAGCAGGCACAAGACCCCCACCACTATGGGCACCACTACCTGGGTCTCCCCACAACCCACTGTCACTGCCCCAGAGGGGGGCCCTGTGTTTACCCCCTCTCCCCTGCAGCCCTCAGAGTGAGGGAGATAATGAAGAAAATAGGGTGGGGTGGAACTGGGGGCACTCAGAAGCTGGAGAGCCCGGGTTCTTTGAACCCATCCACTAAATTATAACTACAGCCCTGCACTGCCCTACTTTACCCCATTAGGGCATGCTGTTCATTTCCCCCTCTTTGCCCCACTGGGGTGCACCTCTTTTTTCCAATCCCTCACCCCACCATACAAGCCCGGAATGTCTCTGCCATAATTACCCGGCTTGATGGCAGGGGCAGCTGGTGGTTTCTGGGATGGGGAGTCGGGGTGGATGCCAGGCAGGGCAGGTGATGGTTGGAACCATAACTAGTGAGGGGGGGCACCAACAGTGGGCAGCTGCGGAGGTGGAGCCAGGACTAGGTGGGTGCCTTAGCAATAAATGGCAAAGTGCAGATTTGTAGCTTATTAGTGGGATCAAAATACAAACACACACACACAAGCACACAAATCTCAATTGCTCATCAGCAGAGATACAGAGAAATATGGAAAATATAAGTTGCTTTATAGTGCTTAACAGGACCACAGTAGTGTGTAGATTTGTATCTAATGCAGCAGGATCAAAACACAATCACACAAACACAGGAAAAGAACTGTACAAGCCAAAAGCAAAGCACAGCTACAAAAGGCTGCTTCTGTGGAGAGTAAATGCATTCTGAAGTCACCAGAGCAGCTCTTTCTGCAACCCTAAAGAACTCTGCAACCCAAAAGAACTCTGAGCCAGAGTGGTCCAGTGGTTAGTGTGCTGGGTTAGAATGAGGAAATCCAAATCCAAATCCTCATTCAGCCATGAAACTCATTGGGTGACTCTTGGGCAGTCACTTTATTTCTCAGCATAACCTTCCTCATAGGGCTTTAGGAAGGATAAATGTAACCATGTGCACCACTCTGGACTTCTTGAAGGAAGCACAGGCTATGCATGTAAAAACTATATAAGACACAGGTAAAGCAGAGACCAGCTACAAAAGTGGAGAACAAATGCATTCTGAAGTTACAAGGGCAGCTCTGCCTGCCTATTTCAAAAATGCATTACATAAATAATAGAAAAACCACAGGTTTTTCAATGATGCTTGCTGCAGCTATGAACCATCTCCTGTAACTTAGAGGACACCTTGGGTGCCCATCACTTAGCCTGGGTGTCCATCCTAGCAAGAAACAATTTTTTTTAATTATATTGATCACTTCCTTGATCCTTGCTGAATGAAACACTAGTGGACATATTAATGTTCCAAATACTGGCCACAATCCAGAGAAAAACCTGGTTAGCTCTCTGCATAGCAAATGGATTTTTAAAGTTATTTTCCCCAACAGAATCCATTCCTTCTCTACATACACCACACACCACACACACATGGAAAGCCACTTCTGCAGTTATTTGAAAAGCAGTTTTGACTCAGATATCCATGCATATGCCCTAAAATAACTTTCTGCTTCTTATGCCAGTTCCTAATCTAATTAGTCTAGTTTTACAGTTTGCTGTTCCTTCCAAAGTTTTATGGCATGTCATTATGGGAATGGGCCACGATATTTTGTAGACAAACTAGAGAGCAAGGGAGAGAAAGCAGAGAGTGCATTCCTTCCCTCCAAACAAACACAAAGAAGCCAGCAAAAGATCAGACTTACCAACAGCCAGCCAGCATGCCAGCTCTTTAACCAAAATGGTGATTAGATTCTTCTGAGTAGTGTTTTATAGCTGCTTCCCTCATACACAAGGAAATTTAGTTAGATTTAACTAAAGGTTTATTCAGCAAGAACTCCATTTTCATCTTCCCTTTCTCTCCCTTTTCCTCTTTCCTCCTCCCCACAGTCTCTACAGAATCCCCTTTGGGATAAATGTCCAAACACACAAACAAACTGCAAAAGATTACTGAATAGAATACAAGTAGTTAAAAGAAAAAGACTTCCCCACTCTCTGGGCACTCTGATTGGCTGCCTGAGGAGTCAATCAGCATAATGCCCTCTTATTGGTGCTCAGGATGTTTTAAGCTCCTTCTTCCTTCTGAAAACAAAGGCAAGCCTTGTAATTGGCTGCTGCCTCATTAATATTCAAATCTGAACAACTATTATATGTGTTACGATTGGTGTTTACAAAATTCTGGTATCATCACCCACCGTATGTGGACACTGGGGCCAGGCTGCCGGCAAGGAAGAGGCACAGACAGGGAAGCAGTTGGAGAAATGGTTGCAGAAGACATACAGAGAAGGTAAAATGGCTGGCAAATATTTTCAGGTATTTTCAGGTGGGTACCACCCTCTCTGCCCTCAGTTAAGAGCCACCACTGCTTGATCGCCTTGTCTGGCAGTGCTTGCATGCTGACACTACTGCCTTTGCAGCATGGCCTGAGAATGTTGAGCACCTGCCAGGTGATGAGGATGTTTGCCTTAGGCAGCAAAATGACTTGAACCACCCCTTCTCATACCTGTGGGTGAGCACAGGTGAGTTGCATCATCTGTGGTCAAGAGCCACATTCCATAACTGTACTTCCGAGAAACAGTGTAGCTTCTCCTTTCAGGAATGACACACCCAGATGCATTTTTAGAAAGCGTGTGAAATCTTGGCTTTTTACCCGAGCTTTTATATAACTGTTCCTATTGCTGCTGCTTTGTATTTTATAGTTATATTGTGCTTATTTATTAATCTTGTAATCAGATCTGTATTTTAATATTCTATCTGATATTTTAATTGTGTAATTTTTGTAGTCTTGTTTTAACTTTTGTGTGAACCACCTTGAGATTGTTTTAATGAAAGGCAGTATAGAAATCTAAATAGTAATAATAATAATAATGATAATAATGATGATGATGATGATGATGATAATAATAATAATAATAATACCCCCAGTGAGGCACTACCTTGGCGTGGTTGTGGGGCTTGTGTGCTCTGAGGAAGGTGAGAGCTATGCCAGAGGTCCAACCATACTGGACAGGTCTCACCAGAGGAGCCAGACAAAGAGTGCCTCTCTCATCAACAATATGGTGAGACGTAACTTTAATAAATCTATACCAGATCGGTCGTCGCCCAGGTCAACAAGGACCACGCCAGGTGCTGGAGTCCCTGGACATCTGGTGGCAAGTGGGCTACAGGACTCAGGATCTTCAGTTGAGCAACCGGGACTGGAGACTGCAAGGTTACTGGAAGAAACGTCACTTAACCGGAAAAAATATAAATGCCAACAAGGAAATAATGATCTGCTATTACAAGTCTAGTCCAACTAGAAGAGGTTATTTAAAAAGAATGTACCAAATCTGGAAAGAGAAGCATCCAGATACAGAAATAACAGAACAAAGGCTAGCAGACCAGAGAAGATTCATAATAAGAAATAAAGTATTCACAGGAGTTGAGCTGGAAGAACTGCAAAGAGCAACACAGGCTCAAGATATGGAAGAAGAATTACCACCAACTGAAGCAGTTGCTCAGGCACAGGTGGAGGAGGTGTTGGAAATCAAGGATGCAACTGTTGCTGAACTGTTTCAAAATCAAAACCAGGCAACCTCCCCTTTGCCTTCACCTCAAAAACCTGAATGCCGTTTAACAGAAAAGCAAGAACTAAAGCAAAAAATAACTGAGCACATGAACCAAACAACCACCAGGGTTCGACTTCCAGCTCTAAAAACAGTTGCCAAAAAACAACTTGCTCAGGCATTAAAAGATGTCAGTGCTGCACTTACAGAAATAACAACCAAGAATTTGCAAGAAACAAACCAACTAATGTACAGTGCAGCAACAATAACAACACAAGAGCTTGGATATAAGATCAATGGGCCTGTAAAAAAAGAAAGCAGTACATCACCTAAATGGAAGGTTAGATTAGAAAATAAAATCTCCAGGCTTAGATCAGATGCTAGTAAATTGAAAGATATGAAAGACAAGAAGCTGAAGAATGAAAACACCAAACAGTATCTGATCCAAAAATACCACCTAGATTCAAGGAAAATTAGAGAAGTCCTGGAAATAATAAAGCAGCAAATAGCAGCAGTGTCAAAGCAGATTAGCAGATACGAAGCCAGAATTACATAACACAGGCAGAATCACCAATTCCAGTCGAATCAGAGACGTTTCTACCAAAGCATAGGAGAAACTGCAAGAAACATAGAAACACCAAATAAAGAAGAAACAGTGAAATTCTGGGGGAAATTATGGGACAATCCAATAGATTATAATAAAAAAGCAGGCTGGGTGAAAGAGGTTGAAAAATGTAACCAACAAATGCAAGATCTAATAATAACACCAGAATTAATAACTCAGAGCAAAGAAAATTAAAAATTGGACTGCACCAGGCGATGATGAACTGCATGGCTTTTAGCTTAAACACCTAACAAGCCTTCATAAACAATTATCAAAACAGTTCAATCACATTTTGCAAGGAGGTGATATTGAACAATGGCTAACAACTGGGAAAACTCATCCCATAATGAAAGACCCAGCAATAGGTACAGTTCCAAGTAATTATAGACCGATAACCTGCCTGCCAACCATGTTCAAATTATTAACTGGAATAATAGCAGATGAAGTAATGCAACACTTATTAACTAATATGCAGCTTCCAGTTGAACAGAAAGGAAATTGCCGGAACACCAGAGGCACAAAAGACCAGCTGCTGATTGACAAAATGATTTTAGAAAATTGCAAGAGAAGAAAAACCAATCTAAGTGTTGCATTGATTGACTGCAAGAAAGCCTTCGACTCATTGCCTCACACATGGATACTAAAATGTTTAGAAACAACTGGTGTCAGCAAAAACATTCAGATATTTATTAAAAAAGCAATGAGCATGAGGAGTACACAGTGAACAATCAATGGTGAGACACTTGGACAGGTTAGCATTAGAAGAGGTATTTTCCAAGTGGACTCACTATCCCCTCTGTTGTTTGTAATCACCATGACTCCACTTTCACAAATACTAAACAAAAAAGGCCTCGGATACCAAACATCTAAAACATCAAGTCAAATCAACCATCTGCTGTACATGGACGGTCTGAAGTTGTATGGAAAGTCCCAGTCAGAAATCGAATCACCGCTAAACACTGTCCATATATTCAGTAGTGATATAGCAATGGAGTTTGGACTAGACAAGTGTGCTGCATTAATAATGAACAGAGGGAAAATAACAAAAACAGAAGGAATAGAACTGCCCAATGGAAGCAAGATCAAGAACCTGGAAGAGAAAGAACCTTACAAATACTTGGGCATTCTCCAGGCTGATAACATTGCACACACTGAAGTTAAAAGAAAAATAGGAGGTGAATACATCAGGAGAGTTAGAAAAATCCTCAAGTCCAAACTCAATGGTGGGAACACCATACAAGCCATAAACACCTGGGCTATACCTGTTATCAGATGCACTGCAGGAATAATAGACTGGACCCAGGCAGAGCTAGAGATGCTAGATCGTAAGACCAGAAAAATCATGACCATCAATCATCACCCCCGCAGTGATATCGATAGGCTTTACCTCCCTCGCAGCTCAGGTGGAAAAGGAATGTTGCAAGTCCATCAAACAGTAGAGGAGGAGAAAAGAGGCCTTGAAGAATATATAAAGGACAGTGAAGAAGATACACTTCAACTGTTCAATAATGAGAAACTATTCAACAGCAATGAAACAAAGCAGGCCTACAAGAAAGAACAAGTCAAGAACTGAGCAGAAAAATGGAGACAGAAGCCACTGCATGGTCAATATTTGCACAATATAAGTGGAAAATCAAACATCACCAAGACCCAGCAATGGCTTAATAATGGCAACTTGAAGAAAGAAACAGAGGGTTTAATACTGACTGCACAAGAACAAGCACTAAGAACAAATGAAATAAGAGCAAAAGTAGAAAAGTCAACAACAAACAGCAAGTGCCGCCTTTGTAAAGAAGCAGATGAAACCGTGGACCACCTAATCAGCGGTTATAAAAAGATCGCACAGACTGACTACAAAAAAGACATGACAAGGTAGCAGGGATGATACAATGGAACATCTGCAAAAAATACAAGCTACCTGTAGCCAAAAATTGGTGGGACCATAAAATTGAAATAAGTTGTAGAAAATGAAGATGCAAAAATATTATGGGACTTCCGACTACAAACAGACAAACATCTGCCACACAGTACACCAGATATAACTGTAGTCGAGAAGAAAGAAAAACAAGTTAAAATAATCCATAGCAATACCAGGGGATAGCAGAATAGAAGAAAAAGAAATTTAAAAAAGAACAAAATACAAAGATCTACACACTGAAATTGAAAGGCTGTGGCAGAAGAAGTCCAAAATAATCCCAATGGTAATTGGCGCCCTAGGTGCAATTCCAAAACAACTTGAAGAGCACCTCAACAGCATAGGGGCCACAGAAATCACCATCAGCCAATTACAAAAAGCAGCTTTACTGGGAACAGCCTATATTCTGCGATGATATCTATAATAATAACAGCAACAACACTGATAATAAAATTCAGCCATCCCAGGTCCTTGGGAAGGACTCGATGTCTGGATAAAACAAACCAGTCAATAACACCTGTCTGACTGTGTAAACAACAACAACAACATCAACAACAACAACAACAACATTTTGTGATGATTTCTATAGTAATAACAACAATGTTGATAATAAAATTCAGACATCTCAGTTCCTTGGGAAGGACCCGATGTCTGGATAAAACAAACCAGTCAAAAACACCTGTCTGACTGTGTAAACAAGAAATCATCATCATCACCATCATTTTTAAGTCCTTCTGTTTATTCAGTGGACTGCCCCTATTCTGTCTGTATATTTTGACAATATGACAAATACAGTGCATGGGCCACTGGCAATACTATTCTCTGCCTGAGCCTTTTGTCCGAGGCTTAATTGGCACGTAGGCCTTGGAAGCAGAGGCAACATACCTGTGGGCAGTTCCAGCAGAATCAGGTGTGTTACCACTTTTTCAATGACTGTAGCCATAAGCAAATATTCAAATTGATATTATATATACCCACTGGCAAGAGAACACCTCTTCCTATTTTTTTTGTACTATATGATGCATATACTATACATCTTTTTACAAAGACCCTAAATATTATAGTATCTCCAATATGCAAAATAAATTGATAACAGAATCATAAATGATGTCCCAAAATTCTGATTCCATTACCAATGTATTTTGCACATTTCAGATACTATCTATAATATTTAAGGGTTTTCTAAAAATATGGCCTTATAATAGGAGGAGTTCTCTTGCCAGTGGGTATACAAAAGAGCAACTTGGAAATTTGCTTATGGCCAGGAGTGTAGCAATGGGAGAGTTGGCCTATGTTCACTACATGGACAGCCTCCCCTCCCCCACGGTAAGCACACACACACACAGTACGCCCATGCACCCCACTCACACAGCTTCACCCATCCTCCTTCCATTGGCTGGACGCCCAGACAATGGAAGGAGGTTGGGCAGGGCCAGGCAATGGGTTGCATGCATGCTCTCTTTTTATCAGCCAGTCTTCTGGCCCATGGAAGGAGAATGTGCAAAGTGGGGGCAGCTACCAAAGCAGGTGGCTGGTGGCAGCAGTGGTGGCAGCCCTGGCTGGGGAGGGGGAGCTTAGTGTCTCCTACGGACCATGGTTCCCTCATGCAGGGCATGATGGGTTCTTTCAACCCGTCCACTCTGTTACGGCTCCACCCCTGTTTCCATGTCTATAGTCATGAAAAAGTGGTTACTCCTGATTCCGTTAGCCTTGGAATTGCTGCTGTAATGACTGAGATGATTCTCTGCTTTGCTCCCTCTCCTTCTTAGAGGGCTATCACTCCACCCTGCTGAAATGCAAAATGCCTCAAGGATCTGAGACGTCTTCCAAGCTCCTTTGAACTCAGCAATCCAAAACTGGAGTTGGCATCTCCCAACCCCACCCCACCAGGGTGCCTACACTTTTGAAAGCTTCATGAGAAACAGAATTTCAGCAAGAGATTCAGTGATCGCCCATCATTGTATTTGCATGCTAAAAACAAAAACAAAAACCCACGGCCTGCTGAATTTTTGCTTGACACACAGCTTTAAGAAATGCAGGAGCTCTGCAAAGAAAAAGTTGGCAACCTCCATAAAATTGGGACACCAGCAGAATGGCATAGAGTTATGCCAACTCTAGTTTCAAATCTACCTGCTTGATGGCAGTTCAGTGGTCTCGGAAGAAATTAAATGTAAATGATTATAGGACTGCCTGATAAAGATGTTTTATTGTAATGTCCTCAATAAAGAAGAGGTCAAAGGTTGCCATTTAAAAACAACAACTAACCCTGCTCTTGTGCCTTGAACAGCAGCCTGAATCACCTTCCGCTACAAAATGGTTAAAGGTGCTGGAACAGGGCCAGTAAAACCACAGGTGAAGTCTCCACAAACACTTTATCTCTATTCCAGGAGAAAAATTCACCTGCTAATTGTCTGCATGTCTATTTGCTGTTCAAGGAAGACATGCAGGGCCAGTAACATGTTGGCCAGGGGGTTAGCAATGGCAGCTTCCCTGCTGGGGGAAACATTATTATTATTTGGAATATTTTTATTCCACTTTTCAACAATAAGCTCACAAAGCAGCTCCTATAATAGAAAAATGGAAAAAGAAGTTCTCTATCTCAAAATGGGTTTACAACCTAAAGATTTTTAAAAGACACAAAAGAGATAGCAGAGATTTCTAGCCACTGGGGAAAAACTATGTTGAGTTAGAGACAGCTGCTCTTCTTCAGTTAAATAGAAGAGAACAATATTACTATTTATATACAGTTTTTGAATAGAAGAAGTTTCCAAAGTAGTGGTGGAGGTGGAGGTCACTGGAGGGATGCTGGGCTTGGCTTGTATATGGACAGTTGCTCTCCCCCCTGCTTAATATAAAGAGAATAACTGCTTGAAAGATGCCTCTTTGCCCCGTTAGCAGGGGCCTCTTTCCATATTGGGGGCAAAAGGTTAACTCCCCCATCACAGCCCTGATCCAGGATAGGGTCCCCTACAGCTACTCTTTATGAAATAATATACAATACACCTGGTCGGATGATGTGGTTAAAGTCGCATCTGGCCTGTTGGAGAACTGCATCCTTGGAGCAGGGGCATAGGGGACAAGTGCCCGGGGCCTTCAAGTGTCCGCAGACTGCCTGGCTGTCACTGCTTTCCTTGCCCCAGCTGCTACTCTCTGAAGAAACTGAGCTGGCAAAGAGGAGCTACCCCATCTCAGGGCGAACAGGCTTCCCCTTTTAAGCAGCCTGTTCTCCTGGCATCAGGGTAGTCCTGTGTCACCGAACCAGGCTAGGTTGGCCCGGTGAAATCATCAGGCCACACTGCCTGGCTTGGCAGCTCTCTGGTTCCGCAGCGAAGGCAGGCAGTAGCAACAGTGTGGTGGCAGTGGGGTGGGCCACAAAGCAGGTAGGTGACGGTAAGGTGGACCATCCACAGATCTTGCCCAGGGCTGCCTCCAACCTTGCTACGCCCCTTCTCTGGAGTCAAAGGGCTGGCATGAGCAGGGGCGTAGCAAGGTTGGAGTGGGCCCAGAGACAAGATTTTAAAATGCCCGCCCCCCGCCCACTGAAGCTCAGCTCATGAAGTAAAGAAATCTTAAATGAGGCTGAAGAGTGGTAACAAAAAGCATATGTGTGTATATATATATCTCTCCTATGTGCCACAATAGAACATCATCCTAAATTATTTTGAAAAATGTTTTGTAAATTGTGGACGATGCAAGTCATTTAATGGTACTGGAGAAAGACATGCTGTTCTGGTAGCTCCAGGTCTTAACACTTACATCAGTTTCAGAGGATGAATGCAACTGAAGGAAGCCTGGGCGGGTGCGCGGCTGGGGGAGTCAGTCATGTGACTTGCCTCAGGGGGGGCAAGGCAGTGGGCCCCCAGACAACTCTCTCCCCTTGCCCTATGATAGTTACGCCCCTGAGCATGGGCTCATGGCAAAGGAAGTAATGTTGCTGGTGCTTCCCTCTTAGATAATGTATTTACTCGAAAGGAAGAGGGCTCTGAATTTAGCCCCCAAGGTCCCTAGTTTCTGGCATCACCCCCACCCACCCCAGCCTCTAGCATCAAAGAACCTGGAGGTAAACCTAGTTTTTTTCCATTTCAGGTAAATGTGGCGTTTATAAAAAGGCTTATGGTTTTAATTGGTGCACTGCTCTGGCTACACAATAGTGAATAACATCCCGAGCAGATTGCTCTCAGCCAACCAGCTCAAGTTATAATTATAGGTCAAAAGTCACATTGGCCAGGTATATTTATTGACAGTTATCTCAGCAATCTTTAACCTCTCATGGCAAAAGATCTTCAGTGAAAAACAGGAAACAAAGAAAGGCTGGGCATTAAAGCGTCATGACTCAACTGAACCCGAGCCAGGTTCAGCCGTTGACTTTCCAACAGCACAATCTGAAGCATGTTTACTCAGAAGTAAGACCCGTTCAGTGCAATGAAACTTACACCATTGTGAGTGTGTTTAAGAACGCAGCCTCACTTGTTTTTCCTATGTTCTCTTGGTGAGAAAAGGTGCATCATATCCATTTCTTATTTTGTTTTATTTAGATTATTTATGTACCGCTTTGCAACAAAAGGTTTGCAAAGTGGTTTACACAGCAGAGAAATGGTGTTGGGGGGTGGGATTCCCTGTATGAAAGGGGCTCACAATCTTTTAAAGAGGCAAGAAAGATACCAACTGGATGGGATGTTTTGCTGGGTCCAACAGAGACAGTTACTCTTCCACTGTCAAATATAAGAGAATCACTATTTGAAAGGCGTCTCTTATATTTGCCCTGATAGCAGGGGGAATTAGCAGGGACATTTCTTGCCCTGGCACCTGGGCAAGCAGCAGCATATCTTCTAGGACAATTACATTTCTGATGACCCCACCTATAAGAGCCGATTAGGCTCTGTCTCATTGACGCTCATAGGTCAGAATCATAAACCAGAATGCCTGTCTTGGGGAGACTTCTTTACACAATTTTGCACGAGTGCAGAGACAGGCATAGGGAGGGCACTTTTAAGGAAGAATAGCTTTGCAGCGATGGCCTCATGCATGAATGAGTTGCTGCCATCTTCTGACTCTCTGTGAGATCTGCAAATTAAACAGAAAATTTCCAAATCTTGTAATAGTCTCGCATAAAATTGCAGCGAAGACAAAACACACATACACACAGTCAGTTTTAAAATGTCTTAGTTGATTACTCATATGCGTGTTAGTCTACTTAGGAACATAGGAAGCTGCCATATACTGAGTCAGACCATTGGTCTATCTAGCTCAGTATTGTCTACACAGATAGGCAGTGGCTTCTCCAAGGTTGCAGGCAGGAATCTCTCTCAGCCCTATCTTGGAGATGCTGCCAGGGAGGGAACCTGGAACCTTCTGCTCTTCCCAGAGCGGCTCCATCCCCTGAGGGGAATATCTTGCAGAATATCACACTTCAAGTCTCCCTTTCATATGCAACCAGGGCGGACCCAGCTTAGCAAAGGGGACAAGTCATGCTTGCTACCACAAGACCAGCTCTCGTCTCCTTATTAATCAATATCTATCTATCTATCTATCTATCTATCTATCTATCTATCTATCTATCTATCTATCTATCTATCTATCATATTTTTATACCACCTGATATGTACATCTCTAGGCGGTGTACAAATTTTAATAATAAAAACCACAGGTTCTCTTCTTGCATTATGCATGCAAGAAAAACAATCTTTTCTTTAAAGCATGATTTCTTTGGTTTCTCAGTGATGCATACATGGGCCACAGCAGGTAATTTCTTAGCAAAGGTGTCCCCCCTTTTTTCTCACATAAGAAGATGCAGATAATAAACGCACTTAGCAGGCAGGCTTCCAGGCAGGCGGTCAAATGGTTAAGCCTCCTTTTGTTCAGTCAGCAAAATTGTAGCACCTGACTTTACAATTTGCTGCCAACCCTGCCAAATATTAATGATATGCATGTAAGGTTTAATTAAGACTATGCCACAGTTTTTGCCAGAGGTAACCACAAGACACTGAGTTATTACAAATGAACGTATTTATGCACATGTAGTTTATTTTCCTATTTCTGTGTTTCTTATATGTAGTTGCCTCTACTGCATTCTGCATTGGTATCACCTGCTAAAGGACAATGTACCAACCAAGTAAAATTCACAGAGGCACTGAGCGAAATTAAGAAGTGAATTTGGTTCTTCTGTGATCCCAGCCGTGAAGTGTCTTGGCCACATAAGCCTAGCTGGACTGTATGCTGGGGCAGATTATGGTGTGCTGAGGCCCTAAGTGATGTCAAGCTTCAAAGTCTCTATAGCATTACAAAATGGGTTGGAAGTCCCAACCCGGCACATCACTCATCCTCCACCCCGCCACGCTGCTCATGGTTACAGCAGCATTTTGCTGAAGGGTCTTTTGAGGAGTCAAATGCTGCCTCTAACCATGATAGATAGATAGATAGAGCCAGCGTGGTGTAGTGGTTAGGGTGCTGGACTAGGACCGGGGAGACCTGAGTTCAAATCCCCCATTCAGCCATGAGACTCGCTGGGTGACTCTGGGCCAGTCACTTCTCTCTCAGCCTAACCTACTTCACAGGGTTGTTGTGAAAGAGAAACTCAAGTATGTAGTACACCGCTCTGGGCTCCTTGGAGGAAGAGCGGGATATAAATGTAAAAAAATGTAAAATACATAGTGGGCAGTGGACTAAACCAGGCCCCCTGGTCTAATAAAATCTCAATATAGGGGACAGTTATTTCAGCATATAGTAATAGTGATGATGATGATAATAATAATAATAATAATATTTTTATATACTCCAAAAGTGGTTTATATAGAGAAATAGAAAGAAAGAAAGAAAGAAAGAAAGAAAGAAAGAAAGAAAGATGGATGGATCCCTGTCCCCAAAGGGCTCACAGTAAAAAATAAAAGATAGACACCAGAGCAACAGCCACTGAAGGGATGCTGTGCTGGGGATGGATAGGGCCAGTTGCTCTTCCCCGGCTCCATAAAGAAAATCACCACTTTAAAAAGGTGTCTCTTTGCTCAGTTAGCAAACTCCATATGATAAATAACTGTGTGGCCACATACATGCAATTTTGTCCTTATCGGAACAATAATGACTGTTTTAGAGTCTTTCCCCCCCATCTCCTTTATTTTTCCAACCAATTATGTAAAACTGGAAATTCAGTTATTTGAGGGGAGTCAGAGATCCCTCATAATGTGAGGCCCTAAGCTGTCGCTCACTGAGCTGGTGCCGAAATCCAGCACTGATTCTCCATATTGGACAGATCGATTCTGTGGCGTAAACAGAGTTGACTCGACCTGCATGGGACAAATAGTGTGAGCCAGAGGGCACGACACCCAGCTTTCATTGTAGATTCTACTGCAGTCTGGAAAAACTCATTCCGGGCCAAGCTTTTTGAAAACTTGGCTGGCAGATGGCCCCTTTAGCAGGTGATCCCAATGCAAAATATACAGTACCACTTTGCAGATTCTGGAACGGAGCCATTGCATTGAAACGCAAGCAGGAAGAGGCGCTCAGCCCTGGTTGTATGCATTCTTTCCATATTTCTTCTTTAAGTTGTGCCCCAAGCCTGAGATAACTTCCATCTCATTCAGCTACCCAGTGGGGAGCTCAGTATCATCCAAACGGCTCCTAGCACACCCATGTAGCCTAAAGGAAGAGTGGCTCATAATAAAGCCAGTTTAGCCCCACTGGCTGCAGCAGATACCAGTGAGAGGAAAGAGCACATCTAGGCGTCAGGTGCCAATGTCAGTGCAGACTCCTGGCTCTTCTCTTACAGTCAGTAGTAGGGAATTGAGTTGAAGCTGGCAAGGGAGGAACTGGCAATATACAAGGCACTCACTGAAGCTGCAAATACATTTTGTAAGCATGTTTGAGGGTTTTTGTTTTGCTGTGGGTTTGCAGCATTGCACAGCTGAGTTGGAGAGGAGCAGCCTTCATGCCTTAGGACTGGACAAACTGGACTCTTCCCACACTTCGCACCATTAATGTATCCATGTGCCATGGAAGTAGACCATAAGAGAACTGGGAGATATAAATAGGTATTGCTGGCAGCCTTGAGCTTTATATAGGTGTTCCTATCAGCGTCTCTTGCTTATTATACTTACACTCTGCTCTAGCGTCATAAGAACATAAGAACAGCCCTGCTGGATCAGGCTCAAGGCCCATCTAGTCCAGCATCCTGTTTCACACAGTGGCCCACCAGGTGCCGCTGGAAGCCTACAGGAAGGAGTTGAGGGCATGCCCTCTCTCTGTCCTGCTGTTACTCCCCTGCAACTGGTACTCGGAGGCATCCTGCCTTTGAGGCTGGAGGTGGCCCACAGCCCTCCGACTGGTAGCCATTGATAGACCTCTCCTCCATGAAGTTATCCAAGCCCCTCTTAAAGCCATCCAGGTTGTTGGCTGTCACCACATCTTGTGGCAGGGAATTCCACAAGTGGATTATGCGTTATGTGAAACAGTACCTCTCCGTTTGCTGGTCCTAAATTTCCTGGCAACCCATTTCATGGGATGACCCCTGGTTCTAGTGTTATGTGAGAGGGAGAAGAATTTCTCTCTATCCACGTTCTCCACACCATGCATGATTTTATAGACCTCTATCATGTCTTCCCACAGTCATCTTTTTCCAAACTAAATAGCCCCAGGTGTTGTAGCCTTGCCTCATAAGGAAGGTGCTCTAGGCCCCTGATCATCTTGGTTGCCCTCTTCTGCACCTTCTCCAGTTCTACAATGTCATTTTTTACATGTGGTGACCAGAATTGTACACAGTACTCCAGATGTGGCTGCACCATCGTTTTGTATAAGGGCATTATAATATTAGCAGTTTTATTTTCAATCCCCTTCCTAATGATCCCTAGCATGGAATTGGCCTTTTTTACAGCTGCCGCACATTGAGTCAACACTTTCAATAAGCTGTCCACAAACATCAAGGCTCATCAGGAGAGGGCGGGCAGTGGGGAAACAACCTGCCCAGTGAGCAAGAGGTTATCAGTTCGAATCCCCGCTGGTATGTTTCCCAGACTATGGGAAACACCTGTATCAGGCAGCAGCAATATAGGAAGATGCTGAAAGGCATCATCTCATACTGTGTGGGAGATGGCAATGTTAAACTCCTCCTGAGACAACCACAGAGCTTTGTGGTTGCCAGGAGTCGACACCAACTCGACGGTGCAACTTTACTTTACTGCAAGAGGATGAAGATGGGAGCTATGTGTGAACAGCTTTCTTATTTAGTCAAAGCACAGATTTTCTTACCTAGTGAAGTATCTGGCAGCATTCATCACCTTCAATAATGTATTTACCATTACTCTGGTCTCCATATGAACTACCACCCTCTGCAAGTTCCAGCCTCCAAGAGTATAAGTCATTTTCATGCTTGGAAGTTAAATAAAGCCTTTGAAAACAGGAGAGGAGAGCTGGTCTTGTGGTAGCAAGCATGACTTGTCCTCATAGCTAAGCAGGGTCTGCCCTGGTTGCATCTGAATGGGAGACTTGATGTGTGAGCACTGCAAGATATTCCCCTCAGGGGATGGAGCCGCTCTGGGAAGAGCAGAAGGTTCCAAGTTCCCTCCCTGGCTTCTCCAAGATAGGGCTGAGAGAGATTCCTGCCTGCAACCTTGGAGAAGCCGCTGCCAGTCTGTGAAGACAATACTGAGCTACATAGACCAATGGTCTGACTCAGTATATGGCAGTTTCCTATGTTCCTATGTTCCTAAAACCAGTTGCATATTGATATTTTTCTTGAGTTGAACACTTAGTGACTTCTCAGGGAGGTCAAGAAATGTGGATCTCCAGATGTTATTGGACTACAACTCCCAACATCCCCAACTGCAATGGCCTTGTACAATGGAAAGAGTTGTACAGTGCTCCTTACATTGCTTCCAATGGAAGGAGTGCGGCAGAACTGCCTGGAAGCAGGTTTAAGTCATTCTGCAGCAGACTTGTTGCACTCTGTACATGTACAGAGTCTAACAAATACAAATTGCCCTTCAAGTTGCACAGCAGCTCCAGTGGGTCCCTTTGACCATAGTAGCTGAGGATGATGGGAGTAGTAGTCCAACAACGTTTGATGACCCAAGTTTGAGAACCCCTGGGTTAACCCCTTCCCTTTAAGAACAAAATTTATTTATTTTATTTATTCTATTTCTATACCGCCCTTCCAAAAATGGCTCAGGGCAGTTTACACAGAGAAATAATAAATAAATAAGATGGCTCCCTGTCCTCAAAGCATTCACAATTTAAAAATAAACACAAGATAGACACCAGCCACAGTCACTGGAGGTACTGTGCTGGGGGCGGGTAGGGCCAGTTACTCTCCCCCTGCTAAATAAAAGAGAATCACCACATGAAAAGGTGCCTCTTTGCCAAGTTAGCAGGGGTACAAAAGAAAATAAGAACAGCCCAGCTGGATCAGGTCCAAGGCCCATCCAGTCCAGCATTTCACAGTGGCCCACCAGATGGCCCTGGGAAGCACGCCAACAAGAGCTGAAGGCAGGCCCTCTCTCCTGCTGTGACTCTCCCACAACTGATCCTGATACAGACTACTGATTCAGACTGCAAACTGTGGTCCTGATTCAGACCGTCAACCCACAGGTGCTTTTTGCAGGGAAAAAACATTGCAGATTTCCAATCCCAGATGTCCTCCTAACCTATAGTTGGACTTTCCGACTGGGACAATTGTCCCTTCCTAATGATCGGATCATCCTTCCCTCGGGTATCTGTGAATAGGGTCGTCAGCAACAGCAGCAAAGCTGCTGGTCTTGCTCCAGTGCTTTTAACAAGAGCCTGATACATGCAAATTAAGCTGGCAAAGGTTGAGAACCCCTGATCTACGAAAAAGATGGAATTTCAGCAGGTGCAGGCTTCCTCACTTTTCTAGCACCATGCCAAGATGATCTGCCAAACGCCCCTCTGCCATGCAACTATTAAAGAGATGTAAGAGCCTCATCCTCAGTTGCATCTGGTCACCCCCACTGAGCCCTGGCGTCACACTCAGCTCCTGGTATGAGTTCCAGGATGCTAGGTGCTAATGAAAACTCTGCCATTTGGGGCAGACAGGTGAGATTTCCATCAACGGTGCCATTCTTTTAAAAAGTTAGAAACTGCTGCTCTAGTGGTAAAAACCAGGCATGTCTCGTTTTGAGGCTGCCGAGGAGCTTTTAAGCAGGGAGTCCTAAAGAATGGTTCGATTCCCAGAATGTCTGAGAGGCTGTGTTTCTAGCAGTGGAGATATGTTAAAAGATAAGAAGGCAGACCGGGGATGGGGCCTTAGCTCAGTGGTAGAGCATCTGCTTTGCATGCAGAAGGTCACAGGTTCAATTCCTGGCATCTCCAGATAGGGCTGGGAAAGGCTTCTATCTGAAGCCCTGGGGGTAAAGGTAAAGTGTGCCGTCAAGTCGATTTCGACTCCTGGCGCTCACAGAGCCCTGTGGTCGTCCTTGATAGAATACAGGAGGGGTTTACCATTGCCATCTCCCACGCAGTGTGAGATGATGCCTTTCAGCACCTTCCTATATCGCTGCTGCCCAATATAGGTGTTTCCCATAGTCTGGGAAACATACCAGCGGGGATTCGAACCGGCAACCTTCTGCGACTGCTTGTTAGTCAAGCATTTCCCCGCTGTGCCACTTCTAGACAACACTGAACCAGGAACACAGGAAGCTGCCTTATACTAAGTCAGGCCATAGGTCCATCTAGCTCAATACTGTCTGCACTGCCTGGCAGTGGCTCTCCAAGGTCTCAGGAAGGATCCTCTCCCAGCCATAGTTGGAGATGCCCGGGAATGAATTTGGGACCTTCTGCATGCATGCAGATGTTTTTCCACTGAGCGACAGCCCCATCTCCCAAGGCAGGGGTATCAGAGTGCAGCCCTCCTGCAGATTTTGACCTACAACTCCCATCATTCCTGGCTACTGGCCACTGTGACTGGGGATGATGGGAACTATAGGCCAACAGCAACTGGAAAGCCACACACCTGCTCTAAGGGGAATATCTTACAGCAGACATCTCTCACATTAGTTACCAATTCAAACGCAAACCGGAGCAGACCCTGCTTAGGCAAGGGAGACAATTCATGCTTGCTATCACAAGACCAGTTTTCCTCCCCAAGGACCAAGAGATATTTTGCACTAGGTACCATCTAAAGCAGGGGTGGCCAATTTGAGGTTTGCCAGCTGCTGTTGGACTACAATGCACATCATCCCCATAAGTCTTCTCCACAGCATCTTCGGGGGGGGATTTTGGCTCAGGGCCATGGTTCAAGGAGAAAGGGTTACCCCCCCCCCATGTGGCCACCCTGTGGCCCCAATCCAAATTCCTCCTCTGTAGCTGCATTCTGAAAAAGACACCTGGAGTTGCAATCACAAAACTTGATTGTACCCACTTTCACATAACTAGGTAGTTAGTGGAAGGGCTGTAACTTAGGCATATGCCGAACATTTTGAGGTCAAAACCTTCCGACTCGAAATGGGCCGTTTCGAGTTCAAAACAGAACACCCTTCAAATGAAGAGCCTGTTTCAAGCTCGGAATGGAATTATCCTCTTCCAAGTCAGAATGTTTCGAATGCCATTTTGGAATCTTGGTGAGGGGTGGAGGTGGTGGTGGGGCGGTACCTTTAAAAATCATTACCTGGATACTGCTCACACCTGTGAACAGCGGCGTCCTGCCCAGCATCTTGAACCAAGACTGCCTGCCTACAGCACTCTTCTGGCCTCTGCGCATGCATGGCAGCCATTTGCATGGTCAGCACCACCACAAAAATGGCTGCCATGTATGTGCAGAAGTCAGAAGAGCACCGTGGACAGGGCAGTTTCAGCGCAAGATCCTGGGCGGGATGCCACTGCTCGCGGGGGTTTGCAGGTGTGAGTGGTAACCGGGTAATGATTTTTAAAGGTATATCCCACCACCCCTCACCAGGAGTCCAAAATGGCATTCAGAACACTCGAAACGTTCTGAGTTCATTCCGTCAGAACAACCAGTTCGAATGTTCCAGGCATTTGCATTCTTTTCAGAACAGAACACAAATCCCATTCCATGCTATTCCCTACTGTAGCTTAGTGGTAGTGCATGATGTGTGGAAATTCCCAGTCCCAGTCCCCAGCACCCCCAGTTAAAAGAATCAAGTAGATTGCACCTGATTAGGACCTGCCTGAGATCATAAGAACATAAGAACAGCCCTGCTGGATCAGGCCCAAGGCCCATCTAGTCCAGCATCCTGTTTCGCACAGTGGCCCACCAGATGCCGCTGGAAGCCACAGACAGGCGTTGAGGGCGTGCCCTCTCTCCTGCCATTACTTCCCTGCAACTGGTACTGATCCTGGTGAGCCCCTGCCAGTCAGAAAATCATAAGTGGCCATGTTGGTCCAGTAGAAGAAAAATCTGCAACCCAATGCTAGCAATTTCAGTGCAGGCGGCAGGAGAGGTTGTTTCATGAGGCAAGGTGATGCAGTTGCTTCAGGCGACAGATTTTGGAGACATCAGCCGGGCAGCTAACCATGGAGCAGCTCTTCAGGACTGATCTGACCCTTGCACTCCTTACACTCTTTGCAAAGTTTGCGAGAAGCATCAGGAGAGACTATGAGGCTGCAAGCAATCTTCTCTCTTCCCCCACCCTCCACATCATTTTCAAAACTTACAAAGGTAATTGGAGCAAAGTAGCATTTTGCCACCTATCCCCAGACACTGCAGTACCTTGGACCACCCCTGATGGGCAGCACTGAGCTAGTTGGCCTAATGGTATAAGGTGGCTCCATATTGCCTCCAGACTGTCACCTATTGCAGGGGACTTCATGTTTACCAGCTGCATCTTCTCTCTCTCTTTTCCAATTGTCCCCCCTTTCCCTTGAACATCTAGTCTGACAAAGAATGCTGTGTAACTCAAAAACTGGCTCCCCAATTTGTGACATTCAGCTGGCCCCTAAGAAACATATTATGCTACTGCTGCTATTTGGCTTTTATCTAATAGACTGACCCAGCTGCCTGCCGTCTTTTGCTGCAGAGCTGTGAGCTTCTTCTCCTAGAGCCCCCAGTCCCCAGGAGACACTGTAAATAATTAGAATTTGCTGCTGAAACATAAAAATGATAACTGCCCCTACTTATTTATTTGCCTCTCTTGTGCTATTAGCCTGAAGAGCTAACTCGTGGCTTGGCATCTTCCCCGTAATGGATCCTGCTGTGCTGGTAACCAGGACTTCTGAAGGCAGCTTCTTGCTTGATGAGGAACATTTAGCGGCCCCTGGGAATTTGATTTCCACCTGCCCAAGCTGTTTGCCCTCTGCTGACATATCACCTTCCTGTAGTTAGCAAGATTCTTTTTTTTTTTATTAAGCAAATCAAATATCTATTGGGCATTTAAAAAAAAAGAAAGCTGATCTTTATTATTTAACCAATATGGGTTGCCAACCAGCAACGGTATGCTTTTAATAGCAGCTCATTGTGGAGACATTAGGAGATTACGCTTATCTTTGTCCTGTGAAAAGGCTTATTTCCTTATTTCTGCACATCAAGCTGGTCTTAAGGGCACAAGAGCAAGCCAGGCATGTCTTTCCTGGTCAGCTGGCAACCCTAGTAGGTATGCTTTATTTTGGAACTAAATGACACTCACAAGATCTCTCTGTTTTAATCTGTGGAATAAAATAGAGATATTCTTGTGAGTGTCACTAATGACACTCTAGTCTAGTGAGTAACATAATCTATAATATCATTATTCTGATGGCGAGGATCACCGCCTGTATGATTCCTGCCCCCACTCACTGCATACACATTATTGCACAAACAATAGCCATTCCTGTGCAGGTTTCTGAAGTAGGAACTATGACTACTATTTATAGCAAGTACTGGTAGACCGACCATAACAGTTTCCTTGCAGACAAATGAATTACAGATGTTTAATAGATGATCTGGGTGATTTGGTTACATACCTTATTCCTGTTTAAACAGGACACCGTTTTTCCAGTTCAATTTCTCCCACTTCAGCTGAAGTTCACTTCAGCACTTCTAATATGCAACACAGAGATAGATCCTCCATTGCTTCTGTTATCTTTTATAAGTTTGAAATGCTCTTTCCATACAATTTTTTCTATGCTTTTGCATAGATGCATTATCTATTCATTTTCACATTTATGTCACGTTCTTCCTCCAAGGAGCCCAGCATGATGTACACAGTTATCTTTATCTCCACAACAACCTTGTGAGGCAAGATAGGCTGAGAGAGAAGTGACTGGTCCAGAGACCCAGTGAGTTTCCTGGCTGAATGGGAATCTATCTATCTATCTATCTATCTATCTATCTATCTATCTATCTATCTATCTATCTATCTATCTATCTGTCTATCTATCTATCTATCCCAAGCAGCAGAAAAATAAAATCAGCATAAACCAAGAGGCAGAAAACTTGCTAAGCATTTAGTCTCATCGGAAAGAGAATCCTCTCCAATGCACCCATGAAATTGGTGCTTATTTCTCCACACAGTGGGATTGCAGGCACATCCTATAAGTACACTTTCTGAGCAAAAGCTAGGGTTGTGGTTAACTTAAAAACCATCTGTTGACAAGCCTTGCTATGCTAGGGCAAAGTACATACTCTGCAGCCTTGTTAAGACTGAAACCTCAGGAAAACTTATAACACTATCTGAACCGTTCCTTTTTTTAAAAAAAAGAAAATAGAAATTTAGGTGCTATCATTTCCCTCAGCCTTTTTCTTTTCTTTTCTTTTTGTTCTAGCTGTCGTCAGTAGTAAGGAAAGGTTTTGTTGGACATAATGTAGAAATAAATGCATGCAGGTTTCACATAAGTATTTGGAAAATATTGTTGCATTCCTCCATCCAGACACTTGGACGGCTTGGATAGCCATCTGAGATTCGGGAGATTTACCTGAAATGAAATCTCTACATTTTTAAGGTTCACCCTCCATTAGTTTTGCCCAAGGAATTCATCAGATTAATCTTGTGTAGACAATTACTTGCATCCCTGACTCCCACCATCTTGACCATAGACGTTTCAAAGTGCTGGTTTCTAGTTTGCCCTAAGATAGCCATTTGTTACTCCTGTCACCCCACCCTGCCATCACGCTTGAGAATGTCCAGTTTCTCCTTGCTACCCTCCAGAAACCATATGCAGGCTCCTAAATCGACTTGACCTGTGCCCTCCTTGTACTGTTGCATGCCTCAGATAGGGAAGTTGCTCAAAACATCAGGAGACTGAGAGAACATTCCAGAGACATTGTCTGAGGCAACTGCTGGATAGTCAGTGGACTAACATTCCCCTTAGTCAGGATGTCAGTCCTTTTCTCTAGGTTTTTGTGTGCTATAGTTAAAAATGCTAAAAATGCTTCTTCAGTTACCAGTGATGGCTCAAAGATGCTTTCTTCGATGAACATTGATGGCTTTTGATGGATGGTAGCTACTAGGACTGTGCACACTAAAAAATGTTAGGTCTGATCCCATCCAACCTGAAACGCAAATTTTTGGGAGGGGCCATCCACCAGAACTGCCAGGTCAGAACTCTGATTATGATGATGATTTCTTGTTTACACAGTGAGACATGTGTTATTGATTGGTTTGTTTTATCCGGACATTGAGTCCTACCTAAGGACCTGGGATGCCAGAATTTTGTTATAAATATTGTTGTTGTTATAGGTATCACCGCAAACTGTAGGCTGTTCACAGTAGAGTTGTTTTTTGTCATTGGCTGATGGTGATTTCTGTGGCCCCTGTAGTGTTGAGGTGCTCTTCAAGATGTTTTGGAATTGCACCTAGGATGCCAATTACTACGGGGATTATTTTGGTCTTCTTCTGCCACAGCCTTTTAATTTCAATTTGTAGATCTTTGTATTTTGTTATTTCTCTCTCTCTCTCTCTCTCTCTCTCTCTCTCTCTTTTGTCTTTTATTCTGCTATCACCTGGTATTGCTATGTTGATTATTTTAACTTGTTTTTCTTTCTTCTCAACTACAGTTATATCTGGTGTATTGTGTGGCAGATGTTTGTCTGTTTGTTCTGTCTTCTCCCCACCCTCCTCCCTTACGTGGGACTATGAGGGAGGCAGAAAAGGGCAGGCATGATGTCCTCTTTGATCCCAGAGCAGAAAAACTATTTACCCTTTAAATCCCAGGCTGTGATGAAAGCCAAGCAGCTTGCCAGCTAGCTCTTCTGCTCTGGGAGCAAAGAGAACGCTGTGTCTGTCCTCTCCTGCCTCCCACATGGTCCCAAGCAAGGAGTGGGAAGAGGGCAGTTGAGGCAGTTCTGACAGGCATGTCAGAACTCCAAAAGAGTTCCACAAGATCAGGGGAGAATTTAGTCGGTGTTCCGACTGTTGGGGGTCCCTCCTGTCATTGCCAAACTGATTCTGATAATGCCCAACAAAGGTCATATCAGTTCCAACATACTTGTCAGGCCTAACATGACACACAGCCCTAGTGGGTACCATGCAGTGCACACAAAAAATAGTGGTCACACAAAAGGCACAAAAATCCTCATTCCATATGATAATGCAGGGTAAGTGCATGATAAAACTCACTTGCAGACTACAAATGATCTTCAAGATGTCAGTCATTTTTAAAAAAATATAGTCTCTGTGAATTAGTAATTCCACCATGCCAAAGAGAAAGGGATGATAGAACTCAGGGTAATCTTTGTGTTTCTCAAAGTTGAGTTGCATCACCTGGTTTATACACACAGCGGAATGAAATGAGAGTAATGGGTCAGAGTCCGGAGATGGCACACTATACCGTTACGGACTAATGTGGGAGATCACATTTTTGTTCTTTTAAAAAGTGACCTGAATGTCAAAAACAAGCACAGCAAGGAGGCTATTTGTCTGTGATGTTTAAGTTTTCTCCTGGCAGGGAGATGTTTTCCCTTTTGAATGGGGGAACATTCAAAAACAGTATCTGCCCACCTACAGTCTGAAGTGGTACCCATTACAGTCTTGTTCAGCTGTATGTATAAACCAAGCCTTGCAAAACAGCTCTCTCAAAAGCATAGCACTTCATCTCCAGGGCTCTTCCCAGAATAGCTGCTCAACAGCAGCAAAATACCTCCGTTCGGGCAAGTCACATTCGAAATGGAAACAGCAGGGGGAGCAGTCTCACGGAAACTAACAACCCCCCAAAACAGCAACTTTCTTACACCGGATATATGATGTCCTAGCTCTATATCACAGCAATTAAATTCGGAACAAGGCATTGGAAAGGTGGACAGCACCCTGCTGTCCGCATAGGGACCGCGGTGTCACAACACAGAAAGTGTGGATGCACACTTCCGAGATACGACGTGACCCTGTTGCAGGGTCCAATCTGGAAAGCGCCCAGGTAGTGTTTCATCTCTATGGAAAAGAATCCAACTTTTTAATGGTATCTCTGCTGACTTTTCTCTTAATGTTCTGTTCCCTATAAATGCTTTTTAATTCTGGGAAGTTTGCACCCCTTGATTCATTAGGAGCAGGGCCTTTGTACGCTTCTATTTGATTATGTATCACACCAACATTTCATCAAAGTGAGATGATACTCCTGGTGGTGATGTATGGCACAAGTGCCCCATCAGTCAGCCATCTCAGTAATGATGCATTAGAGTAATATGCCTTCAGGATTGAAATGGAGTGATGATGTACTGTATTTTCAAAAAACATGGAATCCCAGAGACAAGAAAAAGTCTGGGGCCAGTGTGGATGAAAGGGAAAAGGAAGCTCCCAAGCAAACGATGATATGAAACTCTCTCTCCAATGGATAAGAATACTGAATTTACATCAGCCAACCTTTTTGGTTTTATTTCTCATGTTTGCTTTCCTTTCCTCTTGTCCTCCAGCACTTCGTTTTTTACTTCTTTGCTTCTTTTTCTCTGTTCACCAGTTACTCTCATGGCCAGTGGCTTTATTCATATATTATCATCTCCAGTGGTCTGACCTTGTGCTGTATAACTTAATATTAGCCCGCTAGAAGAAGAAAAAAGCCCTTCTCAGTGAGATGATATTAAGGTGACCTGTAAGAGCAATAGATAAAATCTTCAGGCCATCCAGGCAACATTAAAAATAATCATAGCCCTTAAGTGGTGGAGGAGGGGAAAAAAATCTTAAGCGATCCTTCTTTTGCAAAGGCAACAATTGTAGGAGGATAAAAAGCCACCTATGGGATTTTTTGTAGCCTTCAGCTTCTGGAAAATGAGAAGTGTGTTAGCCCATTCATACAGCCCACAGTTATCAAAACAATAAAGTGGCGGTCCGTCAAACGCAGCTTGTCATCACTCATTTGGCAAAATATAACCTTTCTTTAAGAAATTTCAGCTAATAGACACTGGGAAAGTAATTGTGCTATTAGCTCTGCAGACCCTGGTAACTAGACATTTCATTTCAAAGCAGTCGCTGCAACGTGAAAGAGAGAGACAACTGAATGACAGAAAGATATTATACCAAGACCCAACATAAATAAAAATTGACTTCAATCTCGTCTGGAATTCAGGCTATACATGGAGCTTAGATAATGCCCTCAATCTAGTACTAGCATGTTGTTAGCCATCTAACTCCAGATGATGGAACAGATGAATTCCTGAAGTCTCTTCTACTTTTGGCATTTTAGAAAATATGTATTTCCTGGAGAATGTGTATTCTGCAGTTCTTTAAAGGGTTTGTTGAGTGAATGCCAGTCATAGGAAGGCTTGTTTAGTGAAATACATCACAGCTCTCATTTTTACTACTGAATTAGTATCATTCCAGCTAGGGAAGTGTGGTTGATTAGGCATTTGCACTGCCTGCCTATTCCAATCCGTTATCAGAATGTGATGTTGAGGAAGCTGCAATTAAAGTATTCCCTTGCTTCAAAAAATCTTAATAACATTGCTTCTAACTTGGGTGGCAGAATATTTGAGGACTGTTTAAAAGGTTTGATCCCATATATGGTACCAGTAGTCTACAGTTTTGAGACAGTTATGGTTCCTGTGTGTTGTTATGTAGAGGCTGCATATTCTGTCAAAGAGGTACTCAAAGTGGCATATGATCATAATTAAAACACTCACAAAATATAATCTTCACATTAAAAGCCTAAAAACTATGAAGCCAGAGAAACCAAATAACCTATACATGGAAAAGCACATACACCTTTTAAGGTGGTGATTCTCTTATGTTTAGCAAGGGGAAACCAACTGGCCCTATGCAACCCCAGCACAACATCCCTCCAGTGGTTGTTGCTGGTATCTACCTTATGTTTCTTTGTAGATTGTGAGCCCTTGGGGGACAAGGAACCATCTATTTATTATTTATTTTTGTATGGAAACTGCTTTCAGAAGCTTGACTGAAAAGCACTATATATAAATATTTGTAGCAGAAAGACAGATCCGCCCCACTCAAAACTCTGACCCCAGTGCCTTCTTTACTGCCATTCAGAAGGCGAGAAAACAAGAAGCCAATTCCACAAAGCTGCAACAAATGTTATGAAAATGATGTGACAACAGACTGAAGGGTGGAACAAGCAAATGCCATCGCTTCGCAAGTATTACTAGCTCTGTATTAAAAATGGCTGCAACTCTTGGTTTCAGTTCCCTGCTGGTGTTCCTCAGAACCAATTCCCTCTATGCAC
This sequence comes from Hemicordylus capensis, assembly GCF_027244095.1. NCBI lineage: Eukaryota > Metazoa > Chordata > Lepidosauria > Squamata > Cordylidae > Hemicordylus > Hemicordylus capensis. Next base: position 26,588,265 of record NC_069657.1, on the reverse strand, counting down.
CCAATCATGGAAAACTTTGGTTCCTACACTCATGACAGTGAGTGTCAGTACTGCACAGGCCCTATTCAGCATCCTCTGCTATTACACCTGGACAAAGAGAGATACATGGAGCAGAGTCTCTTCAGCAGATTTCTAGGAAAAGAGAGGGACATAGGGAACTAGGCACTCTCTAAGTTATGTTGGGCCCTGACTGTTACAATAATAAAGAGTGAAAATTTAAACAGTAAAGATGGTCTTTCCTTCTAATAATTAGCTTTAACATTGGCACCAGCAAATGACCCAGAGGAGGAGAGTCACAGGAAGGTGTTCAATCATGCTTACAGCCTTCGACTTTTCAGAAAAAGGCTATAAGTATAAATGACCTGAACGGGAGGGGAGAGAGATTGATGTGCTGGGTGGGGCTTCCCCCTCATTTTCAGAGGCTGTATGTGAATCCAGCCTCTGATGATAATGTCTGAATGGAGTTAATGGTTGAACTGAGCAATGGTTGAGCAATAACTTGCCATCAGGACAGAGAAGAAAGCCTTGCCCCTCGGGTCCATCTTACATTTCCTGACCCAATCCAAAAGCAGCTGAAGATTCTCAGGTTGGCCACCTTGTTATAAAGGCTCCTTATATGGAGGTGCCAATATGAAAATGTATTTAAATTTTATTTATTCCTTATGAAAAATCAGCTAAATATTCTTTGGTCAACTTTTGTTAAGCAAAAAGACTTTTGGATTGAAAAGCAATATGCAAGTATTATTTGTGTGTATTCAGTTATTTAAGCATTTATAACCTGTGTTTTCTGCAAAATACTGACAATTGAAGCGGAGTACTGAATGAATGAATGAAAAGGATAGATTCATTCTCTCAGAAAGCATACTTGTAAAAACATGCAGCCATCTATCTCAGAAAGGACAGTTACACAGAAAGAATTTGAAAGCAGTTCCAGAGAGGTCTAGCCTTTTCTCCAAGATAAATACAGGTATTGTCATCCTAACATTATCTATCTATCTATCTATCTATCTGTGGCCACATTCACACGTAATGTGAAACTGGAGTTGAAGGGGCCAGAGATTGCCAGACATGTATGTCCCAATGCAGGACACCCTTCAAAACTCGGGTTTTGCGCAGAGAGCAACCCAAGGTTCTGCTCTCCAAACTCCATCTTGAACCCTTGGGTTGTAGCAAGTTTCACCACCATAACCCGAGATTAAACACAACTGAAGATGAGGGAGGAAGCTCCTCCCTCTCTCCAGCTGTGATTGGCTGTGCAGGCTGTCCTCCATGAAAGAAGGAAACCTGCACAACCAGTTCCCCCTCCTCTCTGTAGTCTCGCTGATTGCAGGCTCTCTGCTTTCCATTACAACTACATTTGGACAGGAAAGCGGGGTGGGGTGTGGAGCAGAACCGCATGTCCATTGGACCTACAGTTCCATGTTCCGTGCAAATATTTCCTATCTATCTAATCTGAACATGCTGCCCAGATCACCTGGACTGAGCTGCCCAAAGAAGAGTGGAGTGCAGAGTTAATTAATAAATAAAGCAACACTTCTGTCTGTCAGAAATAACACAAGAGGCGGGAGTAACACTTCTATTTTGATGACAGAGGCCATGCTATCTGTTAGAACAGAAACCAATCCACATTTTTCAATGTAAGTCCAGTTCAGCTCAGTTTATTGCGGTCAGTGAACCAGAAGTAGAAATAAGCAACAATCATGTCTACAATACGAAATATGGAAATTAAAATTCCAACAGTGAGATTAATAAATCCTGAATAAGTGACTCAAAATAACCCCCACCCCACAAAACAGTCCTACCATCTGCATTAGTTCACAAATTGCTCCTTTGTTCTTATAGCAACTGATAGAAATTTAGCAACAGTTAAAGTCACCCTAGGAACTTTATTCAATAAGAAGAAGATCTACTTGGTAATGCCGGCAATATAGGAGTAATCAATTGCTGGTGGGCTCCCGTGTATCAATACAGAAAAACGTGCTCCAATGACTCCACTTTCTAACCATTACATGGACAAAATGCAGGAAAAGGGGAGACCAAAGTCCCATGGTGCTGTGAAATTGTTTATTGCAGCCCAACACATATGACCGAAGCCTTCTTCAGGGGTAAACTAAAACACATAATGAAATATTTGAATGATTAAAATGTGAAAATTCTGAATACTTTAAAAAAAACCAATGGAACAACCTATTATAAAAATTATGATCATTATACACTTACATATTTTCCAATGAAATCCTGTCATACAAAACCAACTTCTCCACAAACGGGTAAAAGCCTAAAAAGTAATTTAAAATAAAGACTTGGTTTTATAGAAACAACATTTCCAAGAATAACAGTTCTTCTCCGCAAACAAGTAAAAGCCTAAGGAGTAATTTAAAACAAAGACTTGATTTTACAGAAACAACATTTCCAAGAAAAACAATTCTGAAAAACAACATGCAGATACTTACTTTCTTAGACTACCCAAGACATTACATGCACAAACCCTCAAAGACAGGGGGATCCTATCACGCCTTTCTTGCAGAACCTGTGAGGGGAATACATTCAGTCTTGCCCACTTTGATACTTGACTAATAGATACTGCTACAGTAAGCAGCTGGCTGCTACTGTTTTGATGACAATGGCCATGCTATTTGTTAGAACAGAAACTAATCCACATTTTTCAGTGTGAATTCAAATAAAAATCTGAGTATTTATATGTAAGTGTTATATTTGTTCCCTCCCCTTCTTATTTATTACATTCGTATCACATGCTACCTCCAAGAAGCTCAGAGTGGTTTCTGGGTGGCTCACAACACAACATTAAAAACATCCAATATTCAAGGTCCCTCCCTGGCTTCTTCAAGATAGGGGTGAGAAAGCTTCATGTCTGCAACCTTGTAGAGGCCGCTGCCAGTCTGTAGACAATACTGAGCTAGATGAACCAATGGTCTGACTCAGTATATGGCAGCTTCGTATCTAGAACACATAAAACATGACAAACAAATCACAACACAAAATATAAAAATATAAAATGCAACTCAAAACATTTAAGAAACTAATTTTTTAAATCAATTTTTAAAAGCCTGAGTGAACAGAAAGGTCTTCACTGAGCATCTAAAGGAACAAAGTGACGACGCCAGGGAACATACCGTGAGCTTCATGGTAATTTGAACCCAGGTCTCTCTGGTCCTAGTCCAGCACTTAGGAACAAAGGAAGCTGCCTTATACCAAGTCATTGTGTGAATGACTTCATTTAAATGGCTGCAGTCATTTAAAAAGTAAACCTGGGTACAGGCCCCCCAAATGCATGGTACAGCTAGGAAGTCTACTGCATGTGCATGACGCTGTGTGTCTTTGTTGCTGCGCTCAACTCCGATTGGAAATGTTCGGAGTCATAATCCGCAAGATGGGATAGAACAACCTGTTCTAGATAAGGTTACGCTCCCCCAGAAAGAACAGGTTCATGGCTTGGGAGCACTCTTGGACCTGGGTCTCACACTGCTCCCTCAGGTTGAGACTTGGCCAGGAGCGCTTTTTACCAGCTGTGATTTATTCGACAACTCTGCCCGTTCTTTGAGGAGAATGGCCTGAAAACAGTGGTACACCAGCTGGTCACCTCCAGGTTGGACTACTGCAATGCGCTCTATGTAGGGCTGCCTTTGTAGGTAGTTCAGAAACCTCAGTTCGTCCAAAGTGTGGCAGCCAGATTGGTCTCTGGGGTATCCTGGAGAGACCACATTATACCTCTTCTTAAACAGCTGTACTGGCTGCAATATGTTTCTGGGCAAAGTACAAAGTGCTGGTTATTACCTTTAAAGCCCTGAATGGCCTAGGTCTGGGTTACCTGAGAGAGCGCCTTTCTCTACAAGATCTCTATCACTCATTAAGATCAACAGGAGGGGTCCGTCTTTGGGTGCCACTGGTTTTTCTGCTGGCAACCTGGGATTGGGTCTTCTCAATTGTCGCCCCTCGGTCGTGGAATGCACTTTCCATGGACATGAGAGGATTATCTTCCCTGGAGGCCTTCGAGAGAGCCTTATAGACCCTGGCGTTCTACGGTATCTATATTTAGCCTGGCTTTTACTGATATCTAGTTTTAATTTTAATCTGGTTTAAATGGTTTTTATTTTATTTTTATTGTTTTATTATGTGTTTTTGATTTTAATATAAACCACCCTGAGCCACTTTAGGAAGGGCGGTACATAAATTGAATACATACATACATACATACATACATACATACATACATGATGTCCATACAGCAGCATTCGCAGAGAGCTTCTCCAGCATTTGCATCAATTTAGTTGCGAGTCCCACACAGCCAGTGAGTTCGCGGCTCACTGCACTGTACGTAAGCCAATCTGTGAATAGCTGTAATTGTGTATACTGTACACTCATTGTACAAGCACTAGCTCTCTTCAGACGTTATATTAAAAAGAAAAAGAAAAAGAACACCCCGCTGTAGCCATGTAAAGGTAAAGTGTGTCGTCGAGTTGGTGTCGACTCCTGGTGACCACATCACTCACAGGAGCACCCGTCATCATGGGTAGGGCTCTGCCCTTTTCAGACGGGCCCTGCGGAAAGCATGAGCGGCAGGGCACGTGGATGAGTGACGCAGCAGGGGTCGGACTTCCTCTCCCTTCGCCCCACGGTACGCAGCTCCAGCAGGGCATTTTTATGATGTCTGAAACTTGGAGTTCCAGTGCATCGACCTTTTGCACCAACTATCCGAATGACCACTAGGGGCACTGGGAGTAGAGATAGTGAGTAAGAGTCTCCCTAGCTGTTCTACCTGTCTCTACTCTATGACCCCTGATATGATACTTCAGGTATTTCCTGTGCTGAGTCAGAATCCTTTCCTTTCCTCTTAGAGAGCAAATGGAAACATCTCTCTCTCTCTCCCCCTACCTATTCATTTTGGAGTTCTATAGATTAGGATTAGGTCTTTCCTATCCAAAGTGTACTTCACCCATTAATACTTAGTATTTAGTTCTACAAGAATCTCCACGTGTCTTCTCTAAATAGCTGCAACAACCAAACTCTGCATTCTACTCTGTAGCTAGAGTGGGTGGCTTCTTTAGTGCTCTGCTAATTAGCTGGGGGATAAAAATTACAACCCCCAACAAAACTGTCTAAACATAATGTGTGAGCAGGGTTTATTTGGTGAGAGGAGCCACTAAGGCCACTCACCTACTTCTGCTTGAGGTACTTGCTGCCTCATACCATGAGAAGAGACGGATTTTGCTAGAACTTGAACCCAGGAGGCAGGGGCATAGCAAGGTTGGAGTGGGCCCAGAGACAAGATTTTAAAATGCCTCCCCTGCTCACTGAAGCTCAGCTCATGAAGTAAAGAAATCTTAAATGAGGCTGAATAGTGGTAACAAAAAGCATAGTAAAATTGAGAGAGAGAGAGAGAGAGAGATCCTATGTGCCACAATAGAACTTCATCCTAAATTATTCTTTAAAAGGTTTTGTAAATTGTGTACGATGCAAGTCATTTAATGGTCCTAGAAAAAGACATACTGTTCTGGTAGCTCCAGGTCTTAACACTCACGTTGATTTCGGAGGATGAATTCAACCGGAGGAAGCCCGGGCAGGTGCGCGGCTGGGGAAGTCAGTCATGTGACTTGCCTCTGCCCCCCCACAAGGCAGTGGGCCCCCATACAACAGTCTCCCCTTGCCCTATTATAGTTACGCCCCTGCCAGGAGGCTGGCATTTGGTTGATTCCACCGTTTGCTTATATGGGGACTGTGGATACCTACTGCACCATCTTAACGCAATGAGGTTTTATACAAAGTCATTTCTGCCCTATACAAAGTCATTTCTAGGGATTTTATCTCGCGCTGCTCTCCACTTGTTTGGCTGGAAGTAACCTCAAGAGTCTGAGGAGTGCGCTGCGTGGGGGTGGAGAATGGCCTTAATAAATCAGGCCTAACATCACCACTGAGAAGGCTGGGGAGAAGAGACCATTTGAGATGCTATGATTCTTCAGCTACGTTTTATTGTACCGGAGTGTCATTGTGATGAAAAGCATATATAGAAATTAGAGACAGGAACAGCTATTATATCTTTCCTCCCCGCCTTTGTCCATCCCTCTCTCAATAGGCAGAGGCCCTCAGAGAAGTATGGTCTGAAAGCAGCTGCCAGGACAGAAAGAGGAGGCTGGAAGTAAGTGAAATAAGTTCCAAATGCATGAAAGGTTGTTACAGGTGATACAATTTAATAAGTGACATTAAAGTAAATGCTGTCATTAACTGGCCATTTAGAGGCAGAGGAGTGGGCAGTGTCGACTTATTAATGCCAGGCAGGTTTTTTAATGCTTCCTGTCCATGTCCACAATAAAAGTCAGAAAAGGATCCTCATTCAGCAGGATACTAAGATAGTTAATGGAAGGTCTGACAATTTGATCTGTATTTTTAGTATATTAAATTAGAGAGGGGCTATAAAATGGCAGCTAAAGCTGGTGTCTGATTTCAGAAGAAAAGAGGGAGGTTAGAAGCCATTTTGGCCAAATCTTTTGGAATGATGAAATGAAAATGGAGAATGAAATTTAGCAAAATCAACATGTTTTATGAACTATCAAGCCAACATAGTCCAGAAGACATAGGGGCCTAGGAAGCTGCCTACTACTGAGTCAGACCATTGGTCAATCTAGCTCAGTATCCAGTGAGTCTCAAACTTGGGTCCTCAGGTGTTATTGGACTTCAACTCCCATAATCCCCAACCAAAGGCCACTGAGGCTGGGGATTATGGGAGTTGAAGTCCAATAACACCTGAGGACCCAAGTTTGAGAATCCCTGGTCTACAATGACTGGGAGCAGCTCTCCAAGGTTTTAGGTAGGAGTATTTCCCAGTCCTACCTGGAGATGCTAGGAAGTAAACCTGGGACTGAGCTTTGTCCCCACCCCTAATGGGATTATTTTATAGTGCTCACATGTACTTATGCATCCAAATGCAAACCAAGATGGACCCTGCTTAGCAAAGGGGACAATTCATGCTTGCTACCACAGGACCTGTCTAATTGTCTTTTGTGTTTTGCTGTTTGGACGTTCGTCCCAATGGAGATCCTGTGGAGAATGTGGGAGGTGGAGTCAGAAAGAAAAGGGAGGGAAAGAAGAAGGGGGGAAATGGAGTTGCAACTGAATAAAGTCTTAGTTAAACTAGAATAAGAATTCTTCATGTTTACAAAGGAAGCAGTTATAAATCATCTGGCGAAGAGATTTTGTCCTAGCTATGTGTGTGAGCCTGCAGAGCTTGTGAAAGTTCCTGCATCTTCCTTTCATTGCAATTCTGGGCCTACATTGCTGAACTGCTGCGTTCTACTATTGCTGCTCTGATTTTTTTCTCCAGTTTCCTGACCTGCACAACCCCTGACGGTACTTTTTCCTTATCAGTCCTGCATTCTGTTGTTCACTGGATGCCCACTGCAGCATGGCTCAAATCCCACCTGCACCTTTTTTCTTGTCCACCTAGTAGAACTTGCTCTTCCATAGAAACAATGAGTTGACAAATCACTGCCCTGGAAAAATGGAGTCAACACTTTCAATGAGCTGTCCACCACGACAGGGTAGGGGTGTGCAAACTTGTTCAAGTCTGAACCGGTTCAATATTGAACCGGTTTGTTTTGAAGGTTTGGCGTTGAGGTGAACCACCTCCGTTCGGCTCGACCCTGGACCAATCACCCACTCCCCCAGTTCGAGGGTTCATCTAACATTTTTGAGGATATTTTTTAACTTACCCCTTTGGGGGGGCTTCTTCAAGGTGGTGGGGGGTCCACAGAGGTTCCCTTCCCCCCCACCAACCTTCCTTATTGTAAGAATGGCCCGTTCGGGCATCTTCAGCCCTTTCTGGGCCTATTCCCCGGGACAGCGGCCACTTTGGAGACCGCCACACCTGCGTAGTGGGACCATGTGTGTCCAGGACATGACTTTATTTACTACTCAGGGATCAAGTCGAGCAGCCCCAACAAGAGCCAAATGGATCACCAGACTTGTGGACTTTGGTTTTCAGATGGAATATCTTCCAGGTCTTCAGAATACAGCTGCAGATTGTTTATCTCGACTTCCACTTCCAGCGCAAGAGAAGATCCCAGAAGACAAAGATGAAGAAGGAGTAGTAATTGCACAAATAGCTTCTTTCACTCATGTATGCAATTTAATTTAAAAAACCAATGTTTTTAAAGAGAGGATGGATCCTCCTATGGTCCTCTAACTCAGTGTTTCTCAAACTTTTTGGAGTCAAGGACCGCTAAATTCTTCGTGCAGAGTTTCAAGGACCGCTACATTCTTCATGCGCAGTTTCCCGGACCAGCAGTTAGTAAAGGGGTTTCAAGTCTGTCTATCTGTCTGTCTATCTATCAGACTTCTATACTGCCCAAAACTTGCATCTCTGGGCAGTTTAGAATGAAAATAATATAAGCATTAAAATAATTAAATTTGGAATCTTTTGCAAACATTGAATATTAGGGGTTCTTAACCTTGGGTCCCTCAGTTAAACTCCCATAACCCCCAACAACAATGGCATTTGGCCATTATGGCTCGGGATTATGGGAGTAGAAGTCCACCAACGTCTGGGTACCCAAGGTTGAGAACCCCTGAATCTAAAAGCCTGGGTGAACAAATTTGTCTCCAGTATGTCTGGAGTGGAGGTGCTTGTGATTACTCAATGGAGAGGGGATGCTGGGCCATTGGAAAAATTCAAAAGCTACATGGGGCCAATGAAAACAACATACAAGCAAGCCCCACTGATGCAAGAGGGAAACAGTGTTCCCTCTCAAGGCGCCTCGACCACAACAGGCAGCTGGGTTTCAATCAACCAACCTTTGGCTGCAAACAATGAGCATGCAAGAACCAGCAGCCCTTCAAGTGGCGCCCACTGCCATACTTTTTCCTCCATGCCCCCGCATCGCATACAGTTTGAAGCTGTAAAGATAGGGAATAAGATAGCTATAGGAAGATCTCAGCAGCACGTGGAGGCAAGGCACAAGAAGGGTCCCATGCCTCCGTGATACTCTTCCTCTTCCGTGCCATGTGCAAAATTGAGGAAGTGAGTGCCTTGATTTCAGTGGGGGGGGGGGTTGACTCCCAGTCAGGGACCGGCACTCAACCCTTCGGGGACCGGCAGCAGTCCAGGGACCGGTGGTTGAGAAACACTGCTCTAACTGGCTAAACAACAGGAAGGAGACAGTACAATGGGAAGGCTTCGTAATGGAGGGAAATAAGAAGTGTGGTCCTTGAGGATCCATATTGGAACCAGAGCTGTTTAACTTGTTCATAAATTCAGGAATCCAAAAACCTTCAGTTTAAAATGAGACTTAAAATGCTTTACATTTTCATTTTGTTGGGGGTTGTAAATTCTATCCCCAGTAGGTGAACAGCAGAGCACTAGGGATGAGTAGTTACAGAGTAGTTACCAGTTACAGAGTAGTTAGCACAGAGTTTAGTTGTTGCAGCTATTTAGAGAAAACACATGGAGATTCTTGTAGAACTAAATACTAAGTTTTTATTGGTTAAGTACACTTGGTTAGGAAAGACCTAATCCTGATCTAAAGGACTACATAATGAATAGATAAGGAGGGAGAACAGTTTCTAACTGTTCTGTAGGAGGGAAGGAAGGATTATGAGGGCTCAACAGGGGTCATAGAGTTAATAAAGTTAATATCAGGGGTCTTAGAGTAGAGACAAGTAGAACAGTTTGGGAGACCCTTGCTCATTATCTCTACTCCCAGTGCCCCTAGTGGTCATTAGGATAGTTGGTGGAAAAGGTCAATACACTGGAACACCATCTCCAACACATTTGTGCTCTAAAAAGCATGGATATTACAAGTTAAGGTGCCCATCTTCATTTCTGCACCATATAAGAGACTTCCCAGAGATGCAGGTTTGGGGCTGTATATAAACAAACAAACAAACAAGTAAAAAGCTGGAAAGACTTTGTCCATATTATGCTGGCTTTAGAAATGAGGCTCCATGCCCTCATACACTTTGCCTTGGTTTTTCAGATGGAAATTGGGCTAAGGAGGGACACATCTAGGCAGAAATTCAACAGGTACAGCTTCCCCAATAACTTCCTAGAGATGACATCAATTCCTCACACCTCAGCCAAAACTGGGAACAGCAGCATTTAAGAGGAACTTCATTCAGACCCAGAATAACATGTCTACAAACAGAAAAGATTGCATAGCAATTGCCATTTATTTTGCAAACTAGTGTGTAGAACTCAATGACATTTGATTCAGTAATGAAATATATTTTGATTATAATGTTAGAAAAGTTTGGTTTCTTCATAACAAGAGCTTCTGGATCTTTTCCACATGGGGCTTTTACAGCACTTTTGCACACTGAGGTTTGGGGTGTGTTCATAAGAAGGTGGGATTTAGCCCGAATTCAGTACTGTGTCAGCAAGGTACTGTTCATCATTCTAGCAAGTGGAATTATTCGAGTTTTATCTTTAGGAATGGAGCTTAACTCAGAGTATCTGCATCCAAACATAGTTGCACTTCCTAAAATGTTTTCCTGGGATATTCCATCATTCTGTGGAATATGATTCTGATGTATGGAGACTCCATGGATAAAGCTGATCAAGATGAGTTGGAGGTGTGGCTTTGCCGAGTGGGCTGTTCTTATGTTTTTTTGTACCCCTGCTAACTTGGCAAAGAGGCACCTTTTAATGTGGTGATTCTCTTCATTTAGCAGGGGGAGAGTAACTGGCCCTATTCACCCCCAGCACAGCACCTCTAGTGACTGTTGCTGGTGTCTATCTTATGTTTCTTTTAGATTGTGAGCCCTTTGGAGAGGAGAGGAGTTCTTATGCTTATTGATATGACCATGGTTAGCCAAACTGGGTGTGTTGTGATTTTGTTTTCTAGAAAGAGAAACGTTGTTAGCCAGTAAAAATAGGTTTAACACATGAGCACCATCTAGTAGTCATCGCTTGCATGATTTTCATGACCCTGTTACTAGGATGATGCTAAGGTAACCAATCACTGATGTCTGTTAATGTTTTTGTTAATGTCCCCAATGTGGGATTGTTGGCAACTCTGAGCCTGCAGCCAAGCAGAACTACAGAGTGCTCTGGTGGGGAGCAAGAAGGGGAAGGAGTGGGAACCGATTAATTATTTTGTTATTCGTGAAAATAACTGGTTTGATCTGGGGCATAGGTTCTTCCTATTAGCTGAAAATAAGGGACAAATGGCATCCCATAAGGGACAGCCAATTCTGGGCTGAAATAAGAGATGTCCCTGCCAGTGTTTTCTCTAATTTTTTTCCACCTGTGTGTGGAATGAGTTTTCTTCTGGGCGGCAGTATCAAGGCAGTGCGCGTGCATGTGCATTCAGAACGGGGCCTTCCTGATTCAACCTGAGCGGGATCTAAAATTAACTGAGCGGATATAAAAAAATGTGTGAGCGCATGCACGTGAGCACACCTTAAAGGGAACGCTGGTCCCTGATGATAAGGGACTGTTGGTAACCCTTTCACCACACACCCTGCATCTGACATCAGATGCAGGGGGCGTGGCTTCGCTCTCAAATGGGCCTGTGCGGCCCCATTTGGGAGCATATTCCGGCCAGCACCACATTCACAGCATGGCCAGGAACGCTCTCCCTGCCTTTAAAGGCAGGCAGAGCATCTCCTGGCCATGCCATGGATGCAGCACTGGCCAATATTTGTTCTCTAGCAGGGCCACACAGCCCCATTTGAGAGTGGAGCCACACACCCTGCATCTGACGTCAGATGCAGACGGTGTGGTGGGGACGCCAGGCGCGGCCCCTGATTGGCGGCAGCCCGGGTTCTTTGAACCCATCCGCTCAATGGTGGCTCCGCTCCTGCTTGCATGCAGGGGGTGGGGGAGAGACTTTTATAGATCCTCCCTTCCCCCAGAAATGCTCGACCTTCTTCAGGGAACACCGGATCTTCAATAAAAGTAAGTCCTTTATCCCCCTGCCTGACACATTGAGCCAATACCGATGCATTGGCTTGATATGATCCAGGGTGCCCCCAATATTCAGTGCATGATTCCATCATTATTGGGATCAGGTTGATTCCAAACATGAGCACCATGCACAGCCCTAGAAACCTCTCCTTCCTGCCCTTCCTAAAAGATGCTCCAACTGGGGGGGGGGAAATGGTTTGTAATTTTGGAGCAGCCAGGTCCATGTCTGTCAAATGGATGCACACACATTTATGGAGCCCCACATGATTAATGTACAAAGCCCCACATCTTCGCCTTTTGGTTTTTGCCCTCGTGTCAAAGAGTTAAGTAGGATAGAGTACACCGAGAACTGTTCATGTTTCACTGTATTCAGAGGCACTATTACCCCCTGGACTTCTGGGCACGGGTCCAGGGCCTCCACACCCCCTGGGGGCCCCCAAATCCCCTTTAGTCTGTCCTGGGTGGTGTGGTCACCACGTTGTGCCACCAGTCTGCACTGCGTCAGGTGGCCGAGTGTGATGGTGTGATCTCTGCTTCAGAGACAGAGTGGGGAGTGGGGAAAGAAATATGTGGAATGGGAATATGTTAAGTTGTGTGTTGAACCGTTTCTGCTAATGCATATTTACATAAAGGTAAAGTGCGCCATCAAGTCGATCTTGACTTCTGGCGCCCACAGAGCCCTGTGGTTTTCTTTGGTAGAGTACAGGAGGGGTTTACCATTGCCTCCTCCAGCACAGTATGAGATGTTGCTTTTCAGCATCTTCCTATATCGCTGCTGCCTGATATAGGTGTTTCCCATAGTCTGGGAAACATACCAGCGGGGATTTGAACTGGCAACCTTCTGCTTGTTAGTCAGTCATTTTCCCGCTGTGCCACTTAAGGTGACTTGCATAAAGATGCCTGCTTTATAGCCTTACATTCTTGTGCATTCAGTTGCTGTTTATGCCCTCAAGAACGCACGTGTTAAAAATACTGTCATGGTGTGAGTGCGTGTGTGTGTGTGTGTAGGGGGATGATGCTTAACTTGCAGGGGGGGGGGCTCCAAAGGCCTTTAGGTCCAGGCTCCAAAATTACCTAGGTGCACCTCTGACTGTATCATGCGTCGCTTCCACCTTAAATATTCCGGCAGGAAGGTTATAATGTCCAGCTACCCATGTTCCTAAGTCATTTCTCTTTTCAAATCTTATATTCTCACATCCCTGGAAGGGTTAATGAGATGCCTCTTTTATTCCTGTGACTTTGTCTCCAGCTCCCCCCACACACACACAAACGTGAGCGCGCGTGTGCACACACACACACACACACACTTCCTCTTCTCCTTTGCTAAATCCATTTGCAAATGATATCACTTGTCTGCATATTGTCAGTTGCCACCTGCCCACCCATTTATCAAGTGTCTGCAGCTCAGGGGGAGAGCTTGCCCTGTCCTCCTTGCTCCATTGTTTCTCTTGACCCAGGGGAAGGTAGGCAGGAGAGAGAGAGAGAGAGAGTGAGAGTGTGTGTGTGTGTGTGTGTGTGAGAGAGAGAGAGAGGCCTCATCTACAGGCCACCTAGGAGGACACCATGATCACAGGAGACTGGCAGTTGTGTGTCCCTCCTCCTCTGGCATTGACAGATGACCTTGCAGGGACACCAGTCTCCCGGATCTCCCTGCAGACATTTCCCTGATATCATAAGCAAGGCTGGACATGCCCTGCTAAGAATGCCGGAGCTGTTTTTGGTACAGAGGCAGCCAGCCACTCGGTGAAAATCCGCTTCCCCACAACAGCATTCCCAGTCCAACTCATAAACTTGGCTGCTCTGAAGCCCTAAAGCGAAAATTAACATGAAATTTGAGGACAACATTTACCAAGTCCTAATGAATAAAATAATTATCGCTTTATGCAAATGAAGGTTCATTTGCATCCGTGAATATTTAACTATTAACAACAGGACTTTGATCTTGAAAGAAAAATATGTATATCACATAATCATAGCCTTATGGAACATGAAATATATCATTCCCCCTCCCCTCGCTTTTACCTTAAAGTTCCACCACACTTGGGTTTGATGTTTTGAACTTCCTTGGCGGGACTCCAGCTACAGAACAGCTTCCCTGAGGATGTTCATTGGGGTCTTTTGCAGGCTGTTGGCTTGTAGGGGTCTGTCTATTCAGGTCACGCCATCTTTGATCATTGGGGGCCCTCTTTAATTTTTTTCCGTTTATTTTGCCTATTGACATGTTCTTCTTTTTCTTGTCCATTTTTGTTGTTGTTGCAGTTGTGTCCACTGGGTATAATGCCCAGCTTAGCAAAGTGTTGTATTTTTATATACAGTTGTCTCAGATTGCCACAAGGCAATTGCCTTGTCCATTAATTTTAAAATAAAGGAATCAGTCCGATCCACTTTTGCATGTTTAAAACATGCCACAAGCTAACACACACACACACCCTCTCTCTCTCTCTCCCACCCCCACCCCCACTTCTTTCAGACTGTGGAACTCTACATTAGAATGTGCTATTTTTGCATTTTTATTAGCCTACTTTCCATAGGCTTATGAGATCACCCGGCATTTTGTGTGTGTGTGTGTGTCTGTGTGTCTGTGTGTCCCCCACTATCAACTTCGCAACACCTGGACCAATATGAACCAAATCAGGTACAGTTGTAGGGACACATAGGGACACCTCAACGGTGTAGTTTGTGATGGTGTCATCCACCCCAATTCAAGATGGCGGATGCATAAACTTTTGAGGCCCAAGTAGTCTAACTTGTGAACTGCTTAACCAAATTTGCTACAGCTGCAGGGACACATAGGGATGCTCGAATGGTGTAGTGAGTGATGATGTCATCCACTCCAATTCAAGATGGCAGCTGTGTGAACTTCTGAGGTGCAAACAGGCTAATTTGTGGACTATCTAACCAACTTAAACCAAATTATGTACAGTGGCAGTGAGTGACACACAAGGATACCTCAATGGCATAATTTGTGATGGTGTCATCCACCCCAATTCAAGATGGCAGATGCATAAACTTTTGAGGCCCAAGTGGTCTAACTTGTGAACCGCTTAACCAATTTGAACCAAATTTGCTAAGGCTGCAGGAACACATAGGGATGCCCAAAAGGCATGGTGTGTGATGATGTCATCCATTCCAATTCAAGATGGCGGCCATATGAACATCTGAGGTGCAAGCGGGCTAATCTGTGGACTGCCTAACCCATTTGAACCAAATTGGGTACAGTTGCAGTGAGTGACACACAGGCATGCCTCAATGGCATAATTTGTGATGATGTCAACCACACCGATTCAAGATGGCAGATGCGTAAATTTTGGAGGCACAAGTGGGCTAACTTGTGAACCGCTTAACTGATTTGAACCAAATTTGCTACAGCTGTAGGGACACATAGGGACACCTCAATGGCATAGATTGTGACAATGTCATCCAACGCAATTCAAGATGGCAGACATGTAAACCTTTGAGGTACAAGTGTACTAACTTGAGGACTGTCTAACCGATTTGAGCCAAATTTGATACAGTTGTAGTGAGTGACACACAGGGACACCTCAATGGTGTAGTTTGTAATGATGTAGTCCACCCCGTTCCAAGATGGAGGATGCATTAACATTCAAGGTACAAGAGATCTAACTTGTGGACCTCAATTTGAACCAAATTTAGTCCAGGTGTAGAGACAGTGAAAAGAAAGTAGGCTGATTAGTTCTTACTAGAACAACTTGTTTTATTTGGTTTGGGTTGGGGTTTTTTTTAGTATAGTTTTAATGATTTTGTGAGTCCCTTCAAAAATTGAAAAAAGTGGTTAAAGAAATGCAAAGCAGGAATGAAAGCAGAGCCCATAGCTTAGTGGCCATGCTGAAGGTCCCAAGTTCAGTTTCTGGCATCTCATATCTGAAACCCTGGAGATGCTGCCAGCCAATGCAGACAACCAGACAATGCTGCTGCTGCTACTACTGCTGCTGCTGCTGCTGCTGCTACTACTACTAAGGTAAAGTGTGCCGTTGAGTCAGTGTTGATTCCTGATGACCAGAGAGCCCTGTGGTTTTCTTTGGTAGAATACAGGAGTAGTTTACCATTGCCTCCTCCCGTGCAGTGTGAGATGATGCCTTTCAGCATCTTCCTATATCGCTGCTGCCCAATATAGGTGTTTTCCCATAATCTGGGAAACATACCATCAGGGGCAACCTTCTGCTTGTTAGTTAAACATTTCCCTGCTGCGCCACTTAAGGTGGCTCACTACTACTACTACTACTACTACTACTACTACTTTATTTATAGACTGCTTTTCAACAAAAGTTCCCAAGGCGGTTTACATAGAGAAATAAATAAAGATGGTTCCCTGTTCCCAAAGGGCTCACTATCGAAAAAGAAATATAAGATAGACACCAGCAACAGCCACTGGAGGGATGCTATTCCAGGGGTGGATAGGGCCAGTTACTCTCCCCCTGCTAAATAAAAAGAGAACCACCACTTTTAAAAGGTGCCCTCTTTGCCCAGTTAGCAGGGGTGAACTAGATGGACCAGTGGTCTGACTCAGAACAAGGCTGTTTCATATGTCCAAAGAGAAAGATATTGGTGGAGTATAATCGCTAAGGACCTCCTGTCTCAAAGCTTCACTCCACCATAAATAGTATGGCCCAAACTATGCCAGCATAGGTCTCCAATGCCTGCATATCACGAGGAGGATGCACAACACCATATTTACACTGTGTTCAAGGTTTGCAGCCTAGTAAGTATGGATATAATTACACGATTACAACTTTTAAAAGGGCAGTCAAGGCGCATTTGTTCACCCAGACTTTTAATTAGATACTGTTTTAATTGTTTTAATTGTATTTTAATAGTTTTAACTTTTTAATTTTAATTGTTGAAATGTTTTAATCTTTTATTGGCTGTTTTTATTGTGTTGTAAATGGTCCAGAGAACTTGCGTTTTGGGCAGTATAGAGATCTATTAATTAATTAATTAATTAATTAAATGTATATGAAGTTTCAGCTCTACCTGGAAATGCTAGGGTTTAAACCTGGGACCTTCTGCATACAAAGCAGAATCTCTCACTGTAGAATCTCTCTGCACGATTCTACCACTGCAGAATCTATCACTGTGCTATGGCTCCTCCCTGTGCTCAGAATGAAATCCTTCTACATCCAGTGGTATTTGCTCCCTAGTCAGTGTGTTTAGGATTGTATCTTTAGTTGGTATCCCACCCCACTCCTGCTGGCATCAACCTACAGATAGAATTGCACTATTAGGCATGCCATATGCCATATGGGACTAATGCTGACTTACTTGTCCTTTTCTCAGGGATTACGGAAATAATCTATATGGAATCCTTTGAGCACTCAGAAAGTACTATATAAATGCCAAGTACTATTATTATTATATTGAAGGGGGGAGGGGGAGAATCTCAATCCTGTGAAATATGTGTACTGCAAAGTGAAATACAGCTTCCTGAGAACTGCATCAAAATGCCAGATTTTCCTGGCACAAATATTAATCATGTCAACATTTTGAAACTGACGTCTTCAATATTCATTTGACTCTTGAAGAAAATTTCAAGATGCTGTTTTCCATGGGAAAGAAATGCTAGCATGAACATCAGTTTTTATTTGAATCTCTCATCCAGGGGTAGGAAGGTGCCCTTGGCTCGTTGAACTACAGCTCCCATAACCATCATGATGGGAATTGTAGTTCACCAACCGCTGGAGAGCCAAGGTGGAGACATCAGCCCAACACACACACACTTATTGCAAGCACAAGGGCCAGCATGCAGACTAACAAAGAACTTGTGCAACCAACAAAGTATAAGATTGCATAGCTGGCCTTAATCATGGGATATTTTGGCATTGCACGCTTGTGGTATTGAACTCTTGCACCAAAGTTCCCTTTAAAACATATGATGGGAAGCTGCCATATGCTGAGTCAGACCATGGGTCCATCTAACTCAATTTTGTCTACACAGACTGGCAGCGGCTTCTCCAAGGTTTCAGGCAGGAATCTCTCCCAGCCCTACCTGGTGATGCCATGAAGTGAACCTGGGACCTTCCGCATTCAAGCATGCAGATCAAGGCCAGCCCTAGAGCTTTTGGTGCCCTATGCAAAGTTTTATTTTGGTGTCCCCCCCCCCAGCTGAGAAGTGCAAAGTCCTGGCATTAACATGAGCAGCACAACCTGCTTATTCACAAGACTGGATGACTGAATGAATGAAGGTGTGGATAACCAATGCAGGACTGGCCCTTGCTGGTTTGAGGATACAATGGGCAAGAGTTCACAGTTTATTATGGAGGCAAAACTCTGACACTTCAGAGATCAAAAGACGCTGCTGTTAATTTGGAAATCCAGTCTGAGAATTTTGGAAACGAATGCTAAGGCAGGCAATCCATGTTCAAGGAAAGGAATGCAGCTTATGAGTAAAAATAAAGTTGTGCCGTCGAGTCGGTGTCGACTCCTGGCACCCACAGAGCCCTGTGGTTTTCTTTGGTAGAATACAGGAGGGGGTTTACCATTGCCATCTCCTGCGCCGTATGAGATGATGCCTTTCAGCATCTTCCTATATCTCTGCTGCCCGATATAGGTGTTTCCCATAATCTGGGAAACATGCCAGTGGGGATTCGAACCAGCAACCTTTTGTTCCCTAGGCAAGTTACTTCCCCGCTGTGCCATCAGGTGGCCAAGCCCCTAGTAGGAAGGGCAATTAGCAAAAAAGACTGTGTATTTTGGAGTGCAGGATGTGCAGGCCCTTTGGTGAGCAGGGTGCAGTATTACATATTTCATTCTTACACCACTGTGCAGTAGTTCAGGGGAGCAATACATGAGGGAGAAAAAGATAACTGGCAGTTTATGCACCCGGACCCCCACCCAAGAATTGGTGCCCTAATGCAGAAGCTCTTCCACTCAGCTGTGGCCTCATATTGCAGCACCCATATGTAGTCACCCATCCAAATGTAGACCAAGGCAGATCTTGCTTAGCAAAGGGGACAATTCATGCTTGTCACCACCAGAGGATAGGAGGGGATAGGCCTTATGCATGCTATGGTGGCCCTGTCCAATCATTTTTAGAAGGATGTTGTGCTCTTATCCAGCGTCCCAGAACACGCCCAGAAGTCCAAGCCTGGTACACAACTGCCAAGAAGCACCACCTTCCCCACGTTCTCCCCACTGAAGGTGTCCGCTAGCACAACGCTAGCCTGCAATGAACGCTCCAGACTTCGCCCAGGTAGCTAGAGTCACAGCTTAGAGTTAGTGCAACATTGCTGCATCAGTGCTTCATTAACTCTGCATGTTGGCCAATGAGGATAAAATGTCTTTTTAGAAAACAAAAACAAAACCTCCTTCCCATTTAGCTCCAGCTACTGAAAGTCAGCCTGAACAAAAATGTTGTTTTAAAAAAAGTTTTTCAGCACTTTCAGAAGCAGCATTTTGGTGAGGGCTGATTCACCTGCATGTTCATCACTTATCTCATCTCTTGATTACCAAACACTGAATGACTCACCGCTGACTGTGTGAACAGACTCATTAAAAATATTGTACTCAAGGTGATGTGAATATAGCCCTTCTGCCTGACCCCTGGCAGCAAGAAACGCTGCATCTCAGTGAAGGCTGTCTACCCACCACCACCTCCCAAATAAAACTTGGAACATATTTATATGTAGCATGTGTAGCACAACCCTATGCAGGTTTAACCCGAAATAAAGCCCATTTATTTCAATGAGGCTTACTCCCAAGCAATTGCAGTGTAAGACAGAAGCCTTCTTACACCAAGCATAACTGCCCCAGTGTTCCCACTGCATATTGCAGAAGGTTTCCCCCCACTGCTTATGCTGTAGGCACGTCATCTGTAACAGCCTGTTCTGTGCTAGCTTCTGAAGCAAAGGATGCTAGTAAACAGACCGTAGGAGCTTTTTCTAAAAATTAAAAAAAAACCCTAACCACCAAGAGCGCTTATGAATGCTTTCTAGAATGCTTCGTCTCACTGTAGTTCCAGCTATATTTGGAAGAGAATAACCACAACTCACAACTCAAATATTGTAGGGCTGGTGCTCACAACCGACAGCTGGGTAGAGGAGTGTCCAGTCTAGCCAGGCTATAGACTCTGTGCATGCTCCCAAGGAATGGCCAAATATTGGCAAAATTTTAAAAGGTGCTTCTTTGCTCAGTTAGCATCCTGTTTCCCATAGTGGCCAACTAGAAGCCTCTCGGAAGCCCACCAGCAGGAGATGAAGGTAGACCTCCTCTCCCACCATTGCTCCCCTGGATCAATGCTTTGACTCAATAAAAGACAGCTTCAGATTTATATTGTTATTGGTATACATAGATAACATGGGGAAAGAGAAAGAGGCACCTTTCAAAGCGGCGACCCTCTAGATTCAGCAGGGGGAGAGCAACTGTCTCTCTTCAGTCCAGAGCAATATATTTCCAGTAGCCGCTACTACTTTTGTCTACCATGTATGTTTTTTTAGATTGTGAGTCTTTTGGACACAGGAAACCATCTTATTCCTGCTTCCCCCCCTACATAAACTGCACTGGGAGAAAAGCAGGAATAAGATGGTTCCCTGTGTCCAAAGGACTCACAATCTAAAAAGACATACAGAAGGTTGCCGGTTCAAATTCACTGGTACTATATCGGGCAGCAGCGATCTAGGAAGATTCTGAAAGGCATCATCTCATACTGCACG
Organism: Hemicordylus capensis; assembly: GCF_027244095.1. NCBI lineage: Eukaryota > Metazoa > Chordata > Lepidosauria > Squamata > Cordylidae > Hemicordylus > Hemicordylus capensis. The sequence goes on along the minus strand of NC_069657.1, from coordinate 26,567,682 downwards.
GGAGGAGGCAATGGTAAACCCCTCCTGTATTCTACCAAAGAAAACCACAGGGCTCTGTGGGCACCAAGAGTCGAAACTGACTCGACGGCACACTTTACCTTTACTTCAATATATATAGCAGAGGTTGACGGTTCGAATCCCCGCTGGTATGTTTCCCAGACTATTGGAAACACCTATTTCAGGCAGCAGCGATACAGGAAGATGCTGAAAGGCATCATCACATATTGTGCGCAATATGGCAATGGTCAACTCCTCCTGTATTCTACCAAAGACAACCACAGGGCTCTGTGGTTGCCAGGATTAGAAATCGACTTGGTCACCAGGAGTCAACACCGACTCGATGGCACACTTTATCTTTACTATTTAGGAGTTATTCTAATTTAGAATCTAATCTAATGTAAAGAGTAATTTAGTCTAGATGTCGGCAGCTGATTCCTAGAGATGGCATATATTGATGGTTTCACAGTGAGAAAGTTCATTTGCCCTTTACTAGCTGTGTGAGACCACCTTAAGTGGTGCAGCAGGGAAATGCTTGACTAACAAGCAGAAGGTTGCCTGTTTGAATCCCCGCTGGTACTATATTGGGCAGCAGCGATCTAGGAAGATGCTGAAAGGCATCATCTCATACTGAGCGGGAGGAGGCAATGGTAAACCCCTCCTGTATTCTACCAAAAGAAAACCACAGGGCTCTGTGTGCGCCAGGAGTCGAAATCGACTTGACTGCACACTTTACCTTTTTACTTTACTTTAAACTGCACTAAGAATTTATTTTGTTGAAAAGAGATATATAAATACTTGTATTTATAATTAATATTATAGCACATTCAGATGTTGATTCACAACAATAGGAGTGGGGGAACTTAAAGGATAACTCTCACTTTTTATTGCAGAATTTGGTTTTCCATCAAGCAAAAGTGATGTGATTTATCTCAAATCAATGCATGACCTCATGCATATAGTTAAGCAGCTATCCCTTTGGATCAGCAGTGCTTAAGAAAGGAACACATATAGATTTCCTGTGAAAGTGCCTACAGAAAACAGAAGCAGAATGCCAAGATTATTTCTGTGCACTTAGAAGAGAAAGGCAAATATATTTAGAAAGGATAACAATTGTTAAGGCTGTCTGGACAAAATGTATTTTTGTGTGAATGATATTATTATTATTATTATTATTATTATTATTATTATTATTATTATCATCATCATCATCATCATCATCATCATTATTATTACATTTATATCCTGCTCTTCCTCCAAGGAGCATTTTGGCTTGTGGCTGTAACATCAAAGAACTTGAACTTGAACTCCTCCAAGGAGCCCAGAGCAGTGTACTACATACTTGAGTTTCTCTTTCACAACAACCCTGTGAAGTAGGTTAGGCTGAGAGAGAAGTGACTGGTAGGCTTTTCCCAGTCTACTTTCCTTTCGAGGCTTGGGTAACTCTGCAGGTGAAGGAGGGAAGATGATGACTAGCTAAAATGTATGCATGAGGTACATGGAATTTTTTAAAAAACCATGTCGAGAGTAAGGCAAATGAGCTTGGCAAATGTGCTTGCCATTGACATCCATTTATCAGGGATGTTGGGGGGGAAATTGAGACCCAGAAAACACTGAAGGAATGTTAGAAATTTCATAATTTATTCTCCAGACAAGAAAAGCCAAGGAAGGTCAAGCCAAACATACCTTAGCTTTGTATCCAGCCGGAAATCTTTACACTGAATTTTGCAATCTTGTGCTACATTACAGTGAATGCAAGAATTCTGGTGTGTGAATGCTGACAGTCCCAGGTTAATGTCATGAATGTCCAAACATATATATCTATTTTGCCACTTTTCAGATGTATACTAATGACTGCTGACAAGCATGTTTAGGCTGTAGTGGCACCAGAAAAATTTTTTGAAGGGGAGAACAGAAGGGATGAAGTGCATTTATGGGTAGGCAAGCTGTGTCCCACATGTTAGATTTCTGAAACAGAAATGGGGGGGCAGGGGGGCACTATTTGTCTGGCGAGGTGCTTCCCCCCATTTGCTTCCTCTCTGAAGCCACCCTTATCTGGAAAAAGTGGCCCATACATCTCTGAGTTTTTAAATGCTCCCAAAACTTGTCTGGGATTGTGAACTCTCACATGTGAATGTGAACTGATTTTTGGACAGAGTGGCTAACATCAGGGGTGTAGCTAAAATTGAGCAAAAGGGTTCAAAGAACCTGAGGGCCCCAGCTCCTGAGCCCCTCACTCCAGATCCACCCCTCCCTATTTTCTTCATTATCTCCCTCACTCCGGGGCCGCCGGAGAGAGTGGCGAACATGGCCCCCCCTTCCCCTAGCTACGCCCCTGGCTAACATACTGAGAAAAGGGGGTGTGGGTGGCTTGAATCCATTGAAAGAATTTTTGGTGACTATAGGCCACCTCCAGTCTCAGAGGCGTGATGCCTCTCAAGACCAGTTGCAGGGGAGCAACAGCAGGAGAGAGGGCATGCCCTCACCCCTTGTCCGTGGGTTCCCCAGAGACATCTGGTGGGCCACTGTGTGAAACAGGATGCTGGACTAGATAGGTCTTGGGCCTGATCGTGCAGGGCTGTTCTTATGTTCTAATGGGTGTGTTGCATCATGCAGCTCTGTGCATGGAGCCCTTATCACTGGCTACTGCTGCCCTGTAGCAAAGCTCCATTGTAGTTGTTTATATAGCTCATTTTCAGCAAACTGACAACCTAGCGCAGAAGTGGTCTCAGAGATTGGTCCTTCTGAGGACCCTGGGCAGCTACACAGCATTCTGGGTGCAGAATGCTCCCCTTCCTATTGTTTATGTTCCAGAAATCCATTCCCAAGGTGCTTTTATTGTTATTAATAACATTTTTATCTCACCCTTCATCCCAGGAACTCAGCAGGCCCATAGCCAGCTGGTGGCATGGTGTGTACCTGCCACACCAAAAAATTCTCTTTCCTCCTCATCCTCACTGACTGTCTTCACTGAACATTTTATAACCTTCCTCCCCTGACTTCTGCTATCCACCCCACCAAATTTTTTTTGAGGCTGGTTACAGGCTTGGAATTTGGGGGTATATAAGGCCCTTCCCTCCTTTTTCCTTCACAACAATTCTTTGAGTTAGTTTAGGTTGAGAGATCATGGCTGGCCTGAGTTCACACAGTGAGCCACATTGTTGAGTAGAGATTTGAACCCAGGTCTCCATTGTCGTAGTCTAACACTTTAACTACTACTCCACACTTGCTCTTATTTTCCCAGCTTTGAGTAGTGAACTATAGTAAGTAGTGAACTGTAGTAAACTGTTTGTATCGGGGTGAGGGTTGGTAAGCAACAGAATAGTCATAGGGATTAATGTGGTTTCATTTTTGTTTGTACTGAGGAAATCGGCCATTTTAGGCTGCAGTCTACTGATATGCTGATGTTTTTGGCTGATCAAGCTCTCTTGCACTTTGAATCTGATCTGCTGGACAATTCCATATTGCAGAGTGCTTTCTTTTTTCCTGCAATTTCCTGAGCAATGTTATGGCTAATTAAGCTACAAAAGCTATGTTTTGCAAAAAGGGTTAAATGAAACTAGAGTTTTTACAAGAACTCAACTCCCTTGCAAGTCAACACAAGCAAGGTATGCTTTGTAAGGGATCAACTGCAACTCATTTCAGGTTGAGATTTTTAAACAACAGTGAGGCTATTCTGACGATTGCAGAAAATTTGGCTAGCCTCTGCTAGCCCGATTTTCTGCAATTATGAGAACCACCTGCGAGCCTGGTGGTTCTAGCGCAGGTAACCCGCTTAAGTACCCCTCCCCTAAAACCAAGCGCTCCGCAAACCTGGTTTTTTCGATCGTGAGTAGCCGTGGTGTGGCTCCGTGCCACGGCTACTGATGAGGAGACCCCTGGAGAGGAGGCGAAAAGCGGCATGCTGGAGCTTCCAGGGGCTGATCGGCCCCCACTCCCCCCAGCCCCTGCTGGCTCCGTCATGGAGCCGGCAATTGTGTGGGTGGCCGATCCAGCTGCCCAGGGCTCCCTCCCTGCTTGTATGCGGGGAGAGCAGGCTTAGCCCGCTCTGCCCATGCACCCTTCTAAACCGGGTCTCACTGATCGTGAGACCCGGCTCAGTGTGTGGTGGGGGGAGATATAGGCTGGGTTCACACAATCATAGGGATCCTGGTTAAAACTTTAATCAAGATTAGTGAGCCTCATGGAGCTGATTGTGAGAACCCAGAATTTCAGGGCAATCCTGATCAATCTGTTCTGGTTAATTAACCAGCATTAAACCAGCTAATTGCCTGATTCACACAATTGTTCAAATGTAGGTTTGATGTGGGTTACTACTATTAGCTTGCTCATGTGAACCCATGCAAAAGCAAGAATCTCAGATTCATCTCTGACCATAAACCACCTTGGTGTGAGTTCAAACAATCACGTTAATGTTGGTAACCCACTTTAAACCTAGATTGGAATGATTGTGAGAACCAGGCCAATAAGGATTGAATCCTGATTATCTATCCTGGTTTAATGCTGGTTAATTAACCAGAACAGATTGATCAGGATTGCCCTGAAATTCTGGGTTCTCACAATCAGCTCCATGAGGCTCACTAATCTTGATTAAAGTTTTAACCAGGATCCCTATGATTGTGTGAACCCAGCCTATATCTCCCCCCACCACACACTGAGCCAGGTCTCACGATCAGTGAAACCCGGTTCCTGAGAGTGCGTGGGGAGAGTGGGCTAAGCCTGTTCTCCCTGCACATGAACGGGGAGGGAGCCTTGGGTGGCTGGATCGGCCGCCTACACGATTGCAGGCTCTGTGACAGAGCTGGCGGGGGCTGGGGAGCTTGGGGGCCGTGTGGCCCCCGGAAGCTCCAGTATGCCCTGTGCAAGTGTGCAGGGCATACTGGGGAGACCCCTGGAGCCGGGAGGCAGCTTTTTGCCTCCCGTCCAGAGGTCTACTCATGAGTAGCTGTGGCGTGGAGCCGCGCTGCGGATACTCACGATCAGGCAGCCCAGGTTTGCAGAGCCCTTGCTCTGCAAACCTGGGCTAAGGGGAGGGCTACTTTGCGGTTTTTGCGGAGCCCTTGCTCCGCAAACCTGGGCTAAGGGGAGGGCTACTAAAGCGGGCTAGCTGCTCATAAACCACCGGGCTCGCCTGCAAGCCCGGTGGTTTACACGGTCAGGCAAAATCGGGCTAGGCTTCCCTAGCCCGATTTTGCCTGATCGTGAGAATAGCCCCTTTGTCTGTGTGTCTCTCCTAGTAAAGTGTGCCGTCGAGTCGGTGTTGACTCCTGGTGACCACTGAGCCCTGTGATTGTCTTTGCTAGAATACAGGAGGGGGTTGCCATTGCCATCTCCTGCGCAGTTGCCCGATATAGGTGTTTCCCATAGTCTGGGAAACATACCAGAGGGGATTCGAATGGCCAATCTCCGGCTTGCTAGTCAAGTCATTTCCCTGCTGCTCAGCTGACACAAAAGCAGGTATGCAGAGACTCTATTTACATATTAATCCTCCAGCATCCCTTCACCTCCAGAGGTGAGATTGACCCTTTACTTTCTGGATGGGAAGAATCCTGCCACCATTGCAACTTCCAACAATACTGTGCAGTGAAACGCAGGCGGCTGGGACCAATGTCCATTGGGAATATCGGGGGTTGCGTCACACGACTGTATTTGCACAGCTTTACGTTGAAGGGCAACTACCCTGTTCAGCAACACTGTCAGTGGTGTTAGCACTGTGCATAGAACTATAATATTTTGGGGTTTTTTTGCTTTTTGCATAGAATGTACAGAAAGAGTATGCAACTGACCTAATGGCATTGGCTATGGGGTGTGGACATCAGGGAACGGGCCTCTGCCTGGCCCCGCTCCCTCTCTCTTTGCTGCAGAAGGGCTATAAGGACATGATGGAAAACAAACTATTCTCAGCCTGCCCTTTCTCTCCAGTCCTATGCAAATAATACACTCCCCAGCATTCAGACACTTTCACACCCTGGCTCAGAAGCAGTTTAAAAACTTCTTTACCTACTTCAGTCACCTCATAGAATGAAAAGCGAGCTGACACCCAGCCAGCAAGTCCCCCCCTCCCTCAGGGGCCCAGGGATATTTGTCCCCCTATGTGCAATTATAACTACAGCCCTGGGTGGAACCTGCTCTGCAGCTAGAACCAATGAGGCTATTCCCACGACCACTGGAAATTGGGCTAAGGGAGCTTAGCCTGCTTCCCAGTGATTGTGGGAACCACCGGGAGGGCCTAGTGCTACCAAGGTGGCTAGCCCGCCTAAAACACCCTCCCCTTAAATGAGGTTAACCGAGCGGGCACTCCATTAACCTTGTTTTCCTGCCTGTGTGCTGCTGCAGTGCGTGGTGAAAGCAGCCTCCTGGTATCAGGGGTCCCCCCCGCAGAATGCCCCACGCCCTCACACAGGGCATCCTGGGACTCCTGGAGGCTGAGTGGCCCCCAGTGGTCCCCGCAGCCCCCACCGACTCCATGACGGAGCTGGTAGTCGTGTGGGTGGCCGATTCGGCCGCCCAGAGCTGCACGGCTTCTCATCTGCAGGGAGAGCGGGGTCCTGAAGAACACCAAACCAATGGGGCAGGAAATACTCAAAGTCCAGGTGAGGGTTCGCACCTTGTTTGAGGCGAGTTCAGGAACAAAAGAATGTGCTGGTCTTGGTAGTAAGCATGAATTGTCCCCTTTGCTAAGCAGGGCCTGCCCTGGTTTGCATTTGAATGAGAGAATACATGTAAGATATTCCCCTTAGGGAATGGGGCTGCTCTGGGAAGCATGCAGAAGGTCCCAAGTTCACTCCCTGGAATCTCCAGATAGGCCTGGGAGAGACTCCTGCCTAGAACCTTGGAGGAGCTGCTGCCATTCTGTGTAGACAATACTGAGCTAGATGGACCAACTCTGTCTCAATATAAGGCAGCTTCCTGTGCAGCGTGTCTGCCCAAGATATCTCTGCACCTGAAGCAGGGTGACAAATGCTGATGACCCCCCCCGCCCCGTTCCTTTTTTTCCAGGCAATGGGAGCGGCAGAGGTGATCAGACAATGGGGGCATTTTGCCACCCCACTAGTGCCCCAATAATCTGCTGCTTGAGGTTATTGCCTCACTTCAACTCATGGAAGGATTGCCCCGGGTGTGCCGGAGGAAAAGGGAGGCTTTGGATATTTAGGTTAGAGATGAAGCCAGGGCAGAGAACGTCCAAGGTGGAAACCCGAAACAGCAGAGCAAAAGTGGGTTTCGGTCTCTTCCTGCCAATCATAAGCAAAATGCAGAACCTTTTCCTGAGGAAAGGGTAACAATAATAATCATACTAGAATTCTGAACGTGAGATTTCAATAGACATGGGACATTGGCTTTTGTTCTACAGGAAAATTTGGCACAGCTGTACTAAGGATGCAGAAGGATTCTGCTGCATTACATTCACTCTTTGTGACAGGATGCTTCAATCGGCATGGCAGTCTCTGACAAAACACAAGGCCCAATTTCCCCCTGTTTACTTTTTCTGGGAATGGATATATGTATTGGCGTATGGGGGATAGCTTCTCATCAGGGCAAAGCTTGCCCTTGACAAGCCTGAACCTAATTACTCTGAACCCAAGCTCTGAACCTAACTGTGCCCAGAAGCAACATAGCATAATCAATACTGGCATACTAAGAACTAGGGATCAAATCTTCAGGCAAATATATGCCTGGTTATTTTGACTCACATATGACATTCACTACTTCCTTCCCAGCAACAGCATACACAAACCCTCCTGCCCCTGTGTAAAGCCCCCTATCACAAATCTGCACTGACCTTTCATTTCCCTCACAGGAAATGCAGTGTTTGCTAGCACTGCTACTGACTCTTCTGCTGCTGAAGTTAGAATGTTCATGAACATTCCATGATATCACAGAAGTTCTGCTAATAGCCATGCTGAGGCTCGACAGCACAGTATATTTCTAACAGCCTTCTACTAAACTCTAAAAGTCCCTTTCAGGCTTCTTGCCTAGTAAAAGCCCTTATGGACCCTTACTAGGGTTAAACAGAATTCTCAATCATCAGGATTCAGAGCTTTTCATTTCACTTCTTCCTGTGATCTCCATTAATTATGCAACTTGCTTAATAAATGTGTTTAATTTTGCATTTCTGGTTTACCTCAGTGCAGGATGTTATTAAAAGCACAGAATCTATACAGTCTTACATGTACTGAAGACAAATCGGTACAGTATCAGTACAGTAACTTGGGAGTGCTTCTGGACCCAAAGCTCTCAGGTTGAGGCAGTGGCCAGGAGTGTTTTTTATCAGCTTCGACTGATACATCAGCTATGTCAATTTCTAGAGGTGAATGACCTTAAGACAGTGGTACTTATGCTGGTAACCTCCAGGCTCGACTACTGTAATGCACTCTACGTGGGGCTGCCTTTTTTCTTAATCCGGAAACTACAATTGGTACAGAATGCAGCAGCCAGATTGGTCTCTGGTACAACACGAAAGGACCACATAACAAATGGTTTTAAAAGAACTGCACTGGCTGCCAATATGTTTCCGGGTGAAATACAAGGTGCTGGTTACGACCTATAAAGCCCTTCCTTAATGGCTTGGTTCCGGACTATTTAAGAGAGTGCCTCCTTTGTCATAAACCCTGCGGCCAGTTACAATCTTTTGGAGAAGTCCGGTTACACCTTCCACCAGCCCGTTTGGTGATAACCCAGGAGTGGGCTTTCTCTGTGGCTGCCCCAGGGCTTGGGAATAAGATTTCTCCTGAAATAAGAGCATCTCCTTCTCTGTTTGTTTTCAGGGAGAACCTCAAGACACTCCTGTTTTCCCAGGCTTTTAATTAGAATTAATTTTAATCATTTTAAAAACTGGTTTTAATAACTATTTTATTCTATTTGTATTGTGTCATGTGTTTTAATCTGTGACTTTTAAATATTTTAAATTTTGTACACCACCTAGAGATGTACATAATATCAGGCAGTATAAAAAGATGATAAATAAATAAATAAATAAATACATTTGCATTGATCTACTGAAATAACGCATATACTGTGTCTCAAACATGCATTAAGCTCTTCCTAGAAGGCCCTGCTCAAAAGTGCCTTCTGAAGGGAAGTTGATGGCTATCAGTGGGGATGGGAGCATAGCTCAGTGGAAGAGCATCTGCTTTGATTGCAGAAAGTCCCAGGTTCAATCCCTGGCGGCATCTCCAGGTAGGGCTGAGAGCGATTCCTGCCTAAAACCTTGGAGAGCTTCTGCCAGACAGTGTAGGCAATACTGACCTAAATTGGCCAATGGTCAGACTTGGTATAAGGCAGTTTCCTATGTTCACCACTCTGGGCTCCTTGGAGGAAGAGCGGGATATAAATGTAAAAATAATAATAATAATAATAATAATATGTGAGGCACTACCTTGGCATGGTTGTGGGGCTTGTGTGCTCTGAGGAAGGTGAGAGCTATGCCAGAGGTCCAACCATACTGGTCAGGTCTCACCAGAGGAGCCAGACAAAGAGTGCCTCTCCCATCAACAATATGGTGAGACGTAACTTTAATAAATCTATACCGGATCGGTCGTCGCCGGGTCAACAAGGACCACGCCAGGTGCTGGAGTTCCTGGACATCTGGTGGCAAGTGGGCAACAGGACTCAGGATCTTCAGTTGAGTAACCAGGGCTGAAGACAGCAAAGTTACTGGAAGAAACGTCGCTTAACCGAAAAAAATATACGAAAAATGCCAACAAGGAAATAATGATCTGCTATTACAAGTCTAGTCCAACTAGAAGAGGTTATTTAAAAAGAATGTACCAGATTTGGAAAGAGAAGCATCCAGATACAGAAATAACAGAACAAAGGCTAGCAGACCAGAGAAGATACATAATAAGAAATAAAGTATTCACAGGAGTTGAGCTGGAAGAACTGCAAAGAGCAACACAGGCTCAAGATATGGAAGAAGAATTACCACCAACTGAAGCAGTTGCTCAGGCACAGGTGGAGGAGGTGTTGGAAATCGAGGATGCCACTGTTGCTGGACTGTTTCAAAATCAAAACCAGGCAACCTCCCCTTTGCCTTCACCTCAAAAACCCGAATGCCGTTTAACAGAAAAGCAACAAGAACTAAAGCAAAAAATAACTGAGCACATGAACCAAAAAACCACCAGGGTTCGATTTCCAGCTCTAAAAACAGTTGCCAAAAAACAACTTGCTCAGGCATTAAAAGATGCCAATGCTGCACTTGCAGAAATAACAACCAAGAATTTGCAAGAAACAAACCAACTAATGTACAGTGCAGCAACAATAACAACACAAGAGCTCGGATATAAGATCAGTGGACCTGTAAAAAAAGAAAGCAGTACATCACCTAAATGGAAGATTAGATTAGAAAATAAAATTGCCAGGCTTAGATCAGATGCTAGTAAATTGAAAGATATGACAGACAAGAAGCTGAAGAATGAAAACACCAAACGGTATCTGATCCAAAAATACCACCTAGATTCAAGGAAAATTAGAGAAGTCCTGGAAATAATAAAGCAGCAAATAACAGCAGTGTCAAAGAAGATTAGCAGATATGAAGCCAGAACTACACAATACAGGCAGAATCTCCAATTCCAGTCAAATCAGAGATGTTTCTACCAAAGCATACAAGGAGAAACTGCAAGAAAAATAGAAACACCAAATAAAGAAGAAACAGTGCAGTTCTGGGGGAAATTATGGGACAACCCAATAGATTATAATAAAAAAGCAGGCTGGATGAAAGAGGTCGAAAAATGTAACCAACAAATGCAAGATCTAATAATAACACCAGAATAAATAAGTGAAAGAGCAAAGAAAATTAAAAATTGGACTGCTCCAGGCGACGATGAACTGCATGGCTTTTGGCTTAAACACCTAACAAGCCTTCATAAACAACTATCAAAACAGTTCAATCACATTATGAAAGGCGGTGATATTGAACAATGGCTAAAAACTGGGAAAACATATCTCATCATGAAAGACCCAGCAAAAGGTGCAGTTCCAAGTAGTTATAGACCGATAACCTGCCTGCCAACCATGTTCAAATTATTAACTGGAATAATAGCAGATGAAGTGATGCAACACTTATTAACTAACAAACAGCTTCCAGTTGAACAGAAAGGAAATTGCCTGAACACCAGAGGCACAAAAGACCAGCTGCTGATTGACAAAATGATTTTAGAAAATTGCAAGAGAAGAAAAACAAATCTAAGTGTTGCATGGATTGACTACAAGAAAGCCTTCGACTCATTGCCTCACACATGGATACTAAAATGTTTAGAAACAACTGGTGTCAGCAAAAACATTCAGATATTTATAAAAAAAGCAATGAGCATGTGGAGTACACAGTTAACAATCAATGGTGAGACACTTGGACAGGTTAGCATTAGAAGAGGCATTTTCCAAGTGGACTCACTATCCCCTCTGTTGTTTGTAATCGCCATGACCCCACTTTCACAAATACTAAACAAAAAAGGCCTCGGATACCAAACATCTAAAACATCAAGTCAAATCAACCATCTGCTGTACATGGACGATCTGAAGTTGTGTGGAAAGTCCCAGTCAGAAATCGAATCACTGCTAAACACTGTCCGTATATTCAGTAGTGATATAGCAATGGAGTTTGGACTAGACTAGTGTGCTGCATTAATAATGAACAGAGGGAAAATAAGAAAAACAGAAGGAATAGAACTGCCCAATGGAAGCAAGATCAAGAACCTGGAAGAGAAAGAACCTCACAAATACTTGGGCATTCTCCAGGCTGATAACATCGCACACACTGAAGTTAAAAGAAAAATTGGAAGTGAATACGTCAGGAGAGCCAGAAAAATCCTAAAGTCCAAACTCAATGGCGGGAACACCATACAAGCCATAAACACCTGGGCTTTACCTGCTATCAGATACTCTGCAGGAATAATAGACTGGACCCAGGGAGAGCTAGAGACGCTAGATCGTAAGACCAGGAAAATCATGACCATCAGTCATGCTCTGCACCCCCGCAGTGATGTCGATAGGCTATACCTCCCTTGCAGCTCAGGTGGAAGAGGAATGCTGCAAGTCCATCAAACAGTAGAGGAGGAGAAAAGAGGCCTTGAAGAATATATAAAGGACAGTGAAGAAGATGCACTTCAAATGGTCAATAATGCGAAACTGTTCAACACCAATGAAACAAAGCAGGCCTACAAGAAAGAACAAGTCAAGAACCGAGCAGAAAAATGGAGAAATAAGCCACTGCGTGGTCAATATTTGCACAATATAAGTGGAAAATCAGACATCACCAAGACCTGGCAATGGCTTAAGAATGGCAACTTGAAGAAAGAAACAGAGGGTTTAATACTGGCTGCGCAAGAACAGGCACTAAGAACAAATGAAATAAGAGCAAAAGTAGAAAAGTCAACAACAAACAGCAAGTGCCGCCTTTGTAAAGAAGCAGATGAAACCGTGGACCACCTAATCAGCTGTTGTAAAAAGATTGCACAGACTGACTACAAACAAAGGCATGACAATGTAGCAGGGATGATACACTGGAACATTTTCAAAAAATACAAGCTACCTGTAGCCCAACATTGGTGGGACCATACAATTGAAAAAGTTGAAGAAAATGAAGATGTAAAAATATTATGGGACTTCCGACTACAAACAGACAAACATCTGCCACACAATACAGCAGATATAACTGTAGTTGAGAAGAAAGAAAAACAAGTCAAAATAATCAACATAGCACTACCAAGGGATAGCAGAACAGAAGAAAAAGAAATAGAAAAAATCACCAAATACAAAGATCTACCAATTGAAATTGAAAGGCTGTGGCAGAAAAAGACCAAAATCATCCCAGTGGTAATTGGCGCCCTGGGTGCAGTTCCAAAAGACCTTGAAGAGCACCTCAACACCATAGGGGCCACAGAAATCACCATCAGCCAATTACAAAAAGCAGCTTTACTAGGAACAGCCTATATTCTGCGATGATATCTATAACAATTGACAATAAAATTCTGGCATCCCAGGTTCTTGGGAAGGACTCGATGTCTGGATAAAACAAACCAGTCAATAACACCTGTCTGACTGTGTAAACAAGAAATAATAATAATAAATAATAACACTAGAACCAGGGGTTCTGAAATGGATTGCCAGGAAATCTAGGACCAACAAACGGAAGTACTTTTTCACACAACGCATAATCAACTTGTGGAATTCTCTGCCACAAGATGTGGTGACAGGCAACATCCTGGATGGCTTTAAGAGGGGTTTGGATAACTTCATGGAGGAGAAGTCTGTCCTCGGCTACTAGTTGGAGTGCTATAGGCCACCTCCAGCCTCAGAGGCTGGATGCCTCTGACTACCAGTTGCAGGGGAGTAACAGCAGGAGAGAGGGCATGCCCTCAACTCCTGCCTGTGGCTTCCTGCGGCATCTGGTCAGCCACTGTGCAAAGCAGGATACTGGACTAGATGGGCCTTGGGCCTGATCCAGCAGAGCCATTCTTATGTTCTTATGTCTCTGAGGGTCAAGCAACCCTCAGGGACATTTTTTTGGGAGTCACAATGAATTTCAGAGGGAAGGGAAGATGAGCAAAAAAATCCCTCCTCTGTAGAACACACGCAGCATCATTACACCAACACTTAGTTTCTTGGTGGCACAGTCAGTGCCCCTATGTTGTACATGTATTCAGATGTCTGTACACATACATGTGCATGTGTTTGTGTGAATAACTGTATATGCATTCAGCTTAAAAGTGAATCTGGGTACAAATACGAAGCATACTACTACTGTCCATGCACTGAGCATAACGTGAATACTTGTATGTGCATACAGAGCTCTATGTGCATAGACTGTACACAGATTGTACGTGCATTGAACATAAAATGTGAACAAGGGTCCTTTGTTTGCCTTTTTTTCCAGATTCCCAAGAGTAGGAATGGACCCACAATCTTCATACAAAGCTTTATTCTACTGATGAAGATATTTTATCCCAGACTTCAAGATTCCTCTTTTGAGTTAGGAATGTTCTTCTCCTACCTGGGTGTTTCCATAGCTGAAAGGAGGAAGCAGTGCACCCTCAGAACCATTACTCTCTATGATTTAGTACAACAGGGAAAGCACAGATACTTTGATTTATGCTTCTTCCATTGTGCTATGCAAATATAAATCAGTAGCCTTTCTGTGCAGGTATGGTATTAGTCTAATTACAACTGGGAAAGCTGAAGATATAAGGATCTCATAAAGAAAAACTTGTGTCAGTCCAATGAAACTTCACTAGAAAGAATGGACTTTGCTTCACATCTACGGCTGCCATTTTGACACACCAGGATGTATTCTGACACACCTGAATACAGTTAGGTATACAAACTCTTTGTTGCCCAGATGTGTGTGATCAGCAGCATTTTAAAAGCCTTAAACAAAGACATTCGCCTTGAAATTCCTATTGAGTATTTGGCATTGCCATGTTGCTTAAGCTAATTAAAAAGAAGCCCTCTCTAAATGAAAAGACTTTGCATATTTCCATCAGTCAGCAATCTATTAGTCATGCTTGACCATCTGTTATTTAAAGGGAATATGACAAGATGATTGTTATTTTTTTAACATGGCAAATTGAAAAATGTGACTTTTTGATCTGTATTTTAATTACAACCCTCTTATCTCACTTGCACTTTCTTCGGAGCAAGGACTGAGCTACGTGAATAACGCTGTGACTTCCTCCATTACCCCCCAAATAAGACTGTGGGTATTCTGTAAGCTTCTTTCCCTTTTCCATCTGCCTACCCTGCAGTGAAGAAGGTTTCGAATCCAAATCTATTCCTTTTAGCTGCAAAGCAATGGAAGGGCACTGGCTGCCTACATTCAGGGCCGAATCGGGGTGAATCGGGGTGACTGCAAATCGGGCGAATCGGGGCAGCTGCCCCCAGGTCCACGCCATCCAGAACAATGCACCTGGTTGCTCCCCTGAGGTTACTGTTTCCCCATCTCTTCCCCATCACACAGCTCTGCCTGACATTCTAGGCAGGCTACAACAGGGTATTAAAGTAGAGAGCAGGAGAGACTGGTGAAGGAGCACTCCCTTGCCAGCCACGGTAGATCTGTACTTTTAACTCCTCAATGCAGCCTCCTAGAAGGTAAGGCAGCGCTGCGCAACTGGTGAGGAAGGAGGTGCTGGCCCAGCTGCTCGATGGGCAAAAGTGGTGGTGGGCGGCACACACATGGGGCTGAGGGAGGTGAGGCTGGCCCAGCCATCATCCTGTTGCCCTCTTCCGGCTCAAATTGCAGCTGGGTCATTAGATGGTGGGCTTGCTTTCTCTCTTGCAAGCGCTCTACCTAGTGGACTGGCTGAAAGCTGGGCTCAGAGAGCCTGACAAAGGGCACAGTGAAGGAGGCGGAATGACAACACCCCTCAACATGAGGCTGGGCCCTCCATGGGACAGCCCTGACTACATTACTTAATAGTACTACTCGGGAGTTATTCTAAATGACTACTACATTTCAATAAGACTTCCTTTGATAAATCTAGCCACTAAGCTAGTTCACACGATCATTATTCAGGTAGGAGACACATCCTACCCAAATTCAGAAGCTGTGTGCGCTCCTGTTTTCGGATTGGCTGTGAATAAGAAGCAAGGTAGGAGGGAAGGAGGTGATTGTGTGCTGAGCACCGACTGGGTTAGATGGCTCCATACTATCCAGCAGCTGTAAGGTAAAGAGGTAAAGTGTGCCACTGAGTCAATTTCGACTCCTGGCTCTCACAGAGCCCTGTGGTTTTCTTTGGTAGAATACAGGAGAGGTTTATCATTGCCTCCTCCCATGCAGTATGAGATTATGCCTTTCAGCATCTTCTGCTGCCCAAAATATTACCAACGGGGATTCGAACCAGCAACCTGCTGCTTGTTAGTCAAGCATTTCCCCACTGCACCACTTAAGGTGGCTATTTAGCAGCTGTACCCAGCTCTTTAATGAGGTAGGACAAAAAGCTCTCAGACCCAGCTGCTGCTTAGCAGATGATCACTTCCTCCCCCTCCTACCTCACAACCAATCAGAAAACAGGAGTGCCCACATCTCCCAAACTTGGGTACGGCAGATCTCCTATCCTAAAATGATCATGTGAATAGCTCTACTGTCTTCAAGAAATGTGGCTAGTCTGTGGTTATTCCAAAACTTAAAAGTTCGAGAGCAAAGTGCGTGGAAGTAGCAACTGTTTGTTCTGCAGAATTCTGTGATTTGAATTCTGTGATTTGAAGAGCGTAAAAAGATCCTTGCTGGATTAGATGAAAGATGCATGTAGTCAGCAACTGGTTTCTTTGATCAGAGCCATTGAGATTCTTCTGAATCTACAAGCAGGGCATGAATGAATGTAATGTTGGTCATCCCCAATATCTGTTGTTTGTTTATTTAATCTTTAGTTGTACCTAGCATAGAAATATCCCAAGATGGTTTATAAAGGATACCAAACATCAATAAAAACCCATATACCACCAGTAAAACAATGGCTGACATGAAGGGCAGTGGTCCTTCAATGGGATCAGAGCTGCATTGAGGCAGGAAGCCTTGAGTAGTTGCCTTGAAGACTCGATGGCAGAGCAGTGCACAGAACAGAGATCAAGATGTGTTTTTTGCTTCTCTACCCTCCCTGCAAAAGTGCTGTTTGCTGCCAGAAATATGTCCACAGGGGGCAGTGAACAGCACATTTGTAGAGAAGGGAGAAAATTAAACATCATTTCCAGATCTCCCTCCACACACCCTGCCCTGCCCTGCTCTGATCATCAAGCCCACAGGGCAAGTACTCTAAAGCAGTGTTCCCTCTCATTTTTTTCATCTGTGCGCAGAAAGAGTTTTGTTCTGGGTGTCAGTATCAAGCAGCAGCAGAGACTCCATTGAGCAAACAGGTTCAAAGTACCCAGGCCACCGCCTCTCAGGGGCCGCGCCTTGTGCCCCAGACATGCCCCTGTGTCTGATGTCACATGTGGGGTGTGTGGCTAACTCTCTAACCTCTCCTTGCATCTGATGTCAGACACTGATGCAGGGGGTGGGGCTAGGGGGCCGTGGTGGCAGGCTGAGCCCGGGCTGCCACTGGCTTTCCTCCATACCTGGTATCAAGGCAGTGTGCACACACATGCATTCCTTCCTGATTCAACTTGGGGCCTTCCTGATTCAACTTGAGCAGGAGCTAAAATTAAACTGAGTGGACATTAAAAAAAACCTGTGTGTACGCACACATGTGGATGCCTTAGAGGGAACACTGCTCTGAAGGCTTCCTGCCTCCACACAGCTCTGATCCAGGGGCAGAGCTATAATTGAGCACAGGGGTTCAAAGTAATTGTAGCCGCCTGCCTCCAGGGCCGCCTTGCTGACTAGCCATTTCTGGGGTGGGGAGGCTGAGAGCAAGAGGGAGGGTGCACCCCTGCACTCCTTGAAGGAAGTGGCGGGAGTTCTGAAGACTCCAAGAGCGCTAGAGGATCCACCAGCAGCGTGCGGAACATGCCACCAGTGGGGGAAATTGCCACTGCGGTGAGCAGGGTGACTGCCGCCGTTGCTGCCAGGGCACAGGGGCAGCAGGAACAGCGGGGGAAGAGGCTACGGCCCGTATTCACACAGGCTGCCTATGCCTTCCCTATGTCACTGCTCGGATCCCAACAACAAATCACTGCTCGTCATGTCAGCCACTGTATCCAGTTATATACTGCCTCTCAGAATGGAGATTTCATAGTTAATACCGGCTGACAGAGCAGTGGTAGATATGGGTGCCAGTGTGGCATACTGTAATTTGTCTCCCATCTTTTCAGACCAGGAACTAACTTTTAGCCCAACTTCAATCGTGGAAGCAATTATTACTTTTCACTGTATACACCTGCTTTTGAGTGGCACCATATGCTACAACTGACATCATCATATATAGGAATACTTTACCCATCTGGAGACTTCGTTACAGAGTGTGTTTCCAGGTTCCCCACCATTAGCCGCAACTGTGTTGTCTTCTCTCTGGTATCTTTTGTTTTATAGTTGAGAAGTTTGTCCCACTGGGGGTCCTGTGGAGAGTATGGTGGGTGGAGTCAGAAAAGGGAAAGGGGAGGGAAAGGAGAAGGAGAAGACAGAGTTGTTGATGAATAAACTCTTACTTAAATCTATATAAGATTACTTTGTGTTTGTGCGGGAAGCAGCTATAAAACAAACTGGTAGATCCAGTATGTGATACAAGGGAAGAAAAGGAAGAGTTCAGCATTGGGGCACCTTTTCTGGCAGTATCTCTGTGTCTATCATAATATTATTTCATTCTCCCTCGCTCTATGTCTGTTTCTCTCCCGATCTGTCCACCTTCTACTCTTCCAACTGTTTTCTCCTCTCTAAAAAGGAACAACAACAACAAAATGGTGGTGGTGAGACACAACTTAGGTTAGGGCAAAACTGAGATGTGGATCACAGACCTTAACTCAAAGTCCAGTGGTGTAGTGGACAGTGTTGGATTTTGAGTGGGGACTCCTGGGTTCAAATCCCCACTCAGCCATGAAGCTGCCTAGGTGATTTTGAATCTCTCACTGGGCCAGTGCGAGACATCTCTGGCTCATGTGATTAAAGAGGGACATGCTGAATGACATCACCATGTCTTTTGTGAGATTCCGACGCCCTCCCAGCATGCCCCTTTATATGTGTGGAGGGTGGGAGGCTGTTCATCTGAATGTTTCAACTAGCATTTGGAGCACGTATACAACGGCTGTTCAGATTAATAGCCCCCTGCATGATAATTTATTTTATTATTTATTATTTATTTATTTGATATATTTGTATACCACCCAAAACTTGCATCTCTGGGTGGTTAGCAATAAAACAATTTTTAAAAAAGAAGAAGAAAGAGGTTTAAAAAACATTACAATAAATTAAAATTTAAAACAATGTTAAAAACTATTAAAATAGTATCTATTTAAAGGCCTGGGTGTACAGATGTGTCTTAACAACCTTTTAAAAAGTGGTCAGAGATGGGGAGGCTCTTATTTCAACTGGGAGCGCATTTCAAAGCCTCGGGGCAGCAACGGAGAAGGCCCTTCTCCAGGTAGGTACCAAACGAGCCGGTGGCAAATGCAGACAAAACTCTCCATGAATGGCGAGGAAGACATTCTTTTAAATACTCAGGGCCTAAGCTGTTTAGGGCTTTATAGGTTATAACCACCTTGTATTTTGCCCAGAAACTTATCGGCAGCCAGTGTTGCTCTTTCAGTACTGGAGTAATGTCTCTCTGAGATGACCCAGAGACCAACCTGGCTGCTGCATTCTGGACCAACTGCAGTTTTTAGACTACGTACAAAGGCAGCCCCACATAGAGTGCATTGCAGTAGTCAAGTCTGGAGGTTACTAGCATATGTACCACTGTTCTGAGGTCACTTATCTCAAGAAACAGACACAGCTGGCATATCAGCCAAAGCGGATAGAAAGTACTAGGGATGTGCACGGAACCACGGAGGCGCGGTCCAGCACCAGGGGGTGTCTAGCTTTAAGGGCGGGGGGTAGTACTTAACCCTCCCGCTGCTTTTCCCCCTCCGGCACTCCACTTTGGAGCAAATTTGGGGGGCGGCAGCGTTCCTCCCTGCCACCCCTGCCCCCGATATTGCCCCCCAAAAGCGGAAGTTACTTCTGCGCATGCACCCATTGTGGCATGCGCGTGTCCGTCACTGCAGTGCGCGCGCTGCACACATAACATGTTGCGTGCGCACATGTGTGACTTGTGCAGCATGCACACATGGCGGCGGACACACGTGCGCCACAACGGGCGCATGTGCGGAAGTAACTTCCGCTTTTTCTGGGCAACGACGGGGGCTGCTGCCCAAAAACTTTGCTCTAAAGTGGAGAGCTGGAGGGGGGAAAGCGATGGGAGGGGTAAGTACTACCCCCCACCCTTAAAGCTAGACACACACATCCCACCGGACCGCTGGACCAACCCAATTCCGAACCAGTTCGGAGGCCTCCAACATGGCCTCCAGACTGGTTCCGTGCACATCCCTAGAAAGTACCTCTGGCCACCACCTCAACCTGAGACACCAGAGAGAGGTTTGGATGCAGAAGCACCCCCAGACTTCATACCTGTTTCTTCTGGGGAAGTGTGACTCCATTCAGAACAGGCAGATCAAAACCGTCCCGCAAGTTCTGACCCCACACGATAAGTACCTCTGTCTTATTTGGATTCAGTTTCAGTTTGTCATCCCTCATACAGCCCATCACCACTTCCAGGCAGGCATTTAGGGAAGCCATGCCTTCTCCTGATGATGCTGGCATGGAGAAATAGATTTGTGTGTATTCAGCTTTT
This sequence comes from Hemicordylus capensis, assembly GCF_027244095.1. Lineage (NCBI taxonomy): Eukaryota > Metazoa > Chordata > Lepidosauria > Squamata > Cordylidae > Hemicordylus > Hemicordylus capensis. Next base: position 26,547,436 of record NC_069657.1, on the reverse strand, counting down.
TGATAACACCCTGCACTAAATCTCCTGAAGATCTCTCCCAGCGGTTTCATGTAGATATTAAACAACACGGGAGACAATATGGAGCCCTGAGGGTCACCATACCAAAGTTCAGATTCTGAAGAACAGATTTTTGAAGACTTTGAATCTCTAAGGGACACCTTCTGGAACCTGCCCAAGAAGTGGAAGCAGAACCACTGCAAAGCAGTGCCTCCCACCCTCAACCACCTCAGACGCTCCAGAAGGATACTATGGTTGATAGTATGGAAAGCTGCCTAGTGGTCCAAAAGGACCAACAGAGTCACACTCCGTCTGTCAGTTCCCATTTGGAGATCATCCATCAGGCCAGTCAAGGCATTCTCCACTCCATAGCCTGCCTGAAAGCCAAACTGAAATGGGTCTAGATAATCAGTTTCCTCCAAGACTACCTGGAGCTGAGAGGCCACCAACCTCTCAATTACCTGCTAACGGAGGCAGTGAGCGCTGAGTTATTAATTGAGGTAATAACCTCTGCACCTTTTAAAGGGTCCTTAATGGTTTGGGCCCGGGATACCTGAGGGACCGCCTGCTCCCAAGGGTTGCTGCCCGCTTGACGAGGTCATCTCTGCTCCGGGTGCCGACAATGAGGGAGGCTCGGTTGTCGTGCACGTGGGACAGGGCCTTCTGTGTTGCTGCCCTCAGACACTGGAATGCTCTCCCAGTGGCTATTCGCTCCTCGGTCTCCATCACAGCTTTTAGAAAAAGTGTAAAATCGTGGCTTTTTGCCCAGGCATTTATTTGATTCTCTGCTGCTGCTCTTTATAGTCTGTATTGCTTTTATGCTTTTGTTTTAAATTTTTAATCAGATTTGTTTAATATTTTTTTCACTTAATGTTTTAATTGTGTCTTTTGTACCATCTTGTGTTTAAATTTTTTGCTGTAAACTGCCTTGGGATTGCTTTAATGAAAGGCGGTATATAAATTTATCAATCAATCAATCAATCAATCAATCAATGTGGTGATTCTCTTATATTTAGCAGGGGGAGAGCAACTAGCCCTATCCATCCCCAGCACAGCACCCCTCCAGCGGTTGTTGCTGGTGTCTATCTTGTGTTTCTTTTTTAGATTGTAAGCCCATTGGGGACACGGAGCCATTTTTAAATCTATTTATATCTATGTAAACCACTTTGGAACCTTTTTGTTGAAAAGCGGTATATAAGTATTGGTTGTATTTGTATATCTTGCCCAACCATGGAAGTTTGGAGACAGGCCTATAGTTGCTTAATCTGAGGGATCCAGGGCAGGCTTCCTCAGAAGAGGTCTAATGATTGCCTCCTTAAGACAAGGAGGCATCCTGTCCTCCCTCAGAGAAACATTTATAATCTCTACCAGGCCTTCTACAATAACCTCCCTGCCAGATAATATAAGCCATGCCAAGCAAGGGTCAAGAGAACAGGTGGTAGGCCACACCATTCCAAGCAGTTTGTTCATATCACCAGGAGTCACAAACTGGAATTGATCCAGCCTAACCACATAAGAGGAGTTGCTGGACACCTCCACATCAGACATTGCAATAACTGTGGGGTCTGAGTCTAAGTCAGCCCAAATACAGGATATTTTGTCCACAAAGAACTCATTAAAAATTTCACAGAATGTAACTTTTGGTTCCAAATTCTGATTCATGGTAGGAGGGGCACATACTAAGGAGGGCAGCTGAGAAGACCTCACAGGATGGGATACAACTGGCCAAGAGAGGCGATCCTGCAGTAATAATAATAATAATAATAATAATAATAATAATAATAATAATAATAATAAATAAATAAATAAATAAATAAATAAATAAATCGATTTCTAGACCGCCCTTCCAAAAATGGCTCAGGGTGGTTTACATAGAGAAATAATAAATAAATAAATAAGATGGATCCTTGTCCCCAAAGGGCTCACAATCTAAAAGAAACATAAGATAGACACCGGCAACAGTCACTGGAACTACTGTGATACTTCCATACGCTGATGATACTCAGCTGTATATTGCCATCCCAGACCATTCTGGGAATGCTGTTTCTGTGCTTACTCGATGTCTGGAAGCTGTTAAGGTCTGGCTGAATCAAAGTAAGCTCAGACTGAATCCAACCAAGACTGAACTACTTTTACTCAGCCCTCGTACCGGCCAACAGCTGGATGTGAACCTTGTTTTAGATGGGGTGGCGCTGCCCCTGAAGGAGCTTGTACATGACTTGGGGGTCCTTTTGTATTCGCACCTCCTGCTTGAACAGCAGGTAGAGGCTGCAGCCAGAAGTGCCTTTGCCCAGCTCCATCTGATTCGTCAACTACGCCCTTACCTTGATCGGCAAGCATTAATGACAGTGACCCATGCCCTTGTTATCTCCCGCCTAGATTATTGTAACGCCCTCTATCTAGGGTTACCTTTGAGGATGATCGAAAAGCTACAACGGGTCCAGAATGCAGCGGCTCGTTTACTTATGGGTGCCAGAAAATATGACAGGGTAATACCTCTCCTGCAGTCATTGCACTGGTTGCCTATTCGCTACCGAGTTCAATTTAAGGTCCTGGTTTTTACCTTCAAAGCCTTGCGGGGTTTGGCACCTGTTAACCTACAGACCCACCTCTCCCATCCAGTTACTTCCCATCCAGTCAGATCTGGTCAGATGGCCCTTTTGTTGGTCCCCGATTTCCGAGAGGTTTGGGGTGCTAGAACCCGTGAAAGGGCCTTCTCAGTTGCCGCCCCACTTCTCTGGAATTCCCTTCCCTTGCAGATTCATTTAGCTCCTTCTTTGTTGATTCTTAAATCCATATTGAAGACTTTTCTTTTTCGCTGGGCTTTTACCCTGTAGTTTATCTATCCCCCCCCGCCCCCTTTAGTTACTTTAGTTTTATTTAGAATGTAATTTTAATGCTGTCTTGTTTTGCATGTTTTTGTACACCGCCCAGAGTCTTCACAGTGGGCGGTATATCAAATGTTTCAAATAAATAAATAAATAAATAAATAAATACAGATCCTAAGCCCATAAGGGTTTTGTAGGTGAGAACCAGCACTTTGAATTGGACCCAGAAGTGAACAGGCAACCAGTGCAGCAAGCATAAAAGAGGTGGGACACTATCAAATGGACATCATAAACCAATCTCACCCAGGATTTAAAACAAAAGCCAGAATATAAAAATACCCACCCGCTCACCACTACCACACACGTAGACCGGGCCCTTGCCAACCCCCAAGTGGCTCCCCCAAAGGGATGGGCCCATCGCCACTGGCAGCTCCCCTAAATTGGCCCAGAATTGGCTGCTTTGGGCAGGTAGAGTTCAGGAGCTGCCAATATTTTGAGGGGCCGCCTGCTCCCAAGGGTTGCTGCCCGCTTGACTAGGACATCTGGGGGGGCCCTGCTCCGGGTGCCGACAATGAGGGAGGCCCGGCTGTCGTGCACTCGGGACAGGGCCTTCTCTGTTGCTGCTCCTAGACTCTGGAATGCTCTCCCGGTGGCCATTCATTCTTCGGACTCCATCACAGCTTTTAGAAAGCTTTTAAAGACTTGGCTTTTTACCCAGGCTTTTACATACAGTGGTCCCTCGACTTACGAAGATAATCCGATCCGAACGCACATTCGTAGGTCAGAATTTTCGTAAGTCGAAAAGCGCATCCACGGAGGTCCAGAACACTCGTAAGTCGAGGAAACCGCATCTAAAAATTCGTAGGTCGAGGAAGCCGCATCTAAACCGGCAACGACTTCCGGTATTTTTTGTCGTTTGTATGTCGAAACATTCGGATGTCGAGTGCTTCGTAAGTCGAGAGACCACTGTAATAGTTTTTTACTGCTGTTCTTGTGTGTTTTTTATCTGCTGTCTTGTTTTTATGTATGTTTTTAGCTTGATGTTTTTACTGCTTTTATTGTATGTTTTAATTTTTGTAAACCGCCTTGGGGTTTTCTTTTAATGAAAGGCGGTATAAAAATGTAAAAATAAATACATAAATAAATTTTTAAAAAGTCACCCCTGGGCCTCAGATACGGGATAATGAAAGACGGGAGTTACAAAAGATGTCACAGTAAGTGCACACTCAGCATGACCTCCTTTTAATGGCATGTGCCAAGGAAGTATCATCTGATCCAGTTCACTGTCTGTCAGCCTAACAGAGTTGTTATGAGAAAAATGGGGGGACCATGTACCACTGTGAGCTCCTTGGAGGATTGGTGCCATACAAATCTAATAGACCTACAGTATGTTTCATTAATGTGTCTGATTTTCTTTAAGGAGTTCTAAGTTGTATTTTGCAGTATTAAATATTTTGGAACAAAGGACATTTTTAAAAAAAAAAAGAAAGAAAGATGGAGAACATCTGGGAAGCATCACACATATCTATTTTTTACAACCCTGAGTCCCATATTGCTGTCACATGATGCATTTCCCTCGACAATATAAAATGAGGAAAAAATAGAGATTTCTCATGGTGTGCACTTAGATTTTTGGATTGGTATATAGGTCCAAATTAAATATTGAAAACATTTCCTCCAGATTAAAAGAAGCGAGAGGGGAGTGGAAAGGAATAGCAGTTCAGTTTCCAGTTATGTTGACCCCAGCTTCAGTTCATGGCCGGTTGCTGCTGCTTCTTTCAGTAGGCTTCGTACATGATGCAGTTAAGTCTGACTGCATATGACAGGATGGCTTAAAAGTGGCTGGAGCCAGTCATGTGACCTGTTTTTGTCCAACTTGCACTATCATGTGACAGCCTACAGTAGATTGATGAAATTAAGGACAGATGGCTACTGTGTTGTTGTTCTTTGAACTGACAGCTGCTGGAGTAAAAATAAATTAAATTCAATTTAATGTAAGTTAGACTTTTATATTGAAATCGTTAAGTAATCTTTAAAGGTCTTTTTTATTTTTATTTTTAAAAACCACCCAGGAATCATATGTGTGTGTGTGTGTGTGTGTGTGTGTGTGTGTGTGTGTGTGTGTGTATTTCCCTGACTTTTGCATATCCACCAAATACAAATCGCAAATAATGAAGTCTTTTCCCCAGCTGCCCTGGCAATGACCTCTGTTTGGGTTCAAAAGCACAGCTCCTCTCTAGAGTACAGGGAGATGTGGGTTCCCTGGTAACTGCATCCTCATTGCCAAGTGAGTGATAATGGAACCAAACCATTTCCATCTTGTGCAATCATAAGGTATGGACAGGCTAAAACTGGGCCATCATCAAGCCCTTTCCCCTGAAGAGCACTGGGGCTGGCTTGTTCCCCTAAAAGAAGTGAAAAAACAGTTCTTTTCTAACCCAACAAGTGTTATGGGGAAAGTGGGAGCATTGAAACCCAATGGAACGAAGAAGCGAAATCAGATCTAAAAGGGGAGATTATAAGCAGCGGTAATGCTCAAGACTGCAAGTAGCAAATGAGATAGCCTCACTTCAGGTGAGACTAAAACGCGTGCGTGTGTGTGTGTGTGTGTGTGTGTAAAGAAAAGACACAGCATTCGTTTGGATAAGAAAATAATGTTGTTGTTGCTGTTGTTGTAAAGAATTAGCCAACGGTCCTCTTTTTATTTACAATTCTCCGTGGAGCACTTTAAAGTCTTCTGTGTTTGTATCACTTAAAGTGCAGCTATTTTAGGTCAGCGTAAATAAGTCATGTGTGCCGTCAGCCTTGTACAAGTGCTTTCAGCTGCTTAATAATACATGTGCTTGTCCATTATAGGGGCTACATGGCTATGTGTTGGGATGAGGAAGCAGTCATGCAAAGACAGGGGCTTTGGGATAGCGGCCTAATGCTTTTGGGGATGGAACCGGCGGGCTAGACTTTCTGATGACCTCCAGCAGGGGAGAGGCTAACCCCACCTCTGATCACAGAACACACTCAATAATTCATAGGAAATTACACTCTATGTAAAGATGGCCACAGCACTGGCTGCTTCCCCAGCTGTAGGCAGCCACACCCGGCAGCTGAGCTCATTTACCACTGATTTTTATTCATTTTACTTCTGTTTCGGACCTGCTTCTATGGAATTGCGTCAGTTCTAGGGTCTTCTTGCACTCACAGGGAATGGATTGCCCGTGCAAATTATCTGAAGCACGGACTATCATTTTGTAGGACATGCAACTCACTTGTATAAGATGTTGGGTGGCATGGAAAGAAGCCCTCATTTTATTTATTTATTTATTGTTGAATTTATATACCGCCTTTCATTAACAACAATCTCAAGGCGGTGGGTCAATCATGGGAGCACTATGAGTAGCTTACCGTTGACTGGGAAGCAGCAGTGAAGGCAGAGAGTGCTCTGACATCACCGGAAGACTTACAATCTGCAGTTTGGGGTTGAATAACCTGCGGAGCTGGCATTCTTTTGGAAATATTCTAGATTTTTCCACCCCTAGCACCACAGCAATGAACCATCTTGCAATGCAGTGTCTGCTTTCTGGCAATATTTTAGCCCTTCCTACTAGGGGCTTGGCCATCTAATGGCACAGTGAGGAAGTAACCAGCCTAGAGAAAAGGAGGATGTTGGTTTGAATTCCTGCTGGTGTGTTTCCAAGACTATGGGAAACTCCTATATCGGGCAGCAGCAATATAGAAAAATGCCAAAAGGCATCATCTCCTAGTGTGTGGGAGGAGGCAATGGTAAACCCCTCCTGTATTCTACCAAGAAAACCTTACCACATGGCTCTTTGGTCGCCAGGAGTCGACACCGACTCGATGGCACAACCTTTCCTTTCCAACTAGGGGCTTAGCAAGGTTGGACTGGGACAGAAAGTTAATATGGGCCCTCACTTCTGTACCACCTTATTCAAAAAGGTGTGGGCAAGAGCAGAGAATGAGCTGACACCCAGCCAATGGGGAGCCCTCCCTCGGGGCCCAGGGACTTCCATCCATCCATCCATTCATTTGACCTATTTTTATTCTGCCCCAAACTTGCATCTCTGGGCAATTTACAGTAAAACAATACAAATTACAACAGAATAAAAGCTGAAAACATTACAACAATTTGAAATTATAAAACAATGTTAAAAACTATTGAAACAGCATCTAATTAAAAGCCCGGGGTGAACAGATGCATCTTTTAAAGAATTTTTAAAAGTTTTCAGAGATGGGGAGGCTCTTATTTCATTCCAAGGCTTCATTTCAAAGTCTTGGGGCAGCAATGGAGAAGGCCCATCCCCAAGTAGCCACCAAGTGGCAACTGCAGACGAACCTCTCCGAATGGTCCCAATGGGCAGTGGGGATCATGGCAAAGAAGACATTCTCTTAAATACCCAGGACCTAAGATGTTTATAGGTTATAACCACCACCTTATATTTTGCCCAGAAACTATCAGCAGCCAGTGTAGCTATTTCAATACTGGAGTAATATGGTCTCTCCGATATTACCCAGAGACCAGCCTGGCTGCTGCATTGTGAACCAACTGCAGTTTCCGAACTGCTTCCTGCCCCACATAAAGTACATTGCATTAGTCAAGTCTGGAGGTTATCAGCAAATGTACCGCTGTTCTGGGTTGTTTATCTCAAGAAACAGACACATCTGTCATATCTGCCTAAGCTGATAGAAAGCACCTCTGGCCACTGCCCCAACCTGGGACACCAGGGAAAGGCTTAGGTCCAGAAGCACCCCCAGACTGCATACCTGTTCCTTCTGTGTACTACCTCTTCCCAACAAAAACAGGCAGATCAAACCCATCTCCTTAGTTCTGACTCTACACAATCAGTACCTCTGTCTTATCTGGCTTCAGTCTCAGTTTGTTATCCCTCATCCAGCCCATCACTACTTCCAGGGAGGCACTTAGGGAGGTTTTGCCTTCTCCTGATCATGCTGACACGGAGAAATAGATTTGGGTGTCATCATCATACTGATAACATCCTGCACCAAATCTCCTGATGATCTCTCCCAACGGTTTCATGTAAATGTTAAACAACATTGGAGACAATATGGAGCCCTGAGGGACATCATACAAAAGTTCAGATTTTGAAGAACAGCAGTCTGCAAGGATACCATCTGGAATCTGCCCAAGAGAGGTAGGAGAGGAACCACTGCAAAGCAGTGCCTCCCAACCCAACCAGAAGGATACTGTGGCTGATAGTATCTAAAGACACTGAGAGGTCCAAAAGGACCAACAGAGTCATACTGTCAATTCCCATTTGGAGATCATCCGTTAGGCCAACCAAGGCAGTCTCTACCACATAGCCCATCCAAAGCAAGTCTGAAATGGGTCTAGATAAGCAGTTTCCTCCAAGACTGCTTGGAGCTGAGAGGCCACCACCCTCTCAATCACCTTGCCCAACCATGGAAGTTTGGAGCCAGACCTATAGTTGCTTGACTCTGAGGGAATCCAATGTAAGCTTCTTCAAAAGAGGTTTATTAACTGCCTCCACTTTTCAGGTGTAGCTCTGTCCCTGCTTCCTACCAAATCACCTCCTGTTAACCTCCACAAAAGCCAAAGTATGCACATGCAACACTATGAAGCCCATGATGCAGTGCAACTGAGAGCAAACCGGCAAGCATGCGCCAGAGAACACTTTTTGATGCTGCAAAGCTACAAAACCTGTGATGCAGCATAACAGTGAAAACACCTGAATAAAACCTGTGATGCTGCACACATGTGAAAACACCTGGATATTCACATGCATGCATAAAAACTCCTGGCAGGCATCAAGCTGATGACTGAAGTTCCTGTGGAAATCAGATGGGATATGGTCCTCTGTGTAATTACACGCATGATCTGGAACATCCTCCCTTGTGAGGTTCTCGCTGTCCTATCCCTCTTGATTTTCAGACATCTGGTGAAAATAGGTTCCCTTCGAATTTGATGAGATGGGGTGTTTTTACTCTGGACGGTCTGCTTTTTTTCACCATGTGCTGGCTATGCTTTTATTGTTTGTGTTGATTTACTGGTCTGTCGATTTACTGGTCTGTCGAAGCTCTTGTTTTAATCTGGTATGTCGCTTTGGAGCCAAGCCAGGGCAAAAAGCAGTCTATAAATTCAAAACCAGTGAATGCATTACATGAGCAACTGATAATTGCAAAGGAATGGAAATGCAAATAGAACCTGTAGATGTTCAAACACGGAGACAGATTTTTCAGAAGAACATTGTGCAGGTAATGTCTGCTAAGTTGCTAAGTTACTAGTGTAAGCTGTTGTGCTAGCTTAAGGGCATAGTACAGGGATCTTGCACAAAGAAAGGAATGTCTGCTCAAGATTATTCCATGCTGCTCAAGACTCTTCTGTGTCATCATTGCATTACATTATTACACAGCAACAATTGCACAACTCTGGAACCTTGAAGATGGTCCAGAGAAGGCCTTCCACTAACGGTTACATAACATCATGGAGCACCACAACTTTGCACAGCTTGCAACTTTTTTCTCTACATGCAGCTTTGTTGCAGAAGTGTACTGGTAATAACCATTGCCTGGCACTCATGGCGCAGTGCGTAGAGTGTTGGATAGGACCACAGAGACCCGAGTTCAAATCCCCGTTCAGCCATGAAACTCATTGGGTGACTCTGGGTGAGTCACTTCTCTCTCAGCCTAACCTACCTGTGAGGACAAGCCACAACCATGTACACCACTCTGGGCTTCCTGGAGGAAGAGTGGGATATAAATGTGAAAATAAATAAATAGGTATGCTTTAGTTGTACTTTGCAGATGAGGGCAAGTAATTCTCATGGGTGGTATTTGCCCCATCCTTTGCCTTAACTATCATTATTATTTACTTACTTACTACATTTTGTGGTTGTCTACATGCAAAGATAATTTAAACTAGCTCTAAGCCTGTCCTCAAATGTCTTAAATTTCCCATTGTTCATGTCCTGTCCTTAGGATGAAACACTGTTCTCCCTCTGCTGTTTTTTCCAAGTAGTAGAAAACTGTCACATATGACCTTCAGATCTTTTCCAGCTTCTCCATTCTAAAATTTTGCAATACTTCTCCTCTACAAACACCTCACAGAACTTTAGGCTGCCACGGCTTCACTAAAACCGACTCTTTCTATTTCAAGGCAGCTGGACTGGGAACAGAATGTGGCAGGCAACATGCACAGAAATTTTAAGTGTATTTTATTGATTGATCTTTTCACATCGACAGAACTCAGTAATGCATATGAGGCTTTGTTAATATATGGCATAGATATCCTTTACGACGTTGTTTTCAAAGAATAAGAATAAAAAGAAAACAAGATGAGGAACACACACACAAAAGAAAAATAATAAACATTTAAATGTGCATCTCTCTCCTCCCACCCCTTTATCAGATGCACATTTTGGGGTGGCAGAAAAGCAACACTTAGAATGCTGGGTAATTGTTCCAGTTACACAAGGAGTTAGGGAGCAAAATGACACTTTTTAGTATGCAAGCGTTAAGATGGGTTGGAGGCATAAAGCATTCTAGTGCTTTCTTGTGGGTATGTGGGAGTGGAAAAGATTCAAAGTACAAGTGGTGGCTGGGAGCCAAGCTTTATCAAAGCCCACTGGGGCAGAATCACCTCTTTGTCTTTGCTGAGATTGGAGTCATCAATCCCTCCTGTTCCTTTCAGAGCTGTGAAAATGTCAAGGGAGAAACTTCCCCTCTTAAAACAGACATTAGGGCCCATGATCCAAGCAAAACACCACTGTTTGTCTTTGTAACATTCTTGCAGGGTTCCATGTGTCCAGGTAACTAATAGTTTGTCTACCCAGAGGGGCCATTTCTAACTTGGTACAATACAGCCAAGCCACTGCATGGACAATATTTCAGTGGTTACTTTTTTGCCTGCTGCTCTCTCTGTACCTGGAACAGCCACTCCTCGGTTTTCTCAGCCCACTTATGGCCCCTTCTCATGTTTATGAGGACAACACGGGTGCCACTGTCATGTGACTCCTTCCCTCCCCCTTCTGAGTAATGTGAAAAGCTCCAGAGGCCTGGGACAAGCCCATTCAGCAGTCTCTCCCGATGCTCAGAGGTGTACCTAGATAATTTTGGAGCCTGGACCTAAAGGCCTTGGACCTGGACCTAAAGGCCTTGGAACTTGGATCCTGGACCTAAAGGCCCCACCACCACTGTGAATTAAGCATCATCCCCCTAAACACTCTCTCTCTCTCTCTCTCTCTCTCTCTCTCTCTTTTAAACACGTGGGTTCTCAAAGGCACAAACAGCAACTGAATGCACAAGAATGTAAGAATATTAAACAGGTCTATTTATGCAAATAGGCATTAGCAGAAACATTTCAACATGCAACTTACCATATTCCCATCCCACATATTTCTCTCCCCACTGCCCGCTCTGTCTCTAAAGCAGAGGTCACGCTCAGCGCCCCCCCCCCCCGATGCAGCTCACAGTCAAGCTCAGATGCCCAGTGTAGTGCGGGCTGGCAGCGTGGTGACCACATCACCCGGGACAGACTAAAGAAGATTTGGGGCACCCCAGGGAATGTGGAGGCCCTGGATTTCGGCACATATGCTACTATTGCATCTCCCCAAAATTTCACACCACTGCTATGGGTCGGTTCAGACTGCTACATCCCTCCCCCCCGCCACATGGGTATATAGAGGCTAGCGTGAACCATACTACAATATATGCATGGGTTCCTATTTCCCAATATACACAGATGGACATAGGAAGTTGACTTATGCCGAGTTGGACCATTGGTCCATCTAGCTCAGTACTGTCTGTGCTGACTGGCAGTGGCTTGCCAACGTTTCAGACAAGAGTCTTCCCAGCCCTACCCGGAGACGCCAGAGATTGAACCTCCATGGAAGCAGATGTGATCCGACTGAGAGCCCCATCTTCTAAGGGGAATATCTTACAGCAGTCAGTGCTCACATGTAGACACCTATCCAGATGCAAACCAGGAGGACCCTGCTTAGTAAAAGGGCAATTCATGCTTGCTACCGCTAGACCAGCCACCTAATGGCTTAGCAGGGAAATGAGTTGATTAGCAAGCCAGAGGTTGCCAGTTCGAATCCCCGCTGGTATGTTTCCCAGACTGTGGGAAACATACCAGCGGGGATTTGAACCGGCAACCTCTGGCTTGCTAATCAAGTCATTGATATAGGGAAACACCTATATCAGGCAGCAGAGATATAGGAAAATGAAGAAAGGCATCATCTCATACTGCATGGGAGGAGGCAATGGTCAACCCCTTCTGTATGCTACCAATGACAACCACAGGGCTCTGTGGCCACCAGGAGTCAACATCGACTCGACGGTGCAACTTTGTCTTTATCGCAAGACCAGCTCTCCTCTCTGCAGTGTACGGAGCTCCCATCGCCACAACACAATCATAGTTAGGACATATCTAGCTCTTTCAAGTGCTCCATGTGTACACAGGAAGCTGTCTTATACGGAGTTAGCCCATTGGTCCATCTAGCTCAGTACTGTCTGCATCAGGGATTCTCAACATTGGGTCTCTAGATGTTATTGGACTTCAGCTCCCATAATCCCCAGCCCCAGTGGGCGTTGGTTGGGGATTATGGGAGTTGAAGTCCAATAACATCTGGAGACCCAGCATTGAGAATCCCTGTCTACACTGATGGGCTGCAGTTCTCCAGGGTTTCAGACAGGAGCAGTATTCCCTGTAACAGGGATTCCCAGATGTTGTTGACTACAACTCCCACCAAGTATAGCCACAACGGCCTTTGGCTGAGGATTCTGGGAGTTGTAGTCAACAACATCTAGGAATCCCTGTTACAGGGAACAGTGGACAGGAGTCCTTCACAGCCTTAACAGAGATGTCAAGGACTAAGCCTGGAACCCTCTACATGCAAAGAAGATGCTCCACCACCAAGCTATAGTGCCATCCCCTTATACAGTATTACCTTCTTGCAATCCTTACAACAGTCCTGCTAGATAAGTAGTGTTATTATTCCCGTGTTGCAGATGCAGCTCTCGGGCTGAGAGGGAGTAGCTTGCCTAGGGCCACCTAATGGCCCACATACTGCACAAGACAACATGCATGTTGCACAACACACCATGCAATTTACACTATTGCAAGTATGATCTTGCGCAACCACACATTTCTGCAAGAGCAATCCCATTGGAAACAATGGGATTACTCTTGTGTAAATCCATTGCTGCATAATTCTTGTGGTTGTGCAAGAGTGCAACTGCATGCTCACAACACTGAAATATGCATGTTGTGTTGCGTGGTATGTGGACCGGCGACCTGATGGCTAAGGTGAGATTCAAACCAGGAACTATGCTACACCAGGCGTGTTTCCAGATGGAGAAATATTCAGTTTTTAAATGGAAGGTCTGGTCTTGTCATTTTTCTACTCATCATCCAGGGTGATGATCCTTGGCCATTACGCCATTTCACACCGCCATCTGCTGGACATTTGCTGCCAATCCATGATGAGAATCAAGGTTTTTGAGGATACTTTTAAAGTGGTCTCAAAGACTTTGACTCTCATAGTGGATTGGCAACAAATGGCCAGCAGACGGCATTGTGAAATGGCATAACGGCCAAGGATCATCATTCTGGACAATGAGCAGAAAAGCGGTAACAACTTCCATTATAAAACAGAGCGTTTTAGCACTAGCAATAGCAATAGCAATAGCACTTACATTTATATACCGCTTTATAGCCGGAGCTCTCTAAGCGGTTTACAATGATTTAGCATATTGCCCCCAACATTCTGGGTACTCATTTTACCGACCTCGGAAGGATGGAAGGCTGAGTCAACCTTGAGCCCCTGGTCAGGATTGAACTTGTAACCTTCTGGTTACAGGGCAGCAGTTTTACCACTGCGCCACCAGGGGCCCGTTTTCCTTTAGAGGGGGCTCCTAGATGGGTGGAGGAAAGCTGGTCTTGGGGTAGCAAGCATGACTTGTCCCCTTTGCTAAGCAGGGTCTGCCCTGTTTGCATTTGAATGGGAGACCACATGTGAGCACTGTAAAACATTCCCCTTTAGGGATGGAGCCACTCTGGGAAGAGCACCTGCAAGTTTGCATGCAGAAGGTTCCAGGTTCCCTCCCTGGAAGCATCTCCAAGATAGGGCTGAGAGAGTTTCCTGCCTGCAACCTTGGAGGAGCCGCTGCCAGTCTGTGTAGATAATATTGAGCTAGAAGGACCAATGTATATAGCATCTTCCTGTGTTCCTAGGATTATGGTTACAACACTGGCCAGAACGTCTCCCTTTAGGCTGCCAATGGTAGAGGAGGAGAAGGAGGTGGCAGCTGCAGCGGCAGTGGCGGCAGAAGGAGGCATGAACTAGTGGTGGTGTTGGAGATCCAGCTCCAGGTGGTATTGACCTTTTTGCAGCTGTAACCTTAATGACCACTAGGGGCATTGGGAGCAGAGATAGTCAGTTAGGGTCTCCTTCTCTTTCCTGTTTATCTCTCCCTCTATGACCCCTCATCAGCTGCGGTGGTGCAGCGGGGAAACAGCTTGCCTAGAGTGCAAGAGGCTGTTAGTTCAAATCCCCGTCAGTTTGCTGCCCAGACTGTGCCTAGTAAATACATGTGTAGTCACCTATATTGGGCAGCAGCGATATAGGGAGGTGCTAAAAGGCATCATCTGATACAGTGTGGGAGGAGGCAGTGGTAAACCACTCCGGTATTCTACCAAGAAAATCACATGGAATAATAATTAATTATATAGCATCGCTAAGAGTCGACACCGATTCGATGGCACAATATCGGTATGACCCCCTCAATTGATCACACAGACTCAGGAACTTCCTGGGAATGACTTCCTTCTTCTTGATTGCCACAAAATTTAGGACCAACAAATGGAAGTACTTTTTCACACAACACATAATCAACTTGTGGAATTCTCTGCCACAAGATGTGGTGACAGCCAACATCCTGGATGGCTTTAAGAAGGGTTTAGAAAACTTCATGGAGGAGAGGTCTATCAATGGCTACTAGTTGGAGGGCTATAGGCCACCTCCAGCCTCAGAGGCTGGATGCCTCTGAGTACCAGTTGCAGGGGAGTAACAGCAGGAGAGAGGGTGTATCCTCAACTCCTGCCTGTAGGCTCCTAGTGGCATCTGGTGGGCCACTGTGTGAAACAGGATGCTGGACGAGATGGGCCATGGGCCTGATCCAGAAGGGCTGTTCTTATGTTCTTCTTCCCATAATGCTTTTCACTCACTCTCTCTGAGCACCATGCTCCAATAGTTCTCTCTCTGACCAACATGTAGCTAGCATTTAGGTACAGGTCTTTTCTATCATCATGTATTTCTGAATAAAGTAGATTAGTTTAATCTTAAGTCAATCTCCATGCTGATCATTTCCTAGCTGTTGCCCCTGAGACCCTGTAATGGTCTGTAATGAGATCACTCCTGTAATGGGAGTGAGTTAGCTCCTGAAATACTCTCCTATATCATTAATTATCTCAAACAGGTGGACCACCCACGCACTCACCCCACAATCCCTGGGCCATGACAGGGACCAATAGAAAGCCTCTCTCTGTGCTAATTTAAAAATCTCCTAACTGGGAGCCTCACCTCTGCACTTTTCTTGGTATGTCCGACTCTGGCCCCTTTGATTCCAAATAGCCCAATCAGTATCAGATCATTCGTTACATAAATGGTCAATGGTGATCTTAGTGTGATGGCTAAAAAAGTGAGAGCTGTGAACCAAGAAGTCCCTGGATTAAATCTTACCTATGCTATGAGTTCAGAAGGGGGTCTTAGGCAAAATCATTTCTGCAGTCTCGTCAGCAACAATCGCTCTGGCTCACCTTACAGAGCTGCATAAAGAGAACATGCAGGGTAAGCCTTTTGAACCTTCTAAAGTACGAGAGAGAGAGAGAGAGAGAGAGAGAGAGAGAGAGAGAGAGAGAGAGAGTCAGACAGACTAGGTGGGGTTGTTATCTCCCCCAATACTGGCTCCCCAGACAAGTTGTGACCCTATATGGTGGCAGGAAAAGAAGCCAGTAAAACTGGGGTTCTCAGACTTGGGTGCCCAAATGTTGGACTACAAGTCCCATCATCCCCTGCCAGAATGGCAGGAGGTGATGGGAGTTGTAATCCAACTTTGTCTTAGGACTCAAACTTGAGAAGCCCTGTGACAGAGTAAACAAAGGAAAAGTAGGGTTCCTGAACCGTTAACAGTTGTGGGGATTTTGTAGGTACGATTTGTCATGCAGGGCTGAGGAAAAAGTTGCCCCTGCTCAAATATCTTTGGCCTATTAGAGGAGCCCTCTCCTCAGTTATGTCTAGCTACCTACCAAATTTCATCACACCTTTTGTCCAAGAAGCTCAGGATTCTGTCTCCATCCATTTTATCCTCACAACACACCTGTAAGGTAGGCTAGGCGGAGGGACGATAGAGAACTGGCCCACAGAGAGACTCCTGGTTGAGTGGGGATTTGAACCTCATCCTCACCCTAGTCCAGCATTCTACCCAGTACACCACACTGCCTTCCTCTCTACTTATTTTTCTTTTCTTTTAAGGAAATACTTGAAATTGCGCCTGGGGAACTTGCATGCAGGGCAGGAGTGGGAAAGATCCAGCTGGAAACTAGAAATGTCTGTTGGAGGGGGCAGGGAGGAATCATATCCATTCTATCCATTCCCATTAACCCCTGCTAACTTGGCAAAGAGGCAGCATTTCATGTGGCGATTCTCTTTTATTTAGCAGGGGAGAGTAACTGGCCCTATCCACCCCCAGCACAGTACCTCCCATGACTGTTGCTGGTGTCTATCTTGTGTTTCTTTTTTTATTCTGAGCCCTTTGGGGACAGGGATCCATCTTATTTATTTATTATTTCTCTATGTCAACCACCCTGAGCCATTTTTGGAAGGGCGGTATAGAAATTAATTTAATTAATTAATTAATTAAAGAATTGTTAGCCTCCAGGGTGCCCTTTAACTAAACCATATTGCAAATAACTTGCAAAAAGAAAATCAGTCCA
This sequence comes from Hemicordylus capensis, assembly GCF_027244095.1. NCBI lineage: Eukaryota > Metazoa > Chordata > Lepidosauria > Squamata > Cordylidae > Hemicordylus > Hemicordylus capensis. The sequence goes on along the minus strand of NC_069657.1, from coordinate 26,530,624 downwards.
TCACACTTGCGGTGCAGAGGAATCTATTCCCCGCTCCTCTGAATGTCTTGCTATTCTCATTAACTGAAGTTTCTGGGTGACCTGGGAGCAAGGGATGTAAAAATTTCCTGATGACACAGTTATGTCGGCTAGTCAAGGCGATGGGGACTGGCAAAGCACTTCTGGAAGATCTGACCCAACTGTAGCTGGGCAACAGGACAGCCGAAGAGATCTAGCCTAGATAAGTGCCAGCTAATGCACATTACAAGGAATAATTTAAACTCTTCCTCCACACCAAGGGGCTGGGAATTAGTGGTGCAAGGCATCACCGCGGACAGCTTGATGAAGATGTCTCTTCGATGTGCGGCACAGGTCACAGAAGGAAGGAACGGGCAGAAATCCAATGCGGCGAGAGACAAAACCAGGTCGATTCTGGACTGGAGCAAAACTCAGGAACTGGAGTGCTGTTAAAATCCACATCTAAAACTTTGCTGCTCTTAAACCAGGGCTGTGGGTGTTTGGTGTTGTTGTTTTTTTACAGGGCAGGGCAATGGCGGATTACTGCATAGGCAGTATACGCAGCCGCCTACGGTGGCAAATCTTGGGGAGCAGCAACTTGGAGGGAAACTCAATTCTCCCCCCCCCCCCGCCCCAACCTATAAAAATGCTGCTGTGTTGCAGCAGAGGCTCCACCCACCTCCTAAACCATCACAGGAGGTGAGGTTGGGCACTGGAGGATGGCAGCGAAAGAGGTCCTCAATCAAGCCTGGCTTAATTGCAAATGACACAGAGTGGGCAATTTCGGGCCTCTGCATGCACACGCATACGCGTGCGCGCGCACACACAGAGAGAGGCCCAAAATCACCCTCTCTGTGTCATTTGCCAGCGTGGTATAGCCAGCATGATGTAATGGCTAGAGTGCTGGACTAGGACTGGGGAGACCCGAGTTCGAATCCCCATTCAGCCTTGATACTTGCTGGGTGACTCTGGGCCAGTCACTTCTCTCTCAGCCTAACCTACTACACAGGGTTGTTGTGAGGAGAAACTTAAGCATATAGTACACCGCTCTGGGCTCCTTGAAGGAAGAACGGGATATAAAATGTAATAAATAAATAATAATAATAAATAATAATAATTTGCGAGTAAGCTGGGCTTGAGCTCTTTTGCTGCCATCCTCCATTGCCTGACCTCACCTCCTGTGATGGTTTAGGAGGCGGGTGGCGTTTTAAAAGGTAAAAAACAGAATTATGTTTCCCTCCCCGCCAAGCCCCCTTACTCTTGTCCCTGGGGCGGCATATCTTTGGCTGCCTCTGGGCAGCAAAAAGATTAATCCTCCCTGAGGCAGGATACCTGTGCCAAACTAACATACATTATCTGACAAGAAAAGCTAAACTTTGCAATGCAACTTGCATAAAAGGATGCAAGCTGAGCCCCCCACTGGCAGTTCCCTTTCCTCACGGGGTAGAGGGAGGGAACTGAAAGAGGAGGAGGGACCAGGGCTGTGATTTTAAGAGGGAAATAGACAGAGGGGATGGAGCGGGTCCCATTTGGTGCTCTGCTTTAGGCAGCAAAATGTCATGATTTGGCAGTACCTGAAATCATTCAGACGTCACAGTCTGAGAGGAGTGGGATTTAGGCATTTAAAATAAAGAACATAGACCAATGCCTGGGACCGTAAATTAATTTGTCTTGTAATTTCCTGAAGATCAAAATGGACACTCTATACATAATTGATGGGGAACTTCATGTGAATGGGAATCTCAAACCTCCTCCAACACGGTTGCCTCTGCATGATGCCTATAATGCTAACATGTTGAGACAATGTTCAGAGAGCAGCGCTAAAAAGACACGAATACTCTGCATTAAAATAATAAATGCAGGAATTAGGAGGTTTTACCTCTCTGTAAATAAATTATGCATACACAGTTTTGAATTAACTGAATTAAATGATTAAAGACACACCATTCCTGCATAAAACTTGTCTCCGTAATGGAGACCACAGTGCAGAAAAGCCGGAAGTTAACGTTCCGCTGAGCCACTGGGTTCCATTTGGGGCAATGGGAGGTCTGGCATATGTAAGGTTGTGTATATGCCCAAGTTGTAGAGTTGGTTCTCTTTCTGTGCGTTTTATGGTGTTTACATTTTGTAGTTTGGAAAAGAAGCCATTGTTGGTAGCCGTTTAAAACAATGGCACAACAAACCTGTAAAAGTCAAGACACTAATATAAAATAACAGGAGTGGTGGTAGGAATGACAGATATTCATAGAATTATAGCAGCTGGAAGAGACCAAGGGGTCAGGCAATAGGTCCACAAGTTACTCAGTGCCCAAGTATCATTTTTCTGGGCCAGTAAGAGCCACATAATGGTGCAGCGGGAAAATGAGTTGATTAGCAAGCCAGAGGTTGCCAGTTCAAATCCCCGCTGGTATGTTTCCCAGACTATGGGAAACTCCTATATTGGGCAGCAGCGATATAGGAAGATGCTGAAAGCCATCATCTCATACTGTACGGGAGGAGGCAATGGTAAACCCCTCCGGTATTCTACCAAAGACAACCACAGGGCTCTGTGATCGCCAGGAGTCGACACTGACTTGACCGCACACTTTTACCTTTACAAACTTGTAATATTGTCTCCTTGTATGCCACCATTCGATAGAATGTCTGACTGAAATTCTATTCATGAATTAAGTTGAACACTTCCACAACAAATGTACAGCGTACACTGGTACAGATCTGTTTAGAGGTACAGTTATTCACATATTATGTTGTACACAAGCACAGTGGTACATGTCCTTTCTGTCCCATGCATTTGAGGGGCCTCGCCTGTGTCCAGGATCTCTATCCAGAGGGGCTGACTCTGTTTAGGGTCGTGAGAGTATGCTATGTTATACATGAGCACAAGTGTCTGTGCACATGTGCATGTTTCTGTGTGAATAACCGTGCATGTGTTCTTTTAGAAAAGAACCTGGATGTCAGTGTCCTCAAACACAGGTGGATAGGAAGTGTATTATTTATTATTATTTGTATTTTATTTAACACATTTTATACTACCTATCTATCACCAGGTCTCAAGGTGGTTCACAACTTATTAAAACATCTGTAAACTTTGAAATCAACAGCTAAACAAATAAAATTTAAAATAAAGTGTACTACAATACGACAAATGTTTATATACTGCTTTTCCACAAAAAGTTCCCAAAGTGGTTTACATAGATACATACATTAATAAAATGGCTCTCTGTCGCCAAAGGGCTCACAATCTCAAAAGGGAACATAAGATAGACACCAGCAACAGCCACTGGTGGGATGTTGTGCTGGGGGTGGATAGGGCCAGTTGCTCTCCCCCTGCTAAATACAAAGAGAATCACCACTTTTAAAAGGTGCCTCTTTGCTCAGTTAGCAGGGACAATTGAAAATGTAGTGTACTGCTATAAATGCTTTGAACATAATGTATGGATAACTTGTATGAGCATACAGACTGCATGTGTGCTGAATGAGTGAACAGGGTTATAGTGAGATTTACTTCTGAGTAGATCTCCTTACGATTGCTCTCTCAGAGCCTGAATTCTCCAGTTTAAAGGATCTTGTGAAACACTGGAGCCGAAGCTAGTCAGAGTAAATAGTGCTGTCCTACACAGATCTGTGACTGGAGTCAGTATGGAGCAGCTTCATATGCCGAACTAAAGAGCTTGAAAATTAGGATTCTTAGTGGGAAAATGGGGATTTCACCACCATTATTGGACTGGTTTTATTATATGTCAGATATTTGTGCTCTGGAGAATTATATGAATAATGATAAATTTATACAAAAATAAATTTGTTTTGAAATGATAACTGTAACGATGATGTCAGACCTTACTTGTTATTTTCATTGATATCACTTATTGATCTCTTTAGGAATTTACTGATTGATTTGAGTGAATTTAAAAATGTACTTTCCTAGAATTTTGAATCATTTAACTTTTTTTAAAGGAATGATAAAAATCAACATTATTCTCTTGAGATGGTAATTTCTGAGGTCCCCCCCCCCTTTTTTTTTTTACAAGAGGCTGTTTTCATGAACATTCCTCTCCAGATGAAAATAAATGATGACCGGAAGACTTTGCCATCTCAAAAAAATACAAAGTGGTTTAATCGAGCCTTGGTGAAGAACAATGTTACAATAAAACATGCTGATGTGAAAGACATAAAACTGTTTGTTCCAGGGGTGCAGATCACACACACACCCCAGGCATGTGAGGCGTTCCCGTCTTATTTTACTGAATCCCCCGTTAAACCTAATAACCCATATCTCCCCCTCAAAAGTGTCTTTCCTCACCAAAAAATAAAAACAAAAAATTAAGAGGTTGTTCACATGATTGGGCAGGTTGGCGGTGCGGTGGAGGCTTCATTTCACTCACCTTCCCCCAAAGGTGTTGCCAAAATGTTGGTGGGAGCACCATCCGTGCTCCCACATGTTCTGTATTCAGAGAGCCAGGATAGCATGTCTCAGCCTCTGGGAATCCCACAATGCAGTGCATGCTGAGCACAATGCTTTCGGGGCTTCTCTCTAGGAGGTGGGTGTTCTAGGTGCCCGTCTCTGTATGCGTCCAGGCTGGAAGGAGCCCAAAATCACACATGAGCAGCAAGCCAGGGTTAAGGGCAGTGTTCCCTCTAACAGGGATTCCTAGATGTTGTTGACTACAACTCCCATAATCCCCAAGCAAGAGCCATTGTCTCTGGGGATTCTGGGAGATGTAGTCAACAACATCTGGGAATCCCTGTTAGGGGGAACACTGGTTAAGGGACACTGAACCTTGTTCACTCCCTTAACTTTGGCTAGTGGCCAGGCTAAAAAGCTGGGCTAGGCAGCATTGCTCCACTGGGATCGGGCCCAATCCTGGTGGTTCTCACGCACAGCCTAACCCTGGCTGGGCTTTCCTAGCCTGGGTTAGGCTATACATGAAAATAGCCTCTAAGTGTTGGGTTGCTCTTCAACCTTTCCCTCTGTCTGCATCCCTGGGATGCCAAAGGCTGTTTCATATCTGCTAAAGTAAGATCACCTAATTTTTATCCTTCAGTTTTGGTACTTGCATGAGCAGGTGGGGGCGGACCCTACTCCATAAAACCTGATGCTTAAATAAATTTCCTGGTTTTTAAGATGCCACAAGACTCTTTGCTGTCTTGCCCTAACCCTAACCCTGATTCACACATTCCTTCTAATCTAAGTTTAATGTGGGTTAACAACATTAGAGTGCTTGCATGAATCACCAAGGCAAGCATCTAAGATTCAAGTTGGCCATAAGCCAACTTGGCATGAGGTCGCACAATCCCACCAATGTCAGTAACCCACACTAAACCTAGATTCAAACGATGGTGTGAATGAGGCCTTACATTAGAAACAGCCTTACTATAGTAGCAGTCTTTGGCAGCTATTACATGAAGGACCTGGATCATTAGGCAAGCTGAGGTGGCCTGCCACCTTCAACTGTGGTGGCTCAAAACTCCATTACACCTGAGGCAGGGCACCAAATGCTTTTTTCAAGCAGTGGCAGAGGCGTATCTAGAGAAAATAGCGCCTAGGGCAAGCACTGAAATTGTGCCCCCTGTCCAAACATCTGACACCCATCTTTCAGATTACTTTACCATAATATCAGCTGAAAAATACAAGTCAAGCTTGTTAATCTTTTAATATTTCAAAAACTATTTAGCAGTAGACATAGCCAGACCAAAAAATGCTGGAAAACTACAAATTTCAGTATGCTGGGGCTCATGAAATACCCAAATACTATGTGGAGGTGTACTTGGAAAACTAAACAGAAGTGCCTGTCTAATTCTCTACTATGTATTGTAGCATCACCATTACATAAGTTTTAAAAATAAATGGAGAATTTGACTTTTCCCAGATATTATGAAAATAATTAAAGGATATGCAGAGTAAACTGTGTCACTGCTTGGAATATAGTCTAGTATTTCAGAAAGACAGTTAAAATGAGAGAAAGAGAGCAAGAAACTCTCAGTGGGCCTTAATATTAAGGATTTCACTCTGATTCAAAGACAAACTCACCATTAATAGTCATATTATTAAGACATCACATTTAACTCACTTATCACAAGAAGCAAAGAGCAAATGAATACAATCCTAGCTCATAAGCTTCAGCTCAGTATTCACAAGCCCTGTTTCTCTGTACATAGTGCCAAACTGTATATGTGTACAGTGACTTATATCATATTAATTAAAATTCTTTTTACCTGTAGCCCCTTCGGGGGGCGTCCTAAAGGCCAGGGGGCGTCTGCAAATGTTCCCCCTCCCCCACCAGCCTCTTAATTCACCGCTGCAGCCCATCCCGGGCTGAGGACCTTGCAGGGACCATCTGAGCATGTGCGGTGGCCATTTTTAAAAATAATCTTTTTAAATAAAATGTGCGCTGAAAACAAAATGGCCACTGCTCATGCTCAATTGGCTTCTGCGAGGCCTGGCATGGCCTAGGGCCTCACAGAGGCCATTTGAGCATGCATGGTGGCCATTTTGTTTTCAGCGGCCATTTTTTATTTTTTGTTTCATTTTTAAAATGACGCCTTCAAGTGGCGCCCGGGGCACGTGCCCTGCCTGCCCTACCCTAGATACGCCCCTGAGCAGCGGTAATAGCTGTTGCTTGATTTCATGGGTGTGCCTGTGCATGTACACACACTCACCTCTACCATCTCCACCACTGCAGGACATACAGCACATGAGTCCCTTCTCCCTCTATAGAGAATCTCTACTACACCAATGCCCTTTCCTCATTTCTTCTTCCACTGTCTCCCCCTTTTTTTTATTAGGTCAGCAGCAAGTGAGGAAGAAGGCAGCAATGGCAGCAGTGAAAAGGAGGCAGTGGTGGCAGTGAAGAGCTGCTTGGAAGGGAGGGGACAGCAGAGGGAGGCAGGTGAGGAGGCGAGAGACTTCTCTCCCTTGCTGTTGTCCCAATAATTCACCACCTAAGGCAGCTGCCACACTTTACCTCAGGAAGGCAAAGTGCCCCTGTGCTTCTGGCAAATGATTTGGGGATACCTAAATGGCAGCAGATCGTTGTTTTACCAGTGTTTGGATTTTTCTGCTTTGGGGCAACAAAATATCTTGAGTCCCCTGCCAACTGAACAAAGAGGCACCTTTTAAAGTGGTAATTATTTTATATTTAAGCAGGAGAGAGCAACTCGCCCTATCCAACCTCAGCACAGCATCCCTAGCTGTTGCTGGTGGTGGCTATATATCGTGTGCGTGCGTGCATGTGTGCATGAGAGAGAGAGAGAGAGAGAGAGAGATTGTGAGCCGAACCATCTTATTATTTATTATTCTCATATTTTTCTGTGTAAATAGCTGTGAGAACTTTGTTGAAAAGCGGTATATAATTATTCCTAGTAGTAGCAGGGTTCTCTGTGAAGAACTGGTTCACATGTGCATCCTGTTTGAAACAATCACATGGCATAATCACATTTGGTGTGAAGTAGTATCCCCCTAGCACAGTCCCTATTAGGAATATGCATGGACCTCCGAACCAGTCTGGCGTTCAAGCTGTTTCGGAGGTGGGGCATTCTTTAAGGGACAGGGAAGGTTCTCCTACCTCCACTGCCACATTTTCTCTGCCGGCGCTCTCCCCAAAATCACCCTGGTCAGCGTCATACCGGAAGTGCCCAGCGCACGTGTGCACGCACACGCATTGGGCACTTCCGGTTTGACGCTGACCGGGGCTGCAAGGAGGTATGCTGTAGCCCCACGCCAGCGATTTTGTGGAGAACGCCAGTGGGGGAAGGAAATGCAGCAGGGAAGGTAAGAGCACCCTCCTTTTCCCTTAAAGACCCCCCCCTGCCCCCCGGGTGTGCATGGACCAGTTGGTGCACATCCCTAGTCCCTATATGTAGGGAGCTGTCATGAGGAGCTATATCATAAAATTAGTGTTATAAATAGTCACTGTATAATATAGCTGTATGTGTGTGGATCAGGCAAGAAAAAAAAAAACCATCCAGAACAGCCAAAGGAGAATCAGCTACCGGCTATGAAAAATTTGGATGCAACATGCCCATGATAATCAAGGACACTTGAGAGGTATACATGGAACAATTATGAACACTATAAGGATATGCACTCTGCCACTTTCCCCTAGCTCAGGGCTACATAACTCTGGTTTTCTATCTGCTGTTGGACTCTTATCACCCTCCACTATTGGCCACTGTTGCTGCGGATGATAGGAGTTGTAGTCCAACAACAGCTGGAGGGTCAGAGTTGGGCAGCCTTGCTCTACCTCTAGCGATAGAGAAGCAGCAAGGGGCATTCTTGTGTGGCTGTATGGGTTGCCTTTTAAAGAGCAAAAATTGGATCCAGATGCTCACCTGGCTTGTGATGCACATCTGGAGGCAAAACATTCAGTGCAGTCCTCATCTTCAGTGCCATATATAGGTCCTGGGATACCTGTAGACGACATTCAGTGCTATGTATTGGGATACCCAAAGACAGCATTCAGCACCATATATAGGTGCTGGAATACCCAAGGTCATAGGAACATAGGAAGCTGCCATATACTGAGTCAGACCATAGGTCCATCTAGCTCAGGATTGTCTGCACAGACTGGCAGCAGCTTCTCCAAGGTTGCAGGCAGAAGCCTCTCTCAGCCCTATCTTGGAGAAGCCACAAAGGGAACTTGGAACCTTCTGCTCTTCCCAGAGCAGCTCCATCCCCTAAGGGGAATATCTTACAGTGATGCTCACACATCCAGTCTCCCATCCATATTCAACCAAGGTGGACAAGGGGACAAGTCATGCTTGCTACCACAAGGTCCATGCCAGACTGTCAATTCCATCCCTCTCTCACAACACTAGAACCAGGGGTCATCCCATGAAACTGAAGGTCAGGAAATTTAGGACTGACAAATGGAAGTACTTTTTCACACAGCGCATAATTAATCTATGGAATCCTCTGCCATGGAATGTGGTGATGGCCAGTAGCTTGGATGGCTTTAAAAGGGGCTTAGCCAAATTCATGGAGGACAGGTCTATCATTGGCTACTAGTCTGGTGGCTATAGGACACCTCCAGCCTCAGAGGCAAGATGCCTCTGAATACTATTTTTAGGGGAGCAACAGCAAGAGAGAAGGCATGCCCTCACCTCTTGCCTGTGGGCTTCCCAGGGGCATCTGATGGGCCACCGTGTGAAACAGAATGTTGGACTAGATAGGCCTTGGGCCTGATCGTGCAGGGCTGTTCTTAGGTTCCCTCAGTGCAGTCTCGATCTTTAGTGCCCTATATATGCTCTGGAATATCCTCCCTGCTGAAATAAGAGCATCTCCTTCTCCGTTTTGGTTTTTTCCCCAGGAAAAACCTCAAGACTCTCCTGTTTTCACAGGCTTTTAATTAGGATTAATTTTAATAAATTTAAGAACTTATTTTAATAACTATTTTATTCTATATTTTTATTATGTATTTTAATCTATGATTTTTAAATATTTATTTTGTATACCATCTAGAGAGGAACATATCTGGCCGTATAAAAATATGATAAATAAAATAAAAATAAATAAATAAAATATATAGGTGCTGGAATACCCAAAGAAAACAGACTGTCAATATCATGCCTTTACTCCCATAACTACAGGGTGCACCTTTGGGGCTGCATCCATTCACGGATGCATATTCTCATGCATCTTGCAACATACATGCAACTGGGCATCCCTACCCATTCTCTCCAGCTTGTATGCAACAGTTGCATGCAGCCATCTCTGGATTAAGACCGGTGTTTGACCATTCTTCCTTTAAGTTTCCAAAGATCTGATCTGTCTGCCGAAGCCCAACAGGAAGTGGACCTACTCAGTTATCCACATCACTAACTCTGACCAAGTCACCTTAAGTGGTGCAGCGGGGACATGCTTGACTAACAAGCAGAAGGTTGCCGGTTCAAATCCCCGCTGGTACGATATCGGGCAGCAGCGATATAAGAAGATGCTGAAAGGCCACATCTCATACTGCGTGGGATGAGACAATGGTAAACCCCTCCTGTATTCTACCAAAGAAAACCACAGGGCTCTGTGGTCGTCTGGAGTCGAAATCGACTTGACAGCACACTTTACCTTTACCTTCAACCAAAGTTCTCAAAGCAGTTTACATAGAAAAATAAATCATACATAAATAAGATTGTCCCCTGTCCCCAAAGGGCTCACAGTTTTAAAAGAAACATAAGGCAGATATCAGCAACAGCCACTGGAGGGATGCTGTGCTGGGGTTGGATAGGGTCAGTTGCTCTCCCCCTGCTAAATATGAGAGAATCACCACTGTAAAAGATGTCTCTTTGCTGAATTAGCAAACCTCAACAGTCTCATCTTTTTCCCTCAACTATAATCCACAAAGAGCTGACATGAAGAAACTATCCATCCTTGTGGTGGTGATTGTTGGAAATTCTCTGTGGTGAGAGAATCCCTTTCTCATTATAGCAGAGTGCACAGAGGCACAACACAGCGGATTTAGTTAGGCATGCGTGTATGCTGAGAGTAAAGCAACTTGGAGCCAATTCATAGTTTCAAATCAATATATAAGGCATTTATTAAGGAACTCCATTCTAGATAGGAAAGTGAGGAGTTAGGATCTCTAATCTATCTATCTAGCTGGATGCAGATGGATTCTGCATCTTCTCTGCACATATGGTGCAGGGAGAGAGGCTTGCCATGTTGCAAGGTAGAAGGACAGGTGTAGGGAAGAGAGGAGAGGAAGGAAGTTAGTCCCTGAGATTAGCAATCTACATATCAAAGGGATAGTATCAGAGCAGTGGAGAAGGGATGACCAATGTCTTGACCCTCTAGCCCTCTGACTCACTAGTCTGTCCTCCACTGTATTATTATAGAATAAAAATTATAGAATAAAATAGTTATTAAAATAAGTTCTTAAATTTATTAAAATTAATCCTAATTAAAAGCTTGTGAAAACAGGAGAGTCTTGAGGTTTTTCCTGGGGGGGGGGAACAAAACGGAGAAGGAGATGCTCTTATTTCAGCAGGGAGGATATTCCAGAGCATATATAGGGCACTAAAGATCGAGACTGCACTGAGGGAACCTAAGAACAGCCCTGCCTGCTGAATCAGGCCCAAGGCCTATCTAGTCCAACATTCTGTTTCACACGGTGGCCCATCAGATGCCCCTGGGAAGCCCACAGGCAAGAGGTGAGGGCATGCCTTCTCTCTTGCTGTTGCTCCCCTACAAATAGTATTCAGAGGCATCTTGCCTCTGAGGCTGGAGGTGTCCTATAGCCACCAGACTAGTAGCCATTGATAGACCTGTCCTCCATGAATTTGGCTAAGCCCCTTTTAAAGCCATCCAAGCTACTGGCCATCACCACATTCCATGGCAGAGGATTCCATAGATTAATTATGCGCTGTGAGACGAGACAGCGCAAAGTCCTTAACTTCCAACAGTGATGATATCATTCCCAACATTAGGCTCTGTACCTGCCAGAGGCGTAACTATAGGGGGGCAGGGGGGGCACGTGCCCCGGGCGCCATCTTTTCTGGTCACGTGGGGGGCGTCGCCATGACAAAAAAAAATTTTTAATTTTTTTTTAAATTTTTTGTTAATACAAATGTTTCCTGCTCAGTGCAGCAGCGCTGCAGCAGTCAAGGGAGCGCGTTGGTGCCCCCTCACCCACGAGCGGTCCCTTCCGCGCCACCTGTGCCCCCCCCATTGCTTTGCTGGCACCTGGCGGCCAGTCAGTGGCCTGGCTTGGTGGCAGCAGTGGGCGCTTGTAAGGAAAAACCTAAGTATAATGTAGTATGTTGGGGGGGCAGGGGGCGCCATTTCAGTGCTTGCCCCGGGCGCTGTTTTCCCTAGTTACGCCTCTGGTACCTGCGCAGTCACCTCTGTGGAAGGCTTCGACAGTTCCACAAGGTGCTTGAAGCTCTGCCCCCCACCCCACCCCGTGCACAGAGCCTGCTAGGTCTTCCTGGCATGAGAGTGCCTCTTTCCCTCAGTTCCTTTCCATCTGCTGTGCTGAGCACTTCCCCTTGGACTCTCTCCGCATCTCCAGTTCCTAGGAAAAAATTACATTTCATTTTGGTAGTTGTTCCATCAGGTTTTTTTTAACTCAGATTGCCTTTTGACCACTCTGACCAAACCTTCCCCCGGCTTTGCCCTCCCTTGGGACTCACAAAAAAAAGAGTACCCAATTGTGGCACTGTGGCCACAGTTCCCTCCCCCTCTTGCAGCTGAAGTGGCTTTGAGTAGCCTAAAATAACTTATTTGCCAGAGAGCTCATGCTTTCACAGATGGCACTTAAGCCCTTTCTAAATGCCCTGTGACCACACAGGTTTATTGACGCTGCATATTTATAAACCTGAGAATGTCCAGACAATATATCTTTCAAATGAATTTTACACCTCTCCAGCCAGGAAAGCTCATCACTCTCTGCAGAAAAAATGATTATTTTAGTGCAACTTTTCTCTGCATAAATCAGTTCAAAAGCTGATGATTTAAGCTGCGTGAAAGCAGAACTAACAGTGGCTCTAATTGAAGGCTCTGCAGATATGTCACAGTTCAAAGAGCTTGCTAGTATTTCTTCTTTAATTGCACCTTTAGCCACGATGCACGGAAACCTGCTTTCATTCACCGCATTTGGGTCAGTTATCAAGCAGCCCATAGAAGAGACAGAGGAGGTTTTTCTTTTCCCCTACAGCTGAATACTTCCCACTGGGAAAATGAAAAACAAAGGATGAAAACGGGACAAAACAGGGATCTGGACTGAAAATTTCTCAATTAATCCCAATTTTAAAAATGGAATTCCAAAGTGAGCCAATATTCCAATTGATTAGGCAGTTGACCTGCCCTGTCCTCAGAGGCTCAGGGTAGGAAACAAAACTGAATAATATATAAAAGGATAACATCTAACATATATTCATCCTCATCCAGCAAAGAGAGATCTGCATGCATAATCTGTGGGTGTGGATCTGGAGACTCATCTCCATTGCAGTGTTTATATACACATAATTGAACTACCTGGATGTATCTTTGAACGTGAAAGTGCATCCAAGTCCAGGACCACAAGTTGCTACACACAGCCATTTATTTATCAAAGAGATTCCCAACCCTGAGTCCACATACATTGCTGGACAACAACTCCCATCATCCCCCACTGTTGGACTCCCATCTAGCTCCCATCACCCCCAGCCACAGTGATCTTTGTCTAGTAAGAAACCATAAAAATGAAGGATTCACATTGACAATGATTGTTGTAGGGTGTGGGTGTTGTTACTGGTGCTGCCTGCCTGCCTAGTCTCTTAAATAAGCAATAGGACTACAGGGAAGGGACCAAATTATAGTACATACTCTCCGCACCTTTTAAAAGTGGTGATTATCTTTATTTAGCAGGGGGAGAGCAACTGGCCCTATCCATCCCCAGCACAGCATCCCTCTCAGGCGTAAAGCCAGCTGAACGATGGCCTGGGTCCAGCCCCACCCGGCGGCCCCTCTTGCAACGCCCCATGCATGTGATGTCATGCACACAGGGTGTGGCTCAGGCTCCAGAAGAGCCCCAAGAGAACTCCCCACACCCACACCCGGGATCCGGAAAGCCCTGAGCGAGCTCTCCCCTGTCCTTTTCAGGCAGCATTTGCTGCCTGCCAGTATTTACTTCCCTTTCTCTCCTTCCACGAGACTCCTTCACTGGAGGGAGAGAAAGGGAAGTAAAGACTGGCTGCCTAAAAAGGACAGGGGAGAGCTTGCCCGGGGTGTGGGCAGAGGGAGTTCTCTCTGGGCTCTTCTGGAGCCCAAGCTACACACCACTGTGGCCTTCTGCCCTTTCCATTGGCGGCCCGGGTTCTTTGAACCCGTTCACACAATGATAGCTCTTTTTAGATGGTGAGCCTTTTGGGGACAGGGGGCCATTTTATTTATATCTCTGTAAATTGTTTGGGGAACTTTTGTTGAAAAGCAGTATATAAATATTCACAGGATATATGAAGTTCAGGGTCTGGTATCTCTAGTTAATTGGATCTCCGATAGCAGATTCCTGACGCCTTGAAGAGCTATTGTCACTCAGATTAAACAAGACTGAACTAGATCAAGGATTCACAACCTTGGTTCCACAGATGTTGTGACTGAACCCCATGGTTCACCCCAGATGTTGTGACTGAACTCCCATGATGGGAGTAGTAGCCCAACTTCTGGGGAAGCCAAGGCCGGGAACACCCAGGCTAGATCAACTGGCAGCCCAATACAGTATAGAGAGAACCGCATCTGTAAACCTATCCATTCCCTTCTGACAGGAACCCACCTGGGCCAAGAGGATGGCTCTAAAACTGCTGATTATCACCACCTCATTTGAGATTCTGGAAGCGCCAGATGCACTTCCACAGGTGTGCTGCAGCAATTTAGCTCTCGCTAATGAACACCTATATTACAGTGCTAGCAAAATATGATTTACATTTTTTCAATAAAAATGTCACTAGAAGTCCAGTCTCCCAGTGTTATGGTATTTGAAGCCACTGCCATCAGCCTACACTTTGGAGATTAATTAAAGTGAAAGATGACAGCGCTTGGGAAAGGAAACAGTTTTCTCCGCTCAGCTAAAATGACCTTTAACAAGCGCTTGTTCTTTAGTTAGAGTGGGTCATTACTAGAGATTACGAAGCAGTTTTTCCACTGAAGCTGAAAGGACCAGAGCAGCTTGTAGGCTTAATCCAAGACCAAATAAGCTACAATTTCAGGGTTGATAATTCTTTTGAGGCAGCCTCCAGCCTTCAAACACCAGGAATTCCAAAGGGGTGGCGGCAATGGCTAACACACACTCTCAATCTCCTTCATGTTGAAAAACAGAATGAAACCTTCAGTCTGGTTTCTTCATAGGACAGATTCCTATCTTTCCCTTCCCTATTTTGTATCATTAAGGTATTTTCCAGGGAGTTGGTGACTGCTTCATGATATCACAAAATCATGTGTTGTGGTTTGTGCACTCCCGGGAGGCGGCAGGTGTTAAGGGGCAGGGAGGGTGCCTGTACATAGGAACATAGGAAACTGCCATATACTGAGTCAGACCATTGGTCTATCTAGCTCAGTATTGTCTTCACAGACTGGCAGCAGCTTCTCCAAGGTTGCAGGCAGGAATCTCTCTCAGCCTTATCTTGAAGAAGCCAGGGAGGGAGCTTGAAACCTTCTGCTCTTCCCAGAGTGGCTTCATCCCCTGAGGGGAAGATCTTGCAGTGCTCACACATCTAGTCTCCCATTCAGATGCCACCAGGACAGACCCTGCTTAGCTATGAGGACAAGTCATGCTTGCTACCACAAGACCAGCTCTCCTCTCCATCCTCTCCTGTACCATTCCCACTGCTTTTCCTCTGCTTGTGCTCTCCCCAAAACCTCTGCTGCAGGGCTGCTGAGTACCTCCCTGCAGCCCCGGTCAGCGTCGTACTGGAAGTGGCTGACACATGTGCTCATGTCAACCACTTCCAGTACAATTCTGCCCAGGGCTGCAGGGAGGTATGCAACAGCCCTGCAACAGCATATTTGGGGAGAGTGCCAGCAGAGGAAAAGCAGTGGGGAAGATAAGGGCACCCTTCCTGCCCCTTAAAGGCCCCCTCCACCTCGAAACCGGCTTGACTGCTGGACTTCCAAACCGGTTCATGCACATCCCTAGTCACAACCTTGCTAAAGCCAAGTGAGTCTGCGGCTGCTCAGTACCTGGATGGGAAGAGGCCATAGCTCAGGGTTAGAGTATCTGCTTAGCACATCGCATGTCTCAGGTTCAATCCGTGGTATTTCCAGGTGAGGCTGGGAAATACCCTATTTGAAACATCGAGAGAAACTGCCAATCAGCATAGACTATACTGAGCTAGATGGAGCAATGGTTTAGGAAGCTGCCATATACTGAACTTGCTCCCTTAACCTAGTTTTGGAGGTGAGCTGTGGAGGCAGGTTTGCCGCTGCACCACCGCCAGCAGGCAAGCAATTCCTGGTGGTTCTCATGCACAGGCGAAACCGGGCTGCGCTTCCTTTTGCCTGCACGTGAGAATATGTATGTAGGTTTGATTTATGTCATAGAAAAGAGACAGGAGAGAAATGTAGATGTGTGCCCCTTCAGAAGTAGGGATGCGCGGAACATTTTGACTTGAAATGGGCTGCTTCTAGTGTCTCGGGCGTGAAACAAAACAACCCAATTTCGATTGGAAACGTGTTGATGTTTCCAGCGCCATTTTGGAGGCCTGTTTCCCCCTTGCTGATTGGTTTTCTGGCACCAGACTGCGAGCCTATGGGAGTTTTGGAGAAAGGTTAAAAGTTTGTTTAAAATTGCCCGCTTGCCCATTTCTTTTGTGGGTTGGGTGGTAGGTAGCACCCATCATGCCCTACCATGCCCTACCACCCAACTCACTTTGGTGTCCCTAGGAGCTATCCATGGGGAACAATGGAGTGTTTTGACTTTCCCCATTGTTCCCTATTCCCATAACACATGAAACATTTTGAGTTTTCTTTCGTCGAAACAACCAGGTCGATTGCTGTTTCGATGAAAAATTTCGGCCATCTGCATTCTGTTTGAAGCTCAAAACAAAATGCAAAATCCATTTTGTGCACATCCCTATTCAAAAGCAAGGCTGGTGAGTACAAGGGGTGGGGCACCCACTCTGGAGTTCACTCCCTGGTAGGGTAGGGTTGTGAAGTTCAGAAAGAATCCCTGGGCACAACCATCAAAAGGGGGGACAAGATTTAAAAACACTCTTTTGACCAGGATTAGAAACAGTGCTTGGCAATGGAGCCTGGCAGCTGTATCACACATTTCCCCCTAAAATGTTCTTTTCACAGGAGAGGGTTAGCAGTGTTTCACCTCAAAACACACAATCAAGTATGCAAAACAGACATGACAGCAACACAAGGGCAGCTGAGAAATGAAAGAAATCTGCTTCGTGTTTTAAGCCCTGTTGGGTTTCTTCCTGCTACTTCACACAGGAGATACTTCCTGGGGGCTAAGAGGGGCCTTCACAAGACTGCAGGTGCTGTATTAGGTAATGCCTGTTCCAGAGAGTAGTGGGACCACTTTTAGGATAAAGGGGCTCTCTCCGTCCATATACTTCACAATTAAACCCAGATGCCCACTACCGCCCTAGCTAACTCTAGAGATGATCTTGTGTGGAGGAGAGCTGGTCTTGAGGTAGCAAGCATGACTTGTCGCCTGTGCTAAGCAGGGTCCACCCTGGTTGCTTTTGAATGGGAGACCACACACGAGCACTGTAAGAAATTCCCCTTAGGGGATGGAGCCGCTCTGGGAAAAGCACCTGCATGCTTGCATGCAGAAGGTTCCAAGTTCCCTCCCTGGCATCTCCAGATAGGGCTGAGAGAGAGTCCTGCCTGCAACCTTGGAGAAGCCGCTGCCAGTCTGTGAAGACAATACTGAGCTAGATAGACCAATGGTCTGATTTGGTATAAGGCAGCGTCCTATGTTCCTATGAGGGGAAGGGATTTACTGAGCCATATTGAGAGAGCCAACCTAGCCAGTCAGCAGCATTGGTACAAGAGAAAGAGTAAGGATATTTTTATTTATTTTATTTATTTAACATATTTTTATACCGCCCAAAACCTATGTCTCTAGGCGGATATGCGCTTTTAAAACACACTGACATCATGTAGCTACAATACCTGGAGAGAAGCACCAGAAAAATGAGTAAAATTCATCCAACCTTCCTGCTCATATTCCTGGATATTTTGTATCCAGAACCAACACTTTTTCTACATCCTGGACAGGATGTCCAATTCTAGACTGTCCAGGTCTGTCCTGGAGATGTGACTACCCTATGGATGGGGACAGTTAGGTTTTCTTCTCATGGTTTTTCAGAAAATAGCAGAAGCCTTTTTATGTTTTATTTCAAAAGGCTTTAGGGAGCCTACTTTCCAGTTTTGATTATTAGACAAGCTAGTTTTTAAATATATTGTTATGTTCACACAGAATTTATTGTAAACTGCCTTGAGGATCTGCTACAGTAAGACTGGAAAGATACACATTTGTGGGTGGGAAAGTAGTTCAACATTTTTTTTCCCTCCGATGAAGGGAGCCAAGGCTTTTGCATGACCCCCAAGAAATATGTGCGCTCAACAGTTTTAAGACAGTTGGAACACCAGGCTTGCTTGTGAGACCTTCTGAAATGGAGAGCATGTTGCCATAGGCGAGAGGCCTTTACATAATTTTCAACTGAATCACTTATTTTTAAAAGTGCACACGGCTGGAGTATTTTAAATGGCTGTCTCCAATGCACTACCTACTGACTTACCATCCAAAACTTCAATTAAATAACAGTTCAGAACATAATGAACTGAAAAATTTCACACTCTGAAGTGAGATAAGCATAAAGCAAGGATAGTGAGAGGATTAAGAAAGCATATTAGAAATAGACCAGCTGTTGGCTAGTGGGATTTGGCTGGCTTTTGACAGGAAGGAATTATACTGCAAACCTACAGAAAGGAACATGGACTACCATGTTCTGCTGTATGAAGAGAGTGGAGTAAGAGCTGCACTTGCAGAAAGACTTCTCTGGAGCTCAAGCAAAGGCTGGTCCCACACCTGAGTATGCATGGAGGAGAGTGATCATTGCCACTCTCCTCTCCCTTCAAACGAGATTTCTGGCTCTCAGAAATGTGTCCTTGAGAGCTATGCAACCCTCAGGGACATATTTCTGGAAGCCAAGAAATACATTTTGAAGAGCAGTGTGCCCATCAGGGACAATTTTATGGAAATCAAATGGTTCATCTGAGGGAGGGAAGCAGTGAAAATCACTCCCCCTCCCCCTCCATGCATGCTTGGCTGCAGACAAACCTTTGGCTGAGCTCCTCAGCACTCCCTTTGAAAGAGTGCAGCTTTTGCTCTGACCTCATAACACTGCAGAACATGTCGGCCATGACATTTAACCCACAGTACCTTTAAGATTACCATTTTATTTTATTTTATTTTATTTCTAAAGTATCATTCTGGTGTAGTTTTGGACTTGGACTAGAGAGATCAGAGTTCACATTTCTACATGATGTCCCTAGATTTCAGTGGGGCATACTCTCCCTCTCCTTCCCATCCCCATATGTGCATCTGCTTCATAATTAGTACAAAATGACCATTCTCAGCTTATTCGAACCTACTTGTTTCAGATAATTAGTCAAATAATTCTCTGCACAACTTAGGGACACACATATCAGGTGGTATATAAATATGATAAAACAAGCAAATAAAATAATCACATTTTTATGGTACTGATCATTGGGCCTACAGCGGCTAAATTTGCAAAGGTGTTTCAAAAGCTTTTAAGACAAAAAAACTACTATAAAATTTTATTGATGTTGTCCGAGGAATGGAAATTGGAAGGAATGTCCTCCACAGATTACTCCTAGGGATGTGCACAAACCGGTCCGGAGGCACACACAGGCAATACTTCTGGCCACTTCTGGCCAAGAACGGTGGAAAGGGCAGCAGGGAGGAACGCTGCTGCCGCATGGATTTTGCAAAAAATGGAGTGCCGGTGGGGGGAAAGCAGCAGGAGGAGTAAGTGCACCCTCCAAACCCTTAAAGATGCACCCCTGCAAGTGTCGAGCCACACCTCCACAGTTCCGTGCACATCAATAATTACTCCATGGAGAGGTTACAATTTGTTCATTGTTACCTGGACCCTAACCCTTTCCACTGTGCAGAAATGGCTGTTGTTTTACTCTAATCGTTTGCAGGTAAGGGGAAAAGGGGGGGGGGTTGATAACACACAGAAAGCTGTAAGTGCAACAATCCTATTGCCTATTTTCCATCTCTGGGGAGTATTGATTGCCAAAATTATAAGCATTCATCCCGAGATGGCACTGCTGGCCAAAATTTGTCAGCTTGACTTATGGAAGGAGACTGATGCAAACATTTAACTCATCACAAGATTTTGATAGATTAAACTTCCAAATTGCTGCAGCACTGGAGAGGAGAGGCGAGAAGTTGCACCCATTTTATTGTTGTGGAGAGTGTTTTATTGTTGGTGGACAGATTTTGCTTTACCATGCTCTCCCCACAGTATGTGTCTGCCTAACAAGCCTAACATGTTTGCTTAATGCAGAGCTCTGAGGAATATTTATTTATTTATTTATTTGATTTCTATACTGCCCTTCCAAAATGGCTCAGGGCAGTTTATCATAGGAAGCTGCCATATACTGAGTCAGACCATAGGTCCGTCTAGCTCAGTATTGTCTACACAGACTGGCAGCGGCTTCTCCAAGGCTGCAGGCAGGGATATCTCTCAGCCCTATCTTGGAGATGCCAGGGAAGGAACTTGGAGCCTAGATGCTCTTCCCAGAGCAGCTCCATCCCCTGAGGGGAATCTCTTCCAGTGCTCACACTTCTAGTCTCCCTTTCTTATGCAATCAGGGCGGATCCTGCTTAACTTAAAGGGACAAGTTATGCTTGCTACCACAAGACCAGCTCTCTTCTCATGAAGGTTTACATTAAAACAAAACTAAAATCAATTAACAATTAAAATCTAAAACTATAAAAACAACATAAAACCATTATTAAAACCATTAAAACAGTTTTTAAAATCCTGGAAAACCAGGCCGAACCTTTACAGTTTAATAACAGTTTAAAAACTCTGGAAGGCCAGGCTATGCCAGATTAACCCATTAGCAAAGGTAGCATTTGCTACAGGTCCTGCACTAAATGTTTGCATTGCAACTTGCAAGCTTTTCTCCTCTTCCACCCCTGGCTCTTGGAAATTTCTTGTCACGCTCTCTTTCCTTAGGATGTTAGATGAAATGCTGATGCCCATGTGCCACCACCCTGCCCCCGGTACCCTGAAAGGTGCTAATAGCCATATCCACTGTTTGCACATTGAAATAGTAGCTTTTTAAAAAGCTGATCCAAGGAAAAACCATCTGCTGTTAATATCAGAGCAAGATTTACTCTGGGGATGAATTTGATTAAGAATATTTGTTTTCATTTCATTTCATTCATGACTCAGTGAATTACTTTACTAGGCAAGTAAATTCTGTCTTAATATTTATGTGCATTTTTAAAATTTAGGGCCCCTTTATAACATACTCTAGAGGCCCCGCACTAGCTTAATCCGGCCCTGAGGCCAGGCCAAACAGATAGGTCTTAAGGGCTCTCCTGAAGGCCAATAATGAACTCAGATTACAGATTTCTGCTGGGAGTGCATTCCACAGCCCAGGAACAGATACAGAGAAGGCCCGCCTCTGAGTTGCCACTGCATGTGTTGGTGGTAAATGAAGACAGACCTCTTCAGCTGACCCCAACGTGCGACAGGGATCATGCAGAAGAAGGCGCTCTCTAAGGTAAGGTTATTATAAAGCCCTCAGTGGCTTGGCCCAAGCTATTTAAGAGAGCACCTTCTTTGTCATGAACCCCGTCACCTTTTAAGGTTCTCTGGAGAGGTTTGGTTACCATTGCCACTGGCTCGTTTGGTGGCAACTCGGGACTGGGTCCTCTCTGCAGCTGCGCCACCATGGCCCTGGAATATGCTCCCTGTTGAAATAAGAGCATCTCCTACTATGTTTGATTCTAGGAAAACCCTCAAGATGCACCTGTTTTTTCAGGATTTCAAGATATATGGATGTCAGTTTAGTATAGGTAGCATTTCACTTCTGACACCTAAAAATTTAGGTAAATAAGTGCTTAGAAATGTAAGATTCCTTTGTGTTCTGAAGACAATCCTGCTGAAATAGGTCTGGTCCAAGGACATACAGGAGTGGGGAAAGAACAGGGCTTCTCCTCTTCCACTCGTTTTTCCTTTTTCACAATGTGCACTCGATTTTTTTGCTTCACTTTCTTCCTCCTCCTGCAATCTTGGTCTCCACTCTCCATGCCTCACCTCCTGACCATCTATATTTCATTAAGATTTCTATACTGCCTTTTCAGGGCAAGTCATTCAGGGAAAACACACAGCTGAACATACAGTACATACCTATACAATGTTAATATAATTAAGAGCAGCAACACAAACTCATTAAACAGTGGGAGTAATTAAAATCCCTTCACAGCCAAGCTGAGATCGTGAATGCTTAAACTAAACACAAAACGAAAACGTTGTGGATTAAAACAAGCAATAAAAATCCCACTACAATCTAGAAGGCTAAGCAAATTAGGTAGGGTTTAAACTTGATGTTGAGAAGATAAAGCAAAGGATGCTAGGAGAACCTCATTTATGGTGGTGGTGGCGTGTACTATGGAAGATAACAGATCACATTCTGGTGTACTGTCACATATCCCTCCTCCTAGGGATTTGGGGTCTGATGTTCCCAGAAGGGCTTCAAAAATACAGTAGGAACATAGGAAGCTGCCATATAATGAGTCAGACCTTTGGTCTATCTAGCCCAGTATTGTCTTCACAGACTAATAGCAGCTTCTCCAAGGTTGCTGGCAGGAATCTATTTAAGCCCTATCTTGGAGAAGCCAGGAAGGGAACTTGAAACTTTCTGCTCTTCCCAGAGCAGCTCCATCCTGAGGGGAATATCTTACAGTACTTGCACTTCTAGTCTCCCATAAATATGCAACCAGGGTGGACCCTGCTTAGCTTAAGGGGACAAGTCATGCTTGCTACCACAAGACCAGCTCTCATGGAGAGTATGGAATAGCATGAAACTGAACATGCAGTTCAGTTTTGAACTGCTGCATGTCCATTGTATGTCTGTCCATTGCATGTACACTGAAAATTTCAGACACTGAGAGTCCATACAAATGGCCAAGCTGCCCCAGGATAAGCTACAAGCTACCTTTCTGCTAAGTAGACTTTTGCCACATATTGGGAGAAATGGTCATCAGTAATCAGTCTTGCTCTTGTCCGATATAGAGGCCCATTTACTTTGCATTAATTGTGGTGCCTTTGGCAGTGTAACTACAAAAGGAAGGCCAGTTTCCTCCTTTTCTTGGCCTATTAGATACAGTAATTCGGTTCCTTTCGTTGCCAACTGTTCAACAGCTCCTCTGACAGCCGAGCGGCATTCCTGCACTCATTTAATAGCTATTTATCATTCAGTAATCTGCCCATTTTCAAGAAGGAATAAAGTTAAGTGTTCCAGAAATTGGAAAAAATTGAAACTTGACCTTTATTAAGTGGGTTAATTGTCACCATCACAGCATGTACGAAATTAATGACCAAAAAGTAGATTTTCTGAGTTTCAGAAGACTAGGTTAATGTCCAAAAAAAAAGTATAAACTCTGACCTTTTTGACATATGCCAAAAGAAACAGCCACCTTAATAAATTACTACCTGTGTGCAATTATACTAAACCATCCCCAGCATGCAATCACTTAAATTAATTGCTGTAAGACACCCTGGCTCTATTTTAGATATTCGAGTTATTCTCAAGACTCCTTAGCAGCCTACAAGCTGCTGTGGGTTTGGAAGGCCAATTCACTTTTGAAGTGCAACATTTATTTAACATGTATTAAATATGAAACAGGAAAATGTACAAATAAGGAACCAAAAAAGTTTGAAGTATCACACAATGCAAATAAATAAAATAATACAAATATGAATAAAACCGGCAGTATAATTTCTCTGTGTAAACCGCCCTGAGCCATTTTTGGAAGGGCGGTATAGAAATCAAATTAATAATAATAATAATAATAATAATAATAATAATAATATAGCAGCCATTTGACTTGTTTTTTGCTTGTCCATGTGACTATGGGTACTTAGTAGTAATGAATTTTTATTTCAGGGCTTGACAAATTATTTTATTTTATTTATTACATTTAAATACTGCCCCATCCAAATGGCGGATACAGCCTCAAAAATAAAACCCACCGAGCAGTCCTTTAAAAATAATCATTACAAAACAATTTTAAAACAGTTTAAAACCATTAACAATTGAAACATTTAAAAGAGTTTAAAGACCTTGGGAAGCCAGGCCAAACAGATAGGTTTTAAGGGCTCTCCTGAAGGCCAACAATAAACTCAAGCTACGGATTTCTGCCGGGGGTGCATTCCACAGCCCAGGATCCGCTACAGAAAAGGCTCGCCTCTGAGTCACCACCAGACGTACCTGTGGTAACTAGAGACAGACCTCCTCAGATGACCTTAACGTGCAGTGGAGATCGTGCAGAAGACGACACTCTTTAAGGTAACCCAGACCTAAGCTGTTCAGGGCTTTAAAGGTAATATCCAACACTTTGTATTTTGCCTGGAAACATACCGGTAGCCAGTGCAACTGTTTTAAAACAGGCATAATATCAGTCAGAAGGGTGGCTGGAAGGAAGATGGCTGTGGGGGAAAGGAGGCTTCTTATCTGGCTTCTATGCTCCACTCTCCTCTGGGTGGGGAAGAGTCTGGCCAAGGCTTTTTCTTTGCTCTTGCCCTCCTTGCTGTAGCCTGTTTGCTATTAGGGGCTGAATTCACTCTAATTGTGTTCAGATTATATACTCTGCACCTGGCCAAACTGCCTGATTGGTGTGGGTGTGAAACACACCCATTGGGCTTCTGAGATCTTGGCCTTTATTAGAGTGGACTGCAGCCAGAGGCGCAGCCGCTGGCCTCCTGCAGGCGGCTGCCAAATATAGCTGGCCTTTGGAGGCGACCTTTGTAGGTGGGACTGAGGGCTGGGGCCAACATACTAACTTGAACAGCTAGAGAAGATTCTTGCTCACTTCACTGTTGGTGAGATTGGGTCGAAGTAGTTATGTGTTTGGGTTCATCTAGAGATGGGGAGACAGGGGACGCCTTGGTTGAATGTGGGGCAACTATTCCAGTGGTGGTGGGGAATAGAAGAAATAACGCTGGCAGGTCAGCTGGCCGTTCGAGGGGAAGGGTAGCAATAGCAATAGCAATAGCACTTACATTTATATACCGCTCTATAGCCAGAGCTCTCTAAGCGGTTTACAATGATTTAGCATATTGCCCCCAACATTCTGGGTACTCATTTTACCAACCTCGGAAGGATGGAAGGCTGAGTCAACCTTGAGCCCCTGGTCAGGATCGAACTTGTAACCTTCTGGTTACAGGGCGGCAGTTTTACCACTGCGCCACCAGGGGTAGTCAGAAATTTAATAGCTATCTCCCCTTCCGGCTGTCCTACCAGCTCTATGACCTCGGGGAGCACTGCCAATAACCCACATAGCCTTACCTTGCTCCTCTGCAATGCCAGGTCGGTCCAAAATAAACCCGAGGTCATCCATGATTTGATTATGGATGAAGGAGCTGACCTGGTGTGTATCACTGAGACTTGGTTGGGAGAGGCTGGTCGCCCAGTCTGGTCCCAGCTACTTCCTCCAGGGTATGCTGTAGAGGAGCACGTGAGGGTACGTGGGCGGGGAGGTGGAGTGGCTGTTGTCTATAAGGATAACATCTCCCTTATCAGGGTCCCTGTCGAGGTATCTGACCATATTGAATGGTGTGAAACCAACATTAACCAGGTAGTGGTCCATCCATGACAATGGGGAAATGACTGGATCCCCCACCCACAGAACACCCCCCTGATCCAAACAAAAGACCAAATTGAGTGTGTGGCCGGCAACATGTTTTGATTCAGAAACTAATTGGGATAGGCCCATAGTTGTCATGGCCACTATGAACTTCTGAGCTGCACCAGAGAAGCCAGCCGTAAAGTGGATCTTGAAGTCCCTCAACACCAAAAGTCTAGGAGTCTCCAACACCAACTCCACAACCAGCTCCGTCAGTTCAGTTAGGAAGTCAGTTGGGCAGTGGGATGGACAGTATACTAACATCTTGGATCAGGGTGGATTACATTATTACAAACTATAACATTGACGTGTCCCTGTGTGTCACTCACTACAACTGTATCAAATTTGGTTCAAATCGGTTAGACAGTCCTCAAGTTCCTCACTTGCACCTCAAAAGTTCACATGTCCACAATCTTGGATCGGGGTGAATGACATCATCATAAACTACACTGTTGAGGTGTCCCTATGTGTCCCTACCATTGTACCTGATTTGGTTCATACTGGTCCATGTATTGCAAAGTTGATTTTGGGCGGGGGGGACACGGACACACACACAGTTCCCGATGATATCATAAGCGTACTGGAAAATAGGCTAGAAATGAGGTCAACAAGCCAGCTAGATAGTCTTTGGCATGAGACGGGGCATCCCTTTTGCTTCCCCAACAGAAGACAACTTGTTGGACTGATGGAAAGATTTAGTGTAATCCGAATAGTAAAGTAGGCATGAATGGACATCGAGAGTGTGTATTCGTCTCTAAGGGTGTCAAAGGATTAATGAAGGAGGTAGGCAAAATAATATCTTGGTTAAGGTGAAAATTGGAGACCACCTTGGGGCACAATGAAGTATCGGAATGAAGGACTACCTTGTCAGGGTAAAGCTTGATATGCGGTGAATCTGCTCTTAAAGCAGGAAGCTCACTGACCTGCTTTGCTGACATGATGGCAATCAGAAAGGCAGTTTTTAAGGAAAGGCTCCTCAGGGATGAAGGGCATCTCAGTCAAGGAGGATTGGGCTAGCGACAGACTCCATCGTTCATTAGGTTTTTGTATAGAAGGATAAAGGTTGTTAATCTCCTTAAGGAATCTCTTAGAGTCTGGTTGTATGAAGACTGAATGGCTGTTGCATGCAAGGTGGTGTGTGAAGATAGCAGCCAAGTAAACCTTGAGCAAGGTGTTGGAAAGACCCAATCTTTTAAGAGACGTCAGATATCGGAGAATCTGCCAGATGGAGGCAGAACACGGATTGTAGTACTTTGAGGTCACATAAGAGGTATAGTTGCACATGTAGTTTATTCTGGTGGATTCCTTCCTTTCATTAAGAAGGATCTCATCTAGTAATTTATCCTCCAAGCTGTAAGGTTGAGGGTTCCTAGACTATGATGGAGAATGTGTCCAGATTCTTGGGAGAGGACTTGTCAATGTGGGAGACGATGCTGCTGCCCCTTGCATCAGTAAGGTGGGAAACCAAGTGCAGTAAGGTGGGAAACCATGGCTGTCTGGGCCACACAGGAGAATACAGTGAGCCCGCTCCTGGAGAATTTTGCTTGTGACCTTTGACATCATTGGAAAGGGGGGCAACAAATAGAAGAGATGGTCTTTCCAAAGTATCTGAAAAGTGTCCCCCATGGACGTCTTTCCTGCTCCCGCTCTTGAGCAAATATGTTTGCATTTCCTCTTGGTCTGAGTAGCAAACAAGTCTACAAGGGGAGTGCTACAGAGGTGGAAGATGTCCTAGAGGACTTTGCTGTTCAGCTCCCACTCATGCTGTGATAATAAGCATGAATTGTCCCCTTTGCGAAGCAGGTTCTGCCCAAGTTTGCATTTGAATGGGAAACTAAATGTAAGATACTCCTTTTAGGGGACAGGGACGCTCTGGGAAGAGCACCTGCATGCTTGCATGCAGGTGGCCCCAAATTCCCTCCCTGGCATCTCCAAGACAGGGCTGAGAGAGACTCCTGCCTGCAACCTTGGAGAAGCCGCTGCCAGTCCGTGTAGACAATACTGAGCTTGATTGTCCTATGGTCTGACTCAGTATATGGCAGCTTCCTATGTTCCTATGAAATTGTGAGATCCTGGCTTGAGTCTGCCACCGTGTTTTTGACCCCCATTTTGTGGAGAGCAACCAGAAGGATGCAATTATTCAGACACCACTCCTACAGTTGAAGTACCAGCTTGTTCAGAGACCTGGAGATTGTGCCGCCCTGATTATTTATATATGCTGATCACAACAGTGGGCTCCCAACCCTGAAGAGAAGCGTCCATGGTGAGGGTTACCAATGAGGATTGAAGATGGAAGGCAACACCATGAGAGAGGGAATGAGGGGCCTTCCACCAAATGAAGGGAGTGTAGACCATGGGATGGCATTGTCAGCTAACTGCTCTGCTTGTCCAGGTTTGGCCAGAAGATGGAGAGGAACCAGCTCTGCAGTTGGAGCATTTTCAGGCAAGCATGGGAGACAGTTGTTGTGCAGGAGGCCATCAAACCCAAAAGGCACTGAATGGTGTGAGCTCTTTCTTTGAAAGAGTTTTGAAAGACATAATTCAGGTTGGTAATGGAGGTTGTCCATCCAGAAGATAAGTGTGCTTTGAATCCTTATCTAATGTGTGCTGTCAAATCAGTTTCGACTCCTGGTGTCCACAGAGCCCTGTGGTTTTCTTTGGTAGAATACAGAAGGGGTTTACCATTACCATCTCCCGTGCAATATGATATGATGTCTTCCAGCATCTTCCTATATTGCTACTGCCCGATATAGGTGTTTCCCATAGCCTGGGAAACATTCCAGTGGGGATTCAAACCGGCAACCTTCTGCTTGTTAGTCAAGCATTCTGCCACTTAAGGTGACTAGGACAGCACCAATAAACGGTATCTGGGGCTGCAGCATTAGGTTTGACTTTTTCAAGTTGACAGACAAGCCCAAATCTGTTAGGAGAGACAGAGTGTAGTGAAAAGAGGAAGTTATTGCATCTGCCCGTTATCAACCAATCATCTAAAAAAGGGTTTATTGAAATACCCTGCGTCAGACGCGGGGTGTGTGTCTGGGGCTACGCTCGCAGCCCCTGATTCGTGGCGGCCTGGGTTCTTTGAACCCATTCACCCAATGGTGGCTCCACCCCTGACCCAGCGCCTTGGCCATCTCAGTTACTTGCATGCTATAAGATCTGGTCTCCTCCATGAGAGAAGTGGAAGGTAGTGCAGCCACATGCTCATCCAGCGATGGGTCAAGCGAGTTTTCTGTCTGGACTGAGTTCTTGTCGGAGGAAGAGGAAGAATTATACGATCCTTTAGATTGAATGAGCTGTGTAGAAGATTGAGGAGAATTCAGAGGTTGTTCCACTTCCTGCGTTGGTGCTGAGGGAACAGAAACAAAGTGGGGGAGGTGGAGCTGCAGGTACAGCAGGTTGTTTAAAAGGTGACTTGGAGTTGGGAAAAGTCTCCTTGGTCTCAGGTGTTGGTTGGTTGATTGATTAAGTGCTGTCAAGTCAGTGTCGACTCTTATTGACCACATAGATAGATTCTCTCCAGGTTGATATGTCTTCAACTTAGCTTTTAAGGTCTTTCAGTGGTGCATTCATTGCTGTCGTAATTGAGTCCATCCACCTTGCTGCGGGTCGTCTTCTCTTTCCTTCAACTTTCCCCAGCATTATGGACTTCTCAAGGGAGCTGGGTCTTCACATAATGTGTCCAAAGTATGATAGCCTGGTCATTTGTGCCTTGAGTGAAAATTTTGGATTGATTTGTTCTATGATCTATTTGTTTCTTTTCCTGGCTGTTGATGAAGGAAAAACAGGTTTGGCTGATTCTGACCTGTGTATGTCAGCAGGTGGCAATATGAATGTAATAACCATATTTGGGTTATTCCGTTCGCACACAGTTAATATGTTACTGTATTCAATGAAACTGTGAACTAGTTCTCTGATTGGCCACTGATACTATGCTCTGTGATTGAATTTGCTCTGCGATCTCTGAATTTCCAGGAAATGGTGTAAAGGGCAGGCCTCCACTCATTGAGCTGATCATAGGTGGGATTTTTCCCACGTCAGTTGCGGGCTCGTCTAGGATGGTATCCTCAAAAGTCTTCTCCAACACCAAAGTTCAAAACTGTCAAAACTTTCTCTCTCTTGCCTCTTCAAAATTCAGCTTTCACATCCATAGAGTGTCACAGGAAAAATTTCCAGACGCTTGTGCTGACTGACCAAGTTTGGACAGAAAACTGATAGAAACCAGCTTTCACATCTTCAAATGTGCAGAATGTACTACTGTACTGCAGAACGCCATGAGGACCAAGAGTCATTGAATGAGTTGAGCCGGCTGTGACAGACATTGTCTGAATTAGTGGATCACGTCTCTGATACACTCGTGCCATTCTTTGGGTAAGTAAGCTTTCCTGGTCTCTGTGTTCAAGATTGCTCCAGTGTTATTGATGATATGCACTGGTTTTAGATGGGACTTTTTCCAATTGACTTGGATCCCCACGTCTTGGAGAAGATTTAAACATACAGTGTCTGAGAATGTAACTCTTCTTGGTCTTTGAACGTCAGGAGCCAATCATCTACGTACAGGTAGATTGTTATACCCTGCATCCTCAGATGGGCCACCACAACAGCCACACACTTGGTAAATATTCTTGGGGCGGTAGAAAGTCAGAAGGGTAAGACCTTGTATTGATATACTTGTTCGCCTACGGTAAATCTTAAATACTTCCTATGTTGCTCCCTTATGCCAAGATGTAAGTACACATCTTTCAGATCCAGCGTTGCAAGCCAATTATCTTGATAGAGAAGTGGTAGGATCTCTTGCAATGCAATCATGTGAAATTTCCTTACATGGACAAACTTGTGCAGGTACGGCAGATCCATGATGGGGCGGATCCTGCCATCCCTCTTCAGGATCTGGAAATAACGGGAGTAAATATCCTCCCATCTGTGTGCCCACCACACATGGATGATTGCACCCTTTTATAACACCTCCTTCACTTCCTCCTGTAATGACAGGGATGGTTGAGTGAATTTCATCCCTGAAAAGTATGAGGCCGTTTTGAACTCTATGGCGTATCCCAAGGATATGATCTTCAGGACCCAGTGGTCTGATGTTTTGTGGTGCCATGCAGAGGCATGGAGTGCCAGCATGATAGAATCATGAGCTGGTGGAAGGGATGGGATTGTTAGGCTGGTGCAGTTGCTCACTTGCTAAGATATTAATGCCCAGGTGGTGGGAAGGGGAGGGGTGCAGAACCAACGGTGGGCGGTCCTGTTCCTCAAAGATGCTTCTGAGGCTCTGCCTGTTTCGTGTGCTGTGATTGGGTGATTTTACCTTTTCCTTGATAGGAGCGCTTATATGGGTGGTATTGTTTTTTTGAAATCAGGCGCTCCTGTTGTCTGAATGAGGGCTTCTGTCTGGAGTAAGAGCGATATTTTGCCCCATAAGAAGTCAAAGTTGAGGTGGTAAAAGTCTTTGCAGTAAACCTGGACTTCTTTAATTGCTCCATTGTGGAGTCGGTTGCCTCACTGAAAAGGCCCGTACCATCAAAGGGCAAACCCTCAATCTTCTCTTTCATATCACCCTGGAGAGAAGTGGAGCGAAGCCAAGCATGCCTCCGTAGTGAGATCCATGCAGTCATTAAAAAAAGACACTAATTCGACCAGATGTTATGCTGTGCTTAACTGTTGAGTGAGCACAGCTGATTTATCCAAGGTTTGTTGGTATCTCCTTTTAAACTCCTCAGGTGACAGTGTCTAAGTCATTTTGAAGGGTTTCCCACAGGCCATGATTATACTTAGCTGTGCAGGCCGAATAATTTGCTATCTTGATTGATAGACATGACGTGGAGTAGATCTTCCTCCCTAAGAGATCCAACATTCTTCTCTCTTTATTTGCAGGAGTTGTGTGGCTCCTCCCAGATATTCCCAAGGTGATGCAGTCGATGACCAGCAAGTTAGGAGCAGGATGCTTTAGCAGGTAGGTATTGTCCTTTTCTTGGACATTGATAGAGGGTGGCACATCGTTAGGGGGATCTGTCAAACTGTCCTGATTGTCTGGATCCCATTCGAGGTCGGAGGAGCCATGATGGTCCAAAGGAGAACCAGCTGGTGAAAGTGGTGTGTACATTTGAGTCTCAAAAGTAGTCTTCACAGGTGGTGAAGGTTGAGAATGTGTTTGACTCCCCACATCCAAGCACAGATGTTTTGGTAGTGGTGGGGCTGTCTGTGTCATCGTAGACTCCCAAGGCACAGGCATCGGAGTAGCCACAGAAGTTAGCATAACAGGCCTGCTCGATAAAGCAGGTGCATCCCCACTCGCCAAGGTGTTGACTACCAAAAAAGAAGAAAGGGGATGGTCTTCCTTCCTGATAGTGATATGGAATGCCAGGAGAGGAGGCTCCCAAAGCAGCCATAGCAAGTGTTGAACCCGCAGTCGAAGTATGAGAAAAACTGTGGGAGTGCCTGACGGTCCCTCTAAGTGGTCAGCGGACAGGGTACAAGAAGATGGCTGGTCTATTAAACAAACAGGGACAGATCTAGTTGTGATCCATTGGCATTTGCATAGTTATGATCCATTGACGCTTGTCGGGAGAAACCTTTTGAATGTGGATGTAGGAGGAGTGCTGGAGGACGAGTCTAAGATCGACAGTAACGTAAAGGCAGTGGAGGGCTCCAATCCGGTACCTCTGTCCTAATCCTCTTCATCAACATTGAAAGTCAGCATCGGTATCTGACATCAAGGCGATACTTGGCTCTATACCAACAGCTCAGGTATATGCAGCATTGACATCACAGTTGGAAATCGAAGAGCAGAAGCAACCGGTGTCAATAGTGCATCTTGGTGTCTATCAGCAGGCATCAAAGGTGCAGAGGAATTAATCGGTGACAGAGATTGAGTCCTCGGTGTCAACCACGTCGGAGTTAAAGGGCAGTCAGTGTTGAGAGGCTCATGTGGTTTTGATGGTTCAGGAGACATTTTCGAAGATGAAGAAGTTGACGCTGAAGGGCCGATATTGAGGGTAACTGACTTCGAGGGCCGTACACGTTCAGACATCAGCTGCTGTAGATCCGATGGCTACTGTGTGCATTCTTTGGCTAGATCTATAGTTTTAGACTTCTGTTTTGGAGATGATGGGTTAGCCTCCGAGGCCGACCGTTTGGTTTTGGACTTTAATTGTTTTCAAGTCGAGCCTGTACCCAAAGGTGGCTTAGGACTCCTAAAAGCTGTAGACACCGAAGTTTGGAAAACTTTGGTGTTGAGGCTGTCTTTGATGGTGATTTCGACATTGACGTCTAAGGGTGGGGCTTAGCCGGAATCAAGGGACTTAACACCTCATCATATAAGATGGTGTGAAGCCTCAGAGCCCAATTTTTGCAAGTCTGTTTAGAGAAAGACAGATGTATCTTGCAAGCAGAAATGTGTTCCTCTCCAAGGCAGATGAGACAGAAATCATGGAGGTCTTTAGAGGGGTGTTTAGCATTACATCCCTCGCACTTCTTAAAGCTCCATTTCTCCTCAGCCATAACAATAAAATAATCAAAAGCAAAGTCCATTCCGAAGGTCAATAACAACAAAGTTGTCTGGAAGCCAAAAAACACAAGTCAAATAACCAAAATAACAGGCTAGTGGTTTTTTTTAAAAAAGTTGAACTCAACTAAGAAAAAACTCTGAAGAACTTTACCTGACAAGGAGCAACAGACCGAGGTCCGAATGCAACAGCAGTCGGAAAAGAACTGAGCAATATGGTGCCAGCCGAGCCTTTAAATAGCATGCTGTGGGCTTGGAGCCCATGCTCAGTCCCCACGACCAGCTGAAGCATTCTACCATGAAGGTCCTGAGCAGTTGCAGAACCCCATTCTTATGGGTCTTGATGGATCTTGATCCCTGGGATCAAGATCCATCAAGACCCATAAGAATGGGTTCTTCCTGCACGCCTCATAACATAACATTAAAGTTGTGCCATCGAGTCGATGGCAACTCCTGGTGACCACAAAGGCAACTGTTCAAAAACTCGGAATGCTGTACAGGGGGAACAAAAATGCACCAGCAAGCTTTACACCTCTAGCTCTTCTCATGCACAGCACTTGTCTGCAGAGGCAAGCTCTGAACCTGGGAAGGCTTTAAGACAAGTAACAGGGTATGTACCTGATCTAAACTGATCTTCTCAGGGACAGAGGCTAAAGAACTGAGTCAGACAGAGGTGGCGAGCAATGATGTTCTAAACTGTCCGGAAAAATTAAAAATTAACAAATGGCCAGGGCCTGATGGCATCCACCCAAGAGTCCTTAAAGAACTCATCTGTGAAATTGCTGACCTCCTTTCAAAAATATATAACTTATCCGTACAGTCCTATAGCAGAAGAGTGGAAAGTAGCCAATATAACACTGATTTTCAAAAAGGGATCCAGGAAATTTCAGGCAGATTAGGTTAACATTTGTTGCAGGCAAATTGGTGTGAAGCACAAGAACTTAAGAAAGCCCTGCTGGATCAGGCCCAAGGCCTATCTAGTCCAGCATGCTGTTTCACACAGTGGCCCAACAGATGCCTCTGGAAAGTCCACAAGCAAGAGCATGCCTTCTCTCTTGCTGTTGCTCCCCTACAACTAGTATTCAGAGGCATAGTGCTTCTGAGGCTGAAGGTGGCCCATAGGCACCAAACTAGTAGCCATTGATAGACCTGTCCTCCATGCATTTGTCTAAGCTCCTTTTAAAGCCATCCAGGCTGGTGACTGTCACCACATCTTGTGGAAGATAATTCCATAGGTTGGTTATGCATTGTGTGAAAAAGTACTTCTTTTTGTCGGTCCTCCATTTCCTGATCTTCAGTTTCATGGGATGGCCCTTGGTTCTAGGGTTGTGTGTAAGAGAGATTTCTCTCTGTCCACTCTCTTTACTCCATGCATAATTGTATATAATGCTGTCATGTCTCCTCTTAGTCACCTCTTTACTAAACTAAAGAGCCCCAGATGCTGTAGCCTTGCCTTATAAGGAAGGTGTTCCAGGCCCCTGAACATCTTGGTTGTCCTCTTCTGTACTTTTTCCAGTTCTACAATGTCCTTCTTAAGATATGGTGACCCGATCTGTACACACTACTCCAGTTGTGGCTACATGATAATTTGTATAAAGGCATAATAATATTAGCATTCTTATTTTCAATCTCCTTCCTAAGGATCCCTAGCATGGAATTGGCCTTTTTCACAGCTACCCTGCAGTGAGTCAACACTTTCAATGAGCTGTCTACCACAACCCCAAGATCCCTCTCCTGGTCAGTCACTGACAGCTCAAACCCCCATCAGCAGATATGTGAAATTGGGGTGGTGGTGGTTGCCCCAATATTCATCAGTTGCAGGGGAGTAACAGTAGGAGAGAGGGCATGCCCCCAGCGCTTGCTTTTGGGCTTCCCAGAGGCATATGGTGGGCCACTGTGTGAAACAGGATGCTGGACTAGATAGGCCTTGGGCCAGCAGGGCTTTTATTAAGTTAGGAATACAGGAAGCTGCCTTCTACCGAGTCAGACCATTGGTCCATCTAGCTCAGTATTGTCTACAAAGAATGGCAGTGTCTTTTCCAAGGTTACAGATAAGAGTCTCTCTCAGCTCTATCTTGGAGATGCCAGGGAGGAAACCTGGAACCTTATGCATGCAAGTGTTCTTCCCAGAGCAGCTCCATCCCCAAAGGGGAATATCTCACATTGCTCACACATATGATCTCCCATTCAAATGCAAACCAGGATGAATTCCTGCTTAAGATATGGGACAATTCATGCTTGTTACCACAAGACCAACTCTCGTGTTCTTATGAAGGGCTACTATTAACCACTACAGTAGCCATAAATATTAGGCCTGTGCAATAGTGGAATTCCAGTATTTGACTGATACTGGGATTATCAGAAATATTGGAATTACTTCTGATACAGTATAGGAAAGCCTATATTGTATCAGAATTATTGCAAGTAATGTTCCACATTGGAACACATCAGAAATATCAGGAAAATTCTCCCATAGAGGTAAAACGGGAAATAGGACAACAATCATAAATCAGGAATGGCTGGGTAAAGGGTTCTGAAATTGAGCATATGTATAGGACAAGTTGACAGTGTATTTAATTTATATGCATTTGGTTTAAATTGACAAGAGTATTTAATTTGAAGTGAATCAGTGCATTTGTTGGTTTTTCAAGGAATTAAAAATTTCTTTAAAAAACTTCAAAGAAGTCCTATACATAGCTTGTTTCATGGCAGAAAGATACAAAAACGTCTGGAGCTGAACCCACCCACCCTCCCTCTGGACCTTCATGTGGCAAAATCTGCCATTTATCTTCACACAAAAAGGGGAACACCAGCCCACTTTTGTGCCACCCGTTTATATTTCCAGAATGGCTGGTCATAAGAGTTCTGAAACCGGGCACAGATGTAGGACAGGATGGCACGACTGTGTTTTTAATTTTAAGAAAATTGGTCACTCACTTGATTTTTAGTGTTTTTATATATAAAAATCCCATAAAATGACTTGTTTCATAGCAGAACACTTCAGGAACCTAAGACACCCCCCCCCCAACACACACACCCATCACTGCACCCTCATGTGGAAGAATCTACCCTTTTGTCTTCAGGAAAAAAAGGGCTCATATCCCACTTTTCCACCCCTTTTTTAAGACAGTGAGGCTGTTAATACAGGCAGCCAAACCCAGGCTTCAGCCACCCTGCCTGGGTTTGGCTGCCCATGTGAAGCACTACCTGCCCCATTAGCCCATTTTTAACCTGGACTAAAGGGCGTGAGTGCACCCTGTACTCCAGGTATGCAGAGGGGTGTGTGTGTTTGTGTGTGTTCGGGTTCCATGCAGCCCGAGCACACAGTTTGTGCCTAGAGCACCCAACTCATGGGGGAATCCCCCAATGTACCTAAGCATGCAGCTGTGGATCACCAAGTATTTTTCAGAGGAAATCAAATTTTCTGCATCAAAATTCTAGGTTGGGGTCTGGAACAGAAACTGCTTTGGTAGTCCTTGTAGAAGATTTATTTCCAGAGGTGGAGAGGGGAGTATGACCCTTGCTTATTTCTTCTAGACTTCTTCACAGGTTTTCATATGCTTGATCATCAAAACTTCTGAGGCCATCTTAAAGGATAGGGAAATGGTGGCACTCCTATCCAATAGCTCTATTCCTACCTAATGGGAGAGCTCCAGAGGGCAACAGCTCCACTACACTCTGGCAAGTAGGTAGGAAGAAGGGCACAGGATTACAGAATTCTTCTTGTTCTTACCTTCTTTATGTGCAGCTGTTCTGGGATACTGTCCATTGTTTTGGAGTGCAGGCTGATCATAATGACAACACCCAGCTCTATTTTGCCAGATTCAATAGCAACTGAACTTCCTTGAATCACTATCTGGATGTATTGGAGGAGGACTAACAGACAGTGGGGTAGGGGGGGGTGAGGGTGAGCTCACATTATCACCTTTCCCCTAAAATTGCATGTAGGCAGACAGGAGTGGTTAAGGCCTACACAACATAAGGCCTGGGGGCCAGAATCGGCCTACAGTGACTATTATACTGGCCCCCAGGTATCCTGAAGCAACATAGGAGCTGGAAACTGCCTTATAGCGCCATGCTGTGCATGATTTCTCAGAAATATGCTCCATGGTGTGCCCAGTGAGGCTTACTCCCATGTAAGCATGCCTAGCATGGCAGCCTGAAAGCAACAATAATTTAGGGAGAGGAAAGGACTTGGCATTTGTTTGGGGCTGGCATGCACTCTAGGGGGCCACTGATTGAGCCCTATTCTCTGGCCACTATCCTTGATTGAAACCATGGTTCCATTGACAGAGGGAACAGATTCACAAGTAACTAATCATATTTTTAATTTTAATATAATAATGTGCTAAAAATTGACCTCGGCCCCTGCATGCCAAGTTGTGGATGGTTCCGGCCCACCAGGGCATTTGAGTTGTGTAGCCCTCTCTGCATGTTCTTTGGATTTACCCTCAAGATCATACTCTCTCTGATAGATCAAGGATGCAACCTTGATACATCCTGGACCCAGCTTCACTTCTGTGTAGGAGCTAGTTATAGTCTAGGGTTCCTTTTAATCATTTAAAACAGCTGCTTCTCTCCTTCAACTATAAAGATTTGCCAATATTAGTCATGCCCTAATAACGTATTCGAGTACTGTTATGTGCTTCACAAGGTGCTGTCCCTGAAGATTATTCGGAAGCGACAGTTAGTGGGGAACCTCTTGCCCACCTGCTGATAACTGTTCTGTATAGCAAGCATACTAGCGAAATACTTGCTCAGCTGCACTGGCTTCCAAGTCTGATTCACGAGAACGCTGTTACCTATAAAGTTCTGCATTGTCTGGGAGAGCATATTCTTCAAGTCCTCCTTGTGAATCTCTCCAAGCTACATAAGCTGGCTCTACGTGCCACCTTTTTTCTGAAATTCAGATATTGTGGTGCTTGTCTCTTTCTTGTAGCACCATTTATTATGGAATAATCTGTCCAGGATGCCTGTGAGGTTTTCAGCACTTAAGCCCTGCACTGAAAAATGCAGTAGTCTCCATTGCAGTTTTCAGTGATATCTTTGATTTATTGTTTTCCAGTTTTAACTGCACTGCTTTTGTATTTGTGATGTTAATGTTTAATTTGTACATCACTAGAGCAGAAAAGCAGTCAAGGTTACTTTTTAAAAGAAAAGAAAAGCCAGAACCTCTCGATACTCTGCAAGACAATAAGCCAAAATTCTAGACAAAAGTTCTGCGAGACCAAGTATGTAAATTTAACAAACTGGCATCATTTATTCTGCTACTGCTAATCCTGGAAAATGTAATGGAACTATGCAATATACTAAAGTTATATCCACAAAAAACAAATTCTACTGACCCTCTTCTGACTTTAGAGACTTCACAAGAGACTGTAAAGCCATACACTCTTTGAAGACTAAATCCTTTTATATACTAAACTGAACCCATATAACTGGTAAGAGCCTCATCCACAGTCACATAGGTTATGGAGTCAAGACTTGCAGAAATGATATAAAGAGATGTTCTGCCGAAAGCCAGGAGACCTCAAACTTTGGTCCTCAGATATTTTTGGGACTACAACTCCCATCAACTCTAGCCACAATGACCAAATTATTATTTGACTGGGAATGATGGGAGTTGTAGTTCAACATTTGGAAGCTGAGATTTGAGAATCCTTGGCCTAATTTTCAGCTGCATAGGAGAGCTTCTGTAGGATTGGTCAGACAATCTCAATGAATACACAACTCATTTGCACCCAAGCGTCACTGAAGAGTGCCCTGTGGACTAGTGAGTTTCAGAAATTCACAGTTTCTGGAATTTTGGAGATTTTTGCACACTTTTTTCTAGTGACCTGAATGAAAACCAGATGAAATTCTACAAGTGTAGTCAAAAGCATATACAGTGGTGTGTGTTTTTTTAAAACAAGAACAAAAAATTATTTCAGCTCAATAGTTTTCTACTTAAAACCGGCTGGGACTGTGGCTCAAAACCTACTGTCCCAGTGTTCATGAGGGCAAAAAATACTATTACTCAGCACCTCCACTCCACCCACAGTCCCATTCTAAAATTAAAAAATAATTTACAAGGCATACTGACCAATGTTTGCGGTCATGGAAAATTAATGAAAGTAGCAGACACAAATTAATCAAGTTTTAATTTTAATATTTTTTTTTTTTAGTCAAAAGTGTAGCTTTGAAAATCTCTAGCTATTTGTGAAAATCTGAAAAAGCTGGGGAGCAAACTCACTTTGAACAACATGGTTTTAAAGCTGTGGGCTGGGTGATCTTCTTCCAACCTTTTCATCACCATTTCCAAAGTTGGAAATAAAATGGTGTCATTTTAAAATTAAAAAAAGTCAAGCCTTTTTCAAAAAATTAAAGTGGAGGATGTTAACATAGTTGCGCACTTTGATTTTAAGAAAAAAGAAGTTCCTTGTACAGTAAACCAAACCACAAAATAAACCAAAATTCTTAGAAACCACTGTAATTAGTATATAATTTGCATTCTTATCAACCGTTGAAATCTAATGAAAATAAGGTTGCCACCTTACCTTTTTTGGGAGCCACATGCCTGGCTCTACACATGCTTAATCTTAAGTCTCCCAACTTTTCAAACTTTCTATCCACTCTTTATGCTGTCCTGTTTCTGTTCTGCACTCATGCTCAATACCTTTGCCCCTTCCTTGGGCAATATGTAGAAAATATGCTTTGAATTTAAGAACCCAGAGAACACAAAACAGAAAGACAGCAGATAAAGCTGAACTCTTCCCCAGGAAGTAAACACCTTTTCCCAATCAAAGGCTGCACAATCCTCCTGAAGATATTTCCACTTTTTCCCTTCCCAACCCCCCGTTTTCCAAAAGCAAGATGGCAATCTTAACAGAAAAGGGATGCTAAATCTTTTAAATAACTTAAAAATCTTATTTTTTTTTCTTATTATAAAGCAGCAAAAAAACATTTTCCTCTGTGGAAAGAAATGTTAGGAAACACACCAATGTAAATCACTGT
This sequence comes from Hemicordylus capensis, assembly GCF_027244095.1. Classification (NCBI taxonomy): domain Eukaryota; kingdom Metazoa; phylum Chordata; class Lepidosauria; order Squamata; family Cordylidae; genus Hemicordylus; species Hemicordylus capensis. Next base: position 26,490,748 of record NC_069657.1, on the reverse strand, counting down.
TTGAAGAAAAAAACAACAAACACCTGCTAGTTTTCAATTCACAATAAAGTCAAAACTATTTTAGAGCTATTCTTTAACCTCATCAGTACTGTCTGAAGAAGATTCTTTGGCATCTTCAGTCTCTCTGTTAATCTCTTCTTGATTTAAGTTTTCATTTTCTGATTTGGTCCCATTAAGCAAAGAATTGTCACCATTCACAAATCCGTTCTCAGAAACGTCTGCACCAATCGCTTCCTCAATCTTTAAGTCCTCTTGCTCTTCTGTCTCTTCCTCTAAGTTTCTCAGGACAATTGGGAGTCTCGAGTCTGCCACAGTGTTCTCTAGCAAAGCAATATTACTCTCTTCATACTTGGGGAGGAGAGCTCCTTCTGCCATTTGTTTGCTGTAGTATTCTCTGTTGGCAGCTGCACTCTTGACTGCTTTCTCCAAAATTTCTTTCTCACCTAGACGCAATTTAATAGCCATGGTTGCGTGACAGGTAAGGTCATGCGTTTCCAAAAAGGATTTATCCTCCTAAAAGAACAAGGGGGAAACCAAAATTGAATTAAACAAAATCTAAACATAACTTGGGGCTTTTAACCATGTACTTCTGTAAAACAGCCTATGTCACGAGGATATGTTGTATTACACCATCACAGATCTTGATGCTTTACAGTATAAAGCAGAGGATGAACACAAGCAAATCTGGTTAATAAATACTTAAACTTTGTGGCAGTTAGGAATAGAATCAGGAACTGCAAGTGGGTGGGAAAGAGCAAGCGAGGGTGTGCGTGCATGTGCAAGCATAGAACAAGGGAGATTTGGAGTAGGGAGAGTGACAGAAGAAAAGGTGCCACCTTGTATTTGTTCTGGTGGAATAATCCAGGTGTAAGGAGCAGCAAGGAGAAACGGCAGAGCAGTTTAACACTCATCTTGAGTCATGAAATTTTACTAACTAGTAGGACTTTACTCCAAGTAATCCCATTGGTTACATTTTATTTATTTATCAGCAGAGAGCTTATTCCAAAGTCCTGGGGCAGCCACAGAAAAAGCCCGGTCCTGGGTCGGCACCAAACGTGCTGGTGGCAACCGTAACCGAATCTCTCCAGAAGATCGTAACAGGCAGCAGGGATTATGACTATTTGAGGAACTCTCTCAAATAGCCTGGACTGAAGCCATTAAGGGCTTTATAGGTAATAAATAACCAGCACTTTGTATTTCACCTGGAAACGTACTGGCAGCCAGTGCAGTTCTTTTAGAACCGGTGTTATGTGCTCCCTTTGTGTTGTCCCAGAGACCAATCTGGCTGCCGCATTCTGTACCAATTGTAGTTTCTGGACTACATACAAAGGCAGCCCCATATAGAGCACATTACAGTAGTCAAGCCTGGAGGTTACCAGCATATGTACCACTGTTTTAAGGTCATTCACCTCTAGAAATGTACATAGCTTATGTATCAACTGAAACTGATAAAAAGCACTCCTGGCCACTGCCTCCACCTGAGAAACCAGGGAGAGCTTTGGGTCCAGGAGCACTCCAAAGCTACGTACCTGATCTTTCAGGGGGAGTGTAACCCCATCCAAAACATGCAAATCTAAACCATCTCTCAGGTCCTGTCCCACCACAGTCAGTACCTCCATCTTATTTGGATTCAATTTCAGTTTGATATCCCTCATCCAGCCCATTACTGCCTTCAGGCAGGCACTTAGGGAAGATATGACATTTCCTGATGAGGTTGGCATGGAAAAGTAAATCTGGGTGTCATCAACATATTATTATTTATTATTTTTACATTTATATCCCGCTCTTCCTCCAAGGAGCCCAGAGCGGTGTACTACATACTTGAGTTTCTCTTTCACAACAACCCTGTGAAGTAGGTTAGGATGAGAGAGAAGTGACTGGCCCAGAGTCACCCAGCTAGTTCCATGGCTGAATGGGGATTTGAACTCGGGTCTCCCCGGTCTTAGTCCAGCACTCTAACCACTACATCCAGCACCAAACCTCCTGATGATCTCTCCCAGCAGTTTCATGCAGATGTTAAATAGCACAGGAGACAGTATGGAGCCTTGTGGGACTCCATACTTCAGTCCTCGCTTAATGGAACAATAGTCTCCAAGTGACACCATCTGGAATCTGCCAGAGAGGTAGGAGCGGAACCACTGTAAAACAGTGCCACCCAATCCCGCCTCCCCCAGGTGGTCCAGGAGAATACCATGGTCAATGGTATCGAAAGTTGCAGAGAGATCCAAAAGGACCAGCAGAGTCATACTCCCTCTGTCAATAGCCAGTTGGAGATCATCCATCAGGCTGACCAAGGCAGTCTTGATCCCATAGCCCACACGAAAGCCAGTCTGAAATGGGTCTAGATAATCTGCATCATCCAAAACTACCTGCAGCTGAGAGGCCACCCCCCGCTCAACCACCTTGCCCAACCATGGAAGATTAGAAACAGGTCTGTAATTAGCTAATTCTGAGGGAGCCAGAGTAACATTCTTCAAAAGTGGTCTAATAATAGCCTCCTTAAGTCAGGTAGGCATCCAGCCCTCCGTCAGAGAAGCATTTATAATATTAATCAGACCCTCTCTGATAACATGATTATCTGATGCAATAAGCCAAGTTTGGCAAGGGTCGAGAGAACAGGTTGTAGGGCGCACAGTCCAAAGTAGTTTGTTCACTTCCTCAGGAGTCAACAAACTGAAAGTGATCCAATCTAATCCCATAAGAGGAGTTGCTGGACACCTCCACAGTAGACTCTACACTAACTGTGGAATCTGGCTCGGCTCGAATCGGAGAGATTTTATCCGCAGAAAAGTCATTAAAGACGTCACAGTGAGTGTACAAGTTTAAATTTAAGGGGGAGGGGGTACAAACTCCACCCCCCCCCAACCCTGGACAACTCAGCTGGATGTGAAATTGCAGAAGCAACGTGGGCAGAAAAGAACGGCTACTTTGCCGCCCGTACTGCCAGAGCATAGATCCTCAAACGTGCTGTGTTGTGCCTGATCAGATTCACACCACGTCTTCCTCCACTTGCGCTCTAATCATCTACCTTGCCGCTTCAGCTCCCGTAACTCATCAAAATACCACGGGGCTGTCTTTAAAGCAAGTCGGAGAGGACGCTTAGGAACTATTGTGTCTACTGCTCTAGTAAGTTCATTATTCCATCTTTGTACCAGAGCATCGACAGACTCGTTAGCAGAGCCAACCCTAAATCCCTCCAAGGCTTCTTGGAATCCTATTGGATCCAATAACCTTCTCAGGCAGACCAATCTAATAGGTCCTTCACCCCTGCAGAGGTGGGTCATGGCTGTAAGTTCTACCTTAACCAGATGGTGATCTGTCCATGAAAATGGGGAGATGACAGGAGTCCCCACCTACGGAACACCTCCCTGATCGGAGCAAAAGACCAAATAGTGCATGTGACCAGCATCATGCGTCGGACCAGAGACGAATTGGGATAGGCCCAGTCATCATGGTTGCTACGAACTCTTGAGCCACCCATGACAACACGGTCCCAAAATGAACACTGAAGTTCCCCACCAACAACAATCTGGGTGACTCCAATGCCAACTCAGCATTACAGAGTAATAAGGCGAGGTTATGTGGGTGGGTGGCATTGCTCTCCAGAATCAAAGAGGTGGTAGGACTGCTGGAAGGGCAGGTAATATTACATGCCCTCCAACTTTTCCAGAGCCCCAAACTTACAATAATTGTACATTTTGCTTCAGGGGAGTGTAGCAGTGAGCCCCACACCATGGCATCCTGTACAACTATCTGAGAATGGAGTTGCTAGCTAAGAAAAAAACAAACATTTCAAACCCAATACTAATGAAGATCCAAATTTCAACATTTCAGTTCTCAGCATTTCAGCTGAAAGCACACACCATGCCTGACCTAAGGTAATCACCACAGGTCTGGGAGCTGGTCAAGTGCATTCTACAATCCAGTCTCTCACAATCGTCACACTTTTTTGTTTGTTTCCTGTCAGCTGCACTTGGGCACATATTTCTTGGGTATATACACCACTACCACCACCAAATATTTATATATGCTTTTCAACAAAAGTTTCTAAAGTGGTTTACATAGAGAAATAAGCAAATAAGATGGATCTCCAAGGGCTCACAATCTAAAAGGAAAGATAAGATAGCCACCAGCAACAGTCACTGGAGCGATACTGAGCTGGGGGTGGATAGGGCCAGTTGCTCTCCCTCTGGTAAATAAAGAGAATCACCAAGTTCAAAAGGTGCCTCTTTGCCCAGTTAGCAGGACACCACCAATGTCTGCTGTCCAAGCCAAACACAGATGACAGTGCCTTTGTGAATGCGATTATGTCCCATAGTAGCTACGCAGGTCAACTCCTTGCTCAGGAGAGCCTCTATCAGCTCTATACGGAGTGGAGGGAGTTATTCCCCCATCACAATCCTCCAAATATTGTTCCACGGCTGCACAACATACAGGCCTACTCGTCTTTGCTGTGATCCTCCAGTTTGCTTGTCAAGGTAAATATCTCTTGTCAGCAGGTAGGATTTTTCTGCACCATACCACCACTGGTATTCTCAGAATGTATGTCTTTGGTTTTCTTGGCATGTGTTGCTAGAAGGGACAAGACCCTTAGAAAACTAACAACCTGCTAATCCACTGTTAGAGCTGGTCCAAGAATGTAACACTGATGCACAAAGACGATCCAGATCCTTCTAATGGGTGCTGGCTTGTCAATCACCCTAGTTGAGTGGATTGGTCTAATCAAAACCTTCAATAACTTGCAAAGCCCTCAAACCATCTCAGCTGCATGGCAGTAGGGATAACCTGAATGCACTGCTCACAGTCCCTGCAGAGTTTCATGTCTGGCATGACACATACCAGCCAGGACTAGCAGCCGAAGACACCCTTTCAGTTCTGTTGGGTCAAGGGGCTTACCACAGGACATAGAAACCTGCCGCCCACTGAGTCAGACCATTGGCCCATCTAGCTCTGACTGGTAGTGGCTCTCCAGGGCTTCAGACAGTATTTTCTTCCTCCCCTCTACTTCAAGATGCCAAGGGTCGAACCTGGGACCTTCTGCATGCTAAGCAGATGTTCTACCACTGATCTATGGCATGCAGTTTCTCCACTGGTTTCCCTGAGAATGTGCAAAATATATTATGTGACCACCAACAGGAAGATTTCCTCTATTGTGTCTCTGTGGATTTTGCACACTGCCCTTGTGTACTCATGTACAGTGGCAGCAATGGGTCAGTCAGTGATGAGACTGATTGTGGTGCTGTAGACCATCTTCTGCCATGCCTGCCTGTCACGTAACCCATGATCTCAGTATCTTCACTGGCAAGTGAGTGAGGCCCAAACAACTGTTCAGTGCCACACATCCCACCTCTATATCTTTTTGCTCTATCCACCTGGAACCAAGCTCCAACCCTTTAGCTGGAGAAGCAGGAATATGGACTATTGATGGTTGATCCACTGCTGCCAGGCTTAATGAAGCTGAGATGATGTGGGTTCTGCTTGCGGAGATCCTTTTGACTTTGTTGTGGGAGCTAAAATCCCTGCTTCTGTGACATCAGAGCTGGCTTCCAGTTAATTTACTCATTTCAAATGCTAGATCTAACATTCTGGGAGCGGCTGTTTTCATCAGTCCAAACTGGGGAGCCCAGAGCTATGTAGTGCCCCAGACTACTGCCAGACACTATCACCTTTCAGATCCAATTGAGCTTGCAAAGGGAAACAAAACTCAAGTTCCCAAAGAGGAACAGGACTTACACTCCTATCCCAAATGACTTAACGTGGGGTTGGGATAGAAACTACACCACTGTAGGGAACTTATGCATTGTGGGGTAATGTTTTACCCGATACCCTATTTTTATTAGTAACAGAAATATTATAACTGGTGAGTGGCCATACTTTTGTATAACACTGCCTACCAAATGTAGGTAACAACGTAAGCAGGGCATAGCAGAGAGTGCAGGGGTTTGCATGATTACACACATTTATGCTGCCAGGGGACACACCCCATGACTCAGGAGGAGGGTTGAGAGAGCAGGTGACATTTAGTAGGAGACACTCTAGCAATTAAAACGTCTCACCGCAATAGTGGTCTTGTAGGTTTTCAACAGGAGGGACGCCCTAGCTTCAAGGAATGTCCAAAGTTTCACCTCATTGTCCCAGCTCACTGGAAATTCAGAATTGCCTAGAGTGAAGATTCTGTCAATTGCATGCTCTCCTATCAAGTGTTCTTTTAACTCATCTGCAAGGAGAAAGTAAAGTCAGTAATTGTTCCACCTATTCTGGCCACTGACAAAAATAAGCAAGGCTCAAACTAGACAGATTCTAACACATAACTGACCCTGATATGCTCCATCTGCCCCCATAAATAGCATATGAGGGTGATCACATTGGGACAATGATAGTGGGTAAAGCCCTTTATTTCCCTCAGTCCAATTCTGGGCTGGTGCCCCATGAATACAATCAGGCCTGGTCTAAGCCTTCTGCTACTTGAGGCAGTGGGACAAGACACCACCCTCTACTTTGTGGTGCAATTTGCGTGCCATGCACGAATGCTGTAGCAGTTTCCTGCACTGAGCAGGGGATTAGATAAGACGACCTCCGCAGTCCATTCCGACTCTAAAATTGTTCGATTGTATAACTCCCTCCCACCACCCCAGTTCTGTATCTGTACCTCCACCCACCGTGCACAGAATGCACCACGTGCAAATCCTCCCCACAATGGTTTTCCCCATCCACCTTTTCTACCCCCTTCCTAATCTCCTTCCCCACGATGCCTGCTGATCTCCACGCCCCCGCCCCACTCCTGTCCATCTCCACTCCATCTCCTTTTACTCTCTTGCCTTGTGGCCATAGAGGCCGCTGCCACTCTTCCCACAGCCACTCATCCCACTCTCCCTGCCTTTTGAAAAGGGGCAGGAAATGGAACAGAAGGACCACATCTCTCTTGCAGGGAACTGATGGGTGAGAGGAGGAAAAGTGGGCACTAGCAGGGGCACTACCACTGCTGCCAGCAGGCGAGGACAGCTGTTCACCCACTCATAGGTGGCTGGTGAAGCAGGCTGGCTGAGATGGCTAATCTACTGCCTACACCAATCTACCACCTGCAGCAACTGCCTCACCAGTGGCTTGGCGATAAGGGCTATCTAGGTGTGTGGGTGGGTGTGGGGGGGGGGAAGGGGACCAAGCACACTAGGGCCAACAATGTGATTAGCATTATGTGCATCATTAGTAAGAGGATCTTACATAACTCTTTCCAAGCTTCCTTTTGTACAGAGCTGAAGCTCCTAATCATATCAGCACACACTTTGATAACTAAGTACAAGCAATAATAGCTCCACTGATTCTAGCCAGCAGTAGGGTGAGCAGTATGGTCCTATGTAAGCTTGCTTGCAAGTAAATTATACCAAATTAAATATTAATCTCGAGAGTAAGAGTGCAAAAGATTGAAGCCTAAGAAGGCTTCACCTGTGACACAAAGATCCTGTACAACTTCTTCACTTTTTTAGATTTACAATTTACTACCTTCCTCAATGCAGTATGTCCAAATTTGGGGTCGGTGGGGTGAGAAGAGAGAAGAAAACCACGTGGAATATATTCTGGCTTCCAAACTATATCAGGCCTGATAACCTTTAGCAAGTAAAATAACCTCAGGGTAACCAAAGAAGGAAAGCTTTTGCAAACTGGAAGACCTCAGACTGTTATTTGTGACTACCAATCTGTATGTGGTCTAGAAAAAGAAGTTAAGTAGTAACTTTGGGGGCCTTTTTGCAAGCTTGAACTATATTTTTCCTTAACCCCATTTCATGATTTTAACAATCAGACACGATTCTTGGTACTTTTCTTTTTTTTACCTTCAGTCATACAAAACACTCTAAGGAAAGCCAGAAGTTGGGCAGAGATCGGAGGCTCGGTCGAGTGCAAGGCAAAAACACTGGAACTAATAGAAACAACAAGTCAGCTTATGCTAACTTAAACATTACTCAAAGATAAAACATCTTAATTTATAATGTCCTCTGTTGTTCTTGTACAAAACATATATATAGGTCAATCCAATTTCTGAACATTAAACTGAAGCTGCTCTAACCTCCCTTAGCTGAAAATTGAACAATTTCTCCTCTATAATAGGCTAATCAAATCTTGCTATCACTTGATATAACTATGTAATTAAATTTGTGCAAGTCTTCAGTTGCTACCTATACAAACCTCATTTCCAAGTTTCAAAATGTGAAACAGTACTTTTATGACATACTGACCATCAGCAGTTATTGAAAAGGTCATTAGAAGAAATCCTATTCAGTCTAGCAAGATGGCCAGCAATCCAAGCAAATAACATCGTACTATTGCCTGAATTAAAAGGATTATGGTTCATGACCATAGCACAATGTACTTGAATGTATGGTTCAAAAATGAAGGATGCTGGAAGCCACTACAAATCATAAATAGACCACGACAGCACTTCTATAATGAGGGGAAGAAAAGAGGAAAAATAGCTAACTGACCCATTCATCTGCCACTCCCATATCATTAAATGAGTCTAAGGATGTTGATAAACATGCTTTAAAACAGCAATTTAGGAGGGGGATATTAGAAACTACTTACATTACTGAACAACAGTTATGCTATAATGTTTTAGAAGACTCTAAAGCTTGAAATATTTTTAAGATAAAAGCGATCTCTTCCAGTTTGACTTACGTTGGGATGCCGGCACGAGCTAAGACCTCTGCCTTCATAGCATACAGCCTGTCACTTTTACTCACTCCAAGCTTTATTTTCACTCTGTCATGTGAATTATTATCAAAGAAAAACCCACTGTGGATCACAAATTCAGCATTTGACCGAGTGCCATAAAAAATGTAAATCTAGGAGGATGAAAAGAGAAGTGAAGGGACAGAAAAATAGCTTAAGATCAACTCTCAGAATGACATAAATTGCACATCAGACAAAAAAAGGAAACCCAACACTACAGTGCTACAGAACATAATGCTTGTGAGAACACTATCTTCAAATAATGCATAACACAAACTTTAACCCCAAGTAATTTTACTCAAAAGTTTGATACTGGCCAACGTTTCAGTATTCAGCATGTCTGTACAGAAACATCTATTCACATATGTTTTATGCTCCTCTCTTAGCTGCTTCAGAAATGTATGCTGCATTAGAATGCATCATTCAGAGCAATAAAGTTCACACAAAACTGCAGCCTTTCCCAACATCTGAGTAGTATGAACTGAGCTGAAGTTTTCCCCACAGTTACGATCAAATATTGCTCCTTTGCATTTTTAACTTCAGCAGAAAACAGGATCCAGTTGTGACAGTTTAATGGATCAAAGCCCAAGCCTCCAGTCACAAGATCGGTTTTTAGATCCCTCTAAGGAGGTCAAGCAGGGGGGAGAGCAGTTAAATGATGGCAAATTAAGATCTACTCAATGTAAAAAGCACAGGGGGGGAAACTTATTTACAGTTGATATTATTATTTAAGGACTCTTGGCTAATGACCAAGAGAGTAAGGGCCTGTTGTCATGACTTCTGAATAGAACAAGAGACAACATGTTTTGTCCTTGTCCAAAAAGCTGGTAAGACGACCCCAAAACATTACTAGGTTCATGCTACCATTCAACCAGAAACCAGTATAGAAGGTTCATTATATTAGCTGAACACAGGTTTCTTCACTTTCTTCACAGGTGTGTTGTGAGCTGCCCAGAGAACAATTTGTTATGGATCGGCTAACCAATAAAGTTGTTGTTGTTTATTATTCAAATAAAAGTTTGCAGATAAAGCCAACATATAATAGCCTGCATTGAGATCTTTCCTTTTCCCCAAGATCACTGAAGAGGGACAACTTAGCAGAACAATGTGCAGAGATCTTGAGCTCTCTTGTGACTAAATAAGTCAGTCTAACTTATGTTTATCAACTTGACTCCTAGTTATCAGAAGACAGCATCTTAGGAGTAATTCTGACTGGGGTTGCTTCCTTCACTCCCTCCCTTAGAACATGAGATATTCAAAAGAATTGGGGGAGGGAGATGAACCAAAATTTACTTCACATGTTGTGTGTTAGTGCATTGTTGTCTTTCCCCCTCTCCTCAAGGCTTAAGAGGAAACTGTAATGGCCATGCCCTGCTACTGGCCCACAGCCAATTCAGCTTGAAAGTGCAGTGTAAACCAAGCTCCAATGCTAACCAAGCTTCCTCTGAGGCAGAGGAAGCTAATAGAGCTGAGAAATAAGGGAGCAAGAGGCAGCTCCTCCGGACAGCAACACAGATGGGAGGAAGAAAAAGTGGCACTTTGCACTCTTTAGCAACCCATACGCTGGTCACCAGGCCCAATTTTTTGACACTAACAGGAATTAGGCACCTGGAATTCTGGACCCCGGGCAAGGAGGTAAAGCATTTTTTGCACCTTTTCTTCAAAGTATCAAGCTGAGGGCCTTTGAGGAAATATAGCAGGGCTACACAAATTCAGCCCTCCATGCATTGTTGACTACAACTCCCATAATCTCTTACTACTGACCACTGTGGCTGGAGATTATCGAGTTGTAGCTCAATAGCAGCTGGAGGGTCAAAGGTGTGCAGCCCTGAAATGCCATTTATAATTTTCAGAACAAAACAAAGAAATTCATTTTGTGAGCTCTTCGTGGGACAAAGAACCATCTTCCTTTTAATGAGAAAATGTGTGAGCTGCCCACATCAAGGTCTTGAGACATATTGGTTTATAAACCATATTATAATCAGGTCTTTATATTACATTGTTGGGAAGTCGAAGAATTAATGGTCAACTTATAGTGCTGGGCAATATAAGTCTCAGAGATAATATTAAAACTGAACACAGGAGGCAGTATTGATGCCTGTTAAAAGAAGCTATACATCCCTTGGAGAATGGGTCCTGACAGTTGAATTGGTTAGTGACATCATTTTTTATTTTCTGGACAGGAAAGTGGCAAGAAATCAGGTAATAGCTGAACAAGAACTAAGTAATGTCAAATTGCAAGATGCTGAACAAACAATGGTTGTCCAACTGATGATGTTCAGGTCAGGTCTTTTAAGTGGTCTCACCTAAGATACATGTACCTTCTATCAATTCCCTGGCATCATTCACAACATAAAATGGTTGAATTACTCATGGTGAAAGTGTATGGCTGCTATGTTGAAAGAGACCATTCTTCTTCCACTGCATTGACAAATGTAGTGTATACTATATTAGCACTTCGGAAGTGCCACCATCCACCACCCATCTTTACGGACCTGATCAATGCATTTTCAAAAACATCTTGGTAAGGTAGCTCTTACAGGAACGTTTCTTGTGCAAGTTAACAGGATTCTCAAAGCTAACTTGAAACTATTTATTAACAAGTAATAAATCATGTGGAAGCTTTTCTTCTTCAGTGCTCCTACATACAGAACTTCAAACATGAATCACAACCACACCGCCCAAGCGTACCTGTTCATCAGCCTTAAAATCTTGAAGTGCTACACATTCACAACGGTCATCTTCTAAGTTGTAGCCCGTAGTAATCTAGCCAAGGGACAGAAAAAGAGATAATGATACACTTTATTTTCACAAACCCGTGCTTTAAACATGTGAGTATTATCCAAAGTGTTTGTACAAATTGGTCTTCCTTCAAAGTATATAAAAAGAGCAACACTTATAACTTCTTTGAAACTGGAAACAACTGTTGTGTTTCCACAACACTCCATACACTGCTTTAAAAAAAGTATATTTTCTCCAACTATAAATCTTTTATCTTGCCTTTGGAAAAAGAAGATTTCTTTAACTGAGTTCATGAAGAAAGAGGTATAATCAAGCCCCCACTTTGCTCAGATAAGCCTCACAAAGAAGGAAGGTGCCTCCTTTCCTTGATAGCCAATGGAGGCAGCAGCAACTAGAGCAGGGGTGAACAAACCTGGCCCTCCAGCTCTTCTGATAAAAATAAATTGTGGCTGGGGATGATGGGAGTTGTAGTTCAACAACAGCTAGAGGGCCAAGTTTGCCCACCCCAGACTAGAGCATTGCCCAGCTTATTTGCTCTCTGCTTGCTTTAGCTGGTATCCTAGGAAGAAGAGTTTCTCAGCCACTTTCAACCACTGATTATTTTAACCTGAGCAAATGGACTGAGATTCCTGCTTCCACAGTTTACAAGAAGCTACTGGGGAGGAGATAAGGAGGAGGAACATCTGCCCATTTGATCTTTATGCCTAAGCAATATGCCTAAGGTGCGAAGTAAGGCGAGGGAAACCAAGTATGGTTTCTCGAGCTTTAAAAAATCTAATCTGTTTATCTGTAATCTTGTTTTATTAGTTTTGAGAATGTTAACTGTTTTAATATTTGCTGTGTTTTAATTTGTGCATCGCCAAGAGACGTTTGTATCAGGCGGTATAGAAATATGATAGGTAGATAAATACATACATGCTGGGGAACAGGGCTGCTGCAACCTAGATTATCTGCAAGGAGGAGAAAGCTTCACTACACGTGTTCCCTCAACTAAAAGCATAATGTGGGAATCAGTCCGAATTTATGAATGTGAAGCTTCTGCATTACTGAGGATGGAAGAAATCTACTTACTTGAATAAAGGGAAAGCTCAGAAAGCTACCCTTTCAGACCACTTCTTGCTGGTCCTGAGCTAACCCTGCAGGCATAGAACAGTACTGCTGAGTTTCAAGTCGCTCCCATGAGGCACTCTGCAACACTGCACTAAGAGAACTAGATTCTGTGTCTCACACACTTCAACTCTCAGTGCATTTTTCATCTCTCTAAATCAAAAGGAGGAGTGAATAACTGCAAATCTTTGGGGGATTCTCTCTTCAGAGGACTCCAATTTACTTGCAAATAATCCCTTTATCTGAAACTTAGGTAATTATTCTTAGATGCTGAAGGGATTTTACTGTGGGAACAGTCACAGAGGAAGGACTTACCCCTTAATCATATGTCTTTTTAAAAATTATGAGGACTAAAGAGGCTCATATTAACATGGAAGTAGTTCTCAACATAATTTTCATACAGTTGGAATATTCTTGATCTATCATGTACAATATGAAAAATATACTGGGAATAGGGAAGAGGATATTATTCAGTCATGGCAGTGGCCTGAATACAGGAACGGGGGCAATATTTAGTAAATTGATTAAGAAGGTCCCCCAATTAATCAGACAGGTGTTTGTTTGTTTTTACAATGTGCATTTTTAATACAAGTACTTACAAAAATTATGGGTAGCCTAATTGTGGGTGGTCTAATATTGGAAGAGGCATTCTTCCTAATTCACACAATGCCTCTTCTAAGATGCTATCACATTTGTATGCACAATCTAAACACAAAAACATGCTCTTTCTTTTAAAAAACATTTTTTCATATGCAGATCTAACTGATTCAATCAGCTAAAACTCTTGTTTAATATGAAGTGTGTTTTTTAAAAATTGGACAGCTCTAGTTTCAAGTTTCTTTGCATGTTTTGATGTATATAATTTTTTGGCTGGTTTTATATATTAGGCCATAGCTCAAATGGCAGAACATCTGCTTCACATGAAGGAGGTTTCAGGTTCCCTCCCTGGCATCTCCAACATAGGGCTGGGGAAGACTCCTGCCTGAAATCTTGGAGAAGCCGCTGCCAGTCTGTAGAAAATACTGTGTAGACAATACTGCTCTATATAGTTTCCTATCTTCCCATTTATATCTATCTTGCCTGCGCACTTTCTTTTTATCCCCACCACAAGTGCCCCGATTTTGTTCCCTCATTTTATTTCCCACAGACATGTTTAAGAAATGTCTGTGATGCTTTTTTTTGGTAGGTTGTTTCCAAATCATTTAGCAAGTTTTGTGGTTGAGTGTCATGTTTCACATTTATCTGTACTGTAGGATCTTTGAAAATGTGCTGTTGCTGGGCTGTCTTTGCCAGCACCAGGGATGAGTATACCATGGTGCCCTGTGAAGCTGCTATCTCACTGCTGTTGCCTGGGAAACCATGCTGGATTTTTCAAAAAAGTTCAATCAACCTTTTCCAAAAAAAATAAAAAATAAAAAATTAACCTCTACAACCATGGGACTAGTTTTCCCTTTTGGGGGGTTGCTTCTTGGCAGGGTATGGGTTCTACATTTAATTTGTTTAAAGTATTCCTGAACAAGAGTGAGGCTCAAGAATGTGGGCATGCTGCATTTTTAAAGTCCAATCAACCTGTTTTTCCTGTACTGACAGGATGGCATCTGGGAAACCAAGCCTATGGGGAACTGGCCCTGCAGATCTGCTGATCTCCGGCACAGAGACCCAAGTGAAGTATCAGAACTAGGAGGAGGAAAGGGATCTGGGCGAGAGAATGCCACAGCAAGGGGCTGCAAACCATGAGAAAATCCCAAGTTATTGGACAATTCTGATTGGGAATATGGACTTCCATTTCCTCAAAGATACACAACCATATTTCCTATGGCTCTCTCAATATTCCTTCCTTCCACATTATGGTGAAGCTACAATCAACTAATAAACATGTTAAAGCAAAATAATATGCCAGGGATGGATCAAAAACCAACAAGGAAGCAGGTTATTAAAATGCAAACTTTGTTGTCCCTGTCACTCCACACACACCCCACCAAATGTTCCACATAAACAGCTTAGTGCAAAATATGAGTTGCATGTTAATACTACTGGTCAGATTTAGGGGTAAGGACCACTCTCAGGGTTCAACAGGCTGAACAACATCCTGAATCACCATCTTCAGATGGTAACATAAAGATGACTGGGCTAATTCTTTGCCATGCAACAGTTTTCTCCTTGTCCCCACCCTTCTTTTCTTTAAAATCTAGCAGAAGAGTTTTCTGAAACACAGAAACCAGTTTATTGCTTTAAATTTTTAGCGGGGCACAATAAAGCTATGATGTTTCTAGCCTTGCCTGAGGTTTTTCTAATGACCCAACAAAACTACCTGCATATTTCATTTTAACATGTAAATTCATAGTGCCATATTCACCCAAATAAAGGAGAACTCTGAATTTAAGATGACCCTCTTAAAGAGTGGTGTTATAATTATTCTATTAAAATATTTATACCCTGCCCCCCGCCCCAGTACACTACTGCTCAGGGTGGCTCACAACATTAATAAAATGGATACAATGTAAAGGAAGAGATTAATAAAATTAACCAAGTTAAAAGACCGGGATAAAACCACATTTAAAATTGCAAATTTTTAAAGTTTCAAATTAAAGGTTATTAATAAAAAGCTAAAAACTGAGAACTGTAGATCTGAATTTAAAAAAAACAAACACCTGCCAGATACAAGCAGGAGATAAAACATTAAAAAGTCTCTTTAAAAATATTTTTAAATTGTTTTTAAAAAAACATTTAGGGAGGGAGCATGGAGAAGCTCTTCAGGGAGGGTGTTCCAAAGTTGAGGGGTCACAACTGAAAAGGTCCCGTCTCTAATTCCCGCCAACTGGATTTCTTAGTGGTGGGGCTATGAGCAGGGCCAGAGATGCTGAGCGGAGGGCCCTGGCAGGTTCATATAGGCGAATGCGGTCAGACAGGTTCCCCGGCCCCACACCATGTAGTTTTAAAGGTCAAGACCAGCACCTTGAATCTAGCCTGGAAGTGGACTGGTAGTGTCGCAGCTGGCTTACCAGTCGCAGATGGTAAAAAGTACCTCTGTAGGGGTGTGCATGAACTGTTCGATGCCGAACTGATTTACCCTGAAGCATGCCGGTTCAGCAGTTCGATCGTGAACCTAACCGGGGGTGGTTCAGTCTGCAATCGAATCAAACCAAGGCTGGTTCAGGTGAACTAGTTAGGCATCAAACAGGCAGCCAGAGAAGTAGTTCAAGCATCTTACCTGGCCAGTGGGGCTGCCAGCGCTGCTGTTTGCTGCACACACGCACACACACACCCCGTGCAGCCCAAGTGCACGTGATGCTTTCTTAGCAAGCCACCTGCACGGTGGTGGGGTTCCGGCCTCTGCAGATGCATGGAGGCCAGAACCCTGTCACTGCCACCATAGCTTGCTAATGAGGCATTCGCGCACTTGCGCTGTGCCCGGGGAGGGAGCGCAGCTGCGTCAGCTAGGTAAGAGCTTTAAATGACTTATCTTGCTTCCCCGCCCCCCTTGGGCCGCCCCTTAGAGGATTTTCCCCCTATCAGTGTTCCCTCTATTTTTTTTCATCTGGGCTCAGAATGAGTTTTGTTCTGCGCAGCACTATCAAAGCAGTGTGCGTGTAAGTACATTCAGAATGGGCCTTCCTGAGTCAACCTGAGTGGGATCTAAAATCAACTGAACTTGTGAACACACACATGCGCACACCTATGTGCATGCCTTAGAGGGAACACTGACCCCCACCCCTTTACTTGTAAAGAGGAATCGTCACCGGATTCCCCTTTAAAAGTATTAGCCGCTCGAACTGTTCAACCAGTTTGACTGAACCAGTTTGGAAGCACAGGGTTCAGTTTGAATTTGATCTGAATTTAAACTGAACCACAACTTTTGGTTCATGCACACCCCTGTGCCTCCAAGGACACCTTCGGGTCGAGAAACACCCCCAAGCTACAGACTTTCTTTCAGGCGGAGTGTGACCCTGTCCAAGACCAGATTTACCTAACTACTCGGATGATCAGTTTTACCAACCCAGACCACGTCCGTCTTATTTGGATTCAGTTTTCGCTTGTTTGCCCCCATCCAAAACAGCCTCCAAACTCCAGTTCAGAACATCCACTGCCTCCCTGGAGTCTGCTGACTTAAAAGGTACTGGGTGTCACCAGCATACTGATGGCACCACAGCCCACATCCACGGATGACCTCTCCCAGAGGTTTCATGTAGATGTTAAACAGCACAGAGGGTACAGGGTATGCCTGTATTTACTCAAAAGAAAATGCTAAATATAAAATGACACCCCCCCCCAAAAGTTCCAAGTCTTGTATTCAGATAAATATGGTATTGTTCTATAGATTGCACTTTTTATGCTTAAAAAACAAAAACAAAACTTGCACAACACTTCAAAGGGGGGGGCTATTTTATTATATAAACACCATGCTAACATCCCCCAATCATAATCAAAGGCAGTGGTGAGGAATATGAAAAATATTTATTCATTAATATTAATGAAGAAAATAAGGGTCTGGCACAAAAGGACATATTACACAAACATTAAATTGCAACTTATGAGGTCTGGAAAATATGGGTTGCAGTTGCTTGATCTGTCTGCAGCAGCTCAAGCCTGGGTCTGCAAAAACAGACAGGACAGGCATCTACATATCCACTTGCCAGCGGTAAGTGCCCCCAGCGCTCTGGCGAGCTGGACACTCAGCAGCACACAGATCCCTGCCATTGTTGAGAAGGTAAGAAACAGCAAAAATCCTTTCTGAGCAATAGGAGATGGTTCTCACTGCTTCTTAACATCTCCATCTCCCAGCGCAAATGTCAGAAGACCCATTTCTCTACTCCTGTGTGTTAGGTCTTCTGCCAGTGTGCCAGAAAAGGATCTGATGGAAGGGAGGGAATTGGTGGTGACCACAAATGATGGTTGGCTAGTGAGCTAAGCCTAAATTTGTAGATCCGTGCATGTAAATCATGGATAAAGTAACAGTTCATAACTGAAAATAAAAATACAAGAGAGTACATAGCACACACGTGCACTCACTCACTGTGTGTGTGTCTGTGTGGTGTTGGTGGGGAAGGGGGTATGCAAGTCCCTGCTGGATTCAGAGTTAATTAAGCAAATAGACACATTTCAAATATGTTCCTTATCATCAACTCCTAAAAGAATGAATCTCAACATTTCAGCATTCAGAAAAAAATCTCTGGTTGTATAATGAACTAGAAAACTAGAATTGAATGATTTGAATAAGTCTTACTGTCTTTAATTGGGTAAGTTTTTCAGAACATACAATCTCTCTCCAATAAAAACACAATTTGGAAAAGCACACCACCCATACATCACTTTTTCTAAACCAAGCTGCCACAAACTATAATACCATCTTATTATTCGGTTGCATAGAAATCAGTGGCAGTAAAAAATTGGGAACCCTGCCACTTTAGAACAGCTAAATAACTTTGGAAAACAATACAGAGCTATACTCAGTTTATGGGGTGAATACAAATACTTCTATACCATTTTCCAACCAAAGTTCCCAAAGTGGACTAAATCATCACAATAGAGTGTGTAAGGGGCGGGGGGGGGGGGGGAGAGACAAAGCCATTTTGTATAGAAGTTGCCTATCTTTCAAGTTAAAAAACCAACAAGCTGCCTCTTTCTCCAGCTAGAGTGTTTAAGAATTCTAACTGACAAATATAGTGGACAGGCATAAAACCCCATGGGGTCCCTTGCAGCTTTGCTTTTCTATTATTTTAGTGCTAATTTTACTGGGCTCATTTGCTTGGCCCATCCTTGACAATTCTCTGTGCCCAGTGGGCTCTAAACCTCTGGCAGCACCAGCAACCAATTTGACTGTCAACTCATAATGTTGCTATAGAACAACAATGAGAAATGCATGAAGACAAGAATTCTTGACAGAGTTCTTAGAGCAGGATGATCTAATTAGTAGTGTCAGAAGCAAGAAAAAGCAGGATGGACATAGTTCCAACTAAAACCAAAAGAGCCTTTTATTATTTAGCTTGTGGAAGGGAAAAAAGGCCCGTGGGGTAGAGCAAGAATAGAGATGTATTATAGCTGACTGACTGGAGAAACATCTCAGCACCAACTTTGCAACAGACTTTAGGGAAGGCAATGCCACCTATCTTCCGGCTTTCATCCAGCAGACCAGGATATCCTGGGCCATCAACATGGGGGAAAGGCCACGGCTGTGCTCTTAAGCTCAAAAAGAGATACTTCCCTGAGATCAATGGGACTTAACTGAGAACTAGTATAGTATAGTGCTTGAAAGGGTTTGTTGGGAAGTCTCTGGTTCAAATCTCACCTTAGCCACAAACTCTTTAGGTAGTTTTATATAGCCTTTTCCCTTCCATAGCAATAGCAATAGCAATAGCACTTACATTTATATACCGCTCTATAGCCGGAGCTCTCTAAGTGGTTTACAATGATGTAGCATATTGCCCCCAACATTCTGGGTACTCATTTTACCGACCTCGGAAGGATAGAAGGCTGAGTCAACCTTCCATGAAGGGATAATAATAATACTGAGCTACTTTACAGGAGTGGAGGTTATGCATTTTAAAAATTTTTTATGTTTTTTAAATGTTTTTAAATGTTTTTTAGCACTAAAGCACTATATAAATATACTACTATTATTGCTTTTGAACAAGCACTCGAGATTGCAAGGCAGCCAGACTTGGGACCTGGGCTGTGGCTCAGTGGTAGAGTACCTGCTTTACATGCAAAAGGTCTCAGGTTCAATCCCTGGCATCTCCAGGTAGGGCTGGGAAGGACTCCTGACAAACCCTGGAGAGTCGCTGTCAGAGTAGACAATAGGGAGCTAGATGGACCAATGATCTCACTCCATATAAAGCAGTTTCCTATGCACTCAAGACTTACTAAAGAAGAAAATCTGTTTTTAAAAAACCTTGTAGAATAGTAAATTAAATTCAAATTTGTTATATTTATATTTATTTTATTTATTTAAAATGTTTATACCCCGCCCCTCCAGTACACAACTGCTCGGGGCAGCTCACAACAATAAAATAGATAAAATCTTTATATTTAAAAGAACGTATGTAACAAACCCCGTGGTACGTGGCACATCTCGTGAGAGTTCTGATGAGAGAGAGAGAGAGAGAGAGAGAGAGAGAAGGGAAAGAGGCAGCAGGTGAGGAGTGGATGGAGGGGCAGCTGCTGCCAAGGAGGAGCAGGAGGGCCGAAGAAAGAGCAGCAGCATCCCTTACTCCCTCAGCTCCACCCGCCGGCCTGATGCCTCGCTGAGTCTCCTTGCGAGGAAGACGGCAAAGCTGGAGCTTCCCATCCAGCCTGAATGGATGGCCCACGGTACTCTCTCGTGCCCTGGCTTGGCCATCCTCCTCATGAGGAGACTCGGCAGGGCATCAGAGGCCTGGAGCCGAGGGAGTGAGTGGCGGCTGGGAGAGCTGAGAGAGGGGTGGTGGTGGCTGCGAGTGAGGTGGCTGAAAGTGGTGGTGGGGAAGGGTGGCTGCAAATGGGGGAGTGTAGGGGAGGAGGTGGCTGTGAGTGGGGAGGGGGTGGCTGCGAGTGGTGGTGGGGAGGAGAGGGTGCGGGAGTGGAGGAGAGGGGGTGGCTTAAAGTGGTAGAGGGGAGGGGTGCCTGACACTGAGCAATAAAGTCCTAGTGCGCAGATGTTCTGCGCAGGGCCAGCTAGTGTAAAATAAAGTAGTAAAATTAACCAAATTAAGTAAATAAGTTAAAAGTCGGGCTAAAATCACAATTAGTATTAAGTTTCAAATTAAAAGTTACTTTAAAAGCTAAAAATTGAGAGCTATAAAAACTAAGAACTAAAGATCCTACCAGATATAACCAACGATGGAACATTAAAAAGCCTCTTTAAAAAGATGTGGTTTTAGTTCTTTTTTTAAAAAACGCCGAAGGAGAGAGCATGGCGAAACTCTTCAGAGAGGGCGTTCCAAAGCCAAAAAGGTCCGGTCTCTAGTCCCCACCAACCAGATCTCTGTTAGTGGCGGGGCCATGAGCAGGGCCTGAGATGATGAGCGAAGGGCCCTGGCAGGTTCATATGGGTGAATGCCGTGCGACAGTTACCCCAGCCCCAAGCCATGTACAGCTTTTAAAGGTCAAGACCAGCACCTTGTATCTAGCCTGGAAGTAGACAGGTAATCAATGAAGCTGTCGCAGGATGGGTGTGATACTCATGAAGCAACTTGCACCCATGAGAATCTTTACAGCAGGATTCTGGACCAGCTGAAGCATCCAAACAGTCTTCAAGGGAGAGCCCCATGTCGAGTGCATTGCAGGAGTCTAATCTGGATGTTACCAACAGACAGTTCTTGGCACCTGTGTCTTGCACATGGTGGTAATATTTTTGCAACATCTTTGTGTGGCGTCACAAGTAAAGTCACATACTGTAAATATAACAGGACGGACCTAGATACAGTGTTATTGAACCAGACACATTTTAAAGTTTTAGAAACAAAACAAAACATTGTTCCAAGCATAAGGATTAAATGAAAAAATGGGAATGAATTTTTTGCATTCTTACAAGCAGTATTAAGGTATGAGCTGTGCAATATTATTACAATATTTACTGTATGCCACTCAAAGCTATTAGATGGGGTGGTCTAAAAATGTAATAAATAAATACCACTATGTATTCTGAGTGAATGAAAAGCTAGTATTCTTCTTTGCAGCTATTCCATGATTTTAGAACAGGATACCCAGTGCTTGGTAAGCTTCCAGTTTTACTGTAACTTGGGCTTTTATTAGAATATATTAAATTTATTTTGTGAAGTTCTTATCTTCTACACAAGTGATAAGAATATCAATTTATAGAGTAAATTAAGACTGACATGATGGACAAGTGAGACCTTTTAAACCAGATTTCTCTAACTGTATTTCTCACTTCTTTTAACTATGAAGGACATTTTAGTACAATTTGCATTTCAATGTCTGTTGTAACCAACTTACATAGGCAGATTCCAAAACTCAAGAAATGTTCATTTTCTAAAGAAAATCTTATTTCGCAGTGTCCCATTTGTCTTGGTTTAAGATTTTTACAATTAAGGTATAAACTAAAATGGGTAATCACACCAACCTCCCAATAAAGAGAACTAAGGAAAATGGGAGATTTTAGAGTTTTGAATTGACCTGGGACTTGAGGTTAAAAATAGGGTTTATTATTTAGTTTCAAGTAATGTGAACACCATCATGCCATGCAAATTACATACACTGCTCACCTGACTGTTTCAACAGACAGCTGACCTGCATTCTTAAGAGCCATTCTATTCTCATGCGAGTGGTCCAACGAAACAATGTTTAGTCAATTCTTAGTACAGTTATAATACTTTCTCCAATGCTCTTTAACATCTACATGAAACCACTGGGAGAGATCATCAGAAGGTTTGGTTCAGGGTTTTATCAATATGCTGATGACACACAAATCTATTTCTCCATATCGACCTCATCAAGAAATGGCATAATTTCCCTAAATGCCTGCTTGGGGGTGGTAATGGGCAGGATGAGGGATAATGAACTCTATTTTTATTTATTTAACATATTTTAATACCACCCAAAACCTATGTCTCTGAGCGGTTTACAATAAAACAACATAAATGACAAAGAAAAAGTTAACACATTACAACCATTTAAAATTTTAAAACCATGTTAAAACTATTAAAACAGTATCTAATGGAAAGCCTGGGTGAACAGATGCGTCTTTAAAGACTTTTTAAAAGTTGTCAGAGATGGGAAGGCTCTTATTTCAGCAGGGAGCTCATTCCAAAGCTTCAGGGTAGGATGGGAGCAGGCTTGTCCCTGAGTAGGCACCAGATGAGCTGGGGGCAACTGAAGACAGACCTCTCCAGATTATCTCAATGGGCAGTGGGGTTCCTGACAACGTCCTCTTAAATCAGGGATTCTCAACGTGTGGGTCCCCAGATGTAATTGGACTTCAACTCCCATAATTCCCAACCAAAGGCCATTGGGGCTGGGGATTATGGGAGTTGAAGTCCAATAACATCTGGGGACCCACACGTTGAGAAACCCTGTCTTAAATACCCAGGGCCCAAGCCGTTTAGGGCTTTATAGGCAATAGCCAGCACTTTATATTTTGCGCACAAACTTCTCGGCAGCACGTGTAGCTCTTATAATACAAAGCAATATGGTCTCTGAGATGACCCAGAGACCAACCTGGCTGCGGCATTCTGGACCAAGTGTAGTTTCCAGACTACATACAAAGGTGGCCCCACATAGAGCACATTACAGTAATCCAGTCTGGAGTTTAACAGCATATGTACCACTGTTTTGAGTTCGTTTATGGCCAGAAACAGACGCGCCTTGCGTCCTAATATCCTAATAAGACAGAGGTACCGATTGTGGGTGATCAGGACCCGAGAGACGGCTTAGATCTGCCTGTTCTGGATGAGGTTACACTCCCACAAAAGAACCAAGTACATAGCTTGAGAGTGCTCCTGGAAAACTCTCCGGTTTTAGCTTATACATCAGCTATGGTCATTTCTGGAGTTAAATGACCTCAAAACAGTGGTGCATATGGTGTTCACCTCCTGGCTTGATTACTGTAATGCACTTTACGTGGGGCTGCCTTTGTACATAGTCCGGAAACTACAATTGATATGGAATGCGGCAGCCAGACTCATCTCTGGAATAATCCGAAGGGACCATAGAACACTAATTTTAAAAGAACTATACTGGCTGTCGATATGCTTCTGAGCAAAATACGAAGTGCTAGTTATTACCTATAAAGCACTGAATGGCTTGGGTCCAGGGTACTTAAGACAGTGCCTTCTTTGTCATGAAACCTGACGCCTATCAAGATCATCTGGGGAGGTCCAGTTACAGTTGCCTCCAGCTCCCTTGGTGGTGACCCAGGACTAGTCCTTCCCTGTGGCTGCCCCAGGGCTTTGGAATGCATTCCCTGTCAAAATATGAATATCTGTTTGCTTTTAATAAGACTCAGGACAACCTCTTTTCTCAGACTTTTAACTGAAATTATTTTTAAATCTTTATCCTGTGATCTTGTTTTAACTGTTCTTATTATGTGAAATTGTTTTATATTGTGCTTTAAACTGTGTACATCACTATATATCAGGTGGTATATAAATATGATAAACAAACAAGTGAAATATCTCAGTGGGGGGATTCCGGGAGCTATTTTTGACATTTTGGTTATGCCAAGTAGTCTTTCATTTCTAGAGCACCCAACAATAACTGTACTTAAACAAAATTAGAGAGAGTCCCTGCCCTTTAGCCTTGCAAACTAAGAACCAAAGTAGACAAAATGGGGGAGACCTTTGTTCTGACTCCCTCCCAATGCTTGTTTCCTTCAGAACAACTGGAAACCTGAATTGAACTGAGACCGCAACATGGGGTTGAATCCTTTTCCTTGGAGCTGTTTTCCCAATCCAAATCATCCCTCAAAGCTGCTGACTCAAAGAAAACACATATTGTTCCTAAGCAAGAGAAACAGCAGCTTTGAGAGGGCCATTTAGACTGGGGAAAGGGTTAACATACATGCTCCCAATCCACTTTGGGGTTCCTCTAATCTGCTTTCAAGAGGGAAAAGATAACATTGGGAGGCGTTCATAGGGATCACCTATTTCTCATCTAGTGGCCCCGAGAGGCTAGGCATGCAAGGGAAGGTGTGGTAGGGAAAAGGTACAGGTAAGTTTTGAGAATGCTTGGGTTAAGAGAAGAGATAAAAACTCAGATAAATACCACCAGAGTTCCAATGGCAGGAACCAGGAAGAGAGGAAGGGTAAAACTTGAGAACAGAATATGTAAATTTTACTTTACAAAGGACAAGGGTAAAGGAGGAGCATGGAGAGGGACAAGCAGGAGCAGACAAACATATTTCAAAATCAATAGGGAAAGTTTAAATGGAATTTCACGTTCTCTTTCTTTTATGCAAGTTTCCAAACTAGAAGTAAACGCAAGGTTAAGAACTACTTAGGCCCTCCAAATTTCAAAGGTTTTACTCACACATGTCAAATGTGTCTGAAATTGATTTCAGGTTGATTTGAATTGATTTGTTACCCTATGTTCCAAAGAAGCAACTGTTTCACCAACTGCGTCTAAATCTAATTCCATAACCAGACAAGTATAGCCAACTGGTAATAAGCCTACTAGGTCTTCAGTTTAGTATGCAGCTTTCAAGTCTAGCCTAGTCCAGAAGGCTCTCAATTCTTAGTCATTATTTCAAGTCCTCCTCCCAGGCAACAAGGGCAAGGGATACTTCATGGTAAAAGAATTCTCTCAAAAACAGTTATCACAGAAAGTATTAGATTGTGTAGACCAATGCAAGACATGGCATTCCAGTTTTAAAGATCTAGGATACAAGTCAAACATTAAAATGTGAATCAATACATTTATTATGAAATAAAAGAGATCCTGTCTGCACAGGAAGCTACTGAATAAAGACTTTTTAAAAAGTCCTTACCAGCCCATTAGTGTGGTTACACATGTCCCATAAAGGAATCAGAGCTAAGGTAACCCGGGAGCCATCTTCAGCAGGAATCTGGTTTTGTCGTGTCATCACAGAGGAAACTGCCCATCTACAAGCAAAAAATATTCAGTTTAACGAGTTCCACTTCAGAGTACATAAGCTTACAACACTCTCTCCGCTTTCTACCAACAGAAGGAAATGTTCAACTTTTACCTGAATTAAACATGCACTACTGTAAATTTTACATTATATATTATTAACATCAATCACCTGCAGTATCTCAATTTTTGAAAAATACACTTTGAAAATGGAGCAACGTTTTTGCCTTTTTGTAAAAAAGAAGCAGAGCAAAATTGATAGATTTTTGTCATACAGATGTTGAATGTGACAATTCTATAGCACCACTAAATGAAAAAAGAAGAAAATTAAGATGTCACAGGGAGCCAGTTCAGACACAGAAAGACTTCTATATATTAATGTTATTCTTGCTATTACGTACAACACTGACATTGTGCAAAAATATTTACTTTTATTTTAACAATTTTCCAGAATATCTAACAGCAACTGCTGGACATATGAATACAGGAACAATTTTAAAAGGATATTAGGAAGAAATACATTTTAACCTATAGTGCAATTTAGAAGCAACCATGAACTAATGATAATTGGCTAGCTAAAAAACTGGCATTAAAGTCTAGATGGCTCAAATAATTATATTCCATTATTTTTAATATAAGTGCTGTGACATGACCAAGGACTCTTGATTAATAAGTTGATTATTTTCTTGAGAAGCATATGCAATCTTAACAACCTACTTTTCATACAAAAAGGAAACCAACCTGTAATCATCGTAAGTGAAAGAATCCTTTAATGGCAGTTTGCTGGCATTAGGATGAGTCTGGGGGGGAAAAATAGAGGATTCAGAGGAGAGGTGAAAAGGAAAAAAAACAAAAAAACCAGAAATCAGTCAACAGAATTTCATTATTTAGCTGCCTAACAGATCCTAACAAGAGCCAAATGAAGCAGGAGGCGTCCAGCCGCGCTACAGAGGGATCATCATGCTATTATGCTCTCATACATCACTGTCAACTTAATTTGTTGTGCCCAGCAGCCGCCATAAATCTGTTTCTTCATATTTCAAAGACTGGAACCCACAGACAACACTCATACACACACACAATTTAAGGTGGACTCCCTTCCTCATACCACACAGGAATGGAGGTTGTCCCCAGTCTCCCCTACCCTGGTCTTTTAATTCTATATCTTATTCTCACTTTTATGGGCAAATATATTTCAAGTTCCTTTACTTTTCTGTGCATCCAAAAATATTTAAAAAAAAAAAAAAAAAATCTAGAGGTTACACATATTTCAGAAGTCACAATAGATTAAAGTGCTGAAGCAGTTATGGTGACATGCATAGGTTAGATGGATTGTGCCATGGTTATTACTGAACAAAACTAATGAGGCAATTTGATTTCTTTCCTTATGATGCTGGTCAGAATACAAGTTTGAAGAGTGGGCAAGAAAAGCGACCTTTATTATTATGAGGAAATAAGACTGATGTAAAAGATTTAATTATACAGAACGTGTTCCTTATATCTGGCCAACTGACTTTTAAAACTACTTAAAGGCTACTTTGTCTCATATGCTTTTAAACACAATAGCTAAAAAAAACCACAGACTTTTAAAATGTTTAAAAAAAACATTACCCCTCTTAAGAGATTGAGAACCATTAACAGTATCATTTTAATATTCCATTTCAATTACAGTTGAATAGGCAGGTTTCAGTAAGTGATCAAATGAATGGTTATTTCTAATGATACAAATGAGTTTTGCTTGGATGTATCTTTGCAACATTGTTAATGCAAGGAGCTCTATGTAGTGATTTTTATTTTTTTTTACTCTTGATGCATTAGCATCACAAGTGCATGGTAATTTATCATCTCTCACAGTAATGTACTTGCTGGCACTGTGTGCAGGACAGTAGGGGACGAGGTAAAAGTGGCTCAAACCGTAAATCAATTAGAAAACAAAAGCTTGTGCTCAGTGCACAATTTTAGGCAAATTATATATTTCAAAAGGCTGCCAATTGGGTGTTATGTCCCAGGTGTCTGCTCTCTCCAACCCTTTTAAATTACCCTTGTGGGTGGACTAGCTCTGAAAACTATTGCTTTCTCAACTAATAAATAAATAAGCAATTTGGTTTCTATGCAAAATTTCATTTCAGATTTCTTTATTCTGGTTGGGCATTTTTAAAAAACAATGTGTGCTAAGATCAGTGTTATTTTATAAAACACCATCTCTCCAATACAGTGCCACAAAAGTCACAATTGAAGAGAAATGCTATCACTAGTTACACTGTAAATGAGAAAATAGGTTTAAATCAGAACCAAGCACAGGATTTGAATAGGATTCCCGAGGAATTCTCTTTCTTCCGTGTGACAAGATTGCTATATAATTTAGACTACCCCTGGAAGCAGAGTGAACATTTCTCAGAAATAATGGTTTGTTTCTGGTAAAAGTTAGCTTATCTATAAACTTCTTTTTCTTGTTAAATACTTATTGGCAATGCTTAGATGTTCTGCATTTACACTAAAAACATTCTTAGAAAGTCAGAGGCTCCTATAGAAAAGCTTTTTTAAAAACGGCCTATGCACATAATAAAATGGGCTTACATGATAGCAAACTCTCACTGTATTTAATTTCTGTGCAACAATTCTACTGAGAAAACTACTCTTCCCACTAATAGTCATACTGGGAGGTTAAAATAGTTCTGAAGCAAAAATGGCTAGCATGGCTCTGACACCACCTACTGGCACCAGAGTAGAATACAGCACACAAGACAGTCTTAGAAGTTCTATTTTACACAGCTTACTTCACGATGTAACCGGATATCGGCTAAGATAATACTTCATCACTGCAGACTCAAAGATGGTGACTTTTTAAGAAGCGAGCACACACACAGCCCTATTATTATTAGCAGCAGCATTTACCTTTCCAACAAAAAGAATGGCCAATATGGCTTACAGAAAAGGATTTGCAATATATATAAAACCATAGCAGGATGTATAACAGTCTGTTAAGACACATATAGCAACTGTCGTTAAAAATCAGCTAAACACCTTGGTATGAGTAAACAAATGCCAGCCACATGAAGGAACGAAGCAAACACTGGGAAGGCCATTCCACACAATGGGCAGTGCCACTGAGAAGGCTGCATGAATGATGGCGATATTGAACAGGGCTTCACCAAACAGTTTGAGATGACAGGACGGCTTCTATGGGAGTACACGCCCCTTAAACGTGCTGTGGGTCCAGGCTACAATCTGAACAGCAATCGTTAAAACATACATATATGCACACTAACCCTCAACGTGAATGAGTAATTCATATGTAAAGGCTATGCTTTCACCAATTTTCCAAAGCCAACAATTTAAAAACAGAAAATTTATATTACATTATATACTTAAAATCTGAAGTCTCACACAAATGGATCACTTGCTAATTATTAAGGTTTATTTTAATGATGAAATATTTGAAACATGGGCTATTAATTAGAAAAGCTGGTTTTGTTTGGGTTTGATAACACTTTCTGGATCAAATCAAGATTCATATTTTCTAGGGTCCCTACAGCCTAAGCTGCATAAACACACCTCTCATACCGTCTAACTGCTTTTTGGTTATCAGTCATTAACACAATTCCTTCATTTCCCACTACTTTCTTATGCCCTACAATGACAATGCTCTGTACCACAAAAGTACAAGGTGCTAAAGATGGGAGCAGATTCTAACAAACACTGGAATGACACTTAGGGAAAAGAGTTAAATCAGAATGCAAAATTTACTTTCCCCAAAGGAATCCCTCTGAGAATCCTTTTATGATGGAAGATATGGAAACCTGTTCTGTACGTTCTAGGATATACAATTAGATTTTTAATTTAGTTCAGCTGTAGTGTTGATTGCAAAGTTGTTTGAGAAACTGATACATACATACAAACACTATTTAGCACTCTATTAAAAGATGGTCCATGAAAATAAAATTCCATACTCTACATAATATATTTGCAACCTATTTGTACCTTTCAAGACATGCTTTTGCAAAGGAAATTTCTTTGGCAATACTTTATACATTCTAGAAATCAAGATTTTATCCCTTAATAGCTACACCAGAAATACTACTGAATTATAAACACAAAATAATACCATCTCACAGCAAAAAACAAACAAGCAAAAACAAAAAAAACCCCTAGAGAACCGTGTTATAAAAACAATAATTACTGTATTTCTGAGGATAATTTTTAGTGTTTTAACTTATGTTAGCTATCTCAGCTGCAGTGACCATGGGAAGAATACTCTGATTAAAAAATTGATTTAGCATGCAGCTTCTCTTTACAGTCCCTCGGCAAAAATGAAATCTCCCTAACAAACACTTAATAAAACCTGTCAATATATATAGAAAGAAAAATGACACAAATGCATTAAGTATTAAATAGCCTTGGAAAAAGTCACATATTCCATGAATTTTTGATGTACTATCTTGACATTAATGTAAAACCTTGATATTTATAATTGACAGATATTTAATAAAGTATAGAATATGGTTGCTGCATAGCATGCAAATTTTTCAGGTTGATCAAAAAGAGATAGACACTTACTCAAACGAAGCAACCAGTTGATAAATGGCAAAAATCAGATCCTTAGGATCATGTATCCTTGGTGTTAGAAAGAGCATTACATTCACTTCATTTCAGACAACTCTTGTATATTCAGAGTTAATTTTTTGTTTAAATTGCGAATGGGAACATTAAGACAAATATTTAATTAAAAATAGGTACTGCCATGTTATTGAACTAGTAATGAGATTATTTAAATGGATGTTGGTAAACAAAAAGGGTTTGGGGATAGGAGATCAGAGAAATAGAATTTAAACAGGATAATGGATATAGTGGATAGCGGCATTTGAGAAGTATAATACCTTCACAACAGAAATTACTGTTCTGTCAGTCATCTGGAATACAGGCACAGCATGAAACCAGGATTAGATCCCCATTTCATATCGTGGTTTGTAAAATCACAGTTAAACCACAACGGAACCACAGTTTCCAGGTTTAGATTACATGCAAAGCTAAAGTTTAGAAAGCCAAGATTCTATCTTCACAGCTCCATACTGAGAAAGTAAGGGGTGTAGAGGAACACACAAAGGCTTGAAACTCATTCCCACTGCATTCACAGTTGTTCTGACAACATGCACATGTACCCAAGTTCACTGACTTACAGCAAAGATATTTGGCCAACGTCAACCGCCAAGTTGCATGTTACATAATAGTAAATCCACTTGTTAGCAGCTAAACAAAGGCCCTCCTAAAGGAGGGGAATCTTCTGGTGAGCAATGATTGGTCCAGCACAGTACAGAAAGTTCAAACGTTAACCTCTACCTCCTTTCCAACAGCCATATGCCATGGCTCTGCCACGAAAAGAGATTCGGTTGGCGGGGATTAGAGATGGCATTTTCAGCTGTGGCACGCTCTCCCTGAATAGCTTTGCCATGCTCCCTCCCCTCAGTGTTCTTAAAAAAACAATTAAAAATACATCTTTTAAAAGAGGCTGTTTAATGTTTTATCTGATGCTGATATCTGGTCGGTCCTTTAGTTTTTATAGTCCTCAGGTTTTAAGCTTTTTATTAATAATATAAACTTTTTAAAATGTAATTTTAAACATGGTTTTAGCCTGGTCTTGTAATTTCTCTAACGTTATTCATCTTTTATTTTGTATATTGTATCTATTTTATTAATTTTGTGAGTCGTCCTGAGAGCAGTAGTGTGCTTGAGAAGAGGGGCATACATATTTTAAATAAACAAATAAGGAATCCTTTAATGGCACTGACATAAAATGAGGTTGCTCACCTGTAATTTTTGATCCTTTGATGGCTTGGCATCATTCACAACATTGGGCTCTGTGCCTGCACAGTCACCCCCGTGGAGAGATTTGACAGCTCCACGAGGCACTTGAAACCCCAGCCTTTGCGTGCAGAGCACGCTCAGTCTTCCTGGGCATCAAGCACCTCTTCCCCATAGTTCATGGATGAGGATATCATCAAGCAGTTCAAGCTAGAGATCAGCAAGAAAGGTAAGTAGATCCGACAAGCAGAGAGGCTGAGTGGCTGTTGTGAATGATGCCAAGCCACCAAAGGATTAAAGGTTACAGATGAGCAGCCTGTTTATCCTCGTGGTGGCTATGGCATCATTCCCAACACTGGGTGAGTAGCAAGCTCCCAAATTTAGAAGGTGGGTAATTTAAAGAACTTTCTTGAGGACAGAGCACCCAAAGCCAGCCTCAACCGCAGAGCGGATGTCTTGTACATAATGTTGGTTTTTGAAAAGTTGGTCCAATGACCAAGTGGCAGCTTTCTGGATGTCAGAGAAGTCAGCCCCCGACAGATGGGCAGCTGAGGTTGCCATCGATCTTGTAGAGTGAGCCTTGATATTGTAAGGTGGAGAAACTCCCTGCTTCTTGTCGCAGTAGAGGATAGAATTAATCAGTCTCCAGAGACTATCGGAATGGCTGGTTTACTTTTACTAGGACTTTCAAAGCTAACAATCATCTGAGTGTCCATCTGAAGTCTTTAGTTCGGGACAAATAGTACATTAACAGCTCTCCTTATGTCCAATGAGTGTAGAGAGTGTTCAAGAGGTGTGACAGGACCTGTGAAGAAAGTAGGGAGTAAGATGTCCTGGTTGATGTGAAAGTCTGGCACAATCTTGGGAAGGCAGAATGGATCAGTTCTCATTACAGCCTTATTATGATGGAAGACAGTGTAGGGAACATCAATCCAAAGCACAGCAAGCTCACTGACCCTTTGCGTTGTTGTAATTGCAAACAGGAAAGTCACTTTAAACAAAAGTAGTTTGAGAGAGGCTGATGATAAAGGTTCAAAAGGATCTTCTGTGAGAGTGGACAAGACCGGTGATTCAGGATTCTACTGGAGCCTTAACTGGGCGGAAAAGATTGTTTAGTCCCTTCAAGAAGTGTTTACAGGATGTGAGAGAAAATACACAGTCTGTGTGAGAAAATCATGCCCCAGCCAGGGTGCATGGCCAACAAAGCAGACATATGCACACTAATGGAGATGGTAGACAAGCCTGTTTGATGCATGTCAAGTAAAGCAGAACATGACAGACGGTTGCTTTTAGGGATGTGTAAACAGGTTCAATGTCAAAAGTGCTCAATGCCGAACGTGTTCAGTTTGACGGTTTGGGGTCGAACCGAACCATCCACTGTTCGGTCCGACCCCGGACCCAACACTCTCGACTGTTTGGGTGGTTCGCGGATGTTTGTGTTTTTAAAAATTTTTTTACCTTACCCCCTTTGAGGGAGTTGTTGGAGGCGGCAGGTATGTGTGTCCATGGAGGTCCCCCCGCCACCAGCCTCCCTTACAGCCCAAATTGGCCCATTTGGCCAGATCTTCAGCCCATTCAGGCCTTCCCCCTCCACCGCAGTGGCGATTTTGGAGGCTGCCACACCTGTGCAATTGGCCACTGCGTGGCCCGAACAGGCTGAACAGCCTGCCAAATGGGCTGGTTTGGGCTGTAAGGGAGGCCGGCAGGGGAAGGTGGAACCTCCGTGGACACCACCACTCCCGTCGCTTCCAACATTTCCCTGAAGGGGATAAGGTTAAACAAAAAAATTAAAATGTAAATGTGGGTGGGGGATTTGCAAACCCCACCCCCCGGACCAAACCGGGGGGGGGGGGGTTCAAGGGGGTGCCAGATCAAACTGGCCTGGTCTGGACTCGAACCAAACCAGGCCAGCCAGTTCCATGCACACTCCTAGTTGCTTTTGCAGGTGCGAAACCCTTGGACCTTGCACAGACAGAAAATCTTTCTCCCTTGCAGGAATAGTTACATCTCATGGAGACTTTCCTTTCTTGCAGCAGCATGTTGTTCGGAAGGTTAGCCTCCATG
Source organism: Hemicordylus capensis (assembly GCF_027244095.1). Classification (NCBI taxonomy): domain Eukaryota; kingdom Metazoa; phylum Chordata; class Lepidosauria; order Squamata; family Cordylidae; genus Hemicordylus; species Hemicordylus capensis. The sequence goes on along the minus strand of NC_069657.1, from coordinate 26,457,790 downwards.
CTGTCATGTTCAAAGTCCTGAGGCTGTGATGGAAAATCTAACTGTTGCCCTGCTGCAGGAGATAGGGACGATGATGGAGGTGGCAATGGGATCCTATGGAGAGACGAAGCAGAAGAGGAAACCAGGGCTGTCTAGAAACAAGTAAGATGCAGACTAAGGGGCAAGTAAGATGCAGTCAGTTTTCTGTGGAGACTCTGGCGATCACCCTGTACAGAAGCAGAAAAGGAGGAAAGATGTAAAAGAACATGCCTGTTCAAGGTAAGTCATTTCCCAGAGAACCTTTCCCCACTCTCGCTCTCGAACAGTAGCTTTGGAATTTCTTGTTCTCCTTTGTAGCAAATAGGTTCACTTGGGGAGTTCCCCACAGTTGGAAGATAAAATGCAGAGACTCTGAATATAGTTCTCACGTGCTGGTGGGAATCACTGGTCTGTCTGCTCAGATTGTCTGCAAGGATGTTGTTGACCTCCGCAAAATGGAATGCGAGTGGGTAAATCTCATGCAGTCCCAAATTTGCACGGTCAGGTTGCATAGAGACTTTGAGACAGTGCCTCCTTGGTGATTTAGATAGGCAATTGACGTGGTGTTGTCTAGAACCACCTGGACATTCTTACCTGTCAAAAGGGAGGAAGGACCGTAAAAGCTAGGAAAGCCGCCATGAACTCCAAAAAGTTGATGTAGAGGGAACTCTGCTAGCAGTTCCAAAGACCTCTCACATGGAGGTCCTTGCAGTGAGTGTCCCAACCTATTAGGGAGGCATCTGGTGTAGTGGTTAGAGTACTTGACTAGGACCGGGGAGACCCGAGTTCAAATCCCCATTCAGCCATGAAACTAGCTGGGTGACTCTGGGCCAGTCACTTCTCTCTCAGCCTAACCTACTTCACAGGGTTGTTGTGAAAGAGAAACTCAAGTATGTAGTACATCGCTCTGGGCTCCTTGGAGGAAGAGCGGGGTATAAATGTTAATAATAATAATAATAATAATAAAATTTGATGGGAACAGCCTATATTTTGCGACAATATCTATAATAACCAACAGTACTGATGATAAAATTCAGCCATCCCAGGTCCTTGGGAAGGACTCGATGTCTGGATAAAACAAACCAGTCAATAACACCTGTCTGACTGTGTAAACAAGAAATAATAATAAACAATTTGTTCTGAGAGCGATCAGAGAAGGAGGTTTAAAAGGAAGGCCTACATTCAGGAGACCCAGATGGGTCCACCAGAGCAGAGAGTTCAGAACAGAATTTGGGGACTCTAAGTGCAGTTCCTGAGCATCTAACACTGGGACGGAAAACAGAAAGGAGACGTCACATGTGAAGTCTGGAATAAGGCACCGTGGTCATACAAGAGGCTATGAGCCCCAGAAAGTATTGGATGGATCTGGCAAATTGGCATGGATTTAAATGGAACTGGAACACCATATTGTGAACCGTCTGTTGTATTTCTATGAGGCAAAGGCCCATTTGAGGGAGGCATCCCGAAGCGTTCCTATGTAACTGTAGGGGGCACTGAGGGGTCAGATTCAACTTCTTCCACTTCACTTGAATGCCTAATGAGTTCAGCAGGGCAAGGACCTCTGTCACATGGGCCTGCAGAAGATGCCTGCCATTGGATGTGATCAAGTAGTCATCAAGGAATGGGAAGATGAAAATTCCAAGTATGTAAGTGGGTGATGACCACGCTCAAACATTTCGTGAATATGTGAGGTGTGGCTGAAAGGCAATGTGGCATATTGGAAGGCCTAATCTCCCACTGTGAAACGCAAGAACTTCCAATGCCATGGGCACGGAAAGTATCTCTGTGGCATCTCCACAATGCCATGGAAATATGGAAATACGGGATTTCAATGTCCATCAATGACATCGAAGGCAGTCCAACGTTGAATGAAGTCACAGTCATCAAGGTCAAAGGCTCAAACAGATGGTCCAATGGAGTCAACAATAACCAAGACAAGGGACAAACCGTCAAAACTAGCGACATCCAAGAAGCAGGCGGCATCAATGTCAAAGCAGAAGAAACAAGTTTACTCAACATCAACGGAGGATGTGATCTCAATGCCGAGATCTGGTGACGAAGAAGAGGAGTGAAATACCTGCAGAATCGAGGCAGTTGGGGTAGCAGGTAAAGAGGAAGCCTGTTGACAGGGTGCAAACTGCGATGTCAAAGACCTAGAGTGATGTTCAGCTGGCAGCAACCCCAAAGACGAAGCCATGATAGACACCGTTGAACGGTTTCAATGTGGGTTTGGAGACTGACACTGAAGGGGGTTTGGAGGGTTTAGACAGTTTACAAGAAGATGAGGAATCCGAGTCCTTATGGTTTCACTTCTTGTGTCGATGTCCAGACTCCTTAGGGACATCCTCTGGTTTTAAAAAAGATGATGTGGAGTGGGTTGACTATCTTGGTGTAGACACCGGCTTTGATATTGATGGTGTCGAAGGCATCGGTGTCAGAGGGCGAATAGCTGACTCGTAAAGGGCAGCCCATAATTTTGTGTTCTCTGCTTTTCCACATCTGCTTAGAGGACAGGCAGATTTTGCAAATCATCACATTATGGTCCTCTCCCAAGCAAAACACTAGAGACAGGACCTTTTCGGTTGTGGCCCCTTGGCTTTGGAACACCCTCCCTGAAGAGCTTTGCCATGCTCCCTGGCCCTTTCCAAACCCAGCACAGCATCCCTCCAGTGGCTGTTGCTGATATCTGCCTTACATTTCTTTTAAATCTGTGAGCCCTTGGGGGACAGGGGACCATCTTATTTATGTATGATTTATTTTTCTATGTAAACTGCTTTGAGAACTTTGGTTGAAGGTAAAGGTAAAGTGTGCTGTCAAGTCGATTTCGACTCCAGTTGACCACAGAGCCCTGTGGCTGTCTTTGGTAGAATACAGGAAGGGTTTACCATTGCCTCCTCCCATGCAGTACGAGATCATTCCTTTCAGCATCTTCCTATATCGCTGCTGCCCAATATAGTACCAGCGGGGATTCAAACCGGCATCTTCTGCTTATTAGTCAAGCACTTCCCCGCTGCACCACTTAAGGTTGAAGAGAGGTATATAAATATTAGTCTCATTTAGGCATTTGAAGGCAGAACAGAAGGCTTTTTTTCTTTCTTTTGACCATGCACAATGTTTTGCTGTCTTGTTCTCAGAGAAGTCTCAGGGTAGAAAAGAGATCTCATTAACAGCTAAAGTAAATGCTGCATGGCTTCAGGCTAAGGTGATGCAGAACAAGAATATAGCAAATATGCACATAAGGCCAGATGCAGAAATAGCTGTCAACACTTTTGGGGGTATCTTTTTCTTTCACTTCTGTGAAAATCATTTGAAGCAGTTTTAAGATAGCCTCTTCTTTATACAACTCCTACAGCTGTAACTGCCCCAAGCTAAGAAAAGCAAGAATCCAACATGCAGGACTGCAATATTGTAGAAGGGAATGCCTCTTCTAAGATGATGCTTGCTACAATGCAGATATAAATTATCAAGGGGGGAAAAGAGGATGCTTTTGCTCTTTGCAATCATTCCCTTATTCATTCAGTTATTCCAAACAGGTGGAAAAAATGTATTTCAAATCCAATTCTAGTCGTTCTTCAAAATCCTCATCTAGTTCACGAGCACCATGGACAGACATACAAGGTTATTCAGAACATTTAACTTTATAAGTTTGCAAAGCTGCGTACTCTAAACCTTAATTTAGATGCAACACTGAACCACTTCATTTAAAAAAAAAAAATCTTTACATGCTCTCACAGGCTCAGGTACTCCCCCCAGGCATGCAGGTTCCCTCTTTCACTTCCTCATTTTTACTAACGGTAGTTTTTTGGGATGCCTGAACTGGCATCCAAAATTTGAAAACTCCAAATTCCAAACTTTCAGATTAGAAATAGGTTTGCAGCCTGGGGTTTAGAGGAAAGGCACTTATTATAGGTTGCCAGCAAACTATGGTTCCCAAGGACAGAGAGAAGTATCTGCAACAGCTTTCAATACCTATCTTCAATTGGAAAAAGTGAAGTCAGGGGATCTGGGAGGCTGATCACTCCAGGTATATTCCTGGCCTCTTCCACAGATTCTCAGCTCTTTTTCTTTTCTTCTTTAACACACACACTCGTTGCTTTTACTTATGGAGATGAGGGGGAAAAATAGGCCATGTTCTATCCAATTTCTCTGTCCCGGCACCCAGTGTTCTGGCCAGAGGGAGCAAATGCATAAAGACTATTGAAAAGCATTTATTACTACCTTTTAATATTAAAATTACCTCATAAAATAAATAATTTAAGCATGGATGCCTAATTAGTCCAACTCAAAAATGTCACTAATCCATAGCAACCTAGTGTGTCAAATGTGCCCCAGCCAACTTTCTATGGTACTACCAAGACTTTCTCCGCTTACCAGCACCTCAGTGTCTTTCATGTAGATTTCTTCACAGTTCTCTTCTAAGTGCAATTCTTGTCAACTTGCATTATGTAGAAATGCATACTTAAAAGATGTACCCTTAGGTAAAAAAGCTTTCCGGGGCAAGCAAGATTAATCACACGGAAGGGCCAATAGCCATCAGTAGGGGAAAAAATGAGACATACATTCAAATATCTCAAATGTATTTACTGTACCCATGTTATCTTCCAACTTGCCTATAAACAATGGGCATTGACCTGCCAAAGTTACGCTATTTAGTGCTGCACTAATTTTAACAGGAGAACCAAGCACAAATTTAAGTATCTCCCAATTCTACCAAACAGAAAGGTGCTTAAGAAGGATATTACCCACGCCTTACAGGGAATACTGTTACCCACTAGTAGAAAAATGAAGTAGTCATAGGTTTTAATATATTTAAGCGAGGTAAAGTAGCAATAGGGGTCACCATGTCCTCTTTCATTTTCTCCTGCTCACTCTCTCTTCCCAGGAATATAAAATACAGCAAGAAAACAGTTCAGTTGTTGAAACCCTGCAAGTTCCCTGCTTCATGCATTTTTCTTTCAGAACTTGACTATGGGCTACCAAGGTTTTGAACCATCAGGAAAAAACTTTCCTCCACACACGTTAGCAAAGATATTATAGCCCGATTCTAGGTTTACTCAGAAAGATATCCCAGTGAGTTCAATAGGGCATACGCACCTATGAGTGCACAGGATTATACCCTATGAAACAATCAAGGTTGTTGATAGAATTGGCACAAGCAAGGAAAATTAAGGTGGGGGAAGAGAGAGAAAACTGTACAAGAATACCCTCCCATCCAGACATCTATGTAACTGCAGGTCTTGACAACAGACACAGTAGGTATTGAGGTCTATCTTGACTGTTGCCCCAGTTTCCTGATATAGGCTGTGCAGACGTTCACCAATAAATGGACTGCACTCTCTTTTGTGTCACATAATTATTACTAACAGTACAAAATTACTGAAGAGATAGTACAAATTGACCTTCCAAATGAGCACCCACTGGGCCTCTGCCTCTGGGGCAGAGCTAGAGCAATGCATGCAGTAAGAACAATTAAAACAATTTCACAGAATAAAAAGTTAAAATAAATTCACAGGATAAAAACAATTAAACAGTTTAAAATTAATTTCAGTTAAAAGCATGAGAAAACAGGTGTAACACTGTTTTAAGGTGTCCAGAGGGTCTTCTTAAAAGCAAACAGAGAAGGCCCAGACCCGAGTCGCCACCAAACAAGCCAGTGGCAACCATGACCAGACCTCTCCAGATGACCTCAAAAGGCGACAGGGTTCATGGCAGAGAAAGTGCTCTCTTAAGTACCCTGGATCCCAAGGTGTTGAGATAGGTAATACCAGCACCTGGTATTTCACTTGGAAACATATCAGTAGCAGGTGCAGTTCTTTTAAAATCAGTGTTATGTGGTCCCTTCAGGTTGTCCCAGAGACCAGTCTGGCTACCACATTCTGTACTAATTGTAGTTTCCGGATTATGTACAAAGGCAGCCACATTTTGAGTGCATTAGAATAGTCAAGTCTGGAGGTTGCCAGCATATGTGCCACTGTCTTAAGCTCATTTAACTCCAGAAAGGGTCATAGCTGATGTATCAGCCAAGGCTAATAAAATGCACTCCTGGCCACTGCCTCAACCTGAGAAAACAGAGTGAGTTTTGGATCCAGGAGCACTCCCAAGCTGCATACCTGATCCTTCACACGAGGAGTGTAACCCACCCATAACAGGCAGATCTAAACCATCTCTCAGGTTCCGGCCTCACACAGTCAGTACCTCCGTCTTATTTGGATTCAACTTCAGTTTTGTTATGCCTCATCCAGCCCATTACCACCTTCAGACAGGCATTTAGATTGTGAGCCCTTTGGGGACAGGATCCATCTTATTTATTATTTCTTGTGTAAACCACCCTGAGCCATTCTGGAAGGGTGGTATAGAAATCAAATGAATGAATGAATTTAGGAAAGTTATGCCATTTCTGATGAGGTTAATATGGAGAAATAGATCTAGGTGTCATCAGCATATTGATAATACCCTGCACCAAACCTCTTGATGATTCCCCCCACACACACACCAAATTCAGGGGCTGGGGTTGAAGGGTTCCTGGACCGAACTGGCCCGATCTGGTTTGGGCTCAAACTGGACCAGCCGGTTCCATGCACACCCCTACCTTGTGGAACTCCTTACTTTAATTCTCACTCCGCAGAGCAGTAGTCTCCAAGTGACACTATCTGCATTCTACCAGAGAGGTAGGAATGGAACTGAAAAACAGAGAGGTAGGAATGGCACTGAAAAACAGTGCCACCCAATCCCACCTCCCTCAGGTGACCCAGAAGGATACCATGGGCAATAGTATTGAAAGCTGCTGAGAGATCCAAAAGGATCAGCAGAGTCACACTCCCTCTGTCAATAGCGAATTGAGGATCATCCATCAGGCCAACCAAGGCAGTCTCAACCCCATAGACCACCCCAAAGCTGGTCTGAAATGGGTCTAGATAATATGTATCATCCAAAACTGCCTGGAGCTGAAAGGTCACTACCGGCTCATTCACCTTACCCAACCATGGAAGACTGGGAAAGGGTCTGTAATTAGTTAACTCTGAGGGATCCAATGGAGGTTTCTTCAAATAAGGTCTTATAATAGTTTTTGTTACCTAGGCCATAGCGCTAATCTTTGTTCTAAGACACAACAGCAATACTGCATAATAATACCTACATACCGACAGAAATACCTACATAGATAGCTCTCGGTCCTAAGAGCCATGTGTGTGGCTCTCACGTCTTTAGCCTTTCTATATATGCAGCATCCCACTACGGCTGCTACACAAGTACAAGCTTTGTGTACCAGGTACTTGCCATTAAATGTAAGATTGATGTCCCAAGAGGGAAATGAACTTATTCATAGTGAGATCCCTTGGGCAAGGGCTCATTTGAAGCATAGAATCTCACCATCAGTGTGAATCCCTAGTTTTCCCTATTCTATGAAGCTACGCTAAAGGGGTAGTGAGAACACAACAGGTAATAATTATGTTGGATGGAAGGAGGAAGGTGATGTCCAAGGAGGATACAGAGCATTTGATAGACAAATTCACGGTCAAAGTTTTCTTTTCATAATGCTTATGTCAATCAGAAACATCTGCTGACCATTCTAAGAAACTGCATCACTAACACTTCAAATCAGTTAAAAATATATTTGCCTGCAATGGCGAAAAACACCCGCAATGGCGAAAAACACAACAAAAAGGTGATATATAGGAACAAAGGAAAGTGTCTTATACTGAGTCAGTCCATTGGTCCAACTGCCTCCGTACTGTCTACACTAACTAGTAGCAGCTCTCCAACATTTCAGTCAGGAGTACTTCCCAGCCCTACCTGGAGATGCCACAGATTGAACCTGGGATCTTCTATGCAAGGAGATGCTCTACCACTGAGCTTCAGTATTCTCTCTAATTCTTTTTATCTGTGTGCAAGTTTTGTTCTGGGTAGCAGCATCAAAGCAGTGTGTGCACACATGCATTCAGAGTGGGGTCTTCCTGATTCAACCTGAGCGAGATCTAAAATTAACTGAACTGACATCAAAAAACCTTTGAGTGCATGTTCATGAGCACACCTTAGAGGGAACACTGCTGAGCTTCAAGTCCCACCCCACCACCCCATAAAACCAACAACTCTCACTAACAGCCAAAGGAAGCAAGAAGTGCTGGGAAAGGAGATATAGAAGGAAAGAACAAGAAGTGGAGGGTCAGAAAAACAAGTGCAAAGGTGGAGGGAGTGACTTTTCCAAGTAAAGAGAGAAAGAGAAATAAAGAAGACTAACATGAAAAACCAGCTGTTTACAGTCAATCCACCTGTCATTTTTGATGGGACTTTAGCTAGTTTAATATAGTATTAAATATGACATTGCTACTACCATTTCTACAAGAATTACAATCTACATTTTGTTTTAATGGCGAAGCTAAGTAATTTTTAGGCATTAGTTGTATGCCAGAAGACAATCAAACTTAGTAGATTTTAGTGAAAACATAAAAGCTATTACAATGGGGTGAATAATAGGTTAGATCTTTCAAATTACTTAAGATGATTTTGGCTAGCACAACAGTTTTGGACAGCACTCCAACACATATATATGAAATGGAGTGAAGCATATTTTTATAAGCATCTATGGAGCAAAGTTATTCTTTACAAAGAAATAGGCATTTTAAAAGTTCTGCTTACTAGCATTCTAGCCTCTTATACTAAGATGCTTCACAGACTAAAAGTGTAGAAGATAATCCATTTTCTAATTTAGTTAAATTACTAATTTCCACAATGATAAGTCCCTCAAATAGCTTAACAGTGCTCAGAAAAATATATCTCCTCTGAGTATTTTACTCTAGATACATCAGCTTTCTGGTGTACTTTGATTTTATTGAACATTCATAACAGCACTTACATCAAGGAAAAAAGTATTACATCCTAACAATAAGGCCTATGTATCTGTGGAAAAGTATGATTAACCATTGAGGCATGGAGTCCCAGAGCACAGATAACATCCTTAGGGATGGAAGCAGTTGCTCTCTGGAAGTGCAATGCGATCTGAGGAAAATAAGTGATGGTACCGTTATAGCTGGAGAAACAACTGCTCATCTGAATTCGTGGCCAGGAGAGGGGTTAGAAACCTCATCTTCTAAAGGGAGAGTCTCCACAGACCTCTGTATTTTCTAGCCAACATAATATTCCTCCCAAGTGTGGCTTTAAAATGTGCAGAAACAATTTCATCTAATATTGGCATATATGGTTTTGAAGCACAGTGTTTTCAGACAGAGTGTTTGGGGAGACTATTTTAATGGGATTGTACGCCATTCAGAGGAGCAGAAATAAATTAAAAGTAGTTATATTGGCACGCAAGGTCCAAAATACAGAAGATAACTGTTTCCCAAATGAGAAGTTTGACGATTTTCAAAATGGAAAGTTCTCACTCAGCCTCCCAATTTTCATTCTGTTACAGAAAAGGGACTTGGAGAAACAGAAACAGATTTACCACCTTGAAAAGAATAGTATCCAAATCCTGAGTGCCTTGGTGAGGTAGAAGTGTGTTCCTCTAACTGCTTAGCAAGGGTCTTCACTCTAGAGTATAGAGCCTGCCAGACAACCTAGCAAAATGAGTTCTATACTGCAGGGGCACAAGAGTCTCCAAGTAGGATCATGCAGTTTTGGCATTCTTTTATGCATGGTGATGGGAGTGGAAAGTGTGTGAACCTGAGACTCATTCTCTATCTCAATGAACAGAGATGGAATGGGTGGGAGAGGAAGAACAGATGGGAAAAGCCCACCAAGTTTGGTGTTCAACATGGAAGCTACTGTCAATCAAAAGAAAAATCCAGCTTTTGAATGCATGTATGCAATATACATTGTGTATGCCTTTAAACACAGGTTTATTTTTGTCCCCTTATTCATCTTCCTCCACCCTCTAACACTATGACCAGTTTTCCAGTAGTGGGTATCTGCATCGTCCATCAACTTCCTTTTCCTTAGCAGTCACTCCTGCTAACTGAGCAAGAGGAACCTTTTAAAGTGGTGATTCTCCTTATTGAGCAGTGGGAGAGCAACTTGCTCTATCCAACCCCAGCACAGCATCCCTCCAGCGGCTGTTGTTGGTGTCTATCTTATGTTTCTTCTTTAGATTGTGAGCCCTTTAGGGACAGGGAGCTATTTTATTTCTCTCTTTCTTTCTATCCATCTATCCCGTTTTGGGAACTTTTGTTGAAAAGCGGTATATAAATATGTCATATTTCCCACCCATTTCTGTTTGATACCTCTTCTCCACTCTTCCAATGATACCTGGCCCCTGGACCTTGTTACATGCCATTAAATGCACCCCCAGACCTTACGAGTATTTCTCCTTTTGCAGCCTCTACTTAGATTGTTTCTATCCCTTTCTATTAAGTGTGAACATAGAATTGTTTGTGTCAGAAGCTGTGGGAGAGGAAGTATACCAAGGATACTGAACTCCAAACTTGCTGAAAGAGTCATGAATGGCAGCCTTGCTGATTGTAAACCAACCACGGTTCAAACATGGTATGAAAAACTCTTTTTATTCTTCCTTTAGGTTCTCACATTCACTCATGTGGCTCTTCCTCTTGCTTTCATGTGATTTAAAACTTTGTTTTTCCAACTTCACCCTCTGCCATACCATCTGTTTGTCTTTCTGCTTTCACATTTTAGACAACTCAGCATAGGCTCAAACTTAATTTCAGGAAAATGGAATTCCTAAACTTGTTCTCATGTCTTCTTTAAGCCTTGATGGGGCACCTATTCTCATGCACTCATAATCTAGGGGTTGTTGCTCTTGACGGATCTTCCTGTTTTCATCTTCTTTGTTGCATTAAATTGCACTCAATTCTTTATACTGATGCTTTTAAATCTTGATTATTCTGATGTTCTTCTTTTTAATCTTTTATCTTTACCTGTATTTCCATCAATGAATGCAAATACCTGTTTTATTTTCTGTTCTTATTTTTTACCCCACATTATTCCTTTGTGGTGTGAACTTCACTGGATTCCACTTAATTCTATATAACAATTCTACTTATCTTTAAATCATTTCATTTGCACCTCATTATCTTTTACCTCTTCTTCAATTGTATGTTCCCTCCTGTACTCTTCATTCTTCTGGTATGTCTCCTTGTCAGGATCTTTCTGGACTGAGGCGGAGAGCAAAAGATGTGGCAGACTGCTGAACTGCAACCTGAATATATTGCTTTTAGGTAAGAATATTTGGACTGGCCCTGCCCAGCCAGTAACCTTTGGATTCTTCCAGTTCAGACTAAGGCCTTGCCTTAGTATCAAGGGATTTCCAGTGAAGCATGTTCCACAGTTTACATATGCTCAGCTTCAGCTTGCTTCCTAATCCTGATTCCAAATTTGTCTGCTTGGCTTCAACTCTCTCCCTGTTTTCCTGATTAGTTTGCTCAGACCTCCAGGCCCTGACTTTGGACTTTGCAGGATCCAGTAGGAACTACAGACAGCCCAGCTCTGATTTGTTAAGGTTCCCCTGATACAGTAATGTTTTGTTTGCAGCCCTTACTAGGGATGCGCAAACTGGTTCAACATCGAACCAGTTCAGTTCGATGGCTTGATGTAGAGCCGACACCGCCCCCCCTCCCCCAGTTCGGCTCAACATCGGACCAACACTCACACACCCCGGCCGTTCGGAGGGGTTCACGAGCTTTTTCGGTAACATATTTATTTATTGTATTTACCCACTCTGGGGGGGCTTCCCCAAGGCCGCGGGGTGTGTGTGTCCTCCACAGGTTCCCCCCTCCCCCTGCAGGCCTGCATTATGGCTCAAGTCACCTTGTTCGGGCGGTCTTCGGACCTTTCCAGGCCTCACCCCCATCACAGTGGCCATTTTGGAGACCACTTTGGACTTGAACTGAACCGGACCAGCCAGTTTTATGCACATCCCTAGCCATTACATTTGGAATACTCTTCCTATGGATATTCGTTCTGCTATTTCACCTATGTTCAAATGGCTTAGGTCTCATCTCAAGTTTTTTTATTGCTAACCTTTTTGATGAACTTCTTTATCTCCCACCCTCCCCCTCAAACTATGTCTTGTCATTTAGACTGCAAGCTTTACAGCAAAGCCCAATGTGGGTCGTCCCCCCCAAAAAAATAATAATATAAACACACATACCCCTCATGAGTATTCTTTTTGCTAGGCACTTTTTAAACATACTGGAAAGCACTTAGGATTGGGGGACTTCCTAAGACAATTTTACGAGGCACAGGTAGCTGCAAAGAAAAGCTGCCAGAAATCCCCCTTCCCTGACAGAAAGCTCTGGTACTAATCTAGATATGTTACTGTGGCTGTATGTCGTTCACTTCATCAAGCAGCAGAGAAATGGAAAACGGAATGCAAGTTGCACCTCAGTTTCAACAATTAAACCTCTAGCAGCTTGCTGTAGATTAGAATATGCAAAAGTAGAAGCACCTCTTTTGAGAAAACTTCAACTTGTACTTCTCCTTCAGTGTTATAATAGCCCCTACTACTGTTCATGTTTAGATGTCCAAGTCACCCACAACACACCATGTGGCCATCATCCTGACCATTTGAAAATGGATGACAAAGTAAAATGATCAACTATCCCTTGTGATAAGTGTTACACATGCTTTGTGTCTAAAGTACACTAATAGTCTTGTGGCAGCAAACATGAATTGTCCCGTTCACTAATCAGGGTCCACCTTGGATTGTTTTTCTAACCTACCTCACAGTGTTGCTGTGAGGATAAACATAACCATGTACACCGCTCCAAGCTCTTTGGAGGAATATTGGAATAAAAATGTAAAAATTAAAAAAAAATCTCACTTGAAACCTGTTGCTATTTTGAAAACAGATTCAGAAAGAGAAAGAGAGAGAGAGAGAGAGAGAGAGAGAGAGAGAGAGAGAGAGAGAGAGAGAGAGAGATCACAGTGGCCAATGACAAGATTGTACCATTTCATTCTTAGAAATTCAGGTATTGTGCTACATAGTTGCTTATGTATCTAAAAAAAAAATCTCATTATGAATCTCCCTATAAAAAAGTCATAATTGCCATAATGCCTTTTTAAAAAAATTGCTCTTACCAGGGAGTAAACAGGCACTCAGACCTCACTGGAGCCTGACAGAAAGCCCACACCTCCATGATTGTTGTGAAAGTCTTCACATCAATGGCAAAATAATCAAACCACCTAAAAGTATTACTATCTAGCCAAAACAAAATTCATATATTCAATAACATTCCTAGCCATTTGTTAGAAAAATGCCCACAGAAGTGAGTTCAATTCTCTCACAAATGCCAGACCTTTCCTCCTTTTGGGTATACAATCTAACTGGGTTTCTAGTATTGTGGTTTTGAGTAAACTCCATGCATTCTGGAGCGAAGTGACTTTCCTGACTTTCCCTTTCAGCTTTCTTTTCACCATACTCCTCATTTTGGAGAAGTTTCCTCTTCTGAAAATCAAAATTTCTGTATTAGACTTCCTTGGTGATTTTCTCCCCGCATGTATGCTGAGTTTGATCCCACTATGGTCACTGTTCCCTAAAGGGTCGATGACACTGACATCACAAACCAGGTCCTGGGTACCTCTCAGGATTAAGTCCAAGGTCACCTTCTCTCTGGTTGATTCCAAGACCAACTGTTTTAGGGCACAGTCATTCAGCGTATCTAGAAATTTGACCTCTCTGTCATTACCTGACTGTGAATTTACCCAGTCTATGTGTGGGTAATTGAAATCACCCATGATTACAGCCCTGCCTCTCCTTGATGCCTCCCTGATTTCCTGCTGCATCTCCCAGTCACTCTCAGTGTTTTGATCTGGAGGGCGATAGCACATCCCCAGTAGCATATTTCCTTTCAAGCCTTGTATTGTCACCCACAGGGTTTCTGTGGAGGACCCCAGTCAACTTAGGTTTTCTACCTTGTTAGATTCTATCCTTTCTTTAACATACAGTGCTACTCCACCTCCAAGGCACCCCTCTCTGTCCTGGGAGAACACTGTCCCACTGGTTCTCACTGTTCCACCATGTTTCTGTTATGCCCACTATATCTATTTCTGTGTTAGCAATCAAGCACTCCAGCTCACCTATCTTGGCTCGGAGGCTTCTGGCACTGGCATATAAGCACCTATATGCTGAATCTCTTACCTGGTGTATGCTATCTTTCTTTTGACTCTTTGACCAGCTGGCACAGCCTTCTATCTGCTCTTTATGTGCTTCTGCTCTGTCCCCTTCTGTTTTATCTGAATCCTCTGCACCCTCGCACTTTAAAGGATGGCATTTGCTGAACCGGATACTGCCCAGCTCCTGTTAGCTATTCCCCAGGTGTCATTTTAAAAGCTGCTCTGCAACCTTTTTTATTTTAAGCACCAGCTTAATTTGATTTTAAGCGCCAGAGACTAAGGGATGGAGGCTGCCATTTCACAGATAGTACAGTATAGCTAATGATGGTTCTCACTTATTACTACATGGTGGTATAAATCAGTGGTAGAAGGCATGTTTTGCATGTAGAGATTCCTAGTTTCAATTCCTTGTATCTTCCAGTAGGGCTGGGGGAAATCCCAGTCTTAATCCTTGTAGAGCCACTGCCAGTCACTGTAGACAGTACTGAGTTAGAGCAGTTATCTGACTTAGTATATTCTTGAGAGAATTGAACTCACTTCTGTGGGCTTGTTTTTTGTTTTGTTTTTAAACAAATGGCTAGGAATGTTATTGAATATACGAATTTTGTTTTGGCTAGATAGTAATACTTTTAGGTGGCTTGATTGTTTTGCTATTGATGTGAAGACTTTCATATGATAGCCAGGCACATATGAAAAGGTGATACTCAGTACTGTATTTTCCTGGATACTCTGACTCTACTCTGCAAGAGGGAGGGAGCAGACACCAAAGTAGGATCCAAATCACTGAACAAGGAAAAACCAACTAATGATTGATAAATGGACTTCCACTGAAGATCCAGAAATGGAACCATTTGAAATGGAACCATCTGAGATCTCTCACCTACACCATTTTGAGGCTCTCCTGGCCAACTCTACTAGTTTGACTAGTAAGAAGAATCCTTTCCTCCAAGAAGCTGTGGGGGGGAGATCAGTTCATCCTACAATGGGAGTCTGAAATAAAAACAGTGACCCTGATGCACAAGGATGAGATCTTGGGCACAAGTCCCTTGCAGAGTATTAAAAGGGGACCCAGTTTCTCCCAGCCCTGATCTGCTTGGCCGACACATGCTGCAATGCCAGCAGTTCATAAGGAAGAGCTTAGCCAATTCACGTTGATCCACATTTCCCACAATAAGGAGAGAAAGGGCTTCTGAAAATGGAGTACTGGATTTCCAGAGACCCTTTCTCTGACTGATGTAATTAACTGCATTAAAAGGTGGGTAACTCTCCGTGTCAGGCAGAGGTGAGGAAGCAGCTTCAAGGGCCATATCTGGTCCTACCACTGCAGTAGGGACACAAAGGGTAAATATATTCTTGGCCCTTGACTGTATAAAAGCAATTGGCCTAAGGCAGGTGTGCACCTTTAGGATGTTGTTCCCTTGCCCCAGCCTATGGAATTTTCAGAAAAATCTTTCTGAAACCCAGAAACCTCACTGTGAAATAGTTAATGCCTATGTTAAATACCCTAACCTTTTGCTTGATCTCTGTTCCCAGGAAGCAACCCAAAAGACACACAAAGTGATTTTAATTTACTGCAGAACGTTCCTTTTCTGGAGTGTAATTGCTGACAGTAGTGATTCAAGTAGTTTCCCCCCACCCAAAGTTATATTATACGGAAATATATTGTTATTTAAAAAGTGAATGAAGAGCTTCGATCATTTACTTATTCCTATCTGCTTCACTCGCCAATCTGGCAGGGAAGAAGTACAGCTGGGAGAGTACTGCTGTGTGGTTTTATGGGCTAAAGACCACTGCTCTGCTGTGATCTATGTAGCAATTCTTCTTTGGAGAAGGCTACATGTGCCTTTCCCCCCAGCTGCACATGGGGTGGGGGGAAGTTAAAAAAGGAAATCACTGCATATTCTTTTACAAGGACAAACTGCAGTAAATATCTTCAAAGAGCAAGGAATCTCACTCCAAATCTCTAAACTATATGGCTCCCTCTTGTGCTTAGTTCAACACATTTCAGTGCACAAAGAATCTAGCATTATGCAACCAGCATTTGGGTCCTGTTCACCCTGCAACACACATTCAAAGCCCATAAAATGCTGATGGTAGTTATATGCACACATCTGAGAGTGTACAAAGGTTTGCACTGTAACAAACTGAAAAACCTTCCTAAAGCAACTTTAACCTAATAACCATTTTCTTCCTTTCTTGAAGTACTATCTCAAGAGATCCAGTCATCCTCCTTATTTACATTTTAGGTATCAATTTACATTCATTTAAATGGTGTCAGTCTGGGTCTTTGCCTGGCTCAAGGGGTTATTTTTGTCAACTCAACCTCACACCTGCTTTTAGTTGTCAGACCAGACTAACATTCAGTTGGCAACAGCAGCAAAAGGATGCACACAACTCCCCTACCCTATTTGTGTGTGCATCCAGGCTAGTTACCACAACCAAGGCGTAAAGCTGCCTTCATTCAAGTTTGATCCTTTTCTTTACTACACT
Source organism: Hemicordylus capensis (assembly GCF_027244095.1). Lineage (NCBI taxonomy): Eukaryota > Metazoa > Chordata > Lepidosauria > Squamata > Cordylidae > Hemicordylus > Hemicordylus capensis. Next base: position 26,441,221 of record NC_069657.1, on the reverse strand, counting down.
TATGAAAAAGCAAATTAAATCAGCTATCAAGCATTAGAACCTGCATGTATCTCAAAATCACACTTGCTTTAATGTGTGCAGAGCACCTTACTTATTAAGTCATACCAGAGAGCCAGAGTAGTACAGCAAAGAGGGCTGAACCTGGAACAAAGAGACCTAAATTTGAATCTCAGTTTAGGCATGAAACTTTCTGGAAAACCTAGGACAGCCATTATCTCTCAGCCTCAGCAATCTCACAGGGCTTTGTTGTAAGGATAAAAGGAAATCATCAATAAATACTACCTTCAATTATTTGAATGACAATTGGGACAGAAAAATGTAACAAGAATCTTGAAACACCACACATACACCCCATTGTTCCTCTAAAGTATATCTCTCATTTGGGAATGCTGGCACTTGTCTACTTTCAAATGTCAGTAATACACATAAGTTGTAATCTTGACATATCATTCAGTGGTATGCTTTACTAACTTTGCACTAGGATGACATATGGCAGCTATAAAGGCTTGGTTAACCATCAGTTAAAACATTAGAAACCTAGTATTGCCAACGTTTTTTCCTCTCTCCACCCCTCCCCCACCTTTTTTGGAAATGCTGGAGCTTATCTGTGACATTGGCATCTCATTAATGTAACACCTTCTGTTCAAAAGGGAAGAAATATGTATCTTCCAATTCATCATTCTATTACAATATCCTTGCTTTACCCAGACATGATTTTGAAGTTCCTAGCTAATAGCATCTAATGGTACTACTGCATCTTTAGAGCAACCTAGACTCCTCAAGTAGAGAAACAAAAAGCATAAACACAGAACTTGAAATGAAAGAGACTATGCCTCAGGAGATCTCCATTAATACTATGGAAACCTAGTACTGATATTTTTCATATCCGATATATATATATATAAAAAAGACTCATGTAGCTTTAAAGGCAAACTGGGACTATTTTGTCTAGCCTACATTGCACAGTGATTTTATGACAACATTAGGTACAAAACTTTCATTTTAAAGTATTAAAAAATGTTCCAAATAATTGTAAATAGACATTACAATTCAATAAAGACAGGCAGGAAATAGATTATGTTTCATCTGAGATTTTACCCCATTAAGCAGAGATGGTTGAAATACGGTGTTGCAGAATGCACCCATCTTCTCACTGGAGACATTCTTTCCAATAAATGATTGATGAAGGCTGAGCAGCTACCTTGGAAGCTTTTGCTTGATTTTTTAGGAGTTACAAAATGAAGTCTGATAGGATGTTCTGCAGTGCACCTTATTTGAATAGACTCTGCTTTCTTGTGTCCGCAGTATAAAGCCTCGATTACTCACAACCAGCTACATTACAGTAGCTGCTCTGAAAAGCTTTAAAATCTGAAGAACAATATGAGGAAGGAATGGCTAGAAGCACCTTAAAAAGATTTAGCAACAAATTATATGTGAGCTAAAAAGGCTTGGCAATTCCCAGGTGTTGGCCCATCATAGTACCTGGGAATTTAAGCGTGGTACCTGAGCCAGGTGGACAGACATGACCAGGAGCAGTGAGCAAGCAAAGTGGGGGTCTGTTGCTCCTTCTGGGTCATGTCTGTCCATCATCTGCTTGAGCCAGATGGATGCAACCTGGAAAAAACAGAAGCAACCCACCACCACCTTGCCTGCTCACCTTTCTTTCTGGCCATGTTGGTACACTATGTGCTTAAGCCAGGTGGACATGGCCAGAAGAAGAAGTGAACAAGCAAGGTGGGGAGTTGGCCTCCAATGGAGTGGAGGGTGTTGCTGGGGGAGTAGAGGGCATTGCTGGCAGCAAGCAGCGGGTCTGCTACCACCTCCCATATGAAGCAGAGGGCAACCTGACTCCTAGAGCCACAGAAAATTTATCAAGATCTGAGCTAAGAATGCATTATTTTAGGTACAAGATATCAATTTTGTTGCTGGCTGCCAAGTAGACTCTTTCCATTGCTCTGCCTTCTCCCCAAAACCACCTCCCCATGTGCCAGCTAGCTTCATGATGTTACATAGGAACATAGGAAGCTGCCATATACCAAGTCAGACCTTTGGTCTATCTAGCTCAGTATTGTCTTCACAGACTGGCAGCAGCTCCTCCAAGGTTGCAGGCAGGAATCTCTCTCGGCCCTATCTTGGAGAAACCAGAGAGGGAATTTGGAACCTTCTGCTCTTCCCAGAGAGGCTCCATCCCCTGAGGAGAATATCTTACAGTGCTCACACGTCTAGTATCCCATACATATGCAACCAGGTTGGACCCTGCTTAGCTAAGGGGACAAGTCATGCTTGCTACAAGACCAGCTCTCCTCTGACAGGCAAAATACTGCAGGGCCAATGTCACGACACAAAAACAGCCCCAGGTGGTCTCCTGGTACAGTGGCCTCACAGCCACTTGTTATACTTCTGCCTACAGGATTAGTAGGCAGGTCATTGCTATAACACTGATTCTCCCTAAGAGGCTTGTATCCACAGGAAGCATGAGTTGTCACGAGCCTCCTGTCCAGACAGGGCCAATCAAGAGCTTTGTCACGTGTCAGGAGGGAGGGGCAATCCCCTCGGTCTCCAGTTCTTCACCCTGTCTTGCTCCAAGCAGGCGCCTTTTTTAACTGCTCCATTCCTGCTCCCTTTCCCCACTGGCATTCCTACATATTTTGAGCCAGTTAGGGGATACAGGGGAGGCAGGCACCCATCCTTATCTAATCCTTAATTTAAAGAGAGAGAGAGAGAGAGAGAGAGAGAGAGAGAGAGAGAGAGAGAGAGAGAGAGAGAGAGCGAACAAAAAGGAAGAAGAAAGAAAGAAAAAGGAATTTGTGGATCCAACCTTTCTTCCCTCCACTGCGGCATGAGCGTGCGTCTCCCAAATGGCCTCACGCAGCAAGAGAGAAGTATCTCCCTCTCCCACTCCCTCTCAGAGGATTCGGTGGCACACGCTGAGTGCCAGGCCACGTGGGTAGCAGCGACCTCTCCCGCACCAGGAACTTGTCCATCAGGGCGGCCAAAATGAAAAGGGTGGAAAAGAAGGACAAGCACGTGGGGGCTGCCCGCAGTTAAGCCCCCTGCAACCATACTGATTGGTACAGCCTCAACCGGGGGAGGCTTGGTGCGGGAGACGGCAGCCGTGGCCTTGCCGCAAGGGGACACACTGGCCTCCCAGGCACAGATAGAATCCATCGACCCCTTGTCAGCTCTGCCCACCAAGCACTTCTGCGCAGCCGAGGTCCAGCCACGTCGCCAGATGAAGGGGAGGACGAGATCCCAGCCAGCTTGGCTGCCCTGCTTCACCGTGTGGTTTCCAAGGAGCTAAGTGACCTTCCCTGGGCCCGCGTCCCCACCATTTCCCCGGCCCTCTCCTCCCAGCCCATAGTGGTGGTAGCCATTTTCCCAGTCCTCTCCGTACAGACCACGGCGGCAGCCATTTTGCCCCACAAATGGGACCCAACACAGGAGGCACCAGCCACCAGCCCCTGGGAGGCGAGCCCTCCGAGGCTAGCCTGGACCCCCAATTCTCTCCCCTTGCCGCTTCCCTTCTGTCCCCGCCGAACATCCGCGGCCGCTGGAACCCTGGTCCGATAAGGGCTCTGACTCTTCCGAGTCAGACAGAGAAGAGGGGGAACTATCGGCCGGCAAGGGGGAGGTTTCTAGGTCCCAACATCCCCCCCACACCGGTTATTTTCTAGTGCAGACTTTCCAATCCTGCTGCACAAGGCCCGCAAGACACTTAAGCTTGACGGGGTGGGTCAGCACCCCCCCACCAGCCTTCTGAAGGGGACCCTGAAGTGTTGCCTCCCCTTAGGGCCCCCTGAGGTCTCCGTACCCTGCCCTCAGCTGTTCTGGGATCTTATCCAGGCTAAGTGGGACAAACCTAGGGAGAGCAAGGGGCCTCCTCCTGCTATTAGGCGGTTTTACACTTCCAGCAAGGCGGTTATGGATAAGCTTAAAGTACCGCCTGTGGATGCCGAAGTGGCAGCCCTGGTCACAGGAGCCGTTCTACCCAGGGACAGGGAAGGCTCCTTAAAGGACACGGGTGATAAACAGTGTGATGCCACAGTGCGCAGGTCCCACAGGCCACGGCCCTCTCCATGCGCGCCTCTATGGCCAATTCCGTGTTTGCCAGGGCGGCGATACTGTGGGTCAAGGAGTTGATGCCACTGGTTCCCCCTGAGCTAGCTGCTCTCTGCCAGGGGCTCAACAAGTTGGGGAAGGCCGCTGCCTTCATGTCAGACTCCTCCCTGGATGCAGCCCAGCTGTCTGCTAGGACTCTGGCCTCTAGTAATGGTGCACAGACTCCTGGGGCTCAAGAATTGGAGGATTGACCAGAACTCCAGAAGCAACCTGGCTAACTCTGCCTTGAAAGGGGGCAAGTGGTTTGGGGAGATACTGGAGCCTGTTCTGGTTGAAACCAAGGACAAAAAGAAGGCCATGCCCTCTGCACCACAGAGACAGGAACATAGGTCCTTTCCCTCCAACTCCTCCACCCTTAAGGACTTCAAGTCAAGCTTCCATTCATGCCAGACTAGGCAGGACAGTCCTTCGTGGCCCAGACCACAGCAGTCCTTTCATGAGCACACCCACCAGAGGCAACAGCACTCTGGCTTCAACTTCAAGTCCGGCCCCACGCGCACCACCGCACGACTATCCTCCCTCTGCCGTGGACAGTCGGCTACAGGCCTTCGCCCACAATTGGTCCACCACGTGCTCGGATGCGTGGGTCCTGCAGATGGTCACCCAGGAGTACTCCCTAGAACTAGCAGCCCAGCCCCCAGACCGCTTCCTCCCATCTTTCCAGTCGCGCAAGCCAGAAAAGCACTAATTGATGCTGCAGGCCATTCAACACCTCCTCAGCATCCAGGCAGTTGAACCGGTTCCCTCAACAAGGGGGGTTCACCTTTACCCCTTGCTGCCTCTCCAGGACCAGATTCTCCAGAGGTCCAGAACAAAGGTTGGCCTCTCCCCCAGAATCCAACGGTCGCTGGCCTGGTGGATGTCACCAGCCATGGAAAAGGGCCTCGCCTTCCTCCCAGTGAGTCGCATCCAAGTGACCACGGACGCCAGTCTCTGGGGCTGTGGGGGTCACTGCCAGCGCCCAGTGATGCAGGGGCTCTGGCCAGTCCTGAACAGGGGAACTCCAACAACTGGCTGGAGCTGAAGGCGATCCAGTACGCCCTCCAGGAGTTCCTCCCTGCGATTCGGAACCAGCATGTGCTGGTGCGGACTGAAAGCACCACCACCAAGGCACATGTCAACCGACGGGGGACGAGGTCCCGGACCCTGATGCAGGAATCATCAGCACTTCTCTCCTGGGCAGAGAAGCATCTTCTCTTGCTGGATGCCAACCATGTAAGCAGTTCCTCAAACACCGTGGTGGACTGGCTCAGCCAGTCCCAGCTGGACCTGGCAGAGGAGTCCCCGGACCCCTCGGCATTCCAGCTTATAGTGGAATGTTACCCAGTAACAGACCTGTTCACCAGCCCGGGGAAGGCCAAGCTGCCCTGGTTCCTGTCCAGATACTGGACTCCAGGACCTGAGGGGACAGATGCCCTGACAACTCCCTGGCCTGGGATACACCTTCCCGCCATTCTCCGTAATCCCCCAGATGGTTTGGCGAATCCACCAGCTGCGGGCGGAGGTGATACTTGTAGCCCCACACTTGCCCTGCAGGCCCTGGTTTTCGGACCTAGTGGAGTAGTCTAGAGAAACCACCACCACCCCGTCCCTGGGGTGTCACAACAGGCTTTCTCAGCCAGGGTCCGGACTTCCATCCCAAGCCCAAGTGGCTCAATCTCTTCACCTGGAGGTTGAGTGGGATTCCCTAGGGGCCCACGGGTACTCTGCTGAGGTCCAGGCTACTCTCCTGGCCTCAAGGCATGCTTCCAGTCAGAGTCTACCAATCCAGCGGGAAGGTCTTCTCACAGTGGTGCAGGTCCCTGGGCGCATCCCCCCTTGCGACCACAGTGGTGCAGGTGCTGGGATTCCTACAGAGTGGCCTAGATAAGGGCATTTGGCCCAACACCCTTCGTTGACAGGTCTTTGCTATTTCGTCAGTTCTTCAGGTACAGGAAGCCCCCTCCCGAGCCTCACACCCTCATGTTCAATGATTCCTTAAGGGCACGACTATTCTGAAGCCCCCACCCCCAGTGCATACGTTTCCCACCTGGGACCTGAATCTGATGCTCCAGACCTAACCAGGCCCCTCTTCTAGCCCCTTAGGTCCATTTCCCTGCGCAGGGAAGACCAGATTTATCTCAGGCACACCAAGCCTTTCCAGGCTTCTGAGACTTTCTTCGTCTCTTTCAGAGACTGCTCCTTGGGCAAGAAGGTGTCCACGTCCACTCTTGCCTGCTAGATCCGCCAGTGCATCAAACTGGCTTACACCATGGCCGGTGTTTCCGCTCCTGAGGGCATCACGGCCCACTCAACCAGGAGAGCGGCCTTCTCGTCTGCCCTCTTCACCTTGGCACCCCGCTCATTATCTGTCGTACAGCCACCTGGGCCTTGTTGTCTAGCTTCGCAAGACACTATAAGATACACAACTGAGCCTCTGCCGATGCATCCTTCGGTCGGCGCGTCCAGCAACAGGTGGTACCTACCTGAGGTCCAGACTTCCTGACTCCCGCACATTCTCCTCAGCGGCTATGGTAGGTCCCATGCTTCCTGTGGATACAAGCCTCTTCTGAGAGAGAATGAATCGTTGGCACTTACCTGAAAGGCCATTCTCCTCAGAAGTATGGCTTGTATCCACCCCCACCCGCTAGTTTGGCTGGCCCTTCCACTCCGCCTATCCATTGCACCATCCACTATATATATATAGGTGCCGGGGGGCACTTCCAGGCCGGAACTCAGGGGTATTCTTCCATATTTCTTGGGAGGATCACCTTCACTTGCCTATCTTGACTAATCCTTTGACAAATTCTTGAGTTATCTTTTCGGAGTATTTCAGAGCTGACTACAGACTGGAGATCGAGGGGATTGCCCGCCCCCCTCCTGACAAGTGACAAAGCTCTTGATTGGCCCTGTCTGGAGCAGGAGGCTCGTGACAACCCATGCTTCCTGCGGATACAAGCCATACTTCTGAGGAGAATGATCTTTCAGGTAAGTGCCAACGATTCATTTCTTCTGGAAGATCCCACTGGCAGAGTACCTTCTCAAGAAAAACAACCTGAAGCTTTCCCTTCCGAAGAGCATAAGAATCAAGGCAACAAGTTGGGACAAAACAAAGCACAGGCTAGCCTCATGATGGACACACACCCCATATAACATGCCTGACCCTCCACCTCCTAAGGTAGGTTAGTTACCAGAGGAGTCCGATAGGTGGAGGCTACAGTTATGCATTAATTGGAGACAGTTTCCTCTTCAATACATGACACACTTTGGGGGCAAGTCTAGATTGTCTAAGCAACAACCAGGGTTCAGAGCTAACTCCAGGGTAAAAAGGATCTTGATTACAAAAACCTTGGACAGGAAACCAAGAAACAAGTTGTTCTGGTAAGAACTAATCTGCCTAGTTTATTTTCACTAGAATCTTGATAATTACCATCCTCAAAAGTCAGCCCACTTCTGCCTTAAACATTCACATGTACACCACCTTGAATTAGGACGGATGACATCACAAACTATGCCACTGAGCCGTCTGTGTCCCTACACCTGTTGCAAATTTGGTTCAAATTGGTTAAGCGGTTCAAAAGTTATCCCACTTGCACTTCAAGCATTCATGTGTCCATCATCTTGAATCGGATTGCAGCATTACAAACTATGCCATTGAGGTGTCCCTATATGTCCCTACAACTGTACCCAATTTGGTTCATGTTGGTCCAGGCATTGTGAAGTTAATGGGGGCAGGGAGGGCGACATACGGACACACACAGAGAATGCTGGGTGATCTCAAAAGCTTACTTTCCTTAAGGAAAGTAGGCTAAAAATTGTGCACACGCACAAAAGAACCTTACCTGCAGCCACAGATTTGCTTGTTCTGTGATGGAGCGGTTCCCGCAGCTAAAAGGACAAGCTGCCTTTGAAACTGAACTCTACTATAAGGGAAATCTGCTATAGCAAGGAGAGCTAGCAGAGCTCAGAGATTATGTCTTGTGCTCTTCCTGGTACATTCTTGTCGCCTCTCCGAAACCCAACCACTACATCCGCAACACTGATACATTTAAGACGTTATTTATGGCACTGAGAATTCAAAAAGCTCCACAGTTCATAGAGAAGTGACCTACTGAAAAAAATAAAGATGCAAAAGAGAGCTAAAAAAGTAATTAAAAGTCTAGATGGCAAAGAATGGAGTATGTTTCGCCTATAGAAAATGAAAATTGTATGGATTTTGTTGTGTTTTGTAAATCTTGAATGTGGCCAATCTACTTTAACAGCAGTAGTTTACTCCAGCATTAAAGTAATTAATACAAACACACTGACCAGAAGTCCAATGATCCTTTTGGTAAAGAGTAGCATACTAACAAGATGAAAGATAAACATTACTGAAAAGCATTAATTGGGAGGAGAATGGAAGCTATGAGGAATATGAGCTATGTAGTCATTCAGGTCCATGAACAGTTAAACTTCTGCAGGTACACTCTACACTATTTCAGTAGTCCAACATAGGAACATCAACATTCTTTTCCTTCTAAAAATGAACATTGATTCTAACAATCAACACCAGAAACTAGATTATAGTTTCCATATATTTTCACACAACTGAACAAAAAGCTGTTCCCATTCATTCAATCAATGGCTACTACAGGGTATTTGTCGGGATAGTACACCATCCCATTACACTTTAGCATGAACAAGCAACTATCTACAAAGGAGCTGTACAATGGGGAGGGAGTAAGCAGCAAACTTAGCTCCCAAACCCAGTGGTGTCACTCAGTGCAACCGTGTAGTTCTCCTTCCTACAGAACGCACCGCACTTCAGGGCACTGTCATACTGAGGGCAAAACTTACCCTGGTCACTGGGTGGTCCAAAACTCACCTACAGAGATTGCAAAGGGAGAGCAATGTGTGTCTCTGCACAGCAAAGATGCACCTGCACTCCTACCAAGGGTCCTTTTATATTTTATATGTGAGCCCTCCTGCCAGCATACACTACACCCAAAGCAGAGACAGGTATTTTCTGAATATAAGTGATAGGGATGAACTGTAAGAAAGTAATCATTTTAGCAACTCTTAGGCAAGACAGCAGAAACCACATTGAAGTAACCAGAGCGGCCGGGGGGGGGGGTTCCCCCCCTTTTAAATAAGTTCACCTTTATAAGATTTTTTGGGGTTACAAACTCTTACCTGAATAACTTTGTAGAAATAAGCATACTGTCGAGCAGTGTTTTTATATTGGCTAAAAACATCGTGTATGGCCTGAGTTGACTGAAGATGCTGAACTTCATCTTCTTCGAAGTAAAGAGGAGTATTGTATTCACTTGGGAGAGTCTGGATATAAGGCAGCCAGAAAGAATTAGGGTTGCACCGTTCACAAAGAAGATGGAATGCTAATGTGATGTTGCCCATGGCTTGAAGAATTCGATCTTGAGAATACAAGGAGCCTAAAGAAAGAATCCATAAGGAAAACTTACTTCCTCTGAAATAAAAGCCCTATGTGCATATTAAGTGGTCAATTTCCTCTCACCTCTTGAAATGCTTCAAGCACAGCACTGACTGAGTCTACTTGTCAATTTACAATATTGCACAAGTAAAATTACTTCCCATTAACATAACATGCCCTGGACATATTTGTAAGCAAAATTCCTCTTACCCAATATGGAATTTTTAGCTGACTCAACAGTCATCAGCAATTTTCTGGGAACCCAGAGAAAAAGCTCTTCTGCCTATAAAATAAAAAGAAAGTTCATAATTATGGAGATGCATTTCATTATATACATGGCTTTCCTATATACACTATATCTCCGGCTGAGAGAGAGCCAGCTTGCTTAGGGTAAGTACGTAGCAACTGCTTTCAGATAAACAATCGAATGCACAAGTACCTGGAACAGCTGACCAAATACTGTTCTAAGCCCACGTGCAACCACCATTTTTGGCTGGAGGACCATCTCTCTCTGATCAAAATTACAGAGACTATTTTTAGACTAACATTTATTGTTCAATTTATTTATTATTTATTTTATTGGTAAATTTCTATATCACCGTTCACTAAAACAATCTCAAGACATTGCAGTTCAGCCAACACATAGTGTTACAGACCTAATACACGTATGTTATAACTGAAGATTCCCAACATAAAGAGAAACTATGTCATAAAACAAAAACAGGATTCCTAATCCTGTTTTCTCCTCATAAGGTGAATGCAGTGAAAGAAGTGGGAACCTGCACAGGAAAACTGGCAGGCAAGGGGAACGTTACATTGAGGGATGTAGCATTTTGAGGGGTGGGGGGAATAACAGGGACAGGAGGCAAACACTCTTCCCTTTTGCATACCAACCCTGTTTCACAAATGCCTCTCCACCCATGAATGATCTTGGAGAATGAGCACCCAGGAATGTTCATTTGCAAACAAGGAGTTTCACCCATGAATAGGAACAAGCAAGGTATATAGAGGGAATAATTTAGACATGAGCATTAGTTAAGTGTGCCCAATTCAGCAAGGGTGACCATGACTTCATGAAGAGACAGGGGTAAGTGAACGAGACACCAAAACCCTCCCTAGTGCCTTTGCTGCTACTAGTGCAGGAACAGCAAGCAAGGAGCCCAACAAGACTCCGGCTGGCCCTGTGCCAACCCCACATTGCTGTTTACACTCATTTCAACATTATTTTTTAACCACTTTGTTTACAATGCACCTGGGCAATGGTGCATACAGAAAGCTGCAGGGAGAGATGTGTGTCACCACTGAGATTATCATAGCAGGGGTGCATGGAGGGGATTGGATAGACCAGATGAGGAGAAGGGGAGTTGCCAACAAGCTGTCTGGTATGGTTGTGCTGTTGCTAAACACTAGGCGAGTGCATAAGAAAACATCAGTCATCCACAATTTGATGAAGGTTGTGACCTGGCATGTATTACTGAGACTTGGAAGCTGATCAGTGTCCCCTCTAAGGTGTGCGCACGCTCGCAAGTTTTTGGATGTCCGCTCAGTTAATTTTGGATCCCGTTCAGGTTGAATCAGGAAGGTGCCACTCTGAATGCATGTGTGCACACACTGCCTTGATACTGCTACCCAGAACAAAACTCATTCCACGATCAGATCAAAAAAATTAGAGAGAACACTGAAGCTGACCTCTCCCACTTGTGCCTATTGGGGTTCTTGGTGCAAAAATTCAATGGTCAGGGAGTGGGAGTTGCTGTGATCCGTAAAGAGTCCATCTTCCTCAAACTGTTTGTCAGTTTGAGTTCCAGTTTGGAGTGTTTGAACCCGGTGCAGGGCTATCAGGCCAGACTGGGGATGGAATACTACCCCAAAGTCTCCTTGCCTGAGTTAACAAGGGCGATCTTGAACCAGGTGTTGAAGATCCCTGTGGTGTTAATCACAGAGGACTTCAACATCCATGTCAAAGCTTCAGAGCTGGACCTCCAATTAAAGAGTGTATGCCTCTGTATCAGTGCTCCTGCATCTCACACACAGCACTAAACAGAAATTGGAATCCTAGGGCATAAGCTGAAAGCACTGTGATACAGCAACTTTGCTGAACCTACACTGGCTTGGGTCTGACCAGTGCCTAGATGCAAGACCACCAAGGAAGTGTATATATGCCACCTTCAACTCTCTGAAGGAAAGGCAGTCTATAAGGGAATGAAAAGAGCTGGCACCGCTGAAAACACAGGACACCATTTGGAAGTTGAGAGAGACCCAAGCCAGGTACCTTTTTGCCTCCCAAGATATTAGAATGGTCAGAGTTTAAAATGCTACTACTTTTGCAGGGAGGATCTCTGCACCTGGGCCATAGTTTCAACAAAATCAACACTGAATGATGTGTAACTAGTCACAGGGGTGGCTCTTTCATGAGGTGCTTGTTTCAGCCAGCAGACTGCTGGGGCACCAGGTGAGCAGCAAAATGGCCATCGCCAAAGTGGTTCTTTGGGGCTGATCTGACCCCAGCAATCCTTGCAAGGAGCATGAGGGGGGGAAGTGGAGGTTGCTGGCAACCCTCCCTCTTCCTCACATCACTTACAAAGCTTGCAAAGGCCGGTTCTGAAAGGAGGCTGGTCCACTAAGGGCAGCTTCCCTCAGGCACCATACCACCTTGGGCTACTCCTGACTGGTCAGTAAAGTATGCTTTCCAACCCAGCTTGCTAAATTTCAATCTTTCAAACACAGTGCACAAAGCAGACAGTTGTCCAAATGAACTTTTTACAACCCTAATGCATTTACCATAGTTACCTTATACTCACTTTTATCTCTCTCGTAGCTTTCAAACCAAAACCCTCTTCTCCAAAGTTAGCCACTTCAAAACCCTCTGTGGAGGCACCATTCTCTCTGGCCCACTTGATTAGTTCAATGAAATAATCCTCTCTTTTCCCATCAAATACAACAGACAAACCTATGTTCACATTTAATGCCAGAGAGAAACATATGGTAAGCCAACACCACAAGACAGCATAGACACAGTATTCATCACTTTTTGCACTTGCTGTTCTTAAAAAAAAAAAAGTATCCAGAAATTGTCTGTGCATAGCAGCTTTAGAGTGCAGCACCATGGTCTTCTATTTCAGTTAGTCAGGAAGTACAGTTCTCAAGAGTGCAAAACAGCCTTGCTGATATGTATGCATGCAAGCTACCTCCTAACAACTCACAGTCCAGTGGTTGGTATTGACTGGGACAGAAGAGGTGCAATACCAACTAATCTCTGCCAAAGTCACATGTCACTGGCAACTTGATGTACTTCTTGGCCCAACTCCCTTGCCTTCCCAAATAATATGAACTTATTTTGACTTAAACATGAGCGGCTCAATGAGGTTTCGCTTTAATGACTGTTCATTGGCACCACTGAAAATCTATATCACTACTTCCAAATACATATAGTATTCCCATTACAAAGCTATGGTAAACAGCGGAAACAGTGAAACTTACATAAGAGTGGAAATTGTCAATTGATAGACAAGTTAAGAATTGTTCATTATTGGGTACAACAATCATACATTATTCACCTTATTTTAACTTGTCATTTGCCTTTTTTACTGAGAAGATCTTTTACTGAAAACAACAGTGTACTCATCTTGATAATCTAATTAGAAAACCCTGAAGCCTCCATTAGAGGAAGATAAGACAACCTCATCTCCATGTTAATATGAGAAATGCACAGCAAATTGAATGAATGCTTCCACTACAGTGGTTATAGGTGTTCCTCCATTTCCCTTTTAAAAAGTGAATATACATGTGGTTGGTCCGTTAAACACTACTGTACAATAAAATATTAATCCCTTTGAAAACATTACCTAATATTTGTGAGCATCTATGCTTCAACTGAGCTTTTTAAAAGCAATACAAGGCAGTTAAATACAACTACAGATTTACTTCTGAACACAAACAGATAGAAAGTCTTTTTTTCATTTTACCTTTCTGTTTTTTACGGATTCTCTCAACAAGAGCTCGAATCTGCTGATACTCTTCCCACTCCTTTCCAGGACCTGGCGTTGGACTACTACATTCTGGAAGAATAAAAACCAAAATAATGTTCTGTTCAATGCAACTTATCCTTTCTATTCTTCTCAACATCAAGAGAGTGTTGTATAAGAACCTGTAGCTTTAACTGCATAAGCTTCAATAGCAACCATGTGAATTTACAGAAGCCATGAACATATTTCAACACTCAAGTCTAGAGCCTGGATAGACTCTGAAAGTTTTAATTTCGAAGTTCAAATACTTGATTGAAATAATCAATTCAGCACTGTCTCCTTTCCCTATGAACATATTCATATTGTCCCTCCCTCTCTCCAGAAGTTAAAGATATTAAACTTACTCTGTAATAATTCACTAATTAGATTCAACATTTCTTTCGGCGAGACGGCTGCTGTAGCTCCAGTACCTGACTTCTGCGTTTTCACTCTGCTTTTCTTCCCCATCTTCCAACTTTAAAAGAGCAGTAGTTAAGTAAGCAAGGGTTTTCTTCTATTATGTAATCCTTCGGGGGAGGGGAAAAAAGAGTTATATATAAAGTTATTTCTTTCTGAATGTTTTAGGGAGATGTGAGCAAATATTTGAAATGTTTCAAAGAAATATCTGGTAACACTATAGATTGATTAGTAACATCTATAACTGAAGTATACATTAAAGTAGTACGGATATCAGAAAAAGCTTCAGTAGTTTAGCACATCTACCTGCATAAATATATACTTTTTAACAGTGCTGAATAAAATAGGGTTTCATCTCCATTAAGGATCATTAGCAACAGAGGAATAAGCAGCAGCAATAAAATGTTTGACTTATAACCTGTCAGACAACAGTAGACTGTGGATTTCAATGGGATTCACATGCATGCGTTTAAGACTATCGTATTTGTGCCCCATCCCAAATGTACATCTCAGGGCGATTTACAACAAGAATGCTGAACTAGGATAAGTGGTTGTCTACATATGCAGACAATATCCAGTGCTGTGGATATTCCCACCTGTTGAGTTTAGTGTATCCAAACCTTAAATCTCTGGAAAACTACAGAGATCTTCTTGGGGGTGGGTGGGAATGCCAACAGTGATTAATATGCTTGGCTACATGCAGCAAAGTTGCATATCCAAATATAGAGGATCCAACTAACTTGGCATACAGCAACATGTAAAAACAGCGGCAGCAAGTGCTCAACCAATCTCCCGCTCTTGTTGGCAAAGATCTGATGTTGTGTCAGCTTTGAACTTCTGTTCCATAAAAAAAAACACCTCACTCTTTGATGAGATTAAAAACATTCTCTTCCTTCCCACACATCAGTTTTAGGAAATAAAAAAGTATACCCAATATTTTTCCTCAAAAGGCACTCACTTTGTAGTAAATTCTTCAGGAAAAAATAACTCTCTAAGAATGGTTAAACATATCTATAAATTCATCAACATTCGGTTTTGCACCTTATCATGCGGTTCTTAAAATACGATGGGAGGATTAGGCAAACTCAAAATATGCTGCCATCAATAAAATGCTTCAGACTTGAACTGCTGCACAATCCACTAATCAGTACAGTGCAAACACAAATAACCCAGAAACCTTATCAGACAGGCCAAGGAAAGGTTCTTTACAGCAGAGCCAAGTCCAAGAAGAATCCACAAGTTACTTTTATCAGACTTCTCATTTTAAGACATGCCCATTAAAACAAAATTTGGAATGTGAGGTATTATAACACACAATATCCCAAGTATTTGAATATCTCAAGTATTTGAATAAAATTTTGCCAATTTTATTAAAATTTTGCCCCCCCCCATCTCCGGCAATTTTCAAAAAACACCTGAAAACCTATCTTTTCACCCAAGCTTTCTCAGCTTCCTAAATGTTTTAGGTTTTAATCTCTGGTTTATTTTTAATTTTAAAATTGTTTTAAGTTTTTTGTATATGTTTTAAACTTGTTTTATGTTATTGTTAACCGCCCAGAGACAAAAGTTTGGGGCGGTGTACAAATCTGATAAATAAAATAAAAAATAAAATAAATATTTATATTTATAAAGCTGCTTGGGTCTCACTCATTGGCATGCAATCTCCAGACCAAACCATGGAAGATAGAAACATGCCGTTTTTACAGGTAGGTTCCCAGACTACAAAAAACCCCACCAAAAATCCCAGAAAAAAGCATTTCCCAAAAAATGTAGAAAAGGAAAAACTCGCCCACTGAAAAAGCACTGAAACATTGGCAGTTTTCTCAGGTACTTTTAGATATAGGAAGTCCAGACTTTGTGGTATAGGAGGCATGCCTGCAAACTGCAAGCCATTTTACTAGTATTTTACATTTGGGTTTTTTAAAAATATCCCAATGAATTCCAGCAGCAAACACTGTTTAGGGAGTGGCTGCTAATCTAAACCCAGGGTTTAGAAACTCTGTTGAGGCGCACACAAGTTTAACCATATTCCCAAAAGTGCTACCGCATGTGGAAAGGAAATTTTTACCACTACTTGATCAGCTCATTGTGGCGCAATGGATATGCACGAAACTGTTCAGAGGCCCTTTTACAGGCTTCTGAACAGGTTTGAACACTGGCCAGTTCGAATGTTCATCGGGGTGGGGGTAGGATTTAAGGGCGGGGGAGGGTGCACTTATCCCTCCCCTTGTCCCGTCCCCCCTGTCGGTGCTGGAGTTTTGTAAAATCCCTCGGGCGGCAGCATACCTCCCTGCCACCCCTCTTCTTCAGCCAGAAGTACCGGGCATGTGTGCACACGCCAGCCTGTGCACATGCCCCTGGTACTTCCAGCCAAAGAAGAAGAAGGGGCGGCAGAGAGGGGTAAGGGCACCCTCCCCCACCCTTAAAGCCCTACCCCCCACCCCTTCGAGCAACCCCCACCCAGTTCCGTGCACATCCCTAATGATAATCTCTAACAACAGTAAGGGAAGCCTGGGACTCTGCTTCAGTCCAACTCAAGATTTATATTGCTATTTGTCATAGTAAATAATATACTTCCAGAGAGGAGGCATGAACACACAAATCAGCAATAAATATATAGTGCCACTTGGAACGAAGCTGGTAACATTCAATGCTTCATGAGAGGCATAAAACAGAAAACCATCATCGTCAAATACACCAACAGGTCTAGACTTGATTTCTCAGTTGAACAATGACTATCATTATTTGAAAAACTAGCAATGTTTGAAAAAACTAATTGGGAAACCTAATCAAAGGCCACAAAGTTCTTTATCTCCAACATCACCTTGAGATAGTCAGGGACCAGTTCTGAAGGCTTAAACAGAGCTGTCTGTGTCTCAACTGCTAATAACACCCAGCTCCCTGGAAAGGAAGGAGCGTATTGCAGGATTTGTACTTTTAAGCCAATACAGGCCTAAATACCGTATTTACCCGAATAGAAGACTCCTCTGAATTTAAGATGAGCCCCTTAACAAGTAGAGGTTAAATACAGTTATACCTGCATTTACACAAAAGGAACAGGATTCTGAATTTAAGACAACCTCCTGATTTCCAATATCAAAAAACTTCAACAACAAAAAATCCCTAGTCTTCGATTCAGGTAAATACAGTGCACTGAAGGAACCATAGATCCAAAGGTGCAACTTCAATGGTACAGGCACCATCTATGGACAGCAAAGCATAGACTAACTCCTGATTTTGCCACATAGATCTGAAGTATCTGCTCCTGTTTTCAATATGATATAAATACTGGAATCTAGCCTGGAATCTATAGAAAGTCACAGACATATTGCCTTTAAAGCTTCTGGACAGGCTAAATTCTGCCACTAGAAAAGCTGAAACTAGATGGAATCTTTCTGGAAACAGACACCCAAGAACAAATATTTGTAACTTTTAAATCCTCACAATATAACCAACCAAATCCCTAACTTTCCAAACACATTTCTAACATCTTTCAAAGTCCAAACTAGTATAAAGTTAATTATTTATTGGGTACAAGATCCAAACAAGATTTTGATTTTAGAAAGAAAACAGTAGCTTTTAGCACTCTAAGCCCTATTGGAAGAACTACGTGAAATAGACTTCATAGCATAAAAGCTTATTCAAAGACATGGCCTAAAAAGCACATGTTTGTTCTTACATCCACCTACAAAAAAAACCAGGATGGTATTATATTTTGCATTTAATACCAAGCACAAGCAGTAGTACTTCCAAAAAGCTATGCTTGGAATCCTGAGATTCTCAAGATTGTGGGAAAGAATTTAAAACCATACAGAAGACGGTTTTAACCTAAACTAAACTCTAAACTCTCAAAAACTAAGGGGACCAGGTAATCAAGGAAAATACTACTTTTAACTAGAAGGCCAAGCTCCAAACATGCTCAATTTCTTGAGGACATAACTGCCTTGTTGCATTGGACAAGAAGCCCATGTTGAGCATGATCTCAACAGTGGCCAGTGAGATATTCCTGGAACATTCGCAAACAGAACATGATGAAGAAAGCCATTCCGATTGTTTCCAGCATCTGAGGATGCCTCTGAACAAGCAAGTTCAATGTTTACTTATTGCGGCTAAAAGAACGTTTAATTGCAATTTATCATGTATTGCTTTTCTATATTACTCTGGATGCTACTATAGCTGAGAATGTCAGGAACCTCAGTCACCAACAGTTGACAATATGTTTTGCAGTGTCCCCAAATTTAGTACTTGGGGTGATGTAACTGATATAGAATGATGCTCTCCCTTCAACTTCCTTTCACAAAGCAACTAGCTGTTCACAGCCGACTGATTTAATCAGTAACCCTATCTTACAAAGACTAATTCTACTGGTGTAAGATATCACAGCAGAACAGCATATGGCAATTTTGCCTGTGAATCAAACTAGCTTGCCTCTTAATAATTTGAACTGGTGAAGATTATATTTCAAAAGCAAGGCCCGCTTCAACTTTCAAAGAAAAGTATTTTCTCTCACTAAATCCATGTAATAGCAAAATATACTGAGCAGGATCCAAACTAACAGAGTCAGGGGAAGAATGTTTCACTCACACAATGGGGGAGGGGCAGTTTTCAGCAATCCCCCATACTTTCTGCTGCTCCCAGTAATACATTCCTGAGGATCTTCCAACCCTCAGCGACATATTTTCGGAGGACATGGAGGGTTGGCAAAAAAAATTCCCCTGTTGCACAAGCAAAACATTCTTTTCTTCAAACAGTATATGTCTGGATCCTGCCCATTTCCTTACTGAGTTTAATTATAGTGCAATACTTTATATCTGATTTCTAAAGCTTTCTTAGGAAAAATAGCATGTGATATACCAAGGGCTTTCTTAAAACAGTTTAAAATTGCTAAAAATTGCACAAGTCAACACTAGTGTGTTCAACAGATATAGGGCTTTTGCCTTGCTGTCAAACAGAGGCTCTATAATTTTATTCTAGAGCACAGAGTAAAATCCAGAAATAAGTAACACAGCCTATTATTCATTTATGTAGCAGGAACATTACTCATAGAAATGATATTTAGCAATAAGGTAATCCAAAACCCTTCAAAAAATCAGATCCTTGATGCCATAACCAGTAGTAGGGATGTGCACAGAACCGAGGGGGGGGGGATTTCGATGGGGGGGACGGAGGAATGGCTTTAAGGGCAGGGGAGGATGCACTTACCCCTCCCCCTCCCCATTTCCCCCGCTGTTCCAACCACTACTACTGGTTACATCCGGATGTCGGAACGAGGTTTCAGGGAGGTACACTGCCGCCCCAATGGGTTTTTAGGGAATCGTGCTCCAATGGGGGAGGGGGCAAGTGCATCCTCCCCCGCCCTTAAAGCCATCCCCCCGCGGTTGAACCTTCGAGCCGACCAGGGTTCAAACCCAGGGTTCGTGCACATCCCTAACCAGTAGCAGGATTACTCATATTGCAGGCACCTGCAAAACAAGGGATAAGTTTAGAAAATATGGATAAACAGGCTAGCCACACCACATGCTACTAAAGAAAAATTATTCCCAGAGGAGAGCTAAAATATAATACTCTTTAGTAGTTTGTCCCGATTTTCTTCCAGTTCTTACTGCACTTCTTCACTGGTGACGGGGGCTCATCAGTTTAACAAGAGAGCCACATGTTTTTGCAGCATAATGGAGGCGGTTCTGAGTTGTGAATTCTTAAGGAATCGCCACAGAATGAAAACACTTTAAGTAGCACATCCACACTTTGGGAACACTATCTAAGCTGTAGAACTACCCACATTATATTGTGAAATCTCTGATCCACATGTTCTACAAACTGTGAAAAAGCATCTATTTCAAAAAGACAATAGACTAGAACTAAGACGCTAGTCCATTATTAGAACTGTTGGCAGACTGCAAATACATCTATTTTACTTCCTCCTAGGAAGACAGGAACTGAGATATACGAAACATTGTGGCATGAAAACTAGATCTCACAATTACCCAGCCACTACTCAGTAATACGATTACCTCTTCCTAAAAGATAATACGTAAGAGCATGAATGGAAAATATAGCAAGATGAAGAAAGTATTTCATAAAGAGGGCATGGGGACTGGGGAGGGAGGGAAATTAATTCTTCAAAAGAGAAAATGACAAACTGGAAAATGAGAATGAAGGGATCCAATAGGAAAGGAGTATAGGAAAGCAGATGCAGTCACTCCTTTCCTCTGCCCTGAAGGATTTGGTTATGAGCAAATTAAATCTGAAAAGGGAAATTGTAAGATAGTCTGACAAACAAGGTGCAGAAAGAGATGATACAGAACAAGCAGAAGCTCAACAGAAACAACAGACAAAACAGAAATCAAACTAAGGAAAAGAGAACAGAGTGGGAAAGTTACAGTTTCATCCCATCATGAAAAAGGGCAGAACTAGAAGAACAATTTCCATAAACAAAACAGGCACTTAGGGACAAGCATGTGTGACAGCAGGTTCTGATGAAACAAGATGTACGCAGAGCTGCTAAAAGCCTAGAAAGAGATAGATACTGTCCATATGCTTATGACATAATGCAATACACATTAAACACTTTATAAACAAACACATTCATGAGTAAGTGACAAAGCACAGGAATTCTAGAAAACTGAATTCAGTGAAAGTGTTACTCATCAGTAAAGGAAAATTATGTTAAATTAGTTGGCAGGATGAGACCGGGTGAAGAGTTGCAAGGTAGGAATATAAAACACTGGAATGCGAGTGCTAATGAGAAACCTGTTTTAACTAAAAGTGCAAACAGGGCTGAACTAAAAGGATCAACACAGCATGGAAGACTGTGAATCAGGGAGCAATATGGAATATAGACTGAGACAGTGGGGGAATTACATAAGACGATTTAAAAGATAGGGTTGGTTAAGTATATTGGAAGTTTCATGTCATAGTTACAGCTAGGCCATGCTGTGCCAAACAGCAGTAAATATATGGACATGTTAAAGGCACACACACACACACAGAGCGATATGAAGAGCAATGTAGTCATTTGAAGCCGAAATGGAGACCAGAAAATACTATACTTGGCATACAAAGTATTATTCTTTATTAATATTAATAACAATAATAACAAAAGGAATAAAGGACATGAAGCCGAACTGATGGACAGCAAGAGGCGGAAACAGAAAACTGGGCGTGGAAAAGGTGTGCTAGAGATGAATGGGGGCCGGGGGTGCGTCCGGAGAGAAGTGGAAATTAAAAATGAAGTGCCTGCTTGGGGAAAGGAAGGCACCTACGGCAGCAACCCTACGCATGCGGGACCAACTTCCAAAGCCAGCAGCACAGGGCTGTACGGCGCAGCTTCCCTCGACCACTTGGAACCAGATCACGGCCCTCCTCAAGCTGCTGCTGCCGCCGTCCGACCCACCCTCCTGGAAGAAACGCCCCTGGGGCTCCTTCGGAGGAAATGCGCCTTGCAGGCAGCGCCTTGCGCGCGTCGTAAAAAGGCAGGGCGGGCCTCCCCTCCCAAACCTGATTGTGTTGCGCAAATGCCGCGGGCTGCCCCGGAGGGCGGCGGCTGTTCGGGATGAACTACCACGGGCACGGTCGTGGGGACGAAGGGCGCGCCAGAGAGAGGGCAGCCGAGACCAGGCGGAAAGGCGCGGGTGCCATCCTAAGGAACAAGGCGGGGGGCGAGCGGCCCTTCCAGGACCCTCCTCCTCTCCCCAGGGCCTGCGCCGCTTCTCTTCCCTCCGAAAAGGACAGGCGACGTTGAGACTAGGTGCCGCCGCGCCCCGCACCCACCCGGCCTCACAGGGGGGAAGGGGAGAGGAGCAAGGGGCCGGGCCGGGGCCCATCAGAGGCGATCCGCGTGTGAGTGAATGTTGCGGGGAAAACGGAATAGGCCTCCCCGTTACCTTTGAGCAGCGATACCGAGGAGCTCAAAATCGCCTCACCGGACGGCCCTGCCCGGGGGGTGTGCAGGGGGGGAGGGGAGGAGGAGGAGGTGGTGGCGGTGGCAGCGAAGCCAACCACAACCCCGCCGCGCGCGCACGCACGCGAGACCGGGCCCGCCTTCCGCCCCGCCCCCTCCCGTAGAGCCTAGGCCTCCGTGGCCGTCATTGGCTCCCAGCTTTCGCCCTGGAGTGACTGGCCAATACCAGTCGCCGTCGCCGCCACCACCTTCCTCTCCTTTTGCGGGGCGCGTGCGCGAGATTGTGTGATGGGGTGGGGACTGGAGTATACACACGCACATGCATGCAGAGTAAACGCAGTAGGGAAGGCTGCTGGTAAGGAGTTCTGATTGGCGAGAATGGAAACAGTACGTACCCAACCCCTGCGCGTCTTACTTTCCCCCCCCTTTTAATAATTCGGCTCTGTCATTGGCTGACCAGCCTACATTGCTTTTTCGTTTCTCTGTTCTGTTCACTTATTGGCCGCCTGCGACGACGTCCACATATCTCTCTCGGCAAAGCGAAGTGCGTAAGAGACGTCCGGCGGTCTTGCCTCGCGCAGAAGGGGCGGGATAGAGCCGATGCCGAGGTTTTTGATTGGTATAGCGGCGTCTATGCGTTCGCTCGCGCTTCTGCCCTCCAGGCGCCCTGCCCCGCCCCCGCTACGACGACGGCAACAGCTTTTCCCTGACTCCCCCAAGATGGCGCCGCGCAGGGCTTAACGGCTTGGCGTATTTCGGACGTTGTCTCTGTCAGTGCGCTGCCTCTGTGAGTAGCTTCGGCCGTGGTGGGGGATGTGGGAGCGGGGAGATTGGGCGGCCGTCGTTATCTCGGGGGTCAGAGGAGGCGGGACGGAAGGCCGTTGCACCGGTGAAAGGGGTGATGGCGGCGGAGGAAGGAAGTTGTTAGTGGGTGGCAGGCTGAGTGAGTAAGCGTGTATCGGGGGACGGAAATGAACATAATATGGAAGACGTTTCGGCTCTCGCCTGCTGCATATATAAGTGTATGTTTGTGTGCGTATTTATTTGTTTATTGTGTGTGTGTATACACGTGTATACACACACACGTTTCATTGAATGAAACGTGTGTGTGTGTATATATATATGTATGTATATGAATAAAACATGCACACACCTATATACGCACACATAAAATACGAAGATAAAGTTGTGTTATCAAGTCAATGTCGACTCCTGGTGAACTCTGGTTTTCTTTGGTAGAATACAGGATGGTTTTGCCATTGCCATCTCCCGCGCGGTATGAGAGGATGCCTTTCAGCATCTTCCTATATCGCTGCTGCTCCTCATAGTCTGGGAAACATATCAGCAGGGATTCGAACCAGCAACCTCTTGCTCTCTAGGCAAGTTACTTCCCCGCTGTGCCATTAAGTGGTTTATATGTATCTACTTCATCTCACAAGAGTCTCCAGGCAGTTTATGATAAACAGCATTACAGATACAGCCACATTTTAAAATTTAATGCCCCCGTGTGCAAAAAAAAGAGTGACCAACACCAAATACAGCAGTCAAAGGAAGGATGTAAATGTGGAACCGCAGTTGAATTGGCTAGCACTGTTCTGGGTTATTCTGCTTTACATGCAAATATGGCTCTTGTGTGGTTTGCTTTTTACTCTGTGGTTGAAGAGTTAATAGTAAATGACAGTGGTGCTTTGGAAGGTCCCTCGTGACCAGGGAACAGAGAGGATTAAGATACTTCAAGTCAGAAACCACGTTGAAAAAGTGGTTCTGCTGATAATATTAGTGTGCTGTTTGCTTTATGTTGACAATGATTGGAACTGTCAGATTTGAAACCTGATCCTGTAGTGGACTCTTTAACAGTGGTTGAATATACAGAAATTGCGTCTAGCTCACTACCATGAGAAGCTTCATCTGCTGAGTTCTGCTTATCATACTACTTTTAAATGCACAAGAGCACGCAAAGACCCTCCCCACCATCAGTTAATAACTTGAGTGATGGTCCATAAATACTCCTGCATTGTTGTAGCTTTTCTTTCAGACTCTCATTGCTGTTTGTACTGGAGTCAAAAAGCTGTAATAACTTTTCAGTGACACTAAAGGAGTTATTTATTTGCTTTTTTTTTTAGCAACAAGCAAGTAAGATAATATAGAAGAGATAGGATTAAGGTGGCAAAAATCTCAAGAACTCAGAAATAAGATGCTAGTGAATAGAAATGTCTGGAAACATGCTGTTATCTGAGTGCAAACATGTTGTGATTTTGGGATAAGAGCTGCCTCCTGATCATCCCTCCCCCACCGTTGGCAGGTTAGAGCTATGGAAATCCTAGCAATATGCTTTTTTTCTTGTGTGTGCATACGTGCATGAGTTTGTATTCACGTGTGTAGATAAAAACACAAGTTGAATGTTTGGATGTGTACAGCATTGGTGAAAACTTATCTTGTCAATATCAAAGTTATCAACTAAAGTATTTTCTTCAAGGTTCTTTATGAAAAACACCCCCTCGAAAGCTGTCAAGCAGGAACTATTCTACATCAATAAATGAAGGAGAATAAAGAAAACTCCAGCCCTTCTGTAGCTCTGGCAAACCTAGACCACACAAAACCATGTTGGTACTGGGATAAGAAAGACTTGGCTCATACACCATCACAATTAGAAGGACTCGATCCAGCTACTGAGGCAAGATACCGCAGGGAAGGTGCCCGATTTATATTTGATGTGGGAACCCGTTTGGGATTGTATCCTCTGAGTTATTGTGATGTACAGTTTGGATTTTTCATGCCTGAGAATTGATTTAAGATAGTTCTTATTCAGTACCCAATGCCAGCAGTGACTTACATACTGCACTATGTTCCGTATACCTTGTAATGGAACATGCACACATTGTGTGATGGATGGTCATTATTTCTAATAGCTGTCCATTGTGCAGCTGTTTGTGGAATTGCATTTGCACAAGAGTCCTTCATTACAAGGCATTCCATTCCATTACAGGGCAGACAAAACATTGTGCACTTAGCCGCCAGGGATATGCATGGAATAGGATTTGCATTCTGCTCTGAGCTTGGAACTGAACACAAATGCCTGGAATGTTCCATTGGAGCAATCGAGAGAGCCGGTTGTTCCGACAGAACCAGCTCGGAATGTTTCATATCTTCTGAATGCCATTTTGGAAGTCTGTTTTTTCCCTTGCTGACTGGTTTGGCGCTGGTTTCCGATTGACTTGCTATCTCCTTGCGTCTTGGTAGGCTTGTTATTACAAATCAAGTTGATTTGTATGATAACAAGCCAACCAGAAGCCAGTTCCAAAACCAGTCAGCAAGGGGATAACCGACCTCCAAAATGGCACTCTGAACACTCAAAATGTTCCAACTCTAAATCGAGTCATTCTGTTCCAAGCTTGAAACTGGTCTTTCATTTGAAAGACATTCTGTTTTGAGATCAAAACACTCTAAATGGCCCATTTCAAGTCAGAACATTTCAAGCTCGAAATGTACTGCACATCCCTATTATCCATGGTTTCCATAGAAACAATTAATATATTTAATTTATTAATTACATTTATAAACCACCCCATCCAGAGGCTCTAAGTATTAATTGGCATTTAAGTATAGTTACAATCACTTTTTCTAAGTCATTAATTTTTCTCCTTTAATTTTAACCAAGGATTGAACTGTTAACTATTTTAATTCATATTCAGTTGTAGTGTTTAATGAATTATTTTATTTTTATACTGACAAAAAGCCATTCACTTCCAGTTTGGGTTTACTTGTAGTCCCAATTGTCTGGTCTGCTTTAGCTGCCAGTGTAGAATGTTTCAGTTAAATCCTTTTTAATCTGCTAGGATGCCTTCAGGTATATTTCCAATAATCTTACAAATAAATATTTCCTAGTATCAGTATTTCATAGTATCATAGTATCAAATAAATATTTCATAGTATCAGTAACTCTCAAAGAGAGTTACAATGGTAAAATAAGAAAATATTGATTTTCCTACAAATGTGCTATAATTCAAAGGAACATATTGATAAATACTTCACTGTTTCAAATGTTTTTGTAGATAGGTTATTTGTGCATGCTAATAGAATATCTTGTGAGACTATTAAATTAGTCAGCTCATTTTGCTAATGAAGTGATTGGACTGATTTCAGTCTCTCTTTTCAGAGGTTCTGTGCTTGTTGTTGGTCTTTACATTCATTTCATTTTAATGGTTATATTTTTCAAAAGGAAAACTCAAGCTTGGTTCACATCAGTATGATTTCTATTCCTTCTGCCCCGGCCAGCAAATCCTGGGACAGTGACCAAGTGTAATATTGCTGACTCTCAGGAATGGGAGGCCAAGATTGAAAAGAAGCTTGTAGCCAACTTTGTGTTATTGGTACCATTGCAAGAAAGAGCTAGCATCAGCTATATAGAATGCAGCAGGATTAGCAATAGGGTGGAAACAGTGAAGAGTCCAGTCTATACAGTAGTGAGCATTGAACTGAAGCTAGGCAGCTTTCCCCCCATTGTGTTTATACGAACACAGTATTTTAATCAAAGAAAATGGTTAGGATTTGAGTTTTGCAGGTTTCAGAATAGCTTGTCAATCACAAATCTGGGTTTCTGGTCTTGAGAATTCTTGGGGTGGGTGGGGGTCGGGGGGGGGATGAACCTGTCTTAAATGTTTAAATAGTGAGTGTTGTGGCACATTGCACACCACTTAAAATCTAATTACAACCTAATTATGTGTCTTTCTTAGAGTAAGGCCAACTGAATTCATGTTTTTCCAAACAAATGTGCATAGGACTGTAGTCTTAACACATGGCCCTCTGTGTAAGTGTCTTATTTTAGAAATGTATTTGTCACCATAGGCATATTGATGCATCAGTTTCAAGTGATATTTGTCTTTATAGTTAAGTTTGAACTATAATTTGTTTAAATCCTTATCCTATAATCCAGACATTATGATACGCTGGCAACTGGAATAATTTATTTTCATCGATTTTATATGTTCCATTCCTTCAAACAGTTTCCAAGATATGTACGTATAAAACTTTGCTTTTGTGATGAAAAGTATTTAGCATTGTAAACTTGTTTGATGTGGATAATTTATGCAGTATGCTTCTGCTATGATCGGTGCAAATGTTATGTGCCTTAGAGCCACCTTAGCATGTAAATTAGGTCTGTCACTGTGATATACCTGAAGGACACATTTCTCAACATAATCTGGGTGTGGGAATCAGATTTACCTGAAACAGCAAAGTTTGTACTTATGTTTTAAAATTTAAAGGCCTCAGAAGTGCACCTGTTGCATTTGCTTAGACTTTGTGTGCTCACAAATGACTCAGAGAGTCCATTATCTATATATTTAATCCTCCTGGGTGCGCCTTTAGAATGTGTGTCCCAGCGCCCAACTGATAGGGTGGGCAGTGGAGGCACCTGATAGGCTGAGGTGAACCCAGGAGAATTGGTCATCACAGTGGCCAGGCCGTCCTGGGTAAGGGGGATGAGGTGGCGGTGGTGGCAGCAAAAGCCTGGCCTGGCTGTGGGAGGCGGTGGCGGGAAAGGGGGTGAGTGGGAAATGGGCTGCAGGGCGCAGCCCCGGCGCCCAATGGAGCCCGGGGCGGGAGGGAAACGGGCAGCGGGACTTAAATTATTCCTGTTTGCCGCCTGGGAGGAAGAACGGTGGCGTGGGGGCCCTTTTCCACCGCCCAGTAAGGAGGGCCTGTGGTGGTGGTGCAGTCGGGCTGAAAATGGCCACCAGCCGAGGTAAAATGCTTAGTGTGGGGGGAGGGAGGGAGGGCAAGAGAGTGGGGCAGGAGGGGTGGAGGACAAGAGAGTGGGGAAGGAGGGGGCAGGTGAGAGTGGGGCGTGAGGGGGAAGGAGGGGGCAGGTGAGAGTGGGATGGGAGGGGGGAGGGAGGGAGGGGGCAAGAGAGAGTGGGGTGGGAGGGGGTGAGAGGGGGTGGGTGGGGCAAGAGGGAGGGGGAGGGAGGAGCAAGAGAGAGGGGGAGGGAGGGAGGGGGGGGGCGAGAGAGGAGAGAGTGGGGCGGGAGGGGGGGCAAGAGAGGAGAGAGTGGGGCGGGAGTGGGGGAACAGCCAGACCCAAAGTGCGCACAGATGCTCTGTGCAGGTCAGCTAGTTTCTACTAAAACAGCAGTTACTGTACTATACAAAAGGGGAAATAGCACAGCTTTTGTACAGTATTGACCCATAGCGGAGTTAATTATTATGATTACCAGTCCTTGTTAAGGTGTCAATTAAATTGTCCCATGATGGAGTTTTTAGGACATTATAATTCAAGATCAGTGTCCCCATTTAAACCAGCATATTTGCCTTTGAACCACCCACCCCTTTGCGGCCTTAGACATGTACATCACTGAAGCACATCAATAAAATATGGTACCTGTCAGCTTCCCAGTATATTGGTGGCATTTTTTAATTTACTTTTTTAATTTAAAAGTGCATGCATGTGCTCAGACATGTATACTTTCATTTTCATGAATGAGTAATTTTTTTGTTTCTCTTGACAACATGGAATTATATTGACTTTTTGAAGGAACCTTTCTTTTTTTTAATAGGTGACTGGAGCTTGCTGTCTTTTCTTAGCAGGCAAAGTTGAAGAAACGCCAAAAAAATGTAAAGACATCATCAAAACAGCTCGTAGTTTATTAAATGATGTGCAGTTTGGACAATTTGGAGATGATCCAAAGGTAAACTGACATGTGCTAAAAATGTTCTGCTTAAACTATCATGGTATAATCTTAATGTTGTTGGTGGGTGTTTAGCACATGTTTTCAGTGGTTTGCTGGAACTAAATAGTGTTGCTCAAGTTAAATAGATTAAACTAGTATGAAGCCCAAGCTAGAGGAACATTTGAACTCTTCTGTACAGAATATGGCAACTCAGTACTTCAGTATTTAACAACTGAAAGAGGTTTCAGTGGTTGGGTTCCTTTAGATAGAGTGTTCACCACGTTATTTTTTTTCAAAGGCAATGTGTATTGCAGTGCTTGTGTGTTGTTTTTCCTGTTGCATTTGCCTGTCTTTTCAGCAAAGAAATAACCCACTGCACAGGGGAAGCAGTGAAACTGGCCACACAGAGTGCAGCCATATGCATACAGTAAGCAAACTGGAACAAATAAACTTTTGTCACTTGTTTCTTTGTTATAGTAATTATAGGCCTTTTGTTAGCCACAGAATCTTCAGACAACTGAGTCTCAAAGGTAATTCTTATAAAAATTAATGTAAACAGAAAGTCTTGCAAGTTTCCTTGAACACAGTATTTCATTGGCTTATTTTTGCATAATTTATTAATAAGGTATGTGTGTCACTGGGTTGTCCACTGTGTTGCCACATTGTGTGTAGTTTTGGGTGTCTGGAAGCTTCTGAATACTTTTTGTTGACAGCCCTGAATAGAGTTTATCTAGTCTTAGGTGTAAGTGTCACAGACCCACGGCTTTAGCTAGGGCATTTAGAAGATAACCAGGGCGAGAGGCATCAGGTAGTACTTTGACCCACTTTGTAGTACTGAGAGAGAGACCCTTGGGAATGCCTCCCTCAATTCACTGGGATTTATTTTAAGCTAAGAAGCTTCTGCCACAGTTGCTGGCTGGACTACTTAAAGAAGCAAGTGTTCCGTTCCACCCCTACTGTCATGTTTATGACCACAGGTGGTTGGTTAGCTCTCATGCTTTGTAAGTGCCATTAGTAATGGCAGAAATGAGAAAACTTCTCTGATAAGCTTGCAAAAAGTCATTAATAACCTAAAAGGAGTACTGTCAACTTCCACAGCATGTATGCTGGAGGTTTGACTTTGTTTGTTGGAAGTTATTCCAGAAATAATACGTGAAAGCAATACATTTTTCTCAGTCATTAGCATTTGACTGCACAAATGTGCAGTTTCACTCTTTCCCCAGCACTGTGCTGCAGTATTATACATTTCCCCCCCAAATGTGGTTGTATAGCATGAATCAGCAACTAGATTTGCTGTTGGGCCATAGAGCCTTCAGGTAGTGAGGGAAAGTGGGTCAGGTTGCCGGAAAAACGTCTTCCTCTTTGCTGCAAGAACCTGGGTTCCCATCTCTCACCACTGCCTTTTCTTTCTCTATTTAGCCCTTACTCACAGTTTCCTAGCCAGCAGGGAGGCTTTCCGCCCAGAAAGAGAAACTGGAGATTCATTGGGCCCTACTGGAGCAAGTGATTCCTTATTCTTTCCAGCCAGTTACAGTTACACTAGGAGTAGCACATGGAGGGGAAACTGGAGCGTTCTGGTTATCTGCTGGTGAATCACAAGGAAGTTGTCAGTTGCTTAATATTTTTGCACAACCACAGAATTGCAACTGCTTATATGCACTTATTTTTATTTGGATGAAAGAAATAAATAAAAAAATTTAAAAAGCAAACGTTACTGTAGGCAGGTCTAGTACTGTAGAAGTAGGCAGCCCTAGATTATGATTTCCCTTGGCATTATTGTATAATGCCATCTGAAACTTTTATAAAATATAAAAATGGCAAGTGGCATTTTGGAGTGACATTGTCTTTGCTCCTTTATGATATTTAGGAAGAAGTTATGGTTTTAGAGAGGATCTTACTGCAGACGATAAAATTTGATTTACAAGTGGAGCACCCTTATCAGTTCCTGCTTAAATATGCCAAACAGCTCAAAGGTATGGAAATAACTGCATCACTTGATCTTACCATGTATAGGTATCAGTCCCTTTAGCCTTCTGGAAAGTAGTCTTAGTCCAATTAATAGAAGAAATGGAAATGTGTTATAGGCATTTTGGGACTGAGAATTAGGAACTGGGATAGATGTGAAGTGTTGCGTTCTTTGTGTATCTATACAGTTCCTGTTTTGCAGATAATCTTCTGAGGACTGAACTTGTACTGTACTGACTCTGGAGTTTCTTCATGCCTTTCCTATATGGAAATTGCTTCTGTCTAGGAAACAGCATGAGAACTGTATGTAGATCAAGGGTGTCATACTGTGGCCCTCCAGCTGTTGGCCTACAGCTCCCATCATCTCTGGCTACTGGCCACTGTGACTAGGCATGATGGGAGCTGCAGGCCAACAATAGCTGGAAGGCCACAATTTGACACACCTGGAGTAGATTCTTACATGTGGCGATTACATACCTACTTCTCTGGTATGCTGGAAGGCCACAGTTGTTCATGTCTTCCAAAGGAGCCACATCTAACTCATCTTAGATAAAGTAATGCACCTTTAATTTTCCTACAGTGAAGGAGGGTATCTTTAAGTGGGTTGTGCCTCCTATTCACTCAGATAGGTTATCTTGTAGCCTGACTTGGCCTGATCCAAAGTAGCAGCTAGGGCTAAATATGCAGAGCTTTTAAAATGGTTAAATCTTTCAGGTCAGCTATTTGGTGAGAAAAAGGAAGCGGCAGGATTGAATTCAATCCTTCCTGAACAACTAGTTGTTGGAACTGCTAACTCTTTCAAAGGGACTCTGAATACACCATACTGGCTGTTGGATCACAAAATAGAATTTGTCTTTATCTTTTCATCCTGCTGGGTGGTTGTTATTATTTACATTTTATATCCTGCTCTTCCTCCAAGGAGCCCAGAGCGGTGTACTGCATACTTAAGTTTCTCCTCACAATAACCCTGTGAAGTAGGTTAGGCTGAGAGAGACGTGACTGGCCCAGAGTCACCCAGCAAGTATCATGGCTGAATGGGGAGTTGAACTCAGGTCTCCCCGGTCCTAGTCCAGCACTCTAACCACTACACCACACTGGCTCTGTGTGCAGAAGCCTGTTTGTGTGCACGTGATGCCCCTGCCCAGGTAGAGGCAAGCATATTTTTTTATTTTATTTTATTTTATTTTATTTAGAGCTGCCTTCATTTTAGAGAAATTTACCAAATCCATAGCCTTCTAAAGCACTTATATTTTGTTAGGATGCACATTTCAGAGTAACCAATTGAGTGAAATGTCTGTTAATATCCATGGCGTTGCCTTATGCTTCTCTTTACCTCATGGTTGCCTGTCTATTTACGAAGAACAATTTATTATGGGATTGTCCATTTAAATAAAGTTGATGTTGTTTAAGGCAGTAATATTTTTTCCTCTTCTCCCTAGGTGATAAGAACAAAATTCAAAAATTGGTTCAAATGGCATGGACATTTGTAAATGATAGGTAAAGAAACCCTCACTAATTTTTCTTGTTAATTTGATCTCCCAATCTGCTTTCTTGTCTGAACCATTTCAAAGGTATGTGAAAATTTCATTATTCATTTCATGGTTCACCATGTCCCTTCGTACTTAGCCATACACTGTTTAAATGCTGCAGAATGTACTTATGTTGTGTAATAAAGTGAGCAGTGGATGAAAAAAGATGAACCAGTCAAAGTTCTTAGCATAAATTATCAGTCACTTTCAATGGGTTGTTTGTGAGCTAATTTGTGATAGCTCAACAAGCATCTAAGCTTCCTTTTCAGCTAATTCTGCACATCTGATTCGGCGGTGGAGGGAGGTGGGTGTTATTATTTTTGCTTCCTTTACTTTTCATAGCCCTATTCAGACATTATAACATGTATAAGAGTCTGTACACGTGTGTGTATTTTTGTGATTATATCTTTACATGTGTTCACTTCACTTTAAGGGTACAGATAGGAAGTGTACTACTGAACGTAATGTGTGAACAATGAGAACTACCTCTATTTTGACCCATGGCTCATACATTCCTTCAAACTATTTAATCTTTTTATATCTCTTACGTGACACGCACAAAATTAAATGTGCCTTTTTCTGTTGGTAGCACAATTTGATGAATTAGAGTGACTGTAGACAGCCTTACTTTCAGTGTCGGACCATATCGTTTTGATATGTACTGCATTTATAGTAAAGAAATGCCAAAGCACTTGAGGTGGTTAACATTTTGTGAGAGGTTCCACGCAGGTTTCTGGAATGATGGTTGCTTTTGATGTGGATTTTTGTTTCTCCAGTCTATGCACCACACTGTCACTGCAGTGGGAACCTGAGATTATAGCAGTTGCAGTTATGTATCTGGCGGGCCGCTTGTGCAAGTTTGAGATTCAGGAGTGGACATCAAAACCAATGTACAGAAGGTGGTGGGAACAATTTGTGCAAGATGTACCTGTTGATGTCTTGGAAGGTATCTGAAACACTGTCCAGCCCCCTTTTATCTGAATTGTTCTTTTTACAGCATTATCTGAACTGCTTTTTGTCCTAAACTATTGGAATGGATTATTAATGAATTGATGATTTGCAGCTTTTGGCTTGTATAGTACTTGCATAGGGCAAATACAGTTTCATAGAGTTTTTTTTATTTACTTCATTAACAGTTCTTACATACAGTTTTAATATTTTGTTTACTTGCATGTATGAAAAGTGAACATAGGAAGCTGCCATATACTGAGTCAGACCATTGATCTGTCTAGCTCAGTATTGTCTTCACAGACTGGCAGTGGCTTCTCCAGAGTTGCAGGCAGGGATCTCTCTCAGACCTATCTTGGAGAAGCCAGGGAGGGAACTTGGAACCTTCTGCTCTTCCCAGAGCAGTTCCATCCATTGTATTGAAGTGGTCCTTCAATACAATATACTTAAATATCTCCCCATCAGAAAAGCTTCCCTATGCTTGATTTACGACATCTGAATTCAGGAAACAGGCATAGCAATGCATGCTTGTTTGAAAAATAACTTTAAGACATAATGAGGATCCAAAAGTGTTCCTTGGATCTCAGGAAGTACATCAGATGCTTGCCATGCTCAGTTTGGGAATAAAATTTCTCTGTTTAGTGCTTACCTGCAAATAATCTAATTATTATTTTATGGGCCCAGCTGTAGCATTCTGCCTACTGAATTACAAAACTATTTCTCAGGAAATGCACATAATCTGCATTCTGATGCATTTCTTTTTCTTAGTGTCCCTAGTAAAATAGGGTAAAATGAGACAAGATTCTTTTCGAGAACTTTTCATATGGGAGACTTCCACATGTGAGGGAAATGGTCTGTTTTAAGGACAACACTGACCCTGACAGCTCACAGCATATGGTCTAAAGTGAAGCTGAGGAATTAATGCAGTGATTCTGATATTGCTGACTTGCTGAAAAAGCATAAGATGAAAAGTATTTGCTCTGATTCTGAGTGCAACTTTCAGATGTCATTCACTCTCTGCAGCTGCTCCCTTGGATGTTTAACTTCTGGTCTTCCTTTCTTTTGTTAAGACATCTGTCATCAGATCCTGGATCTGTACTCCCAGGGGAAGCAACAAATGCCTCATCATACCCCACATCAGCTACAGCAGCCTCCTTCCCTCCAGTCAACGCCTCCAGTGCCTCCAGCCCAGCAGTCCCAGCAGTCTCAAGGTTCAGAGCAGTCACAAGCACAGCAGCAAAAAGAAGCCCAGCAGGCAGGGCAGGGGCAGCAGCAGCAGCAGCAGCAGCCTCCTCCACCGCCACAGACTCAACAAAAAAAGCAGTCTCCTCAGTCCAGTCCTCCCAGGCAGACAAAACGGCCCGCGGTAAGATTAACAGAATTAAAATCCTGTCTTGCAAAGCATGGCAGATGTTTTTCTCCAAACCTTGGAGGATGGGTGGCCTTTCTGGAATGTCATAACTCTAATATGTATAAGAAGAACTTGGTGCTGTGCCTTAACACGAAATGTGTCCCTGCTTGCAGGTTCACAATCTAAAAAAGCATGAAACGAAATGGAAGGGGCATACAGTGTCACCTCGTCTTCCTCCCTAAGCATGGCGCCTTAAAGTATATTGACAATCACGCAATCGGATTGTGCAAGAAATCTGGTAGTTGGGGCTGGGGAGGACAATTTGTATAGCATGAAGCCAGAGTTAGAATGAAAGGCCTTAGACTGTGCAAAATAAAATTATGTGAATAAATTGGTGCTGCTGATGTTTGAATTCCTGCAATTTCTGATGTGGAACTAGACATGGTGGACGCATGACATTCAACATTTGCAGTCACAACTGGATGTATTTCTTATCTATTATTTTAATACTATTGTGTGTATCTGTGACTTGAGCTATTAATTTGCACATTGTTTGTTTTCTAAACAACAGGCTGTATCTCCAAAGGAAGAAACAAAAACTGCAGGTAAAAAGATTTTTGGCTCTCGCTTTTATATAAGCTAAAGGTAAATGTATAGGTAAACTGTTTCAATTCTACAGTTGCCTTTAGTTTTCTTTGAAGTAACTTTGCTTGCTGCTTTAGTTTTGCTATGTTGTTAATTGTGACTACTTTTAAATTTTGCTGTTTCAGAAGCACCTCCTTCTAAAATTGCTAAAATTGAGACTTCTCATCCACCAGTACCCCCTGTGCATCCACCACCTGGTAGGTTATTTTGTGTGTGTTCAAAAATTAAAATAAATACTTCTAAAAGTAAATATCTAATTGAATCTTTTGTAAAACTGTACTTTTTGGTTTAGTTTTTTCTCTTTAAATTAATGCATGTAGACCATTTTCCCTGAAATTTCATATAGTCAGCCATAATCAGTAGAGAGATGCACATCGATTCGGGTACAAAACAATTTGTACCCAAATCTAGCTGATTCAGGTAATTTGTAGACAGAACAAATCACCCCTGTGCTCAATTGCCCAGATTCGGGTACAAAAATCACCCCAGATTTGGACCTGAAAAATTCAAAGATTTGGACGTCCATTTTGTGGTCAAAGTGGGTTGGGTGGTAGTGGCCGAATGGTGGAAGCTACCATCCAAATTTCAAAGAAATTGGGCAAAGGGGTGATTTTTATTTATTTTTTTGGAAGCTTGCACGTCTTTAAGCTTTTCCTCATAGGGAATAATGGGGATTTCAGCAGCCTTATAGTTCCATGTGAGGGGCACCAGGGTGCCCCAGAGCGGATTGTGCCCAGTGATTTCCTACCAGAGAATCTACTCTCATAACGCAGACATTGAAAACAGCAAAACCCAGTGCCCTATGGGTTTGGGTGTGATTGGCACCCTATGTGTACTACACCACAACACACTCTGGGCCACCCTGGTGCCCCCCAAGTAGAGTTTTGGGGCTGCTGAAATCCCCATTATTCCTTATGGGAGAAAGCTTAAAGATGCGCAAACTTCAGGAGAAAAAAAAATCAGCCCTTTCACCAATTTCTTGGAAATTTGGTTGGTAGCTTCCACCCATTGGGCACTACCACTCACCCCACTCTCTTGCCCCTGGAACCCCCCTCCTTTTTTTGCCTCAAATTGATTCGGATTTGGAAAATTCAGGTACAAATCGAATCTGGGGTGATTCCAGGGGCGGGGGCAGATTTGGACCTAAAACAAATCAGGAGTGATTTGATTCGGGTACAAATCGAATCTAAAAAATCAATCCATGCACATCCCTAATAATCAGTGCATTTTCTAGGAGCCTGAGGTCCAGGTGGCTGTTGGCACAGAGCCTCTACAGAGATTCGGTATCCCACTTTCTGCCCAGGCTTAAATATTCATATTGTCTCTGGAGATTTCAGCTATTTCTGAGAAATAAATGTAAGGAAGATGGGAAGTGGGTATTGACTAAATTTCTGAACCTAAATGCCTCACCCATTTCAAAGATTGGTTGGCATAGGACAATCTGGAAGAGTTAGCTGGCATTCATTACAAAGCAGTAACATCAGATTCCCAATACAAACTTGTAGATAATCTCCGTCCTGCAATCTCTTTTTGATTCATGGGACTTGAAAAGTGACTGAAGCATCATTTTGCCTTGCTCATAGAAAACCTATCTGTTTGTCACAGACAAACGGAATTGCAGATACTGACTTTTGTTCAGTGCTAATGTTAGAAGAAACCCCCCCCCCGCCCCCGGCCATTTTCTAAGAACATGTAAGAGCTCCTCACCATATGCTTGGGGAAAGAGTAGTATTGCATAAAATATGCTTCCACTCTTTTAACACATTAGCTGTCCTTTCCCTGACCCTGAGAGAAGGTTTTAATTATTTATGGAACAGCTGCATAATCTTAACATTGGCTGATCTGAAGTGGGTTTGCAAGAAACTAATGGGAGGTTCTGCATTCTTGGTGGTTTGGTTATGGGGTTTTTGGTAACAAAAACATAAGGAAAGACATTGCAGGCATAAGCATGATCTCCTCACCATGTGAAAGAATCCTACCAAGGGCTGCTTCTTTTTATCTAGAATGAGCTTCCATGATTTACCATTTAGTGAGCATTGTCCCAGTTCCATATGCTTAACCTATGATGAGTGCTAGCAAAATGTCATCTTTTAGGCTCCAGCATCTAATTAAGGAATCAGTATTTTTCCAGTCATGCCTGTAATGACCTCGATATGTGCTCTCATCCCTCAAGAATTGTGGAAGAAAGGCTTTTCTTGCTCTTCTACCAAGTTCAAAGAGTTTCGTATATCACTCCTGAGGAGTTTTAGGCCAACAATATGATGCAACCTTATTTGTCCAATCTCATATAATAAGGCATTCAAATAATTAGATGTTTCAGTTCACATGGAGAAAATAGCATCGTGTGCCATGTGACTTGGGCAGAGCTCCCCATCTGTGTCTGTCTTGGCTCTAAATAAACCTAAAAGGTCAATTGCAGCAGCTTTTCATTGGCCACATCATTGTTCTCTATCTTCAGCAGGGAGCATATTTAAACAACTTGTTTCCACTTTTCTAATGATTGGATTTCAGGGGACTCACTTGGCCAGAATGCTGTCCTGCTCTTTTGTTTGACCTTTTGCATACTTTCTCTTAATCTCATTAGGTTTTCCTGCACTCAGTCGAGAAAAATCAAAGCTAGCTTATAACTTTAAATCTCTTCTTCTTAGAAGCTCTTCCTCACTGCTCTGTGTTTACATTTCTCATGTAGCATTATCTGGATTATTCTTTGCTTGCTATAGGAGGTGGATGCTTATTTGTAAACAAAGTCCAACTGCTTGTCAGAACAGAAATGAGAAAGGATAGGTAATGTTGTTATACTCTCCTAGACACACATAGTTGACTAAAATCTCTGTGTGTTGTTTTCCCACCACAGAACATAAGCCTCCTCTGACAACTGCAGTTTCCATGGGAGGTGATCAGACTACTACCGTAGATTCCGTTGATATGGCAAAAGTCCAGATTGCTCCTCCATCTCATCCAGCTCCTGTTCATCAGCCACCACCTCTGCCTCACCGTCCACCACCTCCACCTCCACCATCTAGTTACATAACTGGCATGTCCACCACTAATTCTTACATGTCAGGAGAGGGATATCAGAGTCTTCAATCAATGATGAAGACAGAAGCTCCCACCTATGGTGCTCTACCACCGACGTACGGACCTCCAGCTCACCTGCCTTATCACCCCCATGTGTATCCTCCCAACCCTCCTCCACCTGTTCCTCCTCCTCCTACTTCATTCCCCCCACCCACTATTCCTCCTCCTACCCCAGGCTACCCACCACCACCTACGTACAATCCTAATTTCCCCCCACCTCGGTTACCTCCCTCTCACGCTGTTCCACCACACCCACCTCCAGGACTGGGAATGCCACCAGCAAGCTATCCCCCTCCTACAGTGCCCCCTGGTGGACAGCCACCAGTACCACCTCCAATACCCCCACCTGGCATGCCACCTGTTGCAGGACTTGGGCGTGCTACCTGGATGAGATAGCAGATGTACATAAAATATTATTTTAACTCTGGGGAGTGGGTTAACAGGACAGTTGAGCAGCATCCAGGTCTTAAAACCAAATTGGGGTGTAAGCTGTATAATGTAGAGACTGATATAGTATGAAAATCTAGAAGGCAAGTGACAGAATCTTTGCTGGTCTGCTTACAGTTTTAGTAGACAGCAATAGAGGCTTTTTGTTCTAATATTGCAAAGCTAATTAAAATCCAAGTATCCAAGTTAACTCTAGCACTGGATTACTTTGCACTAGTAAAAATGTTTTAAAAGCCATATTGGCTCAGTTATAATGGTAAGAAGAAAATTTCCTTCTAGAAATCAGTGCCTACTTTTTGAGTATCAAGATTAAGGTTGTCATTTCATCAGAGAGAGAAACCGTTCTGGTTTTCATTAGGTAATGTTCCAGCAACACCATGTTCCTAAATATCAGAGCAAATTTTATTTAAAATTTAGATCACATTTAAAACTCATAGCTATTCAACACCTCTTGATGTTTACCTTTCTGTCATTTTTGTTTTGGAATGTACTGGGATCTTGAGCTGTAATGTATGTCTATCTAATGTGCAAATTTCTGTACATAAATATATTTTCTAAATGTGAAAGTCTGAATGTAGTAGCATACTGTGCTTTACATCTTGGTTAAAAAAGAAAAAAAAATGTTGATATGATATGTACCCAAATAAAGCTGGTTCTGAAATTCACGTGAGAAAACAATCACTTAAAAAACAAACCAAAAAAGACATCTCAGCACGATTATGTAACAATGTGGCATGCACCCAGTTTCTTTCAGGCAGCACAAATTATAAGTATCAACAAACTTTTGTTTGTTCCAGGTTTGGCTTCTCAGAGTCTAGATACAGGAGGGGCCATGGCTCAATGGTGCAGAAAATGTTTTGCATGTAGAAGATACCAGCTTCAGTTCCTGGCATTTCTTTGTAGATGTAGGAAAAATTCTCTCTGAAAACCTACTGCCCATCCATACTGAGCTGGATAGTCTGATCTGGTGTAAGGCACGTTCGTTTGTTCACCAGAATCCTCCCTCAGACAGGGATTGAGTGCTAGAATGTCATAGAAGATACACTCCCATATCTGATACTTATTAAATGTTTTCCAATATACAAGAAAACAAGGCTAGCCAAAGAGGCAGCGTAATTTTAAAGATGGCAATATGAATGCATTATTAAAAACAATTTTCAGATTTAAAAGTTGCAAGTTAACTTTAAAAAAGTTAACTTAAAAAAATAAATAAATCTGGCAGTTACTTAAAAGTTACAGAACTGTCAGCATAGCTTCTGTCCCCCATATGTTGTTGGGAGGCCTTCAAATCATACAACCCATTATAGAAACTACAGTACAGTAATGTTGGACTAAAACATTACCTCACAATTTTGTTGCTGTGTTTTTAAGCCTACTTTCCAGTAGGCTTATAAGATCACCTGGTGTGCATATGTCCATTTCCTTGCCCACCCGTGTGCCCCCTTATCACCTTCATAGGAAGCTCCCATATACTGAGTTAGACCATTGGTCCATCTAGCTCAGTATAGTTTACAGAGACTGGCAACAGCTTCTCCAAGGTTGCAGGCAGGAATTTCTCTCAGCCCTATCTTGGAGATGCCAGGGAGGGAACTTGGAACCTAGATGCTATTCCCAGAGTGGCTCCATCCCCTAAGGGAACTATCTTACAGTGCTCACATGTGGACCCTGCTTAGTTAAGGGGACAAGTCATGCTTTTAACCACAAAACCAATGCCTGGAACAATATGAACCAAACTGGTTACAGTTGTAGGGACACCTCAAGGGCATAGTTTGTGATGATATCATCCACCCTGATTCAAGTTGGCAGATGCATAAACTTTTGAGGCATAAGTGGGCTAACTTGTGAACCACTTAACCAATTTGAACCACATTCCCTATAGCTGTAGGGACACATAGGGGTGCCCTAATGTGATGTCCACGCCAATTCAAAATGGCGGCTGCATGAACTTCTGGAGGCGCAAGTGGGCTAATTTGTGGACTGCCTAACCCATTTGAAGCAAATTGGCTACAGATGCAGCGGGTGACACAGAGACACCTCAGTGGTGTAGCTTGTAATGATGTCATCCACACTGATTTAAGATGGCAGACATGTAAACCTGAAGTGCAAGTGGGCTAACTTGTAAACCACTTAGAACCAAATTGGCTACAGCTGTAGGGACACATAGGGATGCCCTGATAGTATGGTGTGTGTGCTGTCATCCACTCCAAGATGGTGGCCACATGAACACGTGAGGCACAAGTGGGCTAATTTGTGGAACCCATTTGAACCAAATTTGCTGCAGCTGTAGGAACACCTCAACGCTGAAGATTGTGGTGATGTCATCCTCCCCAATTCAAGATGGCAGACACACTTTTGAGGTGCAAGCGCAATAACTTGTGGACGGTCTAACTGATTTGAACCAAGTTTGCTACAGCAGAATGGACACATAGGGATGCCCCAATAGTGTAGTTTGTGATGATGTCACCCACCCCAATCAAAGGATGGGCAAACATTTGAGGCACAAGAGCACTAACTTGACTGTCTAACCGATTTGAACCAAATTAGAACAGCTGATAGTGAGTGACACACAGGGACACCTCAATGGTATAGTTTGTAATGATGACATCCAACCCGATCCAAGATGGTAGACGTGAACATTTGAGGCAAAAGAGATCTAACTTGTGGATCTCGATTTGCACCAAATTTAGTCCAGATGTGGAGACAGTGAAAGGAAAGTAGACTGATTAGTTCTTACTAGAACAACTTTTTGTTTTGTCAGGGTGTAGTTAAATGCACAAGCCTAAAAAAGATTTTTCATAACTATTTTTTAACCTAATTTAGAGCTACTGAAAATTAGGAGAAGGGCTCCATGATGCAATGAAATAAGGCTGCCACAGCACGGTTACCACCATTCACCATAGTGCTTGCACAACCGCTGCTTCTGCTTTATGAGTCTGCAGCGGCCCTGGGTAGAGCATTATGGAGATGCAACGCTCATGTAAAAGTAAATGTTATAGCCCCAGATTAGGTTATAGCAGGGCACAAAAATTGGTTTTAGATCTGTGCCTTTGAATACATCTTGACAATAAATGGCAGGAATTTGTGTGGGCAACTTCTAGACCAAGTGATCTACCTACAGTCATGTAATTCCAGGACAGAGGAACATAACTCGTTTTCTGAACATATTTTTCCTGGAAGCCTAGCAGGCATTGGCCAACATGAGGCACAGCAATATGCCAGCATGAGGGCAGGGCTGCTGCACAACAGGAAAGGCAGCACCAGTGGTGGTGTGCACACAGTTGTGCAATGATGTAAAAAGCATCTGAGCAGTTGCACAGCACTTGTTCCAAAGGACACTGTATCATTGTACAAATTTACTGTGTGTGCAACACCAGAGCTGTCTTTCTTGTTGCACAGCAGCCCCAGTGACTCCCATATGTCAGTGTACTGCTGAGGAGCATGTCAGCCATTGATTTAACATTATGCACATGCAATAGCCCTCGGCACATGTATTTTTCCAATCTGAAAAGCTCTGGACAGCTGAATAATTGTTCAGATGAAGTGCATCGGAACAATCTGACACCAGAGCCAGTGTCAGATTGTCGGCAATAGTTTGAAAAACATAAGCAGAGGTCTGAAAGATGACCAAAACGATTGCTGACAGTCTCGGATAGGATTGCATATGACCAGCACAGACACTTGAATTGTACTTTTCAAGCTATATAAATGTTTGTGCTCTTCCTCATTCAGCTAAGCACATGCATAAGGGAGTCTCTTTCCATAAGAAACAAGCCTTGCTGAGGAAGGATCAGCATGGCTTCCACAAAGAAAAATATTGTGGTAACCTTTTCGAATCCTTTAAAGGGGTCAAAAAGCATTGATAATGTATACTTGGGTTTTCAAAAGACTTTTGATTTGCCCAAGACTCCTAGGTAAATGTATGGGATACATTATCTTACGGGCTGAAAACTGCTTAGAAGACAGAATAGAGGGTGGGTAGGTAGGTGTAAATAACCAATGGTCATATATTGATTTAACAAAATGAAGGCTCGGGAGCAGAGCCAGGCCAGCAGTGGCCCATGTCCGGCCGCCACCATGGTCCCGCTTGCCCTACCCCCTGCATCTGACACAGGAGTTAGCCATGCCCCCGCATCTGAAATCAGAAATGGGGTGGGCATGGTCTAGCTCCCAAACGAGGCCACTTGGCCCCAGTCAGGAGTTAGATCCAGGCCAGTGCTGCATTTGCAGCATGGCTAGGAGCAGCAGTCCCTGCCTTAAAGGCAGGGAGAGCTGTTCCTGGCCATGCTGCAAATGCAGCACTGGCCATTTAAATCCCAAATGGGGTCGCGTGGCCCCTTTTGGGAGCTAAACCAGCCCCCCCCTGCATCTGACGTCAGACATGGGGAGCATGTTGGGGCCACAAGGTGCGGCCCCTGAGGGATGGCAGCCTGGGTTCTTTGAACCTGGTTGCCCGATAGTGGCTACGCCCTTGTGAAGACTTATGCAGATGAAAGTTTAACAGCAGGAGACTGACCAGGAAGTATGAGGCTGGGGTCATGTTTCCTCTTTGAAAACAATCTCAGAGGTGAGCAAAATCACAAATCAGAAAATAGGATTATGCCCCCAGCTGGCGTTAGTAAAGATATTTTCTGGGGTCAACACAGATGTGTCATCAATAAAATTAGT
This sequence comes from Hemicordylus capensis, assembly GCF_027244095.1. Taxonomy (NCBI): domain Eukaryota; kingdom Metazoa; phylum Chordata; class Lepidosauria; order Squamata; family Cordylidae; genus Hemicordylus; species Hemicordylus capensis. Next base: position 26,398,078 of record NC_069657.1, on the reverse strand, counting down.
GGTGTTTATGGTAACTGCGGCCAGGTTAGCTATAGCTAAGAACTGGAAAAACCAAACCATGTTGATTGGATAACTGGTATAAGCATCTATGGCAGATTATAATATTTGAAAAGTTAACTCATATTATTCAGTCTCGTGCAAATCAGACCACAAATAACTCTTTTTTATTTTATATGGTTAGATTTATTCATTACACCAATTGGGAGAATTATGGTTGTCTTCTTACCACAGATAATATTAGAATGTGGATGGATAGCTGAATTGGGGTTTGTTGTATGATGTTTTGTCGTTTGTGGTTGGATTAATTGTGTTTTGCGTTGTAAATTTTCTTCTAATAAAGTTTTAATAAATAAATAAATAAAACATTGTTGTGACTTAGATCTAAGGTGTCTGTGAATTACTCCAAATGTTTTAATACCCTGTGGTTACCAAAAATTCAGACATGTCACAGCTCACTTACAAAGAATGTACTTTATTTTCTTCAACTGAATGTATACACTATCACAATTTCTTACTTAATTTTTACTAAAATATTTCAAATGAAGGTTTTACACACTTATCAAAAAAATCTGCTTACATTTTTTTCTTCCCTTCCCCCAAGCAAAGTGATTCAATAAAAGGTATAAACATGTGCTAAGATCTAAAGACATTGCTTATATACATGAGCACAGGTGCGAATTTATTCCAGTTCTATTTGTCAGTCATATACAGAAAATATAGTGGGGGCAGTAAGATCACAGGTTTAACAGAAATCAACATTTCATACTGATTTCCAAAAGCAGCACAAATAGGCTCTTCCCCCACATTATGAAAAATATACAATTTTATCACTTTACAGTCATGCACTTTGTTTGAAAAAGATCAGTAGTACTTTCCCCCGTTTCTAAAAAGATAAAAGGTCACTTTAAAACACCTATTTTTATAGCTATCATTTGGCTAAAAATGCGCCACTCTGAAACAAGGTTGTGCTCTTTCTGACAAATGTGCAAAGAGCCCACCTGAGGTTTGTTACACAATTTTATTTTATTTTTTAAAGAATGTGAAAATGTGATCAATGGCTCAAGAATAAAGGGTGGGGGGGACAAAACAGAACCACCACCAATAGTTTTATTCTGAAGTTTTAGAGTGGGCTTAATTGAAATGGAATGTTTATGTGATTTAGGGGGTAGAACAATTAAGTAGCTGAAGCAGATAGTGTGTCATTTTGAAAATTGTCATTATGTGGTTTGGGGGATCCCCTCCAGCTTCACATGCAGTCGTTTGGGTGTTTTCTCCTCCTCCTCACTCTAAGTCACAGTTAAGAGTGGCTTTAAATGTGCATACAACTTTTCTTTTGAGACAACTGAAACTTTAGCACCCAAGTCATACTGTAAAGTCATTGAGTGTCATTGTTTTTTCTGAGGAAGACACTGGTTTCAGCCCAGGTTAAGCTAACTATAATGTAGCAATGGACAAAAGAGTGGGGGGCACACAACTCCTCCCCCCACCAAAAAAACCCCATATAGCACGACATCTGTAAACTCTACAATACACATCTTGCATCCAAGTGTACCTTACGCTTTTGTATATGAAAACAGAAACTAACTTTTAGTGGCAGATATGACTATGGAGTCACAACCCACTTGTTCTGGAGTAGAGTATTTGGTTAGGACTATTTCCACAAACATAGTTTGTGCATTTCCACTTCAGTGGTTTTATTAAATCCTGACTGCTTTCTCTTTTTCAGGTTAAGTTTCTTAGGGGCATTTCTATTCCACACAGATTGGTTGTATGGATAATACTTGGTTTTTATTCCCCTTGTATTTCAAGCATTTGACAAAAATAAAAATGCAGAGAAGCGTTTTCCTTTGGGCTGCTGATTCCTGAATTGATCAATGACCGAGACACAAATCCAGTCCACCAAAATATTTGCAATGGGATCCAGAGGGACCTATGAAGATGTACATTCTCCAGCAGTGAAGGCATGCATCAAGAAACAGGTCGCTCCTCTCCACTTGTCCCTAGACAGAGCCAACTGGAATTCTTCAGAGACCCCCGTGGAGTGGGAGGAGCTCCCTCAGATTCTTAGTTCCACCCTATCTAGCTCCAAGGTGAAGCTCTTCATTTCAGATCTTACACTACCTTTTTTCTGCTCCCTCCCACAAAAAGTTCAAATCAAGGTCCCCCAGATTTCCTATTCGAACCTCTTATACTGCACTAGTGGGTCTTCTGTCTTCCCAGAGCAGCCTTCTAGAGACTCAAGACCCAGAGCACGAGATGGAACCTCTTCAACAGGCCTTGTGTCTTTCATTAATCTCCTTCCCACCAGGGAGTTCAAGGTAACCTGAACTTGGCTGGGGTTCCCAGGTTCCCACCTGGCTGGGGTTCCCAGGTGTCTCTCTCTTGGTCACTAACCAAACCTAGATCTGCTTCAACAAGGCTGCTGCACCATGTACCGTCACCTCATGCCCTAAGGCAGGGGTTCTAACCTGTGGTACTCCAGGTATTGCTGAACTACAACCCGCATCATCTCCAGCCACAATGAATTGTAGCTGGGGATGATGGGATTCGTAGTTCAGCAACATCTGGAGTACCACAGGTTGGGAACCCCTTTGCTGGGCTTTTTGTGTCCCATTCCAATATCCCCTACTAACTGAGAACAAGGGTGCCTTTTAAAAAGTGGTGATTCTCTTTATTGAGAAGGGGGAGAGCAACTGGCCCTATCCATCCCCAGCACAGCATCCCTTCAGTGGCTGTTGCTGATGTCTATCTTATGTTTCTTTTTTAGATTCTTTGGGGACAGTTTATGTGAGCCAGTTATTTATTTATATCTATGTAAACTGCTGCGGGAACTTCTGTTTAAAAGCGGGATATAAATATCCATCATATTCCTATTCCTGGTGACTGCTTTATTACTTTTAAGCATGGCAGCTTGCTCTCTCTCTCATATAAAGAGTGATCATTAAATGCCTACTAGTTGGTTTCCTGTTTCCTTTTAGCACCACACACTTCTGCACAGACAGAACTGCCTAGTTTAATCAGCAGCACGTATTGTAATGGGCTATATATTGTGGCCTGCACACTTGACAGCTGAGAAATACTTTATGCCATCCCAGAGGCTGCTCAGCCATCATTAAAATGGTTTGGCAAATAGGCAGATCAAAGCAGGGCTGTGTAAATCTGAAACATCAGAAGGAAAGTTAAGCCTTTCCTGTGCCTTGCAAAGTAAATCATGCCTTTTGCTACTTCTCTTGCAGAATACAAAAGAACAGAAGCCGGTGGGGAGATAAACTGAGTAAAAAGAATGCAAACTGAATATGAATAGTCGCTGAAGGCCCAATATTTTATAAAGAAGTCTGGAACCACAGAACAAGAAATCAAGATTTCAGACCATTCGCAGTTCCAGAGTTCAAGGTGGTATGAAAGCCATCATTCGCATTGGGCATCGTGTGTGCATTTATCCCACACTCTACTATACCTCTGACAAACAATTTGGCAGCTTTTTGTAGTGCTTAAAAACAAACACCACACATACACCCTGCAGAGATTGTTTGACCAGTGGCGACAGTGGGACAAAAGGAAAGAGTGCTGGATAACAAATATTCTACCAAATGTGGGTATCTATGTGAATTTGTATGCTCAGAAGTGCTATCGACGATGTGAATATTTAGCTAACACAATTTATGATGCAGGCCAATAGGTCTGTATGTTTTGATATTTTGAATTTTTGAATTTTTCTTTTTCTTTTTGAAGGAAAGTGTGCACACCATAGAAGAGGGAGCCTCTTTCGTATCACTTTCTTGTTTCTCCCTAGTCCACCTGGACAATAAATTGTGCTACAACTTTAGTTTTAAGGTTCAGTTCTCAAACTAGGCAACTGTGGGGCTTGAGTGGTTTGGTAGCATAGGGAAGGTCAGAAGAATATTTATGGCTACCTGTCACTTTCTAACACATCAACTATTCAGAGAGATCATTTACACAATCAAAAATTGTGTTCTACTGTGTGCGCTCCCAATTTTTGGTTGTGTGGAAGCAAATTAAGAGGAAAACCTGGGTAGCAGTGATTGTGTGGAAGCAAGGTAGGAGGAAAAGATACCCAGGTTTTCCGCCAATCATGCTTCCACACTACCAAAAACTGGGAGCACACAGAGCTCCCAAATTCGGGTAGAACACAGTTTTTGATTTATTATTATAATATTTATTTATTTATTTATTTATTTACACAGTCAGACAGGTGATATTGACTGGTTTGTTTTATCCAGACATCGAGTCCTTCCCAAGGACTTGGGATGGCTGAATTTTATTGTCAATGTTGTTGCTGTTATAGATATCGTCGCAGAATATAGGCTGTTCCCAGTAAAGCTGCTTTTTGTAATTGGCTGATGGTGATTTCTGTGGCCCCTATGGGGTTGAGGTGCTCTTCAAGGTCTTTTGGAACTGCACCCAGGGCTCTAATTACCACTGGGATTATTTTGGTCTTTTTCTGCCACAGCCTTTCAATTTCAGTTTGTAGATCTTTGTATTTGGTGATTTTTTCTATTTCTTTTTCTTCTATTCTGCTATCCCCTAGTATTGCTATGTCGATTATTTTCACTTGTTTTTCTTTCTTCTCGACTACAGTTATATCTGGTGTATTGTGTGGCAGATGTTTGTCTGTTTGTAGTCGGAAGTCCCATAATATTTTTACATCTTCATTTTCTTCAATTTTTTCAATTGTATGGTCCCACCAATTCTTGGCTACAGGTAGCTTGTATTTTTTGCAGATGTTCCAGTGTATCATCCCTGCTACCTTGTCATGCCTTTGTTTGTAGTCAGTCTGTGCGATCTTTTTACAACAGCTGATTAGGTGGTGCACTCTTTCATCTGCTTCTTTACAAAGGCAGCACTTGCTGTTTGTGGTGGATTTTTTGACTTTTGCTTTTATTGCATTTGTTCTTAGTGCCTGTTCTTGTGCAGCCACTATTAAACCCTCTGTTTCTTTCTTCAAGTTGCCATTCTTAAGCCATTGCCAGGTCTTGGTGATGTCTGATTTTCCACTTATATTGTGCAAATATTGACCATGCAGTGGCTTCTGTCTCCATTTTTCTGCTCAGTTCTTGACTTGTTCTTTCTCGTTCTTTCATTGGTGTTGAATAGTTTTTCGTTCTTGACCATTTGAAGTGCATCTTCTTCACTGTCCTTGATATATTCTTCAAGACCTCTTTTCTCCTCCTCTACGGTTTGATGGACTTGCAGCATTCCTCTTCCACCTGAGCTGCGAGGGAGGTATAGCCTATCTACATCACTGTGGGGGTGCAGAGCATGATTGATGGTCATTATTTTCCTGGTCTTACGATCTAGTGTCTCTAGCAATGCCTGGGTCCAGTCTATTATTCCTGCAGTGTATCTGATAACAGGTATAGCCCAGGTGTTTATGGCTTGTATGGTGTTCCCACCATTGAGTTTGGACTTGAGGATTTTTCTAACTCTCCTGATGTATTCACTTCCAATTTTTCTTTTAACTTCAGTGTGTGCGATGTTATCAGCCTGGAGAATGTCCAAGTATTAGTAATGTTCTTTCTCTTCCAGGTTCTTGATCTTGCTTCCATTGGGTAGTTCTATTCCTTCTGTTTTTGTTATTTTTCCTCTTTTCATTAATAATGCAGCACTTGTCTAGTCCAAACTCCATTGCTATATCGCTACTGAATATACGGACAGTGTTTAGCAGTGATTCAATTTCTGACTGGGACTTTCCATACAGCTTCAGATCGTCCATGTACAGCAGATGATTGATTTGACTTGATGTTTTACATGTTTGGTATCCGAGGCCTGTTTTGTTTAGTATTTGTGAAAGTGGGGTCATGGCGATTACAAACAACAGAGGGGATAGTGAATCCCCTTGGAAAATGCCTCTTCTAATGCTAACCTGTCCAAGTGTCTCGCCATTGATAGTTTACTGTGTACTCCACATGCTCATTGCTTTTTTAATAAATATCTGAATGTTTTTGCTGACACCAGTTGTTTCTAAACATTTTAGTATCCATGTGTGGGCAATGAATCGAAGGCTTTCTTGTAGTCAATCCATGCAACACTTAGATTGGTTTTTCTTCTCTTGCAGTTTTCTAAAATCATTTTGTCAATCAGCAGCTGGTCTTTTGTGCCTCTGGTGTTCCGGCAATTTCCTTTCTGTTCAACTGGAAGCTGTTTGTTAATTAATAAGTGTTGCATCACTTCATCTGCTATTATTCCAGTTAATAATTTGAACATGGTTGGCAGGAAGGTTATCGGTCTATAATTACTTGGAACTGCATCTTTTGCTGGGTCTTTCATGATGAGATGAGTTTTCCCAGTTGTTAGCCATTGTTCAATATCACCTCCTTGCAAAATGTGATTGAACTGTTTTGATAGTTGTTTATGAAGGCTTGTTAGGTGTTTAAGCCAAAAGCCATGCAGTTCATCGTCGCCTGGAGCAGTCCAATTTTTAATTTTCTTTGCTCTTTCACTTATTTATTCTGGTGTTATTATTAGATCTTGCATTTGTTGGTTACATTTTTCGACCTCTTTCATCCAGCCTGCTTTTTTATTATAATCTACTGGATTGTCCCATAATTTCCCCCAGAATTGCACTATTTCTTCTTTATTTGGTGTTTCTATGTTTCTTGCGGTTTCTTCTTCTGTGCTTTGGTAGAAACATCTCTGATTCGACTGGAATTGGAGATTCTGCCTTCGTATCTGCGAATCTTCTTTGACACTGCTGTTATTTGCTGCTTTATTATTTCCAGGACTTCTCTAATTTTCCTTGAATCTAGGTGGTATTTTTGGATCAGATACTGTTTGGTGTTTTCATTCTTCAGCTTCTTCAATTTACTAGCATCTGATCTAAGCCTGGAGATTTTATTTTCTAATCTAATCTTCCATTTAGGTGATGTACTGCTTTATTTTTTTACAGGTCCACTGATCTTATATCCAAGCTCTTGTGTTGTTATTGCTGCTGCCCTGTACATTAGTTGGTTTGTTTCTTGCAAATTATTGGTTGTTATTTCTGCAAGTGCAGCATTGACATCTTTTAATGCCTGAGTAAGTTGTTTTTTGGCAACTGTTTTTAGAGCTGGAAGTCGAACCCTGGTGGTTGTTTGGTTCATGTGCTCAGTTATTTTTTGCTTTAGTTCTTGTTGCTTTTCTGTTAAACGGCATTCGGGTTTTTGAGGTGAAGGCAAAGGGGTGGTTGCCTGGTTTTGATTTTGAAACAGTTCAGCAACAGTGGCATCCTCGATTTCCAACACCTCCTCCACCTGCGCCTGAGCAACTTCTTTAGTTGGTGGTAATTCTTCTTCCATATCTTGAGCCTGTGTTGCTCTTTGCAGTTCTTCCAGCTCTACTCCTGTAAATAGTTTATTTCTTATTATGAATCTTCTCTGGTCTGCTAGCCTTTGTTCTGTTATTTCTGTATCTGGATGCTTCTCTTTCCAAATCTGGTACATTCTTTTTAAATAACCTCTTCTAGTTGGACTAGACTTGTAATAGCAGATCATTATTTCCTTGTTGGCATTTTTCGTATATTTTTTTCGGTTAAGCGACGTTTCTTCCAGTAACCTTGCAATCTCCAGCCCTGGTTGCTCAACTGAAGATCCTGAGTCCTGTTGCCCACTTGCCACCAGATGTCCAGGGACTCCAGCACTTGGCGCGGTCCTTGTTGACCTGGGCGACGACCGATCTGGTATAGATTTATTAAAGTTACGTCTCACCATATTGTTGATGGGAGAGGCACTCTTTGTCTGGCTCCTCTGGTGAGTCCTGTCCAGTATGGTTGGACCTCTGGCATAGCCCTCACCTTCCTCAGAGCACGCAAGCCCCACAACCACGCCAAGGTAGTGCCTCACTGGGGGGATTTATTAAGGCACTACCTTGGCATGGTTGTGGGGCTTCTTCTTCTTCTTCTTCTTCTTAATTCAATTTCTATACCGCCCTTCCAAAAATGGCTCAGGGTGGTTTACATAGAGAAATAATAAATAAATAAGATGGATCCTTGTCCCCAAAGGGCTCAGAATCTAAAAAGAAACACAAGATAGACACCAGCAACAGTCACTGGAGGTACTGTGCTGGGGGTGGATAGGGCCAGTTACTCTCCCCCTGCTAAATAAAGAGAATCACCATGGTAAAAGGTGCCTCTTTGCCCAGTTAGCAGATTGTATGAATGTCCTCAGAATCTTGTATTTGTTGCAATGAGATATTTATGTACAGGATGGAGGGTCAGACTGGGGCAGAAAGAGACTTGGGATTGGTTCACATTTTACATCAGGGTTGCGAAGCTGTTGCTGGAGTACAGCTCCCACCATTCCTGGCCATTGGCCACTGTGGATGGGGATGATGGGAGTTGTAGTCCAACCCCAGCTGGAGGGCTGAAATGGTGCAGCCCCGCTCCACATGGTTGTTTTGTTTGGCATGACTCTACCGGGGGCTGCTGCATTGGTTACCATAAAAGGAAGACATGTTTGTAATCACGCAGTCTGGGAGATGCCAGAAAGCCACACCCAACTACATGTCAAGAATAATAATAGCTGTAGCAGCTAAATGGGCTCAATATCTGAGTATGGGATAGGCTTGTAAAGGCAAGGAGGACGGTGAGACGGGGGAGGGGAAGCAGACGAAGGGTGGCCGGTACAACAGAGACTGGCATTGAATAGCTTTTGATTCAACTTCTCTAGTTATCTATTGGTTGCAGGTCTATACAGAAGTCCTGAATATACCACCACACAAGGGCATCCAGTCGAAAAGAGGTCCAGTTTACTGGATCATCTAGTGCAGTGCAGCGACTTTCATTGCAAGGCCCAGGGGCCAGTGATGGCCCCCGTCAACCCCAAGTGTGGCTCCCTCGTTGTTTATTAGGCCTGTGCAAAGCGCCAGTCAAAGCGGAATACTCTGCACAGTCTCCCCAGCACCCCGTGGAAATGATCGCCCCCAACGCACAGTGTTCTGCTTTGCCCTGCACCGGGGGTGGTGGTGGTGGTGGTGGTGAGTGGGTGGGTGGGACTCCTTGAAGGGAAACGGAGCCCTCTTGAGCCCCTGGACCTTGGAAGGGGCGCACAGCATGCTGGGAAATGCAGCCCTTCCCAGTGCCTTCCTTTAGAGAGGGGCTCTATCTCTCTTAAAAGGTCCCCCACCGCCGCCCAGCACTGAGAGGAATGGCAGTGGGGAATGGCTCTCACATTGGAGGCTTTCTGCCAGAGTGGCCTCCGGCTGAAAATGAGTGAAGACCAGTAGCCCAGCAGCAACTATGATCAAAATTCGACGCAGGCCAGGCAACCTCAGCCGAAAAGGTTATAGCTTCAAAAGTGAGGACAAAACATCAATGCAAATCTCCGAAGAGCAAGCATTAAGCTGATAGGCTCCCTTGTAAAAAGGATTTTACGTAAGTGGGGCTGGAGAGTCAGTTCTGTGGGCCCCTTATGAATGCCTGGAGAGGACACTCATCGGGGCAAGGAGATTCAAGTCTTTGGAGTGGGAGGGGAGGCTGCAGAAAAGCAGCTCCCTAGTATCCTGTACAGCAGGAAAGCCCTGGGAAGGGCTGAATTTCCCAGCATGCTCTGCTGTGTCCTATAGAGCACTAACACTTGATTTGGTCAAGTGCTTGATTGGCAGCAGCATTCTGAAGACAGCCTCTTCTCTGTGCGGCTTGAATGGCTGCTCTGCTCCTTACCTTTTCAAACCATTCACTGGGCTGCATTATTTCAATAAGAATATTCAAAGACTGAGCTAGGAAGGACTAAAGGGATGAACTTTTCTTTTTAATACTATAGGAGGTAGGCAATAAGGGACACGGAGGGGGTGTCTTTACACATACAAAGAACCCCTGTCACCCACAGTTCTGGCAGCTGTGGTTTTGCGTATCTGCGGATGGGTCCTAGAGACCCGGTTTCTTTATCTGTGCTGTGAAAATAGGCTAAAATTCACCTGTTTGCGGTTGCGGAGTAGCCAGAAATGACTTCCGGTGTCACTCCCGGCCAGCATTTTAGAGACCAGCACCATTTTGAGGCTCTTTCTTTTTAAAAAAATGAGCATTTTTCCCACCAAAAATGGCTGATTTGGGGTGTTTCGGGGGCATTTCTGGAGCCCTGCAGCCCTAAAGAGCAAGGTATTGTGCAGTTCTACTCTTATTTCTCCCCCCCATCCCACCTTTTAGGCATTTTTAGGTTCTGCCCCCATTGGAACCTAACCCCCTCAAATCCCATATAGTTAAGGTTTTGTTATTTGTGGTTTCTGTATTTGCGCTAATTGGTGGGAATGGAAGCCCCATGAATAACGAGGGCCACCTGTAGTACATTTTCAGCACAGAATTAACCCCTAAAGAAGGAAACAAAATAGATAAGTACACCCATGTCTGTACCTGGAGGAGGATGCAAATGGAGTCAGGGTGCCTGTACCTTTAAGAGTGACGCAGGTGTGAATGTTGGCAGGTGCACCTAGTCACACAGGTGTGGGGAGGTGCACTTATTGCCATTCTGTCTTCTACACGACAATTTAAGACAAAGGAGCTCAGTTCTTTGCATCTGGTTACCCAATTCCACTAACCATAATGTATAAAAGTTGCCCATCTCTCTTTTTCCCCAGTTTTGCACGTGTTTGGAAGCTGCAGCATTTTCAGGGCAGTAGCATGAAAAAGAGTCAGATGATGCACGTGGTGCCTTTTTCACACAAGCGGCTCACTCGCAGCAAGACAGACACCACTGTGCTCTTGCATCGCCAGCAGCCACCATGTAGCCAGAACTCATGAGCAGCAGCTGGACCAGCATAAGTTGTGACCCACCAAGCCAAAGGCAGCCCACTAGCCAACTCCATGACTATCTCCTTGTTTCCACAGGAAGAGACAGTCCGTGAGACAGGCCCACGTTTGCCATCGGACGAATGCCCAGAGTGATTTTTGGCACAGTCTATCACCCTAGAGATGGAAAACAGAAAATAATACGGTTGCACTTATAGCTTTCTCTGTGTCCCCACCCTTTCTTTATCCCTACCCTTAAATGATGAGGGTAAAATTGCAAGTCATTTTTGCACAGAGAAAAGGCTTAGGGTAGACTTAGGATCCGCTTTAGGGTAACAATGAACAAATGGTTGTGCTTTTTCCATGGAGAAATCGTGGCAGGGCACTCCTGCCAATTTTCATTTCCCTTCCTCTGACAACATCAATAAAACTTTATAGTGGTTTTTTGTGTTTTGTTTTGTTTTAAGATTTTAAAGCCTTTGACAACACCACAGCAAATTTGGACAATGCAAGCCCAATGGTCAGGTCAATAAGAGTGCGGTAACGCACTGAAAGCTGAAAAAAACTGCAAAGCTATCACCTGTTCTCCATCTCTAGGGCTGTGGACCTTGTCGAAAATCTCAGTGAGGCTGTTCTCACGACTGCTGGGAAGCGGGCTAAGGGAGTCCAGCCTGCTTTCCAGCAGTCATGAGAACCACCGGGCTCGTGGGTGAGCCCGGTAGTTTGGCGGTGGCTAGCCCGCCTAAACACCCCTCCCCTAAAACGAAGTTAGCAGAGCGAGCGCTCCGCTAACCCTGTTTTTTGTGATCGTGTGCCACTACAGCTCAGAGGAGTAGACCAACAACCGGAAGGCTACAACAAGCCTCCCAGTGTCAGGGGTCCCCCCAGAATGGGGCTGCTGGGACTTCTGGGGACCCCCCATGCTGGGACTTTCGGGGACCACGTGGCCCCCGATCCCCGCCGCCCCTACTGGTTCCGTGACGGAGCCAGTAATTGTGCAGGCGGCCGGATTGGCAGAGGGCGGAGTGTTCGTGTGCGGGCTAAGCCCACTCACCCCGCCAAACCCTCCTTGGATCGCTACACTGCTCGTGCAGAGAACCTCAGTGAGTATGTGTCCCCTCAGATGATACCGACCACTTCAGCTGGCTCATGTATTAAAAGCAAAAACAAGAAGTTTACTGACCTTCCTGAACAGTCAAAATGCTAACCTGGAGGGCTAACTTCAGCTTGTGAGTCACAAGGCATGCAGAGATCGTTCTGGCCTCCAGAAAGCTTTTTGACGACCAGCCAAATGTTTCTTGATAGATTTTAGCGGTTCTCTAGAGAAATGGCTATTAGAGGCAACTTGGAGGGGTCGGGGTGGCGGGGAGGAGCTCCGTGACCTGCTAGTTTCACGTTCTGAGGAAATACTGCCTTGTAATTCTTTAACAGCCCAAAGCCAAAAGGGAAAAGGGGAAAAAAAGTGTAACTGCTCCAAAGGTCAGGGTTCCTTGTTTCCCCCGCTTCTCCTGGAGATTCACTTGGGTTCAGGTATTTCTACATATGACCATACAACAAAGCAGGTTTTCACTACGATACAAATGACACAAGTTGGCCATCAGAGGATTGCGATTAACCCATTTAACATTGTTCTGGATCAGCACAGCCTACAGGCTAGGCTTTTAGCTGCCTTATTTACACTATAAACAGTTACAGGAAGAAATAAAATAAAATATAACCCTGGCAGCTAGAAGCAGAGAAGTCTCTGTTTCTCCTCTTCTCTTCACTCCCAGTATTGCAGCGTGAGGTACTTATAACGGCCCCTTGAACTGGTTTCCCGAAAGGTGTTGCCTGATTGAGGGTTTGGAGCTGGCTGCGTCACCGAGTTTTCGCCAGACCACCTGTGAGAGAAACGGGACAGAGAGGTTGGACTTATACGCTGGACTTGGTCCCGCCAGCCACTAAAATATGCAGTCCCTAGAAAAGCCAGAAGCAGTTTAATTGTGATTCCTCTTTGTTGCGCTAGGTGGCGCCCAGGTCCTGGGATAATGCAGTCAACAGATTTAAAAAGCTGATCTTATTAAAGCCTCCTGAAATTAGAACTAGAGACAGGCCTTAGGTAATGGTATCAAACCAGTAAATTAGACTCAGAAGTTGAGTTCAGTGCTAGGTCAGCTGCTTGCAAGCTTGCAAGAGTCCTGTTCTCTTCGTCAAGCATTAGTACCAAGCCGGGGGTGGGTGGGTGGGTGGGTGAGTGAGTTCTGTGCGTCTCAGGCATGAGGCTCTCCTGCAGTGCAATTCTGGCTTGGTTAAAGCAAAGTCCAGGGCTGGCCACTGCTCTGTGCTGCAACACTGCTTTGCATGTAGAGGGTCCCAGGGACAGGGCTGGGAAAGACCCCTGCATGAAACCCAGGAAAGCTGCTCAGTCAGTGTTGGGGCTGAGCTGCCAGTGTTTCGAGGTGTCCCTGGAACTCAGTGCCCGCTGCCTGCTGGGGTCCCCTTGCTCAGAGGTGCTCTTGCCCCTGGACTTCAGGCCCAAAGTCCAGGACCTCCACACACCCTGCCCCCAAACCCCCAATCCTCTTTAGTCTGTCCTGGGTGGTGTGGTTGCTGTGCTGCATTGCGCCGGACGGCCAAGTATGGTTGTGAGCTGCACCGGGTGTTTTAGAGACAGAGGTGGGAGTGGGGAAAGAAAGAGTGAAGGGGGAGGCCTCCAAAGGCCTTGAGGTCCAGGCTCCAAAATTACCTAGGTGCACCTCTGTGCTTGCCTATGCCCCTCTGCCACCGTCTGCCTCCTCACTGCGTCCACCTCCTCCTCCTCTGCTGATGACCAGCTTCCTATAATCCACCCTCCTTCCTAGTCTCCCAAGTACTGAGCAGTAGGGCGACTGCATAAGGGATATCCCCCATGCTGTTTAACATCTACATGAAGCCGCTGGGAAAGGTCATCCGGAGACTTGGACTGAGTTGTCAGCAATATGCAGATGGCACTCAGCAATCTCAGCAAACTGCAGCTAGTGCAAAATGTGGCAGCTAGGGTCTTATCTGGAGCTGCCCGGTGGGAGCACATCACACCCATTTTGAAAGAGTTGCACGGGCTACCAGTTTGTTTCCAGGTCCAATTCAAGGTGCTGGTTTTGACCTTTAAAGCCCTAAATGGTTTGGGCCCAGGATACCTGAGGGACTGCCTGCTCCCAAGGGTTGCTGCCCGCTTGACAAGGTCATCTGAGGGGGCTCTGCTCCGGGTGCTGACAGTGAGTGAGGCTCGGTTGTTGTGCACATGGGACAGGGCCTTCTGGAATGCTCTCCCAGTGGCTGTTCGCTCCTTGGTCTCCATCACAGCTTTTAGAAAAAGTGTAAAATCTTGGCTTTTTGCCCAGGCATTTATTTGATTCTCTGCTGCTGCTCTCTATAGTTTTTATTGCTTTTAATGCTTTTGTTTTCAATTTTTAAAATCAGATTTGTTTAATATTTTTCCCCACTTAATATTTTAATTGTATCTTTTTTACCAACTTGTGTTAAAAAAAAATTTTTTTTTTTTTGCTGTAAACCGCCTTGGGATTGCTTTAATGAAAAGCGGTATATAAATTTAAGCTCCTTCTGGATTGTGCAAACGACATTCTCCTTGCACAAAACGGGGCTTTTGAGGCGTGGCCTTTGAATTCCACCTGAAAGCTACCTGTTTCAAAAGACAGTGAGATGTCACGGTTGCACAAGGGAGCACATTCCGCGGTGCCTCCTGTCCTGAAGGGGATTAAATATGACTTGCAATACCGGATGCACTGCAGAGTTTAGGAAAACCACTCAGGGTGAAGGGGAAAGTTTCGCAGTGGTTTTCTAGTATGTGCCTTTAAACATTTTCTGTCCTTTGTGCAAGAAAAAAACATAATGCCTTTCCCATTCAACGCAGTATGCTTACAGAAAGGCACCTCCATTGCAACTGTGCTTTTGTTTCTGGCTAGATGTCATGTGGCATCCCACAAACCCACAGTCTTCACCTCTGTAGCTGACTGCCACATGCTCCTGCCTTTGGCTGATTGCCAAAGGGCAGCAGGGGCTTCCAGCCCAAAATGTTACTATGGGCAACCACAAGCGGTGTGTGATTACGCCGTTGAAATAGCTGCGATGATCCCTTTCACAGGAACCGGCCCAACTTCTGCAGTCAGTAGTTCGTGGAATCTCTGACTTCCCAGTCAGGAGTTCTTAGCGGATCCATGAACCGCTGTCCGGGGAAGCTCTGGTGGGGCTAAGGAGCCTCATCCTCAACACTTGCTCCGCCTCCTTGCATCTGATGTCAGGTGCAAGGGGTGTGGCTTGGGGCATGCACATGCTCCATGCACGCATTTGTGAAGCCTAGCGGGCAGGGGAGACGCCGGAGGACTTTGTTTTCCAGCCATAGCAGAGCTCCCTATGCCCCTGACTACACTGCAGTGTCGATACTGCTTTTAGGGTAATGAGTAATTTCCCCACACTTCACTTATTCCTGAAAAAGGAACTGCTAAATTCCAAGTTCCTCAGAAAGGGCTACCTAAAATCAGGATTAGCTCCTTCTAGATAACTTGCCAAATCCTTTGCCATCATCCCCTTACCTCTCTCTGCGTTTCTGTTGGCAGAGAAATGCCTAGTCTTTGCCCTGAGAGTTTCCCCTCAGATTCTTGGCTTATCTTCCCTCAGGGCTGAGGGGGCACACACTGTAATCACATCATCACATCTTGTGTAAAACTAGAGGTTACTGGGTGGGGGGGGAGAGATAGAGATAGAGACAGAGGCGAGATAGAGATAGAGACAGCGATAGATAGATTAGATATGGGGAGCAACAGCTATTCCTTGCCTCCTGTAAGGTCTAAAGAGGCCTTCAGGCATGAATAGCCTGGGGAGAATATGTGTGTCGTCTGTCCGCAATTCAGCTCAACGAAGGAGCTAGTTCTGCTATGGAAAGAAATGCATGCATGGAAAAGAAACATTATCTCCCCAGAAAAGACACTGAAAAAGACGCTGGAGTGACGGCTCAAGGCCTTGGTGTGCCCGACGCAGGGCTCCAAAAGCTGCATCCCCCTTGTGCACAACCCCCTTCCTCTTTTATAAATGCAGGGAGACAGGAGGCATCTTGCCACCTCTCTGCTGCCTTAGGCGACTACCTCACCTCGCCTCATGGAAGGGCCGCCCCTGGCTGTGCATGCATCAGAATTCCAACAATTAATCATTGCACTCTTGTTTCATAATTGCTAAAGTTGTGGGCTACAATCCAGAGTGCTTCCAAGGCTTGAATGCTCAGTGCTTCCAAGGCTTGAAACTCAAGAAGTGGCACAGGAGCCTGCTTGTAAAAGGGGCTTCTGTACTACAGGAATCTGTTTTTGTTTGTTTTAACAAAGCCAGAAATTCCACTGGGTGTCCAAAGTGTACTAACTATGCATGTTGAGTGGGAAGTATACCCCACTGTGTTCAGCCCTGAGGAAGTGTTGGTCGGCTTTAACTGGAGTCCTGCAGTTCTCTTGTTAAGTGTTCCTTATTTTTTTAACAATATTTAATTAATTTATTTATAATTATAATTATGATTGGGGGGAACCCATAACAGTTAAACATTTTAAAAACTGTTATAGGCTTTTAGTGTAGATCATGGATCCTGTGAAATCTTCCATGGACAAGCAATCAGTGTGTGGGTCAAACTGATCGCAGCTCAGTTGCTTTGGGAACCAAATTTCTCTGCAGATGGTAAAGAGAACAAGGAAATATGGCCACATACACAGAGCAGCAGACCCGACAAGCTCCTTGGTCAGTATTAACACAATTGGAAGCGAACAACTGAAATGTGAAAGACTGTGAAAATGGGATCATTACATTGCACATTTCACGAACAATTGCTTTCTCCTTTTCACTCAGGTCTTCTTCATAGTTTTCTTGTATTTGCCTGTCCAAATTCTCATGGACCTCAAGAACCTACAGACAAACACAATGCACATGAAATTATAAGATGATGTCACACAGAGTGATACTGCTAAGGCGTCAAACGATACAGCCATTTAATCCTCGTGCTGTGCAGCACACTGGCTGCGCCAAGAGCAAAATCCCAACACACATATATACCCACAGAAAGGGGGCAGGAACAGAAAAAAACAATTCACTGATAAAACACAGTAGAGTCCCAGCTAAACATTTCATCCACATACACTTGATTAACTTTATGGGAGTTCCACAAAAACACTGGCCAACATTCTGACGAAAAGAGCAGCAACGTCCCAGAAAGACTCATCCCCTCTTCGGAGAGCTTGCTTAGCACTGCAGTGCCTAGCGTGGTGGTGGTGGTGGTGGGATTTTCACCAATCTATCCCGGCTAACTAGGCAAAGAGGCCCCTTCCAGAGTGGTGATTCTCTTATACGTAGGCAAGGAAAGGAACTGGCCCTGTTCAACCCCAGTACAGCATTCCTCCCGTGGCTGTTGCTGGTGCCTGCCTTTTATTTCTTTTTAGACTGTGAGCTCTTTGGGGACAGGGAATGATTTTATTATTGTAAATAATATTATGTAAAATGCTTCCAAGAACGTTTTTGTGGGGAAGTGGTATATACATAGTGATAGAAAGTAACGAAGATCTCTCCTTCCTCCAGAAGTATCCTGCAAAACTCCTTAACTCAGCCATCTCCACCAAAAACATAACTTATAATTCAGATTGTAGAATCAGTTTTTTCCCTTCTTGGTGCCAAAATCTGGTTAATTCTGCAAGGAGTTTTTATTCTTTTGGCACAGGTACACACGCACACACTGTGCCTGTATGAAATCATACAAAGGCCTAGGCAGGCAGAAAAGATACTTTACAGGGTTACATTTCACTATTCATTGAAGTACCGCAGGCTGACCACCTAGAAAAGGATACTGAACCAGATTGATGTGGCTTCTTCCTGCTGTTAGTTGTTAAACGTCTCAGTTACAAAAATAGGTCATTCTCTTAGGCTGATAACCTACTTTGGAAATTGTGTTAGCCACTAACTTAACCAGCGTATTTTGAAACAATGGTAAGTTTGCATGATTGCACAGCTTTGTTAAAGTAACTGAATGAGATAAACTAGAATGTGAAAGACATTTAGTGGGTGACCAATAAAACTAGATCCCTGATGCAAAGGCAAGAATTAATTATTGATCCAGCCGGACTCAGGCTGTGGAACGAACTCATTTGGCCCTCATATGCCTGCGATATTCAGCTGTCTGGACAATCAAATCCCAGCGCATAACCTCAGAAATGTCATGCTGGTCGCCAAATACTAGCTTAATTAACGGTTGTCTGTAATCCAGGCTGAGGCTGCCCATGCCTTATTGACAGCACGAATCTCTCCAGCAAATTAGCTAATCACAGTATCCTCACAGCTCTTTCTCCCTGAGTGCAGAAAGTAGCATTCTAGAAGACTGCAATGTTTTTGTGGGGGCAGCGGGAGGGGTGGTTTCTGGCTGACTGATGGTGGGCTGGTGTGATGAACAAAGCTGCACACATGAAAGAAGGCTACATCGCTGTGGGGATGCTCACAGTTGTGCAGGCACACGACAGCAGAACATGATAGGGACGACCTCAGGCTGAACCCCCCAGGACAGCTTGGGGCAGGTTCAGAGGTTGTAAATTTTGTTTTTTTAATCAAAAACACTCACCAGCGGGTCCGGCAGTCCTACGGGTGCTGCCACGGCCACAGGTGTGTGTGTGTGTGTGTGTGTGTGTAATTTCCCCTTTCCCCCACTGGCCTCCCACCGCTCTTCCATGGGCTGTTTCGACCCATTTCCAGGCTGTTCTGGCCCTTTTTCTGGTGGCAGCGGCCATTTTGGAGGCTGCCACACGTGCGCCCAGGCCATTTGCATGGCCGGGTCATAACTCAGGCCACTCAAATGGCCAGGATGCATGAGCGGCAGCCTCCAAAATGGCCACCACCACCAGAAAAAGGGCTGGAACAGCCTGAAAATGGGTCAAAATAGCCCATGGAAGAGCGGGGGGAGGCCAGTGGGGGAAAGGGGAAATGGCTGAAACAGCCCCAAAATGGGCCAAAATGGAAGAGTGGGGGAGGCCGGTGGGGGGAGGAGGAAATGGCAGACACCCACCCACACCCTCCCACAGCTGCGGCAGCAATCCCAGAGACCACTGGACATGCCAGTGAGTGTTTATTTATCTATATCTACACACACACACACACACACACACACTTTAGAACCCCCGATCTGTGTCGAATTCGAGCCAAGCCAGGGTCTGTTCGGGTGGCACAAAACCAAACATGCCCAGTTGGGTTCAAGTATGGTTTGGACTCATACTGAACTGGGCAAAATGGTGTTGTGCACACCCCCAGAACACAAGACAGGTGTCTAAATCTGTTGTCCCCTGTTGTGCTGGTGCAACACTAGTCTGGAATGCAAGCTCCCAACAAGTCTGGAATACAAGCTCTTGAAACTAGCTAGCGTAACAGCCTTGCACTAACATAGCATGTTTTTGTACAAACACAGCATTTCTCTGGATGTCAGTCACAGTTTTTACTATGAAGACGACTAGTGTTGCATTGCGTCAAGAGGCAATGATGGGGTTACTGATGGACATCTTCCTGTCATGTAGCTGCTAAATGCACAGAGGCAATCAATCAATCAATTAATTTGATTTCTATACCGCCCTTCCAAAAATGGCTCAGGGCAGTTCACACAGAGAAATAATAAATAAAAATAAAGGTGGATCCCTGTCCCCAAAGGGCTCACAATCTAAAAGAAACACAAGATAGACACCAGCAACAGTCACTGGAGGTCCTGTGCTGGGGGTGGATAGGGCCAGTTACTCTCTCCCTGCTAAATAAAGAGAATCACCACATTAAAAGGTGCCTCTTTGCCAAGTTAGCAGGGGGCAATGTCGGCAAAAAAAAAAAAAGGTGGCAACCAACATTTCCTGTAACAAAGATTCCAAGATGCTGCTGGCCACTGTTCCCTCTAAGAGGGATTCCCAGATGTTGTTGATTACAACTCCCAGAATCCCCAGCAGTGGCTTTTGTGTGGGGATTCTGGGAGTTGTAGTCAACAACATCTGGGAATCCCTCTTAGAGGGAACACTGCTGCTGACTTCAACTCCCATAATCCCCCACTGCAATTACCTTTGCCTGCAGACTATGGGAGTTGTCATCCTCAATATATGGCAGTTCCTGTTACAGGGAGCATTGGAGGTGACCATAGCGGGACATTCTTTTCCTGGAGTGCTTACCTTCATTTTCTGGCTCTGCTCCTATGTCTTTAATACCATCGGATTTGATAAATAAATTAAGACATTTAAGGAGGTGAGACATTTGCTGGTGTGTAGGCAATGTGATCGAAAACCCTTCCTACATGTCAAGGTGCTATTAAAGGCAGAGGAACAGAAGCAGAAAAAAATTGTGGCAAACGAGGAGAGAGACGTCCAAGCAGGGCTGCCACCTTCTTTCTGACAGGAGCTCTTCATTTTTGATGTATGACTGCAAATGTTCAACAAGTGCAGCTTCCTCCCTCAATGAATGCCAATGTGATGCAGAGTAAGGTAAAGTGAAAGGTAAAGTTATGCCCTCAAGTCAGTGTCGATTTCTGGCAACCACAGAGCCAGCAGTCTTTATATTCAAAACAGAATTCTGGACCTAGAAATATCAGCTGATTTGGCAGCTGGGTAAGCTTTCTCTCTTGGTATCTATGCACACAAACATAACCTGGAAGGTTATCTCAGTGGTCTGGTACTTTAAGAAGGGTTTTCACAGCGCTGAGAGAGTCTCAGTGGTCATGTAGGCAGGACGGGGCCTTCTCTGCTGCTGCCCCCAGGCCCTGGAATGCACTTCTGGTGGGTGCCCCATCTTTTGTGGCTGCTTTTCAAAAACAACTAAATACTGTTTTTATTTGCTCAGGTTTTTACTACTTAGGGGTTGCCAGGCTCTCTGCTCTGCTGCTGCTGGGTCTTGCTTGTTCTTTTTTATGGCTGCTGTTTTTTGGTGTTTTTATGGTTATTGTTTTTAACTGATTTGATGGATGGATGGATGGATGGATCAGATTTCTATACTGCCTAATGTAGAAATATCTAGGTGGTATACAGATTAAAACATAATATAAAATATAAAACATTTAAAATTCATAAAACAGATAAAAATCATAATAGAGAAAAATACATTGAATTTTTTAAAAAAAGATTTCAGTTAAAAGCCTGGGAAAATCTGTACGTCTTCAGGGTCCTCCTAAAAACAAACAGAGAAGGGGATGCTCTATTTCAGCAAGGAGTGCGTTCCAAAGCCCTGGGAAGCCATAGAGAAGGCCTAGTCCCGAGTTGCCAACAAATGAGTTGGCAGCAACCATAACAGGAGCTCTCCAGATGATCTTAACAGGTGACAGGGTTCACAACAGAGATTTTAATGTGATTTTTATGGAGTTTTATTTATTTTCGCTTTTGTAAACTGCCTTGGGAGGAGTTTTATGAAGGGTGGTATAAAATTGATCTATACATACAGAAATAAAATCATGAGCACAAGGAAAACAAAAACTCTGGCCCACCAGGACAGATACAGATATAGCAAGCCAACATGTAGGCTGTGCATACGCAAAGATGATAAGAAGGTGGGTTTGGTCCAGCACCACTTTTATTGCACTGTAAATAAGAGTGCTAGGAAAGAATTTTCTTGGTCTCTGTTCTTATCCAAAAAATTTCATCTGCCAATCCTGAGTAGTTAATAGATTGTAGAGCAGGGGCTCCCAACCTTAGATATTGTTGGACCATTCTGTCTAAGGATGACGAAAAAGGCCACTGTGATTAGGGATGATGGGAGTTATAGTCCGACAACATGGGGACCCAATTTTGGGAACACCTGCTGTAGATGACCTGACGCAGTAGACATGAGTTTTATGTGGAATATGGATGTCCACAATATATATGGCCTTCCCCTCTTGGGCCAGAATGCAAAATGTAGTTTACTACACCCACAGACCCACCTTCATAGCATGCACCACTGCTTCAGGCTTCTGGCTTATGGGCACATATCCTACCCCAGGAGAGGAAGCCAGATCAGGAGTTATACGAGTTGGGCCCTGTGAAAAACAACAACAGAGAAAGCACACACTTGTAAGTATTTATATACATACACTCCAATGATCCCTATTTACTAGAGACATTCTGTTTTCTAGTACCTGTTGTTGGTACATCATGGTTCCCCGTTTGGCTGTTTGCAGGGGGAGTGCTACTTAAAATGTTGTTGTTAGTGTCTAAACAAATGTGCTGGAACTTGACTTAAATCTTCAAAGTGAGTATTGGATGCATCACAACCCAAGCACACATCCAAGGACATGCATGCTGATAAGTTACAAAATGCCAGAAACTACTACTACTACTTCTACTACTATGAATACGTATATAAAACTTTTCAAGAAGAGTTCCCTAAGTAGTTTAAACAGAAAAATAAATAAGTGGTTTAAACTGACAAATAAAAGATACATAAGACGGCTCCCTGTCCCCAAAAGGCTCACAATCAAAAAAAGAAACAAGACATCAGCAACAGCCACTGGAGGGATGCTGTGCTGGGGCTGGATAGGGCCAGTTGCTCTCCCCCTGCTCAATGAAGAGAATCACCACGTTTAAAAGGTGCCTCTTTGCTCAGTTAGCAGGCTACATCCCTCTCCCCAGGGGCGGCCCAAAGTATTACAGTGCTTGAGGTGAGAAGGCAGCCCTCTTTCAAAACGGAACCTTGCAAGCTTTGAAAGCAACGCAGGGGGCAGGGAGAAGGACAGGTAACAGTGGCCAGCAGCCTTCTCTTCTCTCTTGGTAAGCTTTGCAAGGAGTGTGGGGAGAGGTGCTCCTCGCCAAGTTTGCAAGAGTCAGATCAGTCCCAAGAGCGACTCCAATGGCACCGGTAGGGAGCATTTTGCCACCCTGCTGGTGCCTTAAATTCCGCCACCTGAGGTGACCACCTCACTTTACAGAAGGGCCAGCCCACCTCTCCCTCAAAACCATGTGTTTCGGACCAAACTATATGTGATGTTAATCGCATCATTTGGCCCTGTGTGTTTGTTTTGAATGTAAACAGTCGGTGTGGTTCTCCAGCCTGCGGCCCAGCAGCTGATGAGTTTTTAAAAACAAACACTGGAGGCAGATGCGCATCAGTAAAGCACAAGATCAGGGGCGTAGCAAGGTTGGAGTGGGCCCAGAGACAAGATTTTAAAATGGGGCCCCCCCACTCAAAGTCCAGGGCCTCCGCACACCCCAGGCCCCCAAGGATTTAAGTCTGATATTCCAAAATAAGTATGCTGCCTGGAAATACATTTCACTGAATACACACACGCACACGTCACAATATATAGTGATATACATTGAGTACTATACATTTGTTTTACTTTTAATGCCTAGAACACACTAGAAAGATGAATGATTAAAATGGGCCCCTCGCTGCAGATTAGCCAAGGAGACTTTCAACCATGCAGGGTGAGCCTATGTTTGTTTTCTCAGAATTCTGAACCAATTCAGTCAAGTTTGATTCCAGGAGGTTTTTCACAGGAGGCTTTTAAAGCCCTTTAACACAGATCTCCTCTGGAAGGGAGGTGCTGCATTCACATGTTGGCCAGATTTACCCTGAAGTCCCTGCAAGTTATTGGGGAGCAGTTCACACACAAGAAAAATAAAATAAAATAAAAGCAGAAGGCATGCTTCACAGTTCTCACTCAGACCTTCTGGGTTGCAAAACAACTTGAACATAAGTGCATTTATAAATGAATGAATGAATGAATGAATGAATGAAATATAATACTGTTTCTTCCAGAAGTTTTTGTAATTTTCTGCCATGAAACAAGCCACTTATAGGACTTTTTAGATAGTTTTTTTTAAGCCAGCAAATTTTCCAAGCTGTTTAAAAATAAATATTCAGAGACTTCTCAGCCCCCCCCCCCCCATATCAAAGCCCTATGG
This sequence comes from Hemicordylus capensis, assembly GCF_027244095.1. Taxonomy (NCBI): domain Eukaryota; kingdom Metazoa; phylum Chordata; class Lepidosauria; order Squamata; family Cordylidae; genus Hemicordylus; species Hemicordylus capensis. The sequence continues at coordinate 26,374,477 of NC_069657.1, read as the reverse complement.
CAAGCAGATCCCTATATATCCGGGTGGGGGTGGGGGTGGGGAAGGTAACCACAAAAAGGAGTTCACACTCTACCTGGCAGCAGGGGGTCTTCTGCTGCAAAGAACAGTGGTGGCCACTCTGGCTGCCTCCTCCTTCCTGGCTGGCTTGGGCCCTACTGGAGTTCAGGCTTCACAGAGGCCTACACCAGACCTCCGTGGAAGCCCCGCCCACCCGCCGATCAGCTGAGAGGCGGGAGAAAAGGAGCTCTTTGCAGCTTGTCTGCTCTGTCGATTGCCGGCCAGGAGAACAAGCTGGAGAGACGGCGAACAGGGCAAGTGGCTGAGGAGCCTTGGGGCTGGGCAGGGGGCAATGGGGAGTCACGTGAGGTGCCTCTGGGGGGCCCCTCCAGGCAGTGGGGCCCCCAGACAACTGTCTCCCCTTGCCCTATCGTTGTTACGCGCCTGCACAAGATGTAATTTTAAGCTTTTTTATTTGCTCTGTTGGAAATATACAGGCAGACCAAACTTGTATGGTAGCTACCACATCTTGTGATAGCAAGCATGACTTGTCCCTTTAGCCAAGCAGGGTCTGCCCTGGTTAGGTAGTTAGTTAGTTAGTTAGTTAGTTGATTTATTTATTTGATTTATATCGAATAAATCAAATTTCTTCCAAAATGGCTCAGGTTGCATATGAATGGGAGACTAGAAGTGTGAGCACTGTAAGATATTCCCCTCAGGGGATGGAGCCGCAGCTCTGGGAAGAGAAGAAGGTTCTAAGTTCCCTCCCTGGCAACATCTCCAAGATAGGGCTGAGAGAGATTCCTGCCTGTAACCTTGGAGAAGCCGCCGCCCGTCTGTGAAGACAATACTGAGCTAGATAGACCAATGGTCTGACTCCGTATATGGCAGCTTCCTAAGATGCACACATAGAAGAAGCTTGTGTAGCTGAGTGGATGATGCTCAAAGTTGTGCAGTCTCTTGCTGCCTCTGTCTGCTTGTGTAAGCACTGTGCTTGCACAACAAAAATCACAGAGAGCTTGGAATCATTCCCAGTACATAAATGGTCTGAGGAAAAGGTGTCACAGCAAGAGGTACACCAGAGGCTGTGCAGCTGTCCCCCTTTCCACCAGTGTAATGCTAGTCTGGGAGCAGACCTAGCTAGCACAACATCCTTGCATGGGTGCACCATGTTTGCATTGGTGCAAGATTAGTCTGGATGTCATAGGAACAACAACATAGGAAGATAGGAAGCTGCCATGTACTGAGTCAGACCACTGGTCTATTTAGCTCAGTATCATGTTCACAGACTGGCAGCAGCTTCTCCAAGGTTGCAGGCAGGAATCTCTCTCTGCCCTATCTTGGAGATGCTGCCAGGGAGGGAACCTGGAACCTAGATGCTCTCCCCAGAGCGGCTCCATCCCCTGAGGGGAATATCTTACAGTGCTCACACTTCTAGTCTCCCTTCCATATGCAACCAGGGCAGACCCTGCTTAGCAAAGGGGACAAGTCATGCTTGCTACCCCAAGACCAGCTCTCCTCTCCATAGACCTCCTCTCCATAAAGGTCTGGATGTCAGTCTGGATTCGAGATGTGCTCAAAATGCAATTCGGCGTACGAATTGCAGCACAATCCCTTTAAAATTGAAGGCTCATCCAGCCCCTTTAACGCAGAGGCAAGCAGGTCCATCTCTCCTGCTCCCCCTCCTGTTGTTGCCACTTCTTTACTTGCGGCACTCCCTGCAGCTGCCTGCGTGTGATGCTGGCATGCACATGACCTCCGCACATGCGCGGCAGCCATTTGCATGGTCAGCATACACAGAGGCCATGTGTGTGCTGGCGTCACATGCAGGCTGGTGGGGGGAGCGCTGCCAGTACAGAAGTGGCAGCAAGCAGAGGAGGAGCAGAGATTGACCTGCTCTCCTCTGCGTTGAAGAGGCTGGGCAAGCCCTCAATTTTAAAGGCATAGTGCCATGATTCAGAAGCCGAATTGTGTTTCAAGCACATCCCTATTCTGGATGTCCTTTGTTATCATCGTATCTGTTGTTCTCAGTGCTTACCATCCTCTAGTGGTCCAGGACTCTGTTTCTTTCCTGCCTCCTCTAGAGATGAACGCAAGTTCACAGCCTGGCCAGAGGGACTGGCTGCAGTCAGCGTTTTCTCCCTCTCCACTGGCCAGGTGAGAAGAAAGAAGGTGGAAGAGGGCTGGCTAACGGCAACCTGTTTCCAAGGGAGGCTGGACTGTTTCTGTGCGTGAACTCCCAGTGCATCCCCCAGTCTCGTGATCCAGGACTGCAGAAGAGAGTGTGCCCAGATCCGGCAGCTGCAGCCCTTGATGGTGGCACAGGATCCTGCAGAGAAGCCCCCACCACACCGGACAGGTTGTGAACTTGTGTCCATTTGCAACAGAGGCAGGAAGAGTCCTGGACCACCGTCAGGCAAACAAGTAGAAGGGGAATTCACAGGGAATTCTCTGTTTTGTTGCCTGAGAGCTGGGAATGAAAGTCGAATGAGAGTATGAGGGACATATTCAGAGCAGCACACGCTTCAGAAGTACAGCCCTTTCCATTCTTGTCACTTCTACATCTCTGAAATCCTCGAAAAAAGTAGGAGCGGGATTGATTTGGCAGTGGGGACTGTAATGAGCATCCTTGTGCAGCGCATGACTGGAACATTCCATGCAATGATGTTACATACCCCTCTGTCATCCCAATTTACCTTCACAGCCGAACAGGATAACTCCCTCCCCTTTGTTTCCCCAAAGAACGTGAAGGCAAAACATTTACTTTTTCAATGAATTCATTGTTGGTTTCTCTGACTAGGACAGTGCAAAGGTACAAATCACAGAGACAAGGAGAAGGCATCTTTCTGAATGAGGACATTGTATCTCACCCTATTTAGGAGAGACCTTAAAAGGGATAGTCCGTATCAAAGGTGCACGTCAAACCGGCTGGGTATTCAGGTTCCTTGGTATGAAAGCAACATTCCTGGCTTTTGAATAGGACACCAAACACAGGAGAGCTTTAGACAGCACATTTGGAAACGAGCCTTCCCTAGCTGCAGTCTTGTGTATCTGCTTACCTTTGGGTTGCCTTCACAACCTTGCTTGAAGGGTACTTGATGTCCTTTGAAGAAGGTTGTCATGCAACCAATGGAATGGGTGCCAACTATTCCGTCCCCCACATCCGCCCATGTCAGAGAGTATATCGCTTCCTAGTAAAGTTTCAGTGCTTTGAGTGATTTCGAAGGCTAAATAGGTTTCCATGGTTGAAAACTCTTTTGAAAACCCTGGACTAGACAGAATGTCCTCTTGGCCAGTTTGCTAGGGGAGGGGGGAACTTAAAACCCAAAATGAGCGTTCAACACCTGTGGTGGTATTTCTGTATTGGTTTGTTTTTTAAAAAAAATTAGTGAGATGTATTCTTGAACAAAACAAGACAAGATGGCATTTTGGGAGGACACCCTGCATACGCTCAGAAGAACAGCAGTTTCTTTTGGAGACTGCTACCCATAAAAGGGGAAGCTATCCACACATACTCAGAGGAACTGTCTGCTCAGATCCAGAGGGACTGTCTTCTTAGGGCCATTTTCAAAAGGACCATAGCAGGTTTTCTTCATAACAAAGGATAAATATTCCAGGGCTTGAGAATTCCCAGGCACCAGCTTGCCATGGTGGCTGGGAATTTAAGCATGGTGCTTGAGTCAGGAACATGTGAAGCTGCCATATACTGAGGCGTTTCTCACACGATCAGCGTGAAGTTCCAGGAGGGTTAGCCCAATCTCCCCACAAACAAGCAGTTGCTCGTTGCTGGGCAGCCAGATTGGCAGCTAGGGAAGGCATGCAGGAAGTTCCAAGTTCCTTCCCTGGCATCTCCAAGATAGGGCTGGGAGAGATTCCTGCCTGCAGCCTTGGAGAGCCCTGCCAGTCTGTGCAGACCAAACTGAGCTAGATGGACCAATGGTTTGACATAAGGCAGCTTCCCTACAACAGTGCACCATAGGCCAGAAGTATTTTCAGAAGTGTGGGGTTTCCAAGGAGCACGGATATAACAGCAAAGGAAAACACAGGACTTAAATGCACTTAATCCAGAATTGTTATTTCATGAATTAAGGCATTAACAATTCAGAAATGAGGCAAAGGTGATTCCTGCCTGCAACTCTGGGAGAAGCCGCTGCCAGTCTGTGAAGACAATACTGAGCTAGATAGACCAATGGTCTGACTCAGTATATGGCAGCTTCCTATGTTATTCCTTTCACAGACAAAGCAATATCTTGCTTATTTCACAAATTAAATTATTTCACAGATTGAGCACAATTTATATGTTCTGCTTGCAACAGCCCTTTTGCAGTAATAATGCTCAAACAAAGACAGAAAACACAGGTACTCCTAACAGTGATAAAGACTTTTCTTCCAATGATGGAACACAAACATCACTTTCCTAGGTCCAGTATGTAAAGAGCAGAAGCCACCTATTCAGTGGGTCTGATGTGTCAGTGCCACTTGCTCCTCTCTTCACCACACAGAGGTCCGGTTTTGACGTAATGTGAAACTATGTTTTCCTGCTACATCAATGAGCCCTGGATAGTCAAGGGCTCTCATACTCCTACTTTTCTCCTCTGCACACCAAAGGAGACTGAAATGTCCACTTTCGAATTTAAACTAATCACATCTCTACTTAGGGAAACATGGTTAGTTTTAACCATGGTTGGTATAGACAAACCATCATCAAATTCTGGTTACAGATGCTGGTTTGTGGTTTGCTAAAACCAACCAGAGTTTCTCAAGTTAGAATGACAATGCAGAGCAGTAGTTAGCAGAAGCTTTGGATCTCTTCCGGCATGTGGAGTAGAGGAGAAGAAATGTGAGCTCATAGTATCCAGGATCATTAATGTAACAGGAGATCATGGTTTTCTATAATGTCTAATCTCTTCCCTGGTTGGGCAAAGATCCTGGAGATATTGGTTCTGAGAGGGCAAGAGTGGAGCTTTGAATCTACTAGAATTTCCAACAGGTCTTTTCTCTAAAAGACCTTCTCTAGCCTTGCATCTTGGGAAAGAGGGCCTGCTGAGACCCTAAGGCTCCAGCTCTGTTCTCCATCCACCATCACTGAAGAATCCTCTACTATTGCAGAAATGTTATCGCTGGTCTACTGGCACACTAGTGTGCCATGGGATGCTGGCTGGTGTACCATACAGACTGATCTTGAATCCAACTTCATAGTTGACTTGCCCCATAAGGCATTAGGAAGGATGTATTCCTTTGGTGCGTAGGGGAGTAACTCAGCTCAAAAAGAGTTGAGAGAGGTTGACAAGCATGAATTGTCCCGTTGCTAAGCAGGCCCCCCCCAGTTTGCATTTGAATGGGAGCCTATATGTGTGAGCACTGTAAGATATTCCTCTTAGCGGATGGGGCCATTCTAGGAAGAGCATCTGCATGTTTGCATGTAGAAGGTTCCCTCCCTGGCCACTCTAGATAGTGCCGAGAGAGACTCCTGCCTGTAACCTTGGAGAAGCCACTGCCAGCCTGTGCAGACAATACTGATCTAGATGGACCCATGGTCTGACTTGATAGAAGGCAGCTTCCTATACTCCTAACTGAAGAGTTTGAACTCCCCACTTTTTGAGCTGACCTGCTTCCTTATACACCAAGAGGGTCATGAGAGATGGCTATGAGTCTCATAGCACGCAACAGAGAAAGGAAGTGAAAATAATTTTCAAAAATCAAATCTGTGTTGCCACCACAATTTTATTCTAAAAGGTGTGTGTGTGTTGGGGGACAGTGTGTTGGAGTACAGCACAAGCACTAACCAAGGCTTATCTTTTAAACAAGGGTAAAGCTCGAAACCAAGATTAGAAGCTGGTTTGCAGTGCAAACTTTGCACACCCTGGATAGCGCTGGCTAGGAGACTGCTAGTGTCTATCTAGTTTCTACCTGCACTGGGTGAGAAAGAAATAGGCCCTGAGATTGCTGAGCAAGCATTTTCCTACCTACAATGCTACTGCCTGTCAGTAATTCTCTCATACAGAATTATTTAAAAGTATTTACCAGATCAATGGGAATATTAAAAGCAGGCAGAATAATGTAGATACTGAGCCCCTCTTTTACACTTGAGGCTATCTGGAGAACAGAAAAACCCTGATGGACAAGATTTTCTTAATTTCTCATGGGATTTGGAGCCGCTCGTAATCCTGAAAGCTATTCCCAATTTCCTTTTTTCTTAGTTCATTACTCAACAATATCTTCACCTTCCTGCTTAAGACTCACTGACTATCTGTAATCAGATGCATTAATGGAACTCCAAATATATTAATTAGTTCCAAAACAAGAGCAAAAGCTTTCCTAATGGTTTTGCTCAAGGAGATGTAATTGTTGTCTCAGGAGACTCTAGGAGTCAGCAGCACACAACTGTAAAACTGATTATGTGCAACATCCAATCATTTCAATGGAACTCACCATGGAGGATGGCTGCTTATTTACATGTGGTTTTTAATGCATGCCAAGAGCAAGCAAAGTTGTAGGAATGATGTCAATCTGTGAAAACCACAACGCTGAAACAATTTCAGTATCTAAAGAAGAAGCCATGAATACATTCATATGGAAACTGTGCAGAAGTGCTAACATGAAGCTTATGACATTTCCGTGACAGATTTAACCGGTGGTATGGTAAACATGTATATCTCCTGGAAACATATACGAAGTTGTGTAGAATATGGATTGGAAAACACGCCTTTGTAAAGCACTCTAGAGCAGTGTTTTTCAAAAACTGTGCCCCTTGGGAACTCTTTCCAGATCAATTAATCCACTAAGCAGTCTTTGGATCAATTAATCCACTAAGCAGTCCTTGTGCATCTTTCAGATAATCCCTGCACACCACAGAGGAGGTAGAGAGCCAATCCTGCAGTAAAGTAAAGGTAAAGTTGTGCCATCAAGTCAGTGTCAACTCCTGGCGACCAGAGAGCCCTGTGGTTGTCTTTGGCAGAATACAGGAGGGGTTTACCATTGCCACCTTCTGCACAGTGTGAGATGATGTCTTTCAGCATCTTCCTATATCACTGCTGCCCAATATAGGTGCTTCCCAGCATAAATCGTTCCCTTTCCTAAGCACTGTTTGCCTTGGTTTGCATTTGGATAGGTGACTACATGTGAGCACTGTCTGCTGTAAGATATTCCCCTTAGGGCAGGGATCAGCTGTTGCTAATTACAAATCCCATCACCCCCAGCTGCAATTTATTGTGGAACCTGGAGATGATGGGAGCTGAAGTTCAGCTACAACTGGAGAGCCAAGGTTATCTACCCCTGCCTTCTGGGGCGGGCGTAGATGCTTTCCCACCATAGCTCACTGTACAATGTTCTTCCACCACAGCTCAGTAGAAGAGTATCTGTTTGCATGCAGAAGGCCCCAGGTTCAGTCCTTGGCCTCTCCGGGTAGGGTTGGAAGAGACTCCTGCCTGAAACCTTGGAGATCTATTGCCAACCAGAGTAGACCAGGGGTTCCCAACCTGTTGCAGGCAGGACTCTCTCTCAGCCCTATCTTGGAGAAGCCAGGGAGGGAACTTGAAATCTTCTGCTCTTCCCAGAGCAGCCCCGTCTCCTGGGGGAATATTTTACACTGCTCACACATCAAGTCTCCCATTCACATGCAACCAGGGCAGACCCTGCTTAGCTAAAGGGACATGTTTGCTACCACAAGACCAGCCAAGTCGGCCTGTGGGCCTTCCTGTTCCCTCATGTCAACTGAATGTGTGCCCTTGTATGTGACCAACAGTTACGTACTTCAAGGGAAGAGTTAAAACGGCAGACACGTTTTCTTGCTGCCACTACGTTATTGAAGAACCACTGATAACCTGCCAAGGAATCCCAGGGTTGCCTAGACACACCGCTTGGAAACCACTGCTCTGAGCAAAGATCAAACCTGCTCCCCATCAGCAACGACTTTAGAATGCCAAGTTGGGTAGGCCTTGTGAACCTACCTAACCTACCTAAATCCTATTTTTTCCTCTACAGAAATACAGATCCTATATCCTCAGAATAAAATTAACCCAAAAGGCTACATTCCACAGCATGTTGGCTCCAAGTTGTCAAACAGATATGTCTATGATAAGACCTTAAACAGAATATGGAACACTACAGAGAAGTCGAATGAAGGCATATGGAAATCAATTGGCATAATTTTTCACACTCTTTTATTGTTTCAAACGTTTGGCACCCATAATGGGATTGTTTTAAAGGCGGTATAGAAATTTAACATAAAATAAAATAAAAGTCTACTGTGGAGCATTTCCTGTGATAGAAGAGCAGACAGTGAGCAGAAGATTCCTTCATTGGGGAGTTGTGTAAAATTCTTGCAAAATCCAAATCTCTAGTTTTTCCATGAGCCATTCCCTCCTGCTCCTTCCCCTCTGGGAAATCATGCTCAGAACTCATGAACAGCAATATAGCTTTTTAAATACTAAAAAAAACCAAAGTGAAGGGAGGATAACAACAAACTCTATAAGGGACACCATATTAGTAGCTCAAGAAAACTCAGCAGACCATTGGCACATAACTTGTTGGTTTGAGTATGAGTTTGTTGGTTATTTGTTTGTTTCTGTTTAATTGGATTTTAGCTGTAGGATATCTTGTTTTATGATTTCTTAGCCACCTCGAAAGTCACTTTTTCAGGTGCAAAGGCAAAATGAAAACATTTCATTTCTTACATATATGTGTAATAAATATAAATATAATAAATAATAAAAATCTCTGAAACATAACTAGTTCAAAGCCACGCTTAAAATTAAAAATTACTAATTAATAAGTGCCAAGTGGCAGGAGCTTGCCTTGCACGCCTATTTCCATGCTTGTATCTTATTTCCTCAATTACACCCCACTTTTCTTCCATGGTGGAACTCAAGGCATTACTCATGGGATTCCCAGGCAGTAACCCATCCAGGTACTGACAGACCTAGAATTGCTTAGCTTTAGCACAATGGCGGCTTCATGTGCCCTCAGACCATGCCCTGGGGCTGCATCTGATTAGAAATCTGGTGGAGGAAGCATGTAGTAAAATCCCTCTACCCACTAGGCAAGACATTACAGTCAGTTGGCTTTTTGTGCAGTAGTTAAGTGACCCCTTTGTAAATGCCCACCTGTATTCCCTTTCCAACCCTTCTTCTGTTTTCAAGGTCACACAGGAGACCTTGGGCACAAACTATAGACAGTCCAAATATTTGTAAAGTTGTGCCCTCTTCTGCCCTGTTCTCTGTGCTACTTCTCTGCAGATGAGAGAAGCTAATAAGGAGTTCTAGCTACCTCTTTTGATTGTGCAAAGTTGAAATATAAAAACCACTCAAGTTTAGGAAACGCTGTGTATCAAACCCTTTAGAAGATAGGCAATCATTCTGTATAAGCACTTGCTGTTGCACATATTTTGATCTTTTGCCCTTGTCCTTCTTTGTGACCCTCTTTCCTCTTACTCTGAAGTGCATTTGTTACTATGGAAACAAACACTGGGATAGGCAGCGCTCTGCTGCATCCATCCACCCGTGCCATATAAAAAGTCGGTTTAGCTAATGGCACCAGAAATGCAAGTACAAGTGATGGCAACCTGAGCAGTGGAGTGTCGCAAGAATACTGTTCAAAAAGAACTAGAGGATCAATGGCTCGTTCACATGTTGCTCTACATTCAGCATCTGGGGTGTGGCACTGGCAACATCCAGGAACCCAGAGCTTCAACCACTGTCACTCAATCTTTCCAGCAAAAAGTAAAAATTCGATAATAGGACAATGGAAATAAGCGTGGAGCAGGGTGTGTGTGTGTGTGTGTGTGTGTGTGTGTGTGTAAAGGCCTAGACCTGTGTTTTCTGAGTCCTTTCCCAGACTTTCAGCTTTATTTAAATTTTTTTAAGACAGCTCTTGGGTCCTTTTCAATTTCAATACCCCTGCTAACTGGGCAAAGAGGCACCTTTTTAACATGGTGATTCTTTTTATTGAGCAGGGGGAGAGTAACTGGCCCTATCCACCCCCACCACAATATCACTCCAGTGACTGTTGCTGGTGTCTGGATTATGTTTCTTTTTAGATTGTAAGCCCTTCGGGGACAAGAAGCCATCTTTCTTACTTACTTGTTTATTTACTTACTTATTTATTTATTATTTCTCTATGTAAACCGTTTTGGAACCTTTTATTGAAAAGTGGTATATAAATATTTTTTGTCGTTTTCATTCCATGGCAATATAAAGAAAACTATATAGGCATATCTTTTCCAGATGTCCAGTTAGAAGTAAACCTGTTCCCACATTCTAATGTTCTGGCCAATAAATACAAACATACTGGAATGATTAACACTTTTTAAAAAATACTAAAAAATAGTGAGCAGCATCCAGATTAGCTAGCTATAATGATGCACCACTGGAATCAATGAGACAACTTACTCATGGCTACTTTAAGTCCAATTAATTTAAATGGGAGTTAGTCATGGCAACTTATCTGAATGCTGGCTCAGTAATATTTATTAACTTTGAATGTCAGCATATAAGGTCACCTGTGTTTGATATTTCTCTCTGACTTACAATGCCGCCTCTCCCCTCCAAAGTACAGGTGGACCTCTTTAATGGAGGTTTCAGTATTCACGGCTTTGTGTATCTGTAGTTGGGCAATATATACCCAACCTCATTGTCCGCGGTACGCAGTTTCGCAGATCTGTGGTTTTTGGCATGCACAGTATTGCCCTTATATGGTCGTGCCCTTGCACTTGCTTGTGGGCTGTGAGAGGAGTTTGGAGGACAACGGTAGAGTGTGTTGGCCTGCATTTTTTGTGATTCTAAAAACCATTTGGGGTGGCATTTGGCAGCCTTGGGTAGCCTTAAGGAGCCATTGCTCTGGAGCTTTTGGAGACTTTTTGGAGCCATTTCTGTGGAGCCTTTTCAAGCCAATGGGAGGCCTTGGGAGCCTTTTCTGAGCCATTCCTGTGGAACTTCTTTGGAGGTGGAGGAACTCTCCAGCTTCTTTGGAGCTGGAGAGTGGCAGAGCAGGAGAGCTGAGGTGGCCAAGGTACAGTACTGTGCTTCATCCTTATTTCTGCTTTTACCCGGCCTTTTCAGGGATTTTTTGGTCATTTTCCTGGACCCCCCCCCCAATCCCACTGACTTCTGTGGTTGTAGGCCATAATGGAACCCCTACAAATAATGGTGGCCACCTGTACCCTAAGGCTTCCATAGTAAAATTTCTGGTTATAAACCTGGGATACAGCAACTTCTAAAGGCACAATTATGAGAAAAATAGAGATTTACACCACTTATTTAGCTTGAATTTGGAGAACACTGATTTCCTGGATATACAGCTTGGATATGCAGAATTTGGTTCTCGTGCAAATGGACAAGGAGAGGAAGACACTGGGCCTTTTTGGTGGGGATCCCATCACTGTGGGATCCCCACCCTGCTACTAGATGCTCCCTATACTAGAGCGCTTATCAAGCTAGTTCCGTCTTGGTTTTTGGGAAGATAGTAGTCAATACCTTTTTATTCCTCAGAACCTTTTCAATTAGGTTGGCTAGACAACCACAATTTAGCGTTGTTGTATCTGCATAGATCCACAAAGTTAAATACACCACAAGGAGTGCCAGGAGCTAGATCAGGCTAAAGAAAAAGCAGCACTTATTGTGATATTTCCAACTTTTCACATTCATGCCTGACATCACACATCAGTAGATGGCAGAACTCAAACCTCTCCTTAGCTGAAAATGCAGGATGATTCATTCAGAAAGGTGAGGAGAGAACACACAACTAAGTTTAACACACTGTCATCCCTGCTTGGCGAGAAGCATTTTGGTGAGAACACGCTAAAAGATACGTTCCCCCGTCCCTGTTCAAGATGAGCAGGCATTCTGCTGTCTTTTGGGAAGCAAATATTGCCCATCTGGGGAAGGTACTGAACTGTGAATGACAGCAGATGCACAAACAGCACAACACCAGGTGAGAAACCCTTCCTCAGAATTCTTCACCAGCATGCAAGACATGAAAATGAGAGGAGGTCGTATTTAAAAAGCTAGCCACACTGATTTCACTTTCAGTTTAGCTACAGCTATTTGTACTGAAGCTTTTCTCAATATTTGGAAATATGGAGGGGGGTCTAACAGAGGGAGTCTCTCTCATGATAAGGCTGCCCAAATAGTTCGGTTTAATAAAAGCCATCCCTCTGGCATGAGAGCGCACACCATATTCTCTGGCTATCTTTATACGGGTAGCTGGGGCAGGGGAAGATTAATGAAGGCACGCATATGGCTGAAGCTCAGTGTCCCAGCAGCAGGCAGTCCCCTCCTCCCAGCCCCAGCTGTCTCCCTTCCTCTACAGAAAGCCAAGGAAGACACTTGGACGTCGATGTGAAAAGCTAGGTGGGAAATGCTGAGATGTGCTGAAAAGCTTCTGAAACACTGGAAAGCTTTCCACACAATGGCTAATTCCAACCCCCAGTTCCTGCCATACTTCGTGATGGGCCTGCATCTGGTTGTAAAGAAACTCATTGTGCCTCCTTGTGAGTTTTGGTGTTCCAGCCAGATGGGGAGGAGAGAAGCCCCCACTCTAAAGTGTTTCTGGAAAGAGACAGGAAGTAAAGAGCACGAGGAAGGTGCTCTGTGTCTGGATGGAGCTCTGGAAGAACAGGTTTCTTCAGAACTTGACACAGGCATTTGGATCCTCTGAAAGAGCCAGTCACTAAGTAAGGCGGAGCATGAAAAAATATGGAATGAACTATTGTGTAAAAATGCTCACTGAAAGCTCCTGACCAACAGGCTTGTATTTCTTCTGTTCCCCCAGGAGAGGAGGGGGGGAAAGCAGAGGCATATATGAGTACCCAACCATAAGCTTCAGACAATAAGCTGCTCTTCCACAGACGGGGTTGGGTGAGATACTCCTTGGGGTACCACTGAAGGGCAGCAAAGCCTCGGCTTTTTAGCATAATTTGTGTAGTTCTGTTTAGATTCTCTGCCTCAGGCACAAAAATGTCTTGGGCACCTCTGTAATGGATAGTGACTTTCCATTATTGGGTATCCTCTATTCAGATGGACTGGGGACATCCAATTTAAAACGGAACAATAACAACAACAAAAATCCTATCCTGGCCTCTCTCTTGAGCTGTGCTGTCCTAGATCATGCTGGGATGAATTTACAATGGTGAAAAGCAGAATGCCACAGGGCAGAATCTAGGAGACACTGATTCTTGCAATGAAGGGAGAGAAGGTCAGGGCAGAAGGAATATGAATTCTGCCTGAATCTCAAGGCCTTGTAATGCCCTGCATCCCTCTGAAACATCAAGGCCTTCACTTCTTGGCACTAGCAAGGGAATTTTTCTTTTCTTTTTGAAACCCATCTTCTCCCTCAAATTGACGAGGACTTTATTCCAGATGCTAAGCTCTTTCATCAGTTATTTAATTTGCCTCCCATTAATCGTACTGAGCAGCCGGCCATGTAAACATTCAAATCCATGAATTAAGCACTGGGCTTGTGCAAAAGCCAAGACAACCCCAGTTTGACTGTGCGGCTCAGACACCAACTTATCAGACACAACATATCTTCAGGGCCTTGGCAGAGCTGAGGGAAATCTACTTACGGTACAGAACGTCTTATACCCACACCTCCCACCCCCCACCCAGATTAATAATGAAAAAAAAGAAAAAACCCTCTTTTTAAAAAGCACACACACAAACACACTTAACTGCTTCACTGCCATATAGATGTGACTCATGGAAATGAAGATTATTTCTTCCTAACACTCATACTGGCCCTGCCCATGGCCCTGCCACTAACGGAGATACGGTTGGCATGGATTAGAGACAGGGCCTTTTCAGTTGTGACCCTTTGGCTTTGGAATGCCCTCCCAGAAGAGTTTCACCGCGCTCCCTCCCTCAGTGTCTTTAGAAAACAATTTAAAAGACACATCTTTTTTGAGAGGCTTTTTAATGCTTTATCCACTGCTTATATCTGATATGTTACTTAGTTTTTAGCTTTTAACTTAAAACATTTAATTTGAAAATTAAAATTTGTAACTTTTAAATGTGGTCTTTTAACTTGTTCTATTTCATTATTTTTAAATTGTTTTATATTGTGTCTGCTTTATTAATTTTGTGAGCTGCCCTGAGCAGGAGAGGTGGGGCATAAATATTTTGTATATATTAATAAATACTGTAAATAAATCACTCCAATAAAGCATGCATGGAGGCCATGTGTTTGCCCGTGTTGTGCAGGGGAAGCTGGGGATTGCCCCACCAGTGCGTGGTCATAGCTGGGGGGGGGGGAGCGCCGCTATGATGGAAGTGACGGAAGTGGCAATGAACAGAGGAGGAGCAAGTATGGACCAGCTCTCCTCTGTGTTAAAGGGGCTGTGTAAGCCCTTGGTTTTAAAGGGATGTGACCGTTTAGAAAATGTTTGTTTGCATTTAAGTTTCAGGTAAGAGATAAAATTATACTGGTGGTTATGTACTGAATTCAGTAGAGGCAACCAAAGCACTATGGTGATAGGGGGGAGAGAGACTGTGGCTTTTAAGTGCAGTTGGGGTGAAACTGTTACTGGTTGGAAGATGTGATTGATTTTAGCTTGTGGTAGCAAGCATGAATTGTCCCCTTTGCTAAGCAGAGCTCTTGGAGACTACATGTGAGCACTGTAAGATGAATCCCTTGGGGGATGGGGCTGCTCTGGGAAGAGCATCTACATGCTCGCATGCAGAGGGTACCAGGTTCAATCCCTGGCATCTCCAGATAGAGCTAAGCGAGACTTCTATCTGTAACCTTGGCGAAGCCAATGCTAGTCTGTGTAGACCAGGGCTGCTCAACTTTGGCTCTTGTACAGATGTTGCCCTACAATTCGCACAATCCCTGGCTACTGCCCACTGTGGTTGGGGATTATGGGAGTTGTAGTTCAAAAACAGCCAGCGGGGCTAAGTGGAGCAGGCCTGGTGTAGACAATACGGAGCTAGATGGACCAATGGTAGAAGGTACCAGGTTCAATCCCTGGCATCTCCAGATTGGGCTGAGAGAGACTTCTGCCTGTAACCTTGGAGAAGCCACTGCCAGTCTGTGTAGACCAAGGCTGCTGAACTTTGGCCTTCCAGCTGTTTTTGGACTACAATTCCCATAATTCCCAGCCACCATGGCTGGGATTATGGGAGTTGTAGGCCAACATCTGCAGGAGTGCTGAGCAGTCCTGGTGTAAACAATACTGAGCTAGATGGACCAATGGTCTGACTCAGTATAAGGCAGCCTCCTATGTTCTTATGTAGCTCTGTGTAAAGGAGCAAAATGTCTTTTTTTTTTTTTTTTTACAAACAAGAAAAAATCCTTTTCTGTAGATTCCCATGTAAAAGAAGGATGGCTGTGCCAAGACCCTGAGAAGCCTGAGGACTCAGGGTGAGGGCTCTAGGTTCCTTCAAGTGGTGGCAGTAGTTTATCCAGCTAGAAATGTCTCAAAAGCTCAAGGTGAGGCGTCACATACTGCCCTTGCACAACAACAGTGTGCACTCAAAAGGAGGGTTGTGGGGATTTTGGAATCTGCACTCTTGTGTAAATGCTCCCTGCAATGTAACAGGCTGAGGAAGAACTTTCCCAGCTGGAGGTGCACCACAGGCGTCACACGATGTTGCGCAAGGGCAAAGAGGCATCGTTTTAAGGTGGTGATGCTCTGTATTGAGCAAGGGGAGAGCAACTAGCCCTATCCATCCCCAGCACAGCATCCCTCCAGTGGCTATTGATGGTGTTTATCTTAGGTTTCTTTTTAGATATGAGCCCTTTGAGGGACAGGGAGCCATTTTATCTATCTATCTATCTATCTATCTATCTATCTAAACAGCTTTGGGGACTTTTGTTGAAAAGAGGTATCGTCGTATTCGTAAGGGCCAGGATGGTTGCAGTTGTGCCATGCCAGTCTGAAATGCAAGCTCCCAAACTGGAGGATTCTGCTAGCACAACATCCTTGCACTAGCACCCTGTATTTGCACAATTGCAGTGTTCATCTGGGATGACAGCAATTTTTCGCAACTCAGAGGCATCCTGTTGAACATATGAAGTTGACATATTATACCAAGTCAGGCCGTTGATCCACACAGCCCAGCACTGCTTACACTGACTAGCAGAGGCTTTCCAGCGCTCCAGACAGAGGCTGACAGGATGCGCGGTGGTCCAGCTCCGTAACGCTGCACCCCGGGGCTGATGCAGACTTCTAGGCAACCCCTGACGCTGTTCAGAAGCAGAGGATGTGAAAGCAACATGCCCGCAAGTTTCCCTACTGTTACGAATTGGGAAATCTGCAGAAAACGGATACGATGAATATTTCTATAACGCTTTTTGACAAAAGTTCCCAAAGTGTTTTACATAGATATAAATAAATAAATGGCTTTATTTTATATAAAGAAAAGAAAGAAAAGAAAACACTGCTTCTGCATCTATTGTTTTTGAATAGCGATGGACTTTGCTTAGAACTCCTTGCTTAGAAGTTATGGAGCCATACAGCTGTGCATCACATGAGCCAGAGGAGAGTCAGCATGGTGTAGTGGTTAGAGTGCTGGACTAGGACCTGGGAGGCCCGAGTTCAAATCTCCATTCAGCCATGAATCTCACTGGGTAACTCTGGGCCAGTCACTTCTCTCTCAGCCTAACCTACTTCTCAGCGTTGTTGTGAGGAGAAACCTAAATATGTAGTACACCGCTCTGGGCTCCTTGGAGGAATAAAAACAAAAAAAAATGTTTTTTTCAGCCCTACCTGAATATGTCAGGGATTGAACCTGAGAGCCTCTGCATGCAAAACATGTGCCATACCTATGAAAAGAGTGGTGCTTTTGGTTTTAAAGTGGTATATAACCTGTAACTAGGTTGTCAACTAGGCCTTGTGCCTAGATGGAGACGAAGTCGTCTATGTAAAATAGTCCAGGGAGCTTCCAGACTCTTTGCTACAGGAATATTCCTCATCTTTGGACCTTCCCTCCACCTCCAGGGGACAGACAATCAAAAGCTTCGAGGATCAAGAGCTCACAATTTTAGAAAGCATCACATTTCCATAATCTGCCTTAATTTGGAAACTTTTGACCTGATAGTCTCTGCTGGCTGCAGGGCAGACCTGGTCTATATGTAGGAGAATGAGGTGGAAATGAAACAGAAGAGTCTTGAGGTGGTAGAACAGGGCTGCAGGTATATGATTCATTTTTTAGTCTTGTTTTGTTTTGTTTTTTAAAAAGACATTCCTACAGGAAGAAAACGGACACATTCAGGAGCACGCTATGCTACAAACATCCTCCCTGCTGTGCTTGTTATTTATTTATTTATTTTACATTTCTATCTCACCCTTCCTCCAAGGAGCCCAGAGCAGTGTACATAGTCATGTTTATCCTCACAATAACCCTATGGGGTAGGTTAGGCTGAGAGAGAAGTGACTGCTTTAGAGTCATCCAGTGAGTTTCATAGCTAAACAGGGATTTGAACTCGGGTCTCCCCGGTCCTAGTCCAGCACTCTAACCACTACACCATGCTGGCTCCCATGCTTGCAAGGGTATTTTCACAAGAAGTGATTCAAACATGGCCCCCTCACCTTCAGGCCACACACTCCATTCTGCCACCTAATTCGGCGGCATGAGTAGACCGAATTAATTGTTGGAAGATGGTTATGAACATGAATGGTTATTATCGTTTACAGAGAAAAATAAATAAGGCAGCTCCCTGTCCTAATGGTGCAGCGGGGAAATGACTTGACTAGCAAGCCAGAGGTTGCTGGTTCAAATCCCCGCTGGTATGTTTCCCAGACTATGGGAAACACCTATATCGGGCAGCAGCGATACAGGAAGATGCTGAAAGGCATCATCTCACACTGCGCAGGAGGAGGCAATGGTAAACCCCTCCTGTATTCTACCAAAGAAAACCACAGGGCTCTGTGGGTGCCAGGAATCGACACCGACTTGATGGCACATTTTACTTTTACTGTCCCAACAGGGCTCATAGTCGAGGCTAGACAGGGACTGTTGCTCTCCCCCTGCTAAATATAAGAGAATCACCACTTTTAAAAGGTCCCTCTTTACTCAGTTAGCAGGGACAAGATCCTGTAAGGACCAAATAATAAGGAAGAGCAGGGGCGTAGCAAGGTTGGAGTGGGCCCAGAGACGAGATTTTAAAATGCCCCCCCCCCCCCCACTCAAAGTCCAGGGCCTCCGCACACCCCAGGCCCCCAAGGATTTAAGTCTGATATTCCAAAACAAGTATGCTGCCTGGAAATACATTTCACTGAATACACACACGCACACGTCACAATATATAGTGATATACATTGAGTACTATACATTTGTTTTACTTCTAATGCCTAGAACACACTAGAAAGATGAATGATTAAAATGGCCCCCTCGGTGCAGATTAGCAAAGGAGACTTTCAACCATGCAGGGTGAGCCTATGTTTGTTTTCTCAGAATTCTGAACAAATTCAGTCAAGTTCGATTCCAGGAGATTTTTCACAGGAGGCTTTAAAAGCCCTTTAACACATCTCTCCTCTGGAATAGAGGTGCTGCATTCACATGTTGGCCAGATTTACCCTGAAGTCCCTGCAAGTTATTGGGGAGCAGTTCACACACAAGAAAATTAAAATAAAATAAAAGCACAAGACATGCTTCACAGTTCTCACTCAGACCTTCTGGGCTGCAAAACAACTTGAACATAAGTGCATTTATAAATGAATGAATGAATGAATAAAATAAATATAATACTGTTTCTTCCAGAAGTTTTTGTAATTTTCTGCCATGAAACAAGCCACTTATAGGACTTTTTAGATAGTTTTTTTTAAGCCAGCAAATTTTCCAAGCTGTTTAAAAATAAATATTCAGAGACTTCTCAGTCCCTCCCCCCCACCCCCCATATCAAAGCCCTATGGCAAGCAGATGCCTATATATCCAGGGGGGGGGAGGTAACCACAAAAAGGAGTTCACACTCTACCTGGCAAATGCTGGGTTGGGCAGGGCAGCAAGGGGTCTTCTGCTGCAGAGAGCAGTGGTGGCCACTCTGGCTGCCTCCTCCTTCCTGGCTGGCTTGGGCCCTACTGGAGTTCAGGCTTCACAGAGGCCTACACGAGGCCTCCGTGGAAGCCCCGCCCACCCGCCGATCAGCTGAGAGGCGGGAGAAAAGGAGCTCTTTGTAGCTTGTCTGCTGCTGGATTGCCAGCCAGGAGAACAAGCTGGAGAGACAGCAAACAGGGCAAGTGGCTGAGGGGCCTTGGGGCTGGGCAGGGGGCAATGGGGAGTCACGTGAGGTGCCTCTGGGGGGCCCCTCCAGGCAGTGGGGCCCCCAGACAACTGTCTCCCCTTGCCCTATCATTGTTACGCGCCTGAGGAAGAGCCACAATGCCAGTGCCCAGTTGCTTCCCAGACCCACTCCAAAGGGCAGCAGTAGCCTTTCTCCTTGGCTGAAAGCGCTGTTTAACATCCCTAGGGCCCGGGATCACCAAGGTATTACTTGTGGCCGATCTTTTAGGGGATACCCTCACTTCTTGCTTCTCTGGTGGGCCACTGTGTGAAACAGGATGCTGGACTAGATAGGCCTTGGGCCTGATTCAGCAGAGCTGTTCTTATGTTCTTAACCATTATTCCCTTGTGTAGTGCTGTGCTTGCTCAGCACCAGGAGACTCCTTTAAGGAAATGGAACCCTCTCAAACCTCTGCTCCATCTTTGCAGGCGTGCAGAGAATGCTGAGAAACATTGCCCTTCCCAGCACTTTCCTCCTACAGTTCTTAAGAGAGGGCTCCATCTCTCTTAATGGGCTGTCCCAGCACTGAGAAAAGCACAGTCCTGTGAGGAGATCAGCACTGGGGGAAATGGCTCTCAGATTCAAGGTTTGCCAAAGTGACCCCTTCAAGGCTAGTCACCATTGATAGACAAATCCACAGCCACAACCCACAGCCCCTGTTTCCCCTCCCCTGCCCTCTATTCTTGACTTAAAAGGGCTGCCTTAGATTCCATTCTCTCTGTCCAATAGCCTCATGGTGCGACTGGCCGCCCAGCAGCACTGAGCTCTCTTCTGCTGTGCTCTTTTACCCATTGTTTCCTCCTTTTCTGCAAAGAGGGGGCCCGCTATGCATGAGTCACCTGCTGCCACCAGGCACTGCTGATCTCTGCGGCCAAGTTGCTAAACCATCAACATTCAAAACTTTTCTCCAAGCCAGCAAAAACAGAACAGGCATGCAAAAATACAGTCCGTTCCACCAAGCTGCATACACAAGCAAAAAACCAGACAGGATTTTTGCACAGGGCTGTTTCGGTGCCCTGAGGGAAAGACAAAAATGGCGACCCTCCTCTGCCTGAAGGGAGAGTAAAATAATAAATAAACGACCATTTGATATTCATGGAGGATTTGTCTATCAATGGCGACTAGCCTTGAGGGGGTCACTTTGGCAAACCTTGAATCTGAGAGCCATTTCCCCCTGTGCTGATCTCCTCACAGGACTGTGCTTTTCTCAGTGCTGGGACAGCCCATTAAGAGAGATGGAGCCCTCTCTTAAGAACTGTAGGAGGAAAGTGCTGGGAAGGGCAATGTTTCTCAGCATTCTCTGCACGCCTGCAAAGATGGAGCAGAGGTTTGAGAGGGTTCCATTTCCTTAAAGGAGTCTCCTGGTGCTGAGCAAGCACAGCACTACACAAGGGAATAATGGTTAAGAACATAAGAACAGCCCTGCTGGATCAGGCCCAAGGCCTATCTAGTCCAGCATCCTGTTTCACACAGTGGCCCACCAGAGAAGCAAGAAGTGAGGGTATGCCCTCTCTCCAGTTGTTGCTCCCCATAAAGATCGGCCACAAGTAATACCTTGGTGATCCCGGGCCCTAGGGATGTTAAACTGCAATCAATGAGAGCCAGGGCCTTCTCAGTGGTGGCCCCGGCTCTATGGAACGGTCTCCCGGATAATATCAGAGCTCTCCATGATTTGTTGGCTTTCCGCAAGGCATGCAAGATGGAAATGTTCCATTGGGTGTTCGGTCGCCCGACGAGATAGCTGGTCGTAGAGTGATCCAGTAATCCATAGTTATTATGTCTTGTAATGAGTACTGTATGGGGTTGTGGTTATGATGTTATGTATGTTGTATTTTATGGAACTGTGTTGCTTTGTATGTTATTGCTTGTAAGCCACCCTGAGTCCTATGGGGGTAGGGTGACATATAAATCTAAGTAAGTAAGTAAATAAATAAACAAACAAACTGGTATTCAGAGGCATCTTGCCTCTGAGGCTGGAGGTGGCCAACAAACTACAGGCAGACCTCACTATACATGGATTCGTTATCTGCGGTTCTGCATATCCGCAGTTGGGTAATTGACACCTGACCTTAGCATACGAGGGGAAAAACTGGCAAAAAAGGTGTTAGTTTTGCATATCAGCAGTTTGGAGATGGCCGGAGATGAGCTCAGAGGTTATTTCCAGCTGCCATTTTGTAAAAAGGAGCCATTTTTTGGCTCATTTAGTTTTTAAAAAAACCTCCCCCCATGAAAAATTGTGGGGAAATGGAAGAATTTGGACTCCTGGGGGGCATTACTGGATAGCTGGATGCCCGCAGAGCACGGTAGGGCACTATTTCACCTTTTAAAACCTTTTTGGGCTGCTTTCCCCATGATTTTTGACCCTCTAGGAACCTCACCCCCCTATTCCCATAGGGACAATGAGTCGTGATCCACATTTGTAGGTGAGGAACAGAACCCCTGCAAATAATGAGGTACGGCTGTAGTAACCACTGACAGACCTGTGCTCCATGCATTTGTCTAAGCCCCTTTTAAAGCCATCCAAGCTAGTGGCCATCACCACATCCCATGGCAAGGAATTCCACAGATTAATTATGCGCTGTGTGAAAAAGTACTTTTGCCAGTCCTAAATGTCCTGGCCATTGGTTTCATGGGATGACCCCTGATTCTAGTGTTGTGAGAGAGGAAGAAAAATTTCTCCCTGTCCACTCTCTCTACTCTGTGCATAACTTTATACACCTCTAGCATGTCTCCCTGTAGTAGTCACCTCTTTTCCAAATTAAAAAGCCCCAAATTCTGTGGTCTTGCCTCATAAGGAAGGTGCTCCATGCAGGTTGCCTGTACATGGTGCCAGGGAGTCTGTGCAGAGGATTCAACTTTGGCCAAAGCTTCACACAGTTAGTCTTAACTGAATAAATAACTAGTCATGGAACTGCCCTTAGGACCGATGGGGGTTGCCACTGGTCCCAGAGCCTTACAATGAAGAACACTGCCTTGATAGCTATATGCCACCTCCAGGTTCAGAGGCAAGATGCCTCTGAATATCCCTTGCAGGGGAGCAATGACAGGAGTCGGAGCATGCCTTCTTCATCTCCTGCTGAGGGTTTCCCAGAGGCATGTGGCTGGCCACTGGGGGAAACAGGATGCTGGACTAGATAAAGCTTAGCCTGATCCAGTAGGGCTCTTCTTATGTCCTCATATCCTTTGACAGCATCCACTGCCATTGCCATACATTGCACCGAAAGGAGGACACGGGCACCTGTGACACTTGACTCCAGCCTGAGCACTGGAGGCACCCTAGGGTTAGAACCTGGTGGAATCCCATGTTGCCCGAGGCCATGGCAGCACACCTGTAACGAGGAGTTCAAGGGTGGAGTGCCTACAGAGGCTCTGAGTAGGCAATTTCCTGCAGCCAGCTGACCTAGCAGAGTTGGGTTCAATGGAAGAAGGCCAGGAGACTGAGGGCTATATCCTGTCAGGACTACTCCATAATGGACAGCGGGCATCTACATAGACACCAGTGGCTGAAGGACAACGGGTACATTTGGCCATGAAGCAATGCGCATTTTTTTGGCAGTGGCAATAGGAAGGGCAGTGGCAATAGGAAGAGGATGACCCCATGAATCCTGTCTGCCAATAAAGACTGCATTGGATACTGAAGTCTTGAATCTCCTTGCCAGCATATAAATATGAGAGCACCTGATCCCTTTGATGTAGAATAGAACTGCCTGCGAAGGGGGCAGTTCTGACAGCCATCTTATAGTAAGTCTATTCCTGCTCCTGCAGTGCCAATCCAATAATAAATGACTAAGAACTGCAGACGATTCTGGGATGTGTTTTAAGGTGCACCCTCAGTTCATGCAGGGTCCTGGCCTTGCCTGCCTCCTTAAGCTTCACCATAAATGGAGTGGGCACCCCACAATATGTACACAGAGGGAAAGGGGGGAGTGATTTTCCCTGCTCCTGCCTCCCTCCAAAATGACTTTTTAACTTCAGGGATATGTCCTTGAGGGCTGCGCAGTCCTTAAGGACATATTCCTGGAGTCAAAGTGTCATTTTGTAGGGAGGAGAGAGCAATGAAAATCGCTCCGCCTCCCTCTGCATTTCCCTGCTCAGCAACACACTGCACGTATCTGCGATGATGCATCTTCCATTGGTGCAACTCCAGTTATGCAGTTTTAATTCTGCACAAAACATCAGCCACTGGCAGTGGCAATCAAGCTGTCTTTCAAGGAAAGTTGCTGTCCACTATTAATGATTTCCCCATTGACAAAGCCCTAATAAACTTCCAAAGAAACCCAGGGTTCTCCAGAACACTGGGCAACATCCTGCTAGTGAGCCATTACTATGAACCACTGAAACCAATGAGAAAGGTTAGCAGTGATCAACTTGTCTCATTAAAGTTAATGGGACATGTTACCAGTCATGACTAACTTAGATTACTAGTCATGACTAACTTGGTCTGCATGCTGCCTACTGTTTGAAAGCCACCTAGGTTAGGTCAGGGGCCCTCAGGTCCTCATATGTTGTTGGACTGCAGCTCCCATAACACCCAGCCATAACAGGTGACCAAAGTTTGAGAAGCCATGCCTTAGATCATTGCTGAATCCAAATAGCTTCACATTTTGACCACTTCTTGTGCTCTCTCTTTTTTTCTTGCCCACACAACATATATACACTAAATTAAAAATGCCATGGAGAAGTTTTTCCTCCTTTGGCAACTGCCCAACTTACACAGTGATAACCAGTGCTACAAAAGAGTAAAGAAAGAGCAGGATAATTATTTCTGCTAAACTTTATTTTTAAAAAATGGAGCCGTTAAGGCCTGGAAATTGTTGAAATGTGGAGAAATTCCATTTCTTTGTATTCAGAATGGATTTTCAATCCAACATACCTACTTATAGATAGAAAGGCTTGTGCCATGTCACAGTTATAATGAGTGGGTTTTGTGTTAAGTAAACATTTCTTAATGCATCTGTCTGCCAGTATTTTATACACAATTACTACTTTTCTTGGCGGTTTGAAGGACTCATTTGCCTTTTCAATTCTACTACAAAAACCAACCCCAACACACTTTAAACACTGATCATTCCCCCATCACCCCCAAATCCATTATGTTATAAAAATGGCTTCCTTAAAATCCTGAGATGAGCTTCCATCAGACTGTAAGTCCAGGCAATTACTTTTGTAAGTTACCTTCATTAAGTTACCAGTCATTGAAAGGCAGCCTGAAATATACTTGAGTGAAGAAGTGCCATGCAATGTTAGCAGGGTGTATTGTTACCTTGTCAAAGGACAGGACCGCTGATACCAGGGCAACGTACCTCCAGACAAGACAGAATTATCTTCCCAAGTGGTTTTAAAGAAATAGCACTCCACAGGTAGCTAGTTTAGAATTCTCATGTGAATATCCAAGATACGGAATTCTGTGAGGTCACCATATAGATGTAAAGATGCTTCGCCCACATTGAGAGTCAGTTTACACAACCATCAGAATGACTAGTAAAGTTTCCCCCAGAGTGCATCAATGTTTCACTTCAGGCAGTGGGTGGTGGCGGTGATAGTGGCTGACGTGCCAACAAACCTCGTGTATGCAAAAGCAGGACATGCGGGGATGCAGGAGAGCTGTCTGCACTGCTCCGTTTGCCCCCGCTGTATGTGTGTGATTGTACCATGGTGTGAGTGCCGACTTCTTGCACAGCACACACACCCCTGAAACCCTTCCTCCTAAAGCCCTCTGTCGCACAGGAAACATGTTGCTGCTTTTGATTGTTTTTACTGGGTGTTTGTTTTTTTAAATTCTTAGTAGAGTTGTATTTTTAACATTTGTATTTAACAGTTGCGGCACACTTTACCTTTTATTTAATAGTTGTACTATTTTAAATTTTTGATAGATATGTATTCTTTTAATACAAATAGGGAGGAGATTTGGTCTTGGGGTAACTCCCTGCGATTGTCCCCTTTGCTGGTTTGCATTTGAATGGGAGGCTACATGTGAGCACTGTAAGATCTTCCCCTCAGGGGATGGGGCCGCTCTGGGAAGAGCAACTGCTTGCTTGCATGCAGAAGGCTCCACGTCCCCTCCCTGGCAGCATCTCCAAGATGGGGCTGAGCGAGACTCCCTAGAAATGCCACTGCAATCTGTGTAGTAGACAATACTGAGCTAGATGGACCAATGGTCTGACTCGGTATAAGGCAGCTTCCTATGTTCCTAATACGTTGTGAACTGCCTTGGGATTATTTTTAATGAAAGGCCGTATATACATTTAACAACAAGCAAAGATGTTTCCTGTGTAGCAGAGGGCTTTGGGATGAAGAGGGAGCACAACGCAGGAAGTCTCCACTTGCTCCATAATACAACAGCATGTGGGCAACAGGGCGAATGGAGTACAGTAGTGTGGACTGCCCTATCACATCCCTCTAAGTCCTGCTTATGGACACACTTCATCAATCGGTAGGTCAGCCAGTGTCTGTGAACTTGAATGTTCATCCACATCCAAATATCTCTACATACAGAAAACCAGCAGGTCAGAGAGAAAGGTTCAGTCTACTTTTTTCCCAGACAGGCTATGTAGCTTTGTTTCCTTCCTATCGGAAATATGCAATCAATGACCTGCAGCCTGAAGTGGAACAGTACAGGAAAATCTAGGCTATGGTATTCTGATGGTTGTGTAAACAGCCCCAACCTCACTGACTAACCCCACGGCATATGAGCTCTCAAGAGGGCTTCTTGGCTCAGACTGCCCCAGCCCAGAGTGAACCATCCATTCTCTTCTTCTTGTCCACTTAATCTGGGTCTTTGTACGGACAGCATCTGTAACACTAACAATCCCCTCATTCTTTCCTCCACCTTCTGAAAGAGGAAGTTGTCAGGCAAGCATGTCAAGAACGTGTTGGCAATTTGATGCTTAGTGGAGTTTGTCACCCAATAGATATCGGGGAAGTTTAAGTCCCCCATCACGACTCAGTCTTGCTTCCCTGAAACATCTGTTTCAAGGATCATCTACATCTTCTCTCTGGTATGGAAGTCTGCAGCACACTTCAACTACTATACTTTTTTAATTCCCTTCTTCATTCTTTAGCCTACTTTCCTTAAGGAAAGTGAGCTTATGAGATCACCCATCTCTCTCTCTCTCTCTCTCTCTCTGTGTTTGTGTTCCTATCAACTTCACAACACCTGGACCGATCTGGGCCTAATATGATACAGTTGTAGTGACACATAGGGACACCTCAATGGCAGAGTTTGTGATAATATCATCCACCCTAATTCACAATGGTAAATGTGTGAACATTTGAGAAGCAAGTAGGCTACTGTGAAGAAGATGGTAATTATCAAATTAAGATTACAGTGAAAGGAAATAGGCAGATTAGTTCTTAACAGAACTTATCATTTTTAGTCAGGTGTTATCTACTTGGCTACCTTAAGACCGTCTATCTCAGGGCAAAAAAGTTTAATTTCAAGCCAGCAGGCTATCTGTATTCTATTATTATCCCCAAATTCAGACGTGCATTGACATTGGCCCAAATGGACGCCCTTCCATCTGCCGTTTTAGAGGGCAGATTCAAGGGCATCCCTTTCCCTGCCCGCCTCTGCCCTTGTGGTTCTGGCCAAGTGGAGACCAGTACACATTCAATTTTATATTGTGATTTTTTTAAGGAAGCTCGCTTGAGATTAATCTCCTCCTTATTGTCTAAGTTTTCAGGACCCTCCGATGATTTTCATTTGAAGTTTTTCTTATTTAATCCAGACAAAAAATTATTAATATAGTGGTTTATATATTAAAATTATATATATATATATATATATATATATATATATATATATATATATATATATATAGGCTAGGTTTTTGTTTTATAATCTGCAAAACTCAATCTGATCTTTAGCAAAGCATTTCATAAGTAGTTTATATATTTATTTCTTCTCTTTTAATTTTATTTACACGATGCATTGTTTGTATTTCTTTGTATATTGGTCTATGACCGTAATAAAGTTCTGTTCTGTTCTGTTCTACTGGGCTACCTTTTCCCTTTTTTGGATTTCTGTACAGGCACACACATTTTTGACATATAATACTACTTCCCCTCCCTTTCCGTTGTATCCATTCTTTTTGAACCAGTTATATCCTCCAATTACTACGTTCCATCCATGGGAGTCATCCTACCAACTCTCAGTTATACCTATCAAGTCACATTCCTGCACTAGGAGTTCAAGCTCATCTTGTTTATTTCCCATGTGTTGTGCATAAGTGTACAGACATCACATGCTCCAATCAAAAAAGCTGACATTTTATTGTGGGATTCACTCGTCAGCTCCCCCAGGGTCTCCTAACACTCATCTCTATCTGTAGTACTTGCCTTTGGGCTTGTGTCTGCATCATCCATAAAATTTAATTTAAAGTCATTCGGAGGTTCAGGCTCCTGGGCTCTCCCTCCCCACATCTCCACCTTCATGCACGAGTGAAGGAGATTGAAAGCTTCCACTTTGAATAAACCAGTTTTCCACGGCAATGGAATTTGGGGGAATTGTGGTTAATTCTAATTTTGGCTGTTTCACATATCAGGATAACAAGCCCCGGTTTGCTTTTGCTTTCTTTGAGCTACCCATAGCTTGACAAAGTCACAGTATCCCAAGTCTGGACATACCAGGGAAGTGCAGTTTAGTCAAAACACAAGAGTGAGAACTTTACATCTTCTCTTCTCATGCACAAAGGAGGAAATGAGGGGAAGAGGGGCACAGGATGGTTTAGAATGATTGTCTCAATCAAGCCATAGTGTGATCATGTCCCTTTACAAATAAAAAAGCTCCTTCAGATAAAGCCTAAAGAACAATAGAGGTTAAGGTTGCCGCTTTCTCTTTCTTAATCCTGAAAGGCCTACCCATGGAGATGTGGTAACTATTGTGCTTCCAATTTCTTTTTTATGACCTATTAATCACCAAAATATGTGATGCTAAGTAGGGGTGTGTGAGTCAGCTTGAAATCAAGCCGGCTGGAGCTAAAACCAGTTTGGCTCAAAGGCTTGACCTCAAGTCGAACCTAGTTCGGTTCAAGGTCGAACCAAACTGGGCAAGCCAGTTTGAGGGTGGCAGGGGAAGGTAAAATTGATTAGAAAAAGTAATGATGCCAAGGGTTGTAGCGGTCTTGGGAGGGGTGTGCAGCGGCGGTTTCAGGGGGAGTCTCCAGCGGCTCCCTCTCCCCCCACTGGCCTTCTCCAAGTTTCCCTGGGATGTTTTGGTTGTTTGGGGGGCGTTTCAGCCTTCTGCACATGTGTGGCCATTTTGGGTCCACCACGCATGCGCACTGGCCATTTGCGTGACCTAGGTCACACAAATGGCCAGTAAGCATGCATGGTGGCCCAAAAATGGCTGCTGTGCACGCGCTGAGGGCTGAAACCAGCCCAGGGAGACTTGGGGGAAGCTGGCAGGGAGAGGGGGAGCCACCGGAGACCCCACTCCCATTGCCACCACAGCACCCTCCTGAGACTGCCACTACCCTCAGCGGCGGTAAGTCATTACTTTTTCTAATCAATTTTACCGCCCGCCCCCCCCCCCCCGAACCGGGTTGAATTCAAACCAAACCAGGGCCCGGCACGAGGGGTGACAATACCGAAAATGCCTGGTCTGGTTCGAATCCGGTTTTGATTCGAACTGAATGGGGCAAAGTGGTTTTGTGTACATCCCTAATGCTAAGTCACTGTGGAGGGATGTGTCACTGAAGGGATGAACAGCAATTATAACACGTATTATTTATTTATTTATTTATTTATTTATTTAACATATTTCTATACCGTCCAAAACTTGCGTCTCTGGGCGGTTCACATTTAAAATCCTATAAACATTAGGATTATTTAAAGCCCAACATTAAAAGGATTAAATCTCATTAAAAGCTTGGGTGAACAAATATATCCTTAGGAAAAAACTCCAAGGCGATTTCCACCTTTTCAACACCAAGTAAGAGAATAGAATGCAGGGACCAGAGCGGCCCGTGGCAGTCACAACAGGGGCACTAGGGTTTACCAGGCAACTGGAATCAGTCAGTCAGAGTCTGCCAGAGATTTACATGTTAGGTCCAGATAGGACTCCCTCTTTGCTCAAAACACTCATGCTAACACAATAACATCAGGTAGCTCAGCAGAACTTACATTTTGCATGGCATCTTGATACTGTGGCAGTGACGACAGCTGTGATTCAGAGTGGTATGGGGACAACCCTTTCCTCAGAGTCCTCAGATCCCCAGAGCTTGATTGCTGCAAAGGAGAGAGAGAGAGAGAGAGAAATAGGACATCTGTTTAGCCCCAAGTAGAAAAAATCACACTGTATTCTACTTTAGTAGGATTCCCCTCTTATCCTGCTAAAGAATCTACCGTCTTTACCCGAATCAAAGATGACTCCGAATTTAAGATGACCTCCTTAAAAAGGCATATCAAATACAGGTTATGCCCAGCAGTTCCACGTCATTTTTCAAAGCTGTTACTCAAAGGACTGCCAGCAGAAATGGTTTGGTACTCACAAGGCAAATCTGCACGTACCAACAGAGCAGCAAACCTTCTGGCTTCTAGAGCCCCCAACTCACCTCCCAGCAAAGCCTCCCTCCCCTGCCTGGCACGGCAGTCTCATTCACAGCCTGCCTGGTTGTTGTCATCCCCCGCCCGCCTTCACCTTTCCCTGCCCCCCATAAACTACCCCCAAACACAAAGAAACAAAACCCAAGCAAAAATACATCAGAGCGGGACCCTTTTCTCTTCCTCCATTGTCACCCTGCAGCTGCTGCTGCCCCTTCCACTCACCAAGGAGCCAGATCTTGATGAATTTACACACACACACACACACACACACACACACACACACACACACACCCCTCAGGCTGGGAGTGCCGCTGTCACTTTAAAATCACAGCCTCCCAGTCCCCACAAAACCAAGATCCGAGCAGGTTTCAGGTCACACTTGCCCCAAAAAGCAGAAAGGAAAAGGAGGCAAGGTGGAAAAGGTGTTGTGCAAAGACAGGCTGGAAGGAAGAGAAAGGCAGGCAAGCAAAGGGGAGAGACTAGAGAGAGTGTGTGCACATGAGCCCACTGGAATCAACCATGCTGGGATCTCTCCTTACTTGAGAGCAAGGGGGACAGCTTGGAAAGAGCTAGGCAGAGAGAGGATTCTGAATGCAAGCTGGCCCTGCAATTTCTAAAACCCCGTCGTGGATTCGGGTAAATACGGTACACTACAGAATATCATTCTGAAAATCTGTTTAAATTCAAAGACTACTAACAATCTTTAAACAAAAAACAAAAAACCCATCCTAACCATTAAATATTTTCTTGTTCCTTCAAACCCAGGACATTTATTTCAAGCAATTAAAAATATGTTATATTACTCATGACTTTCCATGCTGGATTACACATCAAGAAGCAATTTCCCCCCAAGTCCTCCAAGAGTCCAGAAGGCCGTTGCAAAATAATGTAAGCTACTATACAAGTTAAGGCATGCATGTGCACACATATTGTGCTTAAGAAAGGATGGGTTTCCATATGGTTGTTTGGAAATTTTAAGTAGGTAATAGTATGTACATACATACTATTTTACAGTATCTTCATTATTTAACAAATCAAAAATTACAGTACCGTTTTTACAGTATCTCTATTTAGCAAATAAAAAATTATAAACTGTATTCAGTTGCAAGGATGATATTTCTGAGAGTTTACATTCGTGTTTCCTGTTCCTATTACCATCACTCAGTGAGCACTTAAGTGCTTTTTAAATATTGACTTATCATTAACTGAATCACATGCAGTTTCACTGATGACAGAGACTCTTGCTTGGATGACATTACACAGTGTTACACATACTGTGTAACACACACACACACACACACACACACACACACACACACACACACACACCCATATCAGAAAAACAGGCTCAAGGCAGTGCGGGCTCCCTGCAAGCCATGCTTTGCAAATTAAGAGCCAGCCTTGCAGTAGGGAACATGAATTGCCCCCTTTGCTAAGCAGGGTTCACCTTGATTTGCATTTGGATGGGTAACTACGCATGAGCAGTGGCTGCTGTAAGATATTCCCTTTTGGGAATGGGGCTGTAGCTCAGTGGTAGAGAATCTGCTCTGCATGTAGAAGGCCCCAGGTTCAATTCCTGGCATCCCCAGGTAGGGCTGGGAAATACTCCTGCCTGAAACCCTGGGCGCTTTCCAGATTAGACCCTGCAACTGGGTCACGATGTATCTCTGAAGTGTGCTTCCACACTTCCTGTGTTGTGACACCGCAGTCCCTATGCAGACAGCTGGCTGCCATTCATATTTCCAATGCCTTGTTTCAAATTTAATCGCTGCAAAATAGTGCTATAATGTGGTATATCCAGCATTAAAAAGTGGCGGTTTTTTCAGCTTGTTAGTTTTTGCGAGACTACTCCCCCTGCTGGGCACTTTGCTATTTACATTTTGAATGCAATTTGCCTCAACAGAAGCATTTTGCTGCTGTTTGAGTGGCTAATCTGGAAAGTGCCCTGGAGAGGCACTAACAGTCAGTGTAGACAATACTGAGCTAGATGGACCAATGGACTGGCTC
Source organism: Hemicordylus capensis (assembly GCF_027244095.1). Lineage (NCBI taxonomy): Eukaryota > Metazoa > Chordata > Lepidosauria > Squamata > Cordylidae > Hemicordylus > Hemicordylus capensis. Next base: position 26,342,713 of record NC_069657.1, on the reverse strand, counting down.
AGTAGAAGGCAACTTTCTATGTCCCTATGTGCTATCTCACCTCCAGCCCTTCCCTTTCTCATTATGGATCCTCCTTACGTTTTCAGAGCAATTCAAAGAGAAGTGTTAGCAATATGTGACAGTGGAAAGTGGCTCAGCATTACTCCTTGACGTGAGAAAAGAGGAGTTATCCAACAATGTCCCTATTTTCACCTGGGGAGGTTATGATATTGTAAGAGCCATCCTATTTATCAGTGGCCGGCATTCTATGCAATGGAATGTTGAGTGAGGGATGAAGAACACGTGGCTGGAAGCCCCAACGGTGTTGTGCAACAGGGCAGTTGCACAATGGTTTAAAAGAGCACCTACGCAGTTGTGCAGCACTACTTCCATTTGAAACCATGGAAGCAGCACCACAACTACATGGGTGCTGTTTTAAGTAGTTCTGTTTAAGATGTTCAAGCTGGTTTCAGAAAAGGCTGAGGAACAAGAGACATCATTGCTGATGCACACTGGATAACTGAGAAAGCCAAAGAATACCCCAAAAGAAGTCAATGTGTGCTTTATTGACTACAAAAAAGCCTTTGATTGTGTCAACAATGTCAGTTGTAGAATAGCCTTAGGAAAATGGGCGTCCCAGAACATCTCATTGTTTTCATGAGAAACCTATACACAGGACTGGAAGCCACAGTCCAGAAGGAACATGGTGAAACAGACTGGTTCCCGATCGGCAAAGGAGTAAGACAAGGCTGTATACTTTCTCCTTCTTTATTCAATTTATGTGCTGAACATATACTGAGAGAAGCTGGATTGGAAGAAGATGAGCGTGGTTTTAAAGTTGGAGGAAGAAGCATCAATAACTTGAGCTACGCTGATGACACCACTCTGACAGTTGAGAATGCGGATGATCTGCAAGCCCTAGTAATGAAAGTCAAGGAGCACATTGGAAAAAATGGGACTACGACTAAATGTAACGAAGACTAAACTAATGACAACAGGTACAGCAACCAGCCTCAGAATTGACAATGAAAACACTGAAGCGGTGGAAAGCTTCTGCCCTTTAGGATTGACCGTCAACAGTAAAGGATCCAGCAGTCAAGAAATATGCCTCAGACTAGCATTTGGTAGGGTTGCAATGAAAGCCTTGGAAAGAATATTTAGATGCCGTGACATGTCTATATGTACAAAGATTAGAATCATTGAGGCAAGGGTTTCCCCCGTGACACTCTATGAATGTGAAAGCTGGACTTTGAAGAAGCAAGATAGGAGAAGTATTGATGCTTTTGAACTTTGGTGCTGGAGAAGACTTTTGAGGATACCATAGACAGCCAGGAAAACAAACAAATGGATCCTAGAACAAATCAATCCACAATTTTCACTCGAAGCACAAATGGCCAGGCTCAAACTATCATACTTCAGATAGGGGTGTGCATGGAACCGCCAAACTGAGGTCCAGCACTGGGGTGGGTGGTGGCTTTAAGAGCGGGGGGAGGGTTTAATTACCCCTCCCGCCTCATTCCCGCTCTGGCGCCGTAATTTCAGTAGTAATTGGGGCGGCAGGATACCTCCCTGCCGCCCCTTCCCCGCTGTCACTATGAAAAACTCCCAGGAGTCCTTTGCGCGCACGCACCTCATGCGCGCGCTTCATGTCTCTGTGACGTGCGCACACGCAAAGGACTCCTGGGAGTTTTTCATAGCGACAGCGGGGAAGGGGCAGCAGGGAGGTATCCTGCCACCCCAATTACTACTGAAATTACGGCGCCAGAGCGAGAAAGCGACGGGAGGGGTAAGTAAACCCTCCCCCCCGCTCTTAAAGGCACCCCCTTACCCGAACTGGACCGCCCAGGGCCCATTCCTAACTTCAGACACATTATGCAAAGATCCAGCTTCCTTGAGAAGTCCATAATGCCAGGAAAAGTTTAAGGAAAGAGAAGAAGAGGATGACCAGCCGCAAGGTAGATGGACTCGATTACGACAGCAATGAATGCACCACTGAGAGACCCTGAAGGCCAGGTTGAAGACACATCATCCTGGAGAGGATCTATCTATGTGATCTCTAAGAGTCGACACTGACTTGACGGCACTTAATCATTCAATCAGTCACAATTGCTGTGCTGTGCAACATCATCAGGGCTGCCTGCACAGCTCTGACAAGTCCCGGATGCCAGTGTTCCGCTGCGTGGAGTGTTGGCCAGTTTATTATAGGAAGCTTCCTTATACTGAGTCTGACCATTGGTCCATCTAGCTCAGTGTTGTTCATGACTGGCAGTGGATTTCTAAGGTTTCAGACAAGAGTCTCTCCCAGCCCTACCTGGAGATGCCAGGGATTGAACCTGGGACCTTCTGCGTGCAAAGGAGATGCTCTAACACTGAGCTATGGCCCCATCCCATATGGGGAATATATTACAGCAGACAGTGCTAACGCGTAGCTGCCCAACTAAATGTAAACCGAGGCAAGCCCTGCTTTAAAAGGGGGACAATTCATACATGCGACCAAAACACTGGCTCTCCAGCCCATCCTTGTCATGGTTGTTTTGTTATTGTTATTATTTTAGGTGAGTCTAGCTCTAATGCTATAGATCTAAACTGTTGAGCTTAAGTCTAACCTAGTTCTTGATATTATAAAAATAACACAAATCAGAAGTGTATTTTGCAAGAATACTTATAAAAATCTAGCATAAAAGAGAGTGAAATGCAGGATCTAGGATAGAAATGAGATCATTTTATTAGCAATAAATGTGCTCATTAACTTTACTGTTTCTGAAGACAATCCAGCAGCGTATTGTCCTCCGTTCTGGAGCTACAAAAACATGACCTTTCAGTTTTTTATGCTCCATTAAGACTTTTGTTGCATCTGCTGTTGCAATGATATTTTTCACTTCAAAAGAACTGGAGGGGGAGAAACCCATTGGTGCAATAAAATCTAATTGAATGCCAAGTAAATCAGCTCAGCTGTATATAAAATAAAAACCCAGACGTCTCAAGAGTTCGACCATAACTAAGATTCTTGGTGCTGAGTTCTGTGATGGCTTCAGGGATAGCTTGTGAGGCACTATTTGATCTATCTGAAGAAATGAGTGGAAGGCGGTGGGGGGGGTGGAATGGTGGAATCACATGTATAGTATTAAACTTGTCATGGGAGAATCCTCTCATGAACTAACTGCATGAATCTAGTCTTATACAAGACCACAACAGGCTGATCAGCAGTTCTCTTTCTATCCCATATTCTGTCAGCCCATTTCCTGTTATACATGCATTTGATAGCTTAGCCATCAAGGCAGCAAGCTATTAATAATTTCAAAATGTCAGCAAAATGGTACACAATCATTTGAGCTCGCTCGCTCTCTGTGTGTGTGTGTGTGTGTGTGTGTGTGTGTGTGTGTGTGTGAGTGAGAGAGAGAGAGAGAGAGAGAGAGAGAGAGAGAGAGAGCGCATAAGTATTTGTTTATTTGCTGTCGGACACAGGGCACAGGAGTAACACAGCTAAACAGAACAGCAGGGAGTTTAAATTGTTTCCTGTTTTGTGGTCTGATCACAAAAGATCAATGTCATATCACACCCCAACTGTTTCCACTGCATAGAGAGAATGAATGCCATTGCCTTTAGGGGTTTTAGAAATTAAGCACACATTTCCCTCTCATGAGCATGAGGAAGGATTTAACAGGTGATCTTTTCACATCTTAGCGAGTCACTCATAATTCAATCCACTCTGAGGGGGGGGGGGAACCTGGGGGAAGATATTGGTTCACATCAAAGTAATTATTGGAAATGCCATATCTCTGGATCCAAAAATAGCACTTTTAGTGACTTTGCCTCAGAACGTCTCCCCGCACATTGGAGCAAGCTAAGCATCAGTTATTGAATGTGGTCAACCCTAGATAGTAAAGGTATGGAAATATACCACTGTCTCAAAGATCAGAAAGTGGTATGAGCAAAGACAGCTAGAATTTCTTCTCAGTTTAAGGGTATGGCAGATCTATATTATAAGGATATATTCATGGAAACATAGTTCACAGAATCCTTGAAAGCATTTAGCAGAAAAGCTGAATCCTTTTAGTATATATTAGACAAACTCACTTCTTTTTGGGAGTGGGGCTTGTAAAGTCATTTACATTACATTTTGTAGAATACTGTACTTGTATATAGCAACTGGGGTTTTTAAAGAAGTTACACCTTTAATTGCACTGTAAAATAACATTTGCTACTTTTATTTCTCTATTTTTCCCCCATGTCCTTTCTCTCGGCACGTATGTTTCTTTCTTCTGGCACTCATTTTCTCTGTTTATGTTAATTTTGTACTTGATGTATTTTGGAAATATTAAAAAATGTAAAATAATTTTAAAAAGAGAATATCAGATGTGCTTACCCAGGATTCTGTTCTGTTTCCACACTTCATGAGCAATGTTCAAATGAATAGAGCCTCATAAACTAGAGATTATTTTCTTAGCTCAGTCTTGAACTGAATCGCAGTTCAAAAATTGCAGTTCTTCAAAAGTTACAAAGCTCTTTTAGAATTTTCTAATAATATCTCCCAAATATGGTTGATTCTGCTCTGTCCATGAAACCAAAATTCATTATCAATGTGTGCAAATAATATATTTGTTGTATTTGAGGATACTGCTAATGAAAATGTTCCTAATTTTTTCTGCTCCTGTTTGGAGTTTTCGCTATAAATGTATTTCAATCTTAGTTACTTGTTTGAATTTGGATACTGTGGTAGCAGATGGCTAAGACAACTGGAATGAATTGATAGCAGAAAGGCTGATGAATAGGAACCCATGCCCTCTAGACAAACAATTTTTTTGTTAATGCTACAGGGATGTCTAGTCTAGATGATATGCACTGTCAAACATTAACTAAATGTTCAGTTGTAACGAATTCAGGTCTCTTTTCAGTGAGAATGGAAGATCTAGTGGTTAAATTGCCATTGATTGTAATGACCATAATAATGATTTATCCATTCTTCCAAAGAGCTAATTCCCAATTATCTTATTGCACACGCACTTCACAGACAGGCAAACAAGTTAACATACATATGCAAAAGGATGCTTGAGAGGCTGTGCAACATAGTGGACAAAGTGTTTGACTCTGGGGAGATCTAGGTTCAAATCCCTACTTGGTCATGATGATGCTTATTGGACAAGTTTCCATCTTTTATCCACCTTAAGAGGCGCAGCAGAGAAATGCTTGACTAACAAACAGAAGGTTGTCAGTTTGCCCTGCTGGTTTCCCAGACTATGGGAAACATCTATATCAGGCAGCAGTGATATAGGAAAGTGCTAAAAGGCATCATCTGAAACTGCGTGGGAGGAGGCAATGGGAAACCCCTCCTGTATTCTACCAAAGACAACCACAGGACTCTGTGGGCACCAGGACTCTGTGGGCACCATTGACTCAACGGGACACTTTATTTAGAGAGGAGAGCTGGTCTTGTGGTAGCAAGCATGACTTGTCCCCCTAGCTAAGCAGGGTCTGCCCTGGTTGCAAATGAAAGGGAGACCACTTGTGAGCACTGTAAGATACTCCCCTGAGGGGATGGATCTCCTCTAGGAAGAGTATCTAGGTTCCAAATTCCTTCTCTGGCATCTCCAAAATAGGGCAGGGAGTGATTCCTGCCTGCAACCTTGGAGAAGCTTCTGCCAGTCTGTGTAGACAATACTGAGCTAGATAGACCAATGGTCGGACCCAGTATGCAGCAGCTTCCTATGTTCCTATCCAAGCCTGCCTTATAACAAAGTTGTAAGGATAACCATAAAAATAGAATGACATTATGTACAGTGCCCTAAGCTCCTTGGAGAAAGGATGGGATACAAGTGTAGTTATCTCAGGGTACACCCACACATCAACCCTGAGGAGAGCAAATCTAAGAAAGAAGAGGAGTCCATCCCAGCCTAATGACAGCCCACCAAAATCAGCAATGTTAGGGCAGTCAGAGCTGACCCCTACCACAGAGGAGTCCTGAGACCAGACGCTCCCTGGTGGGAATATGCCCCCTTCCCTTGTGCTCCCTCCATCGCTCTCAGGTCCCCTGGAGCAGGGGTAACAGCAATCTCAGACCGAGCTCCAGTTCCAAAGATGGAGTGCACACTTGGTTAACCAAGATCTCCCTCCCAATGGGTCTCCTCTCAGGAGGAGGGGGAAATCGGCCAGGGTGTCTGCTTGGAAGGAGGTCTGTCCTGGGAGTCCAGGAAGGGGTGGGACTTCTGCTAGCCATATAAGCAGAGGTGCACCTAGGTAATTTTGGAACCTGGACCTAAAGGCCTTTGGAGGCTCCCCTGCAGCAAGTTAAGCATCATTATTTAATACTGAGGTTCTTGAGGGCACAAACCACACCACCCAGGACAGACTAAAGACTATTTGGGGGCACCCAGGGGGTGTGGAGGCCCTGGACTTCGGCCCTGAAGTCCAGGGGTAAGAGCACTCTGCATATAAGCCTTCATGCCTGCACCTTTGCTGGTTCAACTGCACCTCCTCTAAGAGCTCATGTCTCCAGCTGCTTAGAATTGCCTCACCTGATCTGAGCTTGGACAAGTTAATAACTCTTTCTCTTAACTCTTAAAAAGCCCATACAGGTGACCAAACAATCTCAAGGTTGGTTGTCTGTATATTCTGCCAAATCCTAGGGAAGACGCACATCAGGTATAGATGTGTGGTAGATTATGTAGCAAAATGGCCATTGGTATCCACTCTGATAATCTACAGCAGGGATGCACAATGCTAGGCCTCCAACTGTTATTGGACTACAACTCCCATCATCCCCAGCCACAGAGGCCAGTAGTCAGGGATGATGGAAGGTGTAGGCCAACAACAGCTGGAGGGTTGAAGTTGTGCAGCCCTGATATACCGTATTCAAAGTAGACTCTGGCACTTAATCAGAGTGTGTGTGTGTGTGTGTGTGTGTGTGTGTGTGTGTGTGTGTGTATTAAGAGCTTTAATAAACCGCCCAATCCACAGACTCAAGGGGTTTTCAAACAAGAGCAGCATCCGAGATTTAAGGGGAGGATAACCCACCCACCGCCCACAAAAAAAATGTAAAGGGCAAAAGCCTGTTGGAAAATAAATGACTTTAATAGGGTTTTGAAGGCTGAAAGGGAGAAGGCAGACCGAATGGGGGGGGGGGTGGGATTCCGAAGTGAAGGGGCAGCAACAGAGAAAGCCCTTCCACGGGCCCTAGTACTATGGACCTCTTTGAAACCAGGGACCGAAAGAAGAGCAACCTGAGAAGATCTTACAGGATGGGACAGGACTGGCTGGGAGAGGCAGTCCTGCAGGTAAGCAGGTGCTAAGCCCTGAGGGTTTTCAAGGTGAGAACCAGCACTTTGAATTGGACCCGGAAGCAAATCGGTAACCAGGGCAGCAACCACTCGAGAAGTGTCACATTATCATATCTCCTAGCGCCCAAAAGCAGGCGGGCCGCTGCATTCTGGAACAATTGAGGTTTCTGGGTCGTCTTCAAAGGCAACCCCACTCAGAGTGCATTACAGTAATCCAGACGAGAGACGATGAGGGCATGAGTTACTGTTGCCAGGGCCTGCAGCTCGAGATAGGGCCGCAACTGGTGGACCAGCTGAAGCTGGGCAAAGGCACCTCTGGCCATGGCCTCCACCTGCTGCTTAAGCAGGAGCTGCAAGTCCAAGAGGACCCCCAAGTCGCGGACCACCTCCTTAAGGGGCAGTGCAACCCTATCCAGAGAGAAACTCAAGACTTGGCAGTTGGCCAGATCGAGGAGTAAGCAAGAGCAACTCAGTCTTGGAGGGATTAAGTCTGAGCTTGTTTGGGCCCATCCAGACCCTGACAGCCTCCACGCACTGGGCAGGCACAGAAACGGCATCTGAGGAGTGGCCTGGGGTGGCAATATACAACTATCATCGGCATATTGATGGAATCTCACCCCAAATCGACAGATGACCTGCCCCAGTGGTTTCATGTAGATGTTAAAAAGAATGGTTGTGAGAACCGAGCCCTGAGGCACCCCACAAAGGAGTGGCCACAGGGCAGAGCACTCACCACCAATGCACACCGACTAAAAGCACCCACTAAGGAGGGAACGGAACCACTGCAAAACAGTGCCCCCAATACCCAACCAGCACAGGCACTCTAGAAGGATACCATGGTCGATGATATTGAAAGCCACCGAGAGATCTAAAAGGACCAAAAGAGGGGTGCTACCTTCATCAAGTTCATGATACAAGTCATCAACCAGAGCCACCAATGCCATTTCTGTGCCATGCCGTGGCCTGAAACCCAACTGACAAGGATCTAGAAAATCAGCTTCATCCAGAGCTCTCTCAAGCTGGCCACACAACTTTCTCCAAAACCTTAGCAATGAAAGGAAGGTGGGAGATTGGTCTGTAATTAGCAAGGACCTCAGGATTGAGATAAGTCTTCTTCAAAAGAGGGCGCACCACAGCCTCTTTTAAGGCTGCCGGCACAGACCCCACATGAAGAGAAGAATTCACCAACTCCTGAAGCCAGGATCCTACATTCCCACCGGCTACTCTAATAAGCCAGGAGGGGCAAGGGTCTAGGCTACAGGTCGCAGCACCCATACCAGAGAGAATCCTGTCCACTTCCTCGGCCTCAGCAGGCTCAAGGTTCTCCCAGATGACATCACAAGATGAAGTCTCCGTCATCTCATTGGATCCTGTGCAACTGGAGTCCAACTCCCGCCCAAGGCGAGCAACTTCATCAGCGAAGAATCTAGCAAACATGTCAACTGGATCCGCATCCCCAAGCAGGGAATAGGTAATTCAGAATAAGGCCACTGGATGAGAGTCAGCTGATGCAATAAGAGCGGAGAAGCGAGCAGACTTCTCCCGAAGATAAGAGAGTAGTCGTGCTTGGTCGGCTTTGGCATTAGTTTTCCTCCAGCAGCACTCCAGGCATTTCTTAAAGTGCTTCATCTCCCTAAGCTCCTGAGTATACCAAGGAAGCCGGGATCCACGAATCTTGAGAGACCGCTTAGAGGCAATCTCATCCAGAGCCCTCGTGGCCTCGATGTTCCAGGCCTCAACAAGCTGCGCTGGAGAGGTGCTCACCAGATTGCTCGGAACATCCCCAAGAGCCCTCTGAAAACCATCAGGATTCATAAGGCACCTGGGGCAGACTATCAAAGTGAGACCACTACCCCTGTGGAGGCAAGGAACGGCAATAATCTGCATATATATATATATACTCACACACATATGCACTGCATACACACACACACACACACTGGAAGAATGTCAACATATAGCCAGAGGCCATGTTTAATAGTGACTCATCCTACAGCTTTGGGTTCCTTACTGTTAATTTTAAATTATGCCTATACACTTTCCAATGCAGTTACTTTATTTTATTTTTACATGTAATTATTACTAAACAAAAGCTGCTAGTCATTTATGTGTAATTGACTTTCTATTAATATTTTTCCTTTTAACTAAGTAAAGATTTTTATTTCTTTTTTGGTCAAAGACCGTAAACAAAGTATGATGATGATAATGACTCATCCATCTTGGCAAAATGTTAAAATAAAGGAATGCAGTTAAGAACATAAGAACAGCCCTGCCGGATTAGGCCCAAGGCCCATCTACTCCAGCATCCTGTCTCACACAGTGGCCCACCAGATGCTTCTGGGGAGCCCACAGACAGGAGGTATGTGCATGCCCTCTCTCCTGCTGTGGCTCCCCTGCAACTGGTATTGAGAGGCATTGTGTCTCTGAGGCTGGAGGTGGCCCACAGTCACCAGACTAGTAGCCATTGATAGACCTGCCCAGTTGAAAAGGATTTCTTTCTTGCTCCTTTTCTCAGCAGAAAGGTAATTAAATCCTCAGGCACACCATATCGATATACAAGCAAAAGAGTCTTTTTAAAAGTACCACAACTGATGAAAGCATTAACAGGTTGCGTGAGTCTACGGCTGCCAAGTAGGACACAGCTGGTCAGCTGAGCTTGGCTCTGCACGGCAGAAAACCACTGCTCCCTTCCTAACTCGGGCCAGTAGAGTCCCAAGGGCTAAAATGGCTCATTGAATGCCATGCCAATGGAGCAGCCCTGGAGCAGCCCAACTGACCTTGAAAGGCACATCTGTGTCACAGACGGAAAGCCACTCGTGCAGGAGTGCATAGGTGGCGAGTTCTCCCCTTGGACCTGTATTAAAACTTGTTGCCATTGTTCCAAATGTTTTCGCTTCATTACAATATAGCCCCATTAACCATCATTCTAAACAACTCGGCTGGTTTGAGACCAGCTAAATCAGGCCTTTGGCACTCATGGGTCACAGCGCTAATACCACCACTGCACACACGTCATGAACAATATGTTCCAGTTTACAACCCGATCTAATAAGATATTACAACAGCCATAAGAGGGATAAAGCATTTTAATTACCCCTGTAAAACACTCCTTGCATGTGCCTCAGATGCTTATAAACATACATTAAGGGAAGCTTCGTTACCAAGTTTAAAAAAAAATGGAGGAGGAGAAGACTCAAGTTGGTCATTAAGACACTAGGACTAATGATGTATCAGAAAGAAAGAAAGAAAGAAAGAAAGAAAGAAAGAAAGAAAGAAAGAAAGAAAGAAAGAAAGAAAGTCATTCCACTTAACCTACATTTAATAAAATCCGTGTGCTTGCTTTGTCAGTTTGCTCACACATACAACAAATGATGTTATATGATCTTTCCTGCTAAATTAGTCGAGATAACTTTAAATCCAGCCTCGCAAATAATTATTTAAGGTGAGTTAGATTATTCTGTGTTTCTGAATCCAATTTGGAAGCTTCCATTGGTCCAGAATTCTGCTGCAAGGATGCACGTAGGCATTCGCCACTACACAAGCATAAACACCTTACCTGCGGCAGCTTCATTAGCTGCCAGTTTGCTTCCAGGACACATTCAAAGTGCTGGTTTCGATCTCTAAAGTCCTATATATCTTGGGACTGGAGGCCCAATCACTGAGACAGATCTGATGGGCAGGGATGAGAGACGGGGGGCCTTCTTAGTAGTGGCCTTTGGAACCTGCCAGGATCCTTTGTTCTTTCTTGCAGGCCCTGCTTTTGGCCCCATCACTGCAGATTTGATTGGCGGGGGTGGGAGGCAGGGTCTTCTCAGAAGTGGCCCCTCATCTATGGAATGTCCTCCCAGGGGAGCTTCCGTAATCACCCTCTTTGGTACATTTTTTAAAAGGGCTTGAAAACCCTCCTCTTCTGAGAAACACTTTAAAAATCTGGTTTTATTTTATTTTCAAAATTAATCAATTTTAGCATCCATGTTACTGCTCTTAATTTTTGTGTGTGCTGCTATTCATTATATTTGTATTTATTCTTATTGCATTGTATTGTTCTTATTGTAAGCCAACCCGAGCTGTAGTGTGCTGAAGGAGAAGAGTAGAAATGTTTCACATACATACCTACGTACCAACATTCCTGCCAATGTTAAGCAGCAACCAGGAATGTAAAAACCCAGGTTCTCAGACCCTACCAGTGCCTTAAAAAACTGTTCTGGTATCTGGGTTGCCAAGTGGGTCAGGAAGCAAGTTTTTATTCCTCCCATCTTTTCTGTTGTACATGGGACACAAATGCTATCAACTCAGCTTACTCCCTTAGGATCAAACTGTGGTTTCAGATCCTGCTCCCTCCCCCTGCTTTTTAATTAGTCACAGTTAGAATAAACCAGTCTTCTGATTTCAGATATAACAGGAATCTGCAGTTTGTTTCCACCTTTGGATGTGAACTGGGAGGAGAGGGGAGGGGGAGCATTTAAGTTCAGATCATGGCTGCACAACTTGGTTTCTCTAGCTGTTGTTGGACTACAACTCCCATCATCCCTGATTAATGGTGACTGTGATTGGGGATGATGGGAGCTGTAATCCAACAACAGCTAGAGGATCGAAGTTATGCAGCCCTGGTTTAGATTATTGTCTAAACCAGTTTATTTTACATCTCTCTCTTTAGTCTAAGTCTAAAATTGTAATCTGATCAGATTAGATCCCAGCCCATAGTCTAGCTGAGCAGCAGGCTCTGGCACTGTTATCAATTTAAAACAAATACCCTTGTAAAGTTGGCAACATACAAAGTCAGGAATGTGTGATATGACTGTAGTTGCTAGATGAGATTGAAACTTTTTAAAAAAAAACAACTTATCTTGTTGTTTTGGGGAATCAGCATAATGGAGTCCAAGGCCTTTGCCCCAGTGGTTAAGAAACAGTGCATTAGAATCTCTGCAAAATTCACTGACCAACCTCTCTCAGCAAGATTGTTTTGTCACTTTGATATTGTTGTTTTCCTCCCGGGTAACTTTGGGGGAAAAACTTCTCCCACTTTGGTCTGTCAAAGTTGCCATTTGACTGTCTGACTTGCAAGGAAAACAGAACGAACATCAATCTTGTCAAGTGCCACGCTGTTAGAAAGCTTCCTCTAATGATAACCTGCGTGTCTGGAGTTTTTCGTTACTGTCAGTCAAATCTGTTGTTCGGGAGGAGGTAGTAGGGAGATGCACAAAAAGAGAAAGGGCTGCTACAGACAACATCACAGAGTGTAGGCTTCCCAGTGGGCCGTAATATCCAGACGCCAAACTGTAAGCCTCACGCTTTGTCTGGTTTTAAGTTACTGATGCTGACGGAAAGAGACAGCAGATTGTATTTTACACTCAGACTAACGCCCAGCAAGGTGAGAGAGAGGCAAAGCCACTGCAACAGAAGCCAATTCTGCTGAGAGGCCGGGCGCCATGGCAAAGAGCATGTTTTGCATGCAGAAGGCCTCGTCATCTGCAGTTACAGGATAACAGGCAGAAGGGATGAGAAAGACCTTTTCCTGAGACCCAGGAGAACGGCAATAAAGGAGCAGACAATAATGGTCTGAGTCAGTATAAGGCAGCGTCATGGGTTCACACGCGATCAACGCTTTTTGTGATAATAGTTTCCATGGCAATGCTACTAGTAATGAATGTGCTTTTACTTCATCAGCATCAGTCATAAATAATGCCACTAAGCCTAAGGGACTTACAACGGTTAAAACTAGGCCTGTACAATTTAGAACAATGAAAAGCTAGAGCAAGAATCTTGTAAAGATAACGTTTTTGAAAAGTGAAACGCAGGCACAAGATTTTCAAAAAAACAAATCATCAAAATTGTGCAATTAAAAAAACTAGCATAGAAGATGCAAAATAGTAAAAGAATCATTAAAGCTGTAGATGTCAACTTTTGCTTGTTCATTTACAACTTCTAAATCCCAAAGCAATTTTCGACCGATCAAGTGCCGTCAAGTCGGTGTCGACTCTTAGCAACCACATAGATAGATTCTCTCCAGGATGATCTGTCTTCAGCTTGGCCTTTTAGGTCTCTCAGTGGTGCATTCATTGCTGTCGTAATCGAGTCCATCCACCTTGCTGCTGGTTGTCCTCTTCTTCTCTTTCCTTCAACTTTTCCCAGCATTATGGACTTCTCAAGGGAATTGAGTCTTCACATAATGTGTCCAATGTATGATAGTTTGAGCCTGGTCATTTGGGCCTCAAGTGAAAATTCTGGATTGATTTGTTCTAGGATCCATTTGTTTGTTTTCCTGGCTGTCCATGGTATCCGCAAAAGTCTTTTCCAGCACCAAAGTTCAAAAGTGTCAATGCTTTTTCTATCTTGCTTTTTCAAGGTCCAGCTTTCGCATCCATAGAGTGTCATGGGAAAAACCATTGTCTGAACTATTCTAATCTTTGTAGATATAGAAACGTGCCAGAATCTAAATATCCTTTCCAAGGCCTTCATTGCAACCCTACCAAGTGCTAGTCTGAGGCATATTTCTTGACTGCTGGATCCTTTATTGTTGATGGTCGATCCTAAAAGGCAGAAGCTTTCTACCACTTCAGTGTCTTCATTATCAATTTGGAGGCTGGTTGCTGTACCCATTGTCATTAGTTTAGTTTCTTTACATTAGTTTCTTTACATTTAGTTGTGGTCACATTTTTTCACTGTGCCTCTTGATTTTCATTATTAGAGCTTGCAGATCATCCGCATTCTCAACTATCAGAGTGGTGTTATCAGTATAGCGCAGATTATTGATGTTTCTTCCTCCAAATTTAAAACCACGCTCATCTTCTTCCAATCCAGCTTCTCTCAGTATATGTTCAGCACATAAATTGAATAAAGAAGGAGAAAGTATACAGCCTTGTCTTACTCCTTTGCCTACCTGGAACCAGTCTGTTTCACCATGTTCTGTCTGGACTGTGGCTTCCAGTCCTGTGTATAGGTTTCTCATGAAAACAATGAGATGTTCTGGGATGCCCATTTTCCTAAGGATATTCTACAACTTGACATGGTTGACACAATTGAAGGCTTTTCTGTAGTTCATTAAGCACATATTGACTTCTTTTTGGTATTCTTTGACTTTCTCAGTTATCCAGTGTGCATCAGCAATGATGTCTCTTGTTCCTCGGCCTTTTCTGAAACCAGCTTGAATATTTGGCTTTTCCCTTTCCACGTAGGGCTCTAATCTGTGTTGGATGATCCTGAGCATTATTTTGTTAGCGTGTGAAATTAAGGATATTGTAATTTTGCAATCTCAGAAATTGGTTATACTTTTTTGCCAACCCAACTTACCCTGATACAGTGAGGGAAATAAGTATTTGATCCCCTGCTGATTTTGTCCATTTGCCCACTGACACAGAAATGACCAGGCTATAATTGGAATGGTAGGTTTATTGTAGCTGTGAGAGACAGAATAACAACAAACAAACCCTCAAAAGCCCAGTGCCCAAAAGTCAGCGATGGATTTGCATTGTAGTGAGGGAAATAAGTATTCGATCCCTTCACAAAAGATGTCTTAGTACTTGGTGGCAAAACCCTTGTTGGCAATCACAGAGGTCAGACGTTTCTTGTAGTTGGCCACCAGGTTTGCACACAACCCAGGAGGGATGTTGTCCCACTCCTCTTTGCAGATCCTCTCCAAGTCAGAAAGGTTTCGAGGCTGATGTTTGGCAACCCGAACCTTCAGCTCCCTCCACAGATTTTCTATGGGATTAAGGTCTGGAGACTGGCTGGGCCACTCCAGGACCTTCATGTGCTTCTTCTTGAGCCACGCCTTTGTTGCCTTGGCTGTGTGTTTTGGGTCATTGTCATGCTGGAATACCCATCCATGACCCATTCTCAATGCCCTGGCTGAGGGAAGGAGGTGCTCACCCAAGATCTGACGGTACATGGTCCCGTCCATCGTCCCTTCGATGTGGTGAAGGTGCCCTGTCCCCTTAGCAGAAAAACACCCCCAAAGCATAATGTGTCCACCTCCATGTTTGACGGTGGGGATGGTGTTCTTGGGCTCATAGGCAGCATTCCTCCTCCTCCACACACGGCGAGTTGAGTTGATGCCAAAGAGCTCAATTTTGGTCTCATCTGACCACAACACTTTCACCCAGTTCTCCTCTGGATCATTCAGATGTGCATTGGCAAACTGCAGACGGGCCTGTACATGTGCTGCCTTGAGCAGGGGGACCTTGCAGGCACTGCAAGATTTCAGTCCTTCACGGCGTAGTGTGTTACCAATTGTTTTCTTGGTGACTATGGTTCCAGCTGCCCTGAGATCATTGACAAGTTCCCCCTGTGTAGTTCTGGGCTGCTTTGTCACCGTTCTCATGATCATTGCAACTCCACGAGGTGAGATCTTGCATGGAGCCCCAGACCGAGGGAGATTGACAGTTATTTTGTGTTTCTTCCATTTGCGAGTTATCGTGCCAACTGTAGTCACTTTCTCACCAAGCTGCTTGGCGATAGTCTTGTAGCCCAGTCCAACCTTGTGCAGGTCTACAACCTTGTCCCTGACATCCTTCAACAGCTCTTTGGTCTTGGGCATGGTGGTGAGTTTGGAAGCTGAGTGATTGCTTGCTTCTATGGACAGGTGTCTTTTATACAGGTACTGTAACAAGCTGGGATTAGGAGCACTCCCTTACAGAGGGTGTTCCTCATCTCAGCTCGTTACCTGCATATAGTGAAAAGACACCTGGGAGCCTGAAATCTTGCTGGTTGATAGGGGATCAAATACTTATTTCCCTCACTACAATGCAAATCCATCGCTGACTTTTGGGCACTGGGCTTTTGAGGGTTTGTTTGTTGTTATTCTGTCTCTCACAGCTACAATAAACCTACCATTCCAATTATAGCTTGGTCATTTCTGTGTCAGAGGGCAAACGGACAAAATCAGCAGGGGATCAAATACTTATTTCCCTCACTGTAACTTGCTTTCATCTATTATTTAACAGACCTTTAACATTAAAGCAAAATGCTTACTACATGGTAGAACATGGAAAGATAGTCAAGGAGCCAGTTCAAATGACACCTTTCACATCCCTGAATTGACCCATATAATTAAATGAGAGGGCAGGTTGAGAGTGCACATGTCCTTTAGTCTTTCCCAGATGTCCTGACTTCGTCCTGGTGCATTCTTTTATTACATGGGAGGGCAATTCATGTGAGCTGTTGCCGCTCTATACACAACCCAAACACTCAATAACGGCAACTAGTCGGAGGGCTATAGGCCACCTCCAGCCTCAAAGGCAGGATGCCTCTGAGTACCAGTTGCAGGGGAGTAACAGCAGGAGAGAGTGCATGCCCTCAACTCCTGCCTTTAGGCTTCCAGCAGCATCTGGTGGGCCACTGTGTGAAACAGGATGCTGGACTAGATGAGTCTTGGGCCTGATCCAGCAGGGCTGTTCTTCTGTTCTTATCAACTAGTTTTAACGAGTACAATATTAGCTAGGTTAGGTTGAGAGAAAATGAATAGCTCATGATCACCCAGTGAACTGCATGGATGAGTGGGGATTTAAACCTGGGTCTCCCCACTCCGAATCCAATACTCTAGGAGGTCTTTCACACAATCAAAAACTGTGGTCTACCTGGGTTTGGGAGTTGTGTGTGCTCCCAATTTTTGGTTGTGTGGAAACAAGGTAGGAGGAAAAGCTACCCAGGTTTTCCTCCTACCTTGCTTCCACACTACCAAAAACTGGGAGCACAGACAGCTCCCAAAGCTGGGTAGAACAGTTTTTGATTGTGTGAATGACCTCTAGGCCTCTCAAGTCCTAGTTCAATATTCAAACCACTATACCACACTATATTTCTGTGTTGTGATTTTATGGCCGAAAGCTACCTACATCCTGTGAGATTAATCAAGATAACAATAAAATAATCATAACAACTAAGAAAGATGGTGAAAAGTTAGGCAATATAAGACAATATGGATAAGGCATGTTGAGTATAGAAAGTATGTTGAGTAAAGAAGACAGAAAGATAAAAGTAGTTCATATTTCAAGAGTTAGGAGGAACTGTGGCCTGGTTCACAATTTGGTTGGAGGGGAACTATGATTTATGTTAACCCAATTCAGGTGTCCTTGCAAATTATAATTGTAAAGGAAGTGAAAGAAGAAAATCAGTAGGGATGTGCACGGTCCGGAGCAGTCCGGACAGGCACCGAAGGGGGGCCTTTCTTTAAGGGCGGGGAGGGCTTGCTTACCCCTCCCGCCTCTTTGCCCCCTCCAGCGCCCGTATTTAACAGACTAACGGGGCGCTGGAAACCAGCCGCCCCCGCCCCCCCCCACCGCGAGCAGATTTACCCCCAAAACTACCAATACCCCTGCCGCCGCCCGCCAGCCCTCCCTCCCTCCCTCCCAGCTGCCCGCCCGCCTGCCCGCCCGAGTCCTCACCCGATGCTTTAGTAAAAAATGAGAGGAGCTACCAGACAGAGCTCCTCTCGCTAGGAAGGCCTGCTGCATACTGAAGGCGCTTTGCGCGCGCGCGCGCATGCGCGTGCCGCAAAGGACACCGATCGCCGGAGGCCCGGTCTACCTGCCGGGAAAAGGCTGGGTAGACCGGGCCTCCGGCGATCGGAGGCCCGGTCTACCCGGCCTTTTCCCGGCGGGTAGACCGGGCCTCCAGCAATCGGCGTCCTTTGCGGCGCGCGCATGCGCGCACGCGCAAAGCGCCTTCAGTATGCAGCAGGCCTTCCTAGCGAGAGGAGCTCTGTCCGGTAGCTCCTCTCATTTTTTACTAAAGCATCGGGTGAGGACGTGGGCAGACAGCTGGGAGGGAGGGAGGGAGGGCTGGCGGGCGGCAGCAGCGGCAGGGGTATTGGTAGTTTTGGGGGTAAATCTGCTTGTGGGGGGGGCAGCGGCAGCTGGTTTCCAGCGCCCCGTTAGTCTGTTAAATACGGGCGCTGGAGGGGGCAAAGAGGCGGGAGGGTTAACCAAGCCCTCCCGCCCTTAAAGCAATGCCCCCCACCCGGACCCGAACCAGCAAGGGCCGAACCGGTCCGGCAGTTCGGCCATTCTTTAGAATGGCCGCCGGACCAGTTCGGACTCACCCCTAAAAATCAGAGCACGTTAAGAGAGGAGGGAGTATGTGAACCCGAAGTCTATTCATGACAGGCAAATAATGCATTGATCAGGAAGTCTCAAACAGGCAACAGGTATGGAACAGTGGACAGACTGTGGAACTGGGCATCTAGGAAGCCACACGTCAGGGAGCATGATCAATTCATGAATCAGAGAAGTGGGAGAGAGGTTTATTGAAAGCAAGGCAATGGAAGATCTGGGGAAGGAAGAAACACTCCTGGGAAAAGAGCAAGCTGGGGGGAAATGAGAAGAAACGACGTGAAAAAATGACAAATTCTGGGCATTTACAAATTCTGTACAATATGGCCAACAATTTTCTCCAAAAAGTCTATTCGTGGCAGCACAAAAGGGACAAAATTTAATAAGGAATCAAATGTCCCTGAAACTGAGGTATAAGAAGCAGGCAAGCCAAGGACCACATCCAAGAGGAAATTCATCAGCAGATGCATTTTCTTTGAACCATTAAGTACACAATTTAATGACTAAGATTCTCTTATTAAGAAGAGGTTGCATGCCTGTCACTAGTGTGAATAATTTAGCACTTGTTGGAAGCTATTTCTTGCAAAACATAAATTGTTCTGCTCATAATTGAAATTACTGCAGCTTTTGAAACTCAACAATCAATTTTTTGCATCAGGGTTAATTAAATGGGAGATCCATTCCCGTTGAAGATGTGCAGATTGATCCACAATAAGTGGATTGGATTTGAAACTTAGTTCCCAGGTTTTGATAGTATGCTCTTTGTATTGGCATAGTTACCCACAATGCTGAATGGAAATCAAATACTTAGGCATGCAATCTTAAAATTCAAGATTATTAAAAATGGAGATTGCCAACACTTGTATATGCAAGCCAGACCCATAAGAGCAGCAAAGACCCATCACCATCATTAGAAACCAAGGCTTTCTCATACCCAGCATGTTGGAAGATTAAATAGATATTTCTACCTTAATGAAATTTCTTGGTGAGCTGTTGTGACCAGCCAGCTAGGAGGGAACAAGAGAGTATTATACATCTCAAATTTTAATTAAAAGCAAAGCATCAAAATTTCAAAAACTTGCATCTCATACATGACAAAGACCCAAACATTCTTTCGTGTTCATCTTTTCGGTATCAAAATAATTTGTGACTGTGGGTGTGATGTGCAGCAAGAGAACTGACACCCAAGAAGATGTGTGAGAGCTGAAATAAAAGATCTCAGCATTTCCCATAGGAAGGCTGAAAAATAGTGATAAAACGAGAGTGGCTGGATGGTGCTGGCTTTTTCTTTTTCTTTTTTTTGTGCAAAGAAAAAATAGAAGGAACCCAGAAATCAATTAGTATAAAACTTGTAGGGGAAATAAATCAGGTCCCATGGATCTTCAACAAGCCAGCTTTTAACTACGCAAAGAGAAGAGTTTACGAGGTAGATTGGAGGAGGCGCCTCAACAGATGCTGTTTGGATGAAGTGCTACAAATTGGAATTCATAATTGACAGCAGAGAGATAATGCTGTGGGGGAAGTTTGATGAATAGCAGGGGATCGCTAATAAGGGATTTCACATGAAAATTTCAGCATGTAAAATTAACAAATGTAAAAATATTTATCATCAGCATCTCTGTGGGGTTCCGGGTGTATTGTGTTCTGAAGACACAAAGAAACTGAGCTGAAATAAACTCCATCATTAATATTCCAAAATGGCTGCCTTCTCTTCTCTCCCCAGCAAAGGAAAGAGGACTGAAGCTCTGCCTTCAGAGAAGGATGGAGAGGAGAGAAAGGCTTGTCATTGCTAAAGTAGTCTGCAGAAAGACAGGTCAAAACTGGATGCAGAACTACAATAAACAGACAGAACTACACAGTTCCCAGGCACCAGCTCACCATGGCGCCTGGAAATTTAAGCATGGTGCCTGAGCCAAGAGGGGGACAGATTCAACCAGTAGGAGGAGTGAGCAATCAAGGCAGGGGCGGTGGATTGCCCCCTTTTCCTCTTGGTTGCTTCAGTCCATCAGCAGATAGATGCAACCAGGAGGAGGAGCGAGCAAGCAAAGTGCCAGTCTGTTGTCCGCCCACCACAGAGTATAGGACATCGCTGGGGTCAAACAACAAGCCATGCCCCCTCCCCATGGAGCAGAGGGCACTGCTGGGGTGAGAGGTGAGTTTGCCCAGCACCCCACAGGGGGAAGCAGGAAGTCTGGCTCCTACATTTTTCAGCTGGCTCCTAGTGTCAAATAAAATTGTACTGAGACATGACATCGCGTATCAAGGCGGACGCTGCCTCTCCCTTCTCTTAGCAGGGTCGTTCATAGTTCTTACACATTTTTAACAGAGAACACCTCCTATCCATCTCTCTACTATGGGAAATACAAGGTCTTCCTTGAGGAAAAGGAGGTGCAAAGAACCTTACTGTGCTGAACTTTCACTGAGCACACCTGCTACAAAAGAGGTGCATGACCAAGAGGCATCACACACACACACACACACACACACACACACACACACACACACACACACACCACTTACATATGTGATCATTTCATTTATATCCTGCCCTTTCTCCAAAGAGTTCAGAGTGACATTTCCAAGTAACAATTCTTGACTGGTTGCTACTGCACTGATTTGCCCACGTCCATTCTTGTGTTGCACAAATGGTTAGCATGAAGAAATAAAGGGCACATGGAGATGCTTCAGTACCATTTTTGCCATTGGTACACGGGATCCTTGAATGTTCTCATGAAGAGTGTGATCAGACTGGGCAACAAAGCTTAGTATATCAGACTTTGAACAATCACATGGAAACCACAGACATTTTGAATCGTGCCTAGACATAAGCAGGGTCTTATGCAGAGTCAGACCATTGGTCCATCTAGCTCAGTATTGTCTACACTGGCTGGCAGCCACGCTTCAAGATTTCAGGAAGGAGTCTCTCCCAGCCCTACCTTGAGATGCCAGGGAATGAACCTGGAGCGTTCTGCATGCACTTACATTGCGGGCACCCAAGCCTATTCGGCACTTCCCTAAGGAATACCATTTTTGCCATTGGTACATGGGATTCCTGAATGTTTTCAAAGAATCTGAAAAAACCCTATGAACATAGGAAGCTGCCTTATACTGAGTCAAGCCATTGGTCCATTAGCTCAATATTGTCTATAGTGACTGGCAGCCGCTCTTCAAGGTTTCAGGAAAGAGTCTTTCCCAGCCCTACCTGGAGATGCCAGGGACTGAACTTGGAATCTTCTGCATGCAAAACAGATGCTCAACCACTTCGCTACGCCCCTTTCTACTCTCCCACTCAAGAATTTTAACTTCTAGCGAGAAATGAAAAATGGAAGCCCACACAGCTTCCATTTCTACAATGTGAATGAAGCATCTTCCAAAGGCAAAATAGTGATTTTCCAGGGACTACCCAGAAACAGTAGCTGTCTTCAGCAGATAGGGACTGTTGGTGTATGTCCACTCAGACTGGCCACTGCCCAAGGGCTTAGCGCCCATTGGACAAACAGGGACAAATGTCCCTGGGCCCAGAGAGTCAGGGAGCCCCCAAGAGGGGTGGGTGAGCCGGGCAGCGATGGTTGCTGTAGCTGGCCAGCCTCTCTGGGCAAACTGGCAGCAGCAGCGGGTGCTGTAGCTAGCTGGCTGGCTGGCCTCTCCGGCGGCTACTCCGGCCGAACTGTGAGCCTATGCAGTTTGGATGTGGACGCTGCATGCCCGTGACATCACGAGCAAACAGCAAATAGGAGAGGCCACCAGAGAGGAATGCCGGCGGGAGATGATTGCCGATGGAGACGCCGCACCTGCTGGCCAGCTACAGTGCCCAGCACCATTGCCGCTTGGCTTACTCCCCACCTCCGGAGGCAAACCCCTACTAACTTGGTAAAGAGGCACCTTTTAACGCAGTGATTCTCTTTATTTAGCAGGGGGAGAGTAACTGGCCCTCTCCACCCCCAGCACAGTACCTCCAGTGACTGTTGCTGGTGTCTATTTTATGTTTCTTTTTAGATTGTGAGCCCTTCGGGGACAGGGTTCCATCTTACTTGTTTGTTATTTCTCAGTGTAAACCGCCCTGAGCCATTTTTGGAAGGGCGGTATAGAAATCGAATAAATAAATAAATAAATAAATAAATAAATAAATAAACCAGAAATAGCGGCGGCGGCGGGGCAGGGTAAGGCAGGGTAGTGGCGGGGAGATATTGGTTGCCCCGCCTCTTGTGTCTGATGTCAGATGCACAGGGTGTGGCTTAGGGTGCTGGAGTGCATGCACTTCGCACACAATGGGGAGGCCCTCTAAGAAGATTTTGTCCCCTGGCCCCCACGGGTCTCGCTACACACCTGCCAATGCCTCCTCCTGACCTGGAAGGATTGTAGGTCAGGCTGGGGACTGGGGACAACAACAGTCTCCATTGTGTCCTGGTTCATGAATCCTGACTTATGCCCTCTGGCTTCTGGCTCTCATTTCAGCTTCCTACAATCCTGCCCTGGCACCTACATGGCTACTTGCTCCTCTCCATGATCAGTGAAACTACAGCAAAGAAAGCAAAATAATAAAAACACCCACACCCACACACTGAATGAATAATTCAAAATAAGCGAAATTATGCATATTTCCCACAGCATTTGAATTGCATGGGCACAGATTCTTAATATATTTATTTTTAGTGTGCAGTACACACCGCTCCAACCATCACATCGCATACTTCAAACTACAACCTATGCAGCACTTTACCTCACCGGATTCTAAGTAGAGGCTGCATATAGGAAATGTTTTTCATGTTATGAGTCACTCACCAGCTCAAATTGGCCTTGTGATATCGTACATGAAAATAACAATTTCCTCCCTCACAAACAGGAGGGGACTTGAGGGAAATAAAGAGAGATTTGCAATTTTATATTACTTGTGGGAGATATCTGCACCAGTCCTTAAGGAAATAATTGCCACATTACAAAGCTAACAAGCACAGACTGGAAAAGGGTCCTTGGGGACGAAGAGGGGGGGCGCTAATGTTTATCACTAATGAGAGCTCTGTACTAAAGACACAAACATATGAGTAGGAATCACAAGTGATTACCTGTGAGGCAGCCATAGAAATAATCTAGTTATTGCTGGGAGAGAAGACGAAGGAGCTTCTATCCTCATACATGGCAAAAGGAGAGCTGGTCTTGTGGTAGTCCCATGACTTGTCCCATTACCTAAGCAGGGTCTGCCCTGGTTGCATTTGAATGGGAGACTAGAAGAGTGAGCACTGGAAGATAATCGCCTCAGGGGATGGAGCTGCTCTGGGAAGAACAGAAAGTTCCAAGTTCCCGCCTTGGCATCTCCAAGACAGGGCTGAAAGAGATTCCTGCCCAGGGGTGTAACTATAATAGGGCAAGGGGAGACAGTTGTCTGGGGACCCCCTGCCTTGGGAGGCCCCCCAGAGGCAAGTCACATGACTGACTCCCCCAGCCACGCACCCGCCCGAACTTCCTTCAGTTGTATTCATCCTGCAAAATTGATGTGAGTGTTAAGACCTGAAGCTACCAGAACAGCATGTCTTTCTTTAATACCATTAATTGACTTGCATTACCCACAATTTACAAAACTGTTTAAAAATAATTTAGGATGATGTTCTTTTGTGGCACATAGGGGTGTGTGTGTGTGTGTGTGTATATACACATACACACATACAAATTTTACTATGCTTTTTGTTACCACTATTCAGCCTCATTTAAGATTTCTTTACTGCATGAGCTGAGCTTCAGTGAGAAGGGGGGCCCATTTTAAAATCTTGTCTCTGGGCCCACTTCAACCTTGCTATGCCCCGTTCCTGCCTGCAACCTTGGAGAAGCTGCTGCCAGTCTGTGAAGACGATACTGAGGTAGATAGACCAATGGTCTGACTCAGTATATGGCAACTTCCTATATTCCTAAAAGGAAATGTGAATATGGACTCATGAAATGTTGATCAGGCACCTGAATATTTGGCCCTAATGCAGTGAATATTTTGTCCCTAGAGAAAAACTGAGGGGGGCCACAGAAGGGGCAACATAAATTTCTGGGTGGGCAAGCTGCATCCCACATGTTAGATTTCTGAAACAGAAATGGGGGCAGGTAGGGGACAAGCTGCTTGCCTGAGGGGGTGCTTCCCTCCCTTGCCCCAGCTCTGGAGCCACTCTTGCCTAACAGGTTCATAGGTAACCATGTGCCTAGGCATATAAAATAATAGATAAGGAGTCTTGGGTAACTTCTTGTTTTTGGACTACAACTCCTATCATCCCGGCCACAGTGGCCAAAAGCTAGGGATGATAGGAGTTGTAGTTAAAAAAACAAGTTCCCCAAGACTGCAGATAAGCAGAGAATACTGCCATTTGTGATGCAGGACCTGTTCATACATTAGAGCAGGGCTGCTCAACTTTGGCCCTCCTGCAGATGTTGGCCTACAACTCCCATAATCCCTGGCTATTGGCCACTATGGCTGGGGATTGTGGGAGTTGTAGTCCAAAAACAGCTGGGGGGCCTAAGTTGAGCAGTGGAAGCTACTTCAAAACATTCCGTAGTGGACATAATTGAACAGGTTGTTTACAGCAGAGTGGTGGTCCATCCAGATGGGGCTGTGGGGGGGGACACGAGCCACATGTGCAGTTTGGACAAAATGCCTCCTCCCCACACCCCACAAGCAATTAGGGAAAGGCACTGCACCTGGAGGGAGCGGGGGAGAGAATTAGCACGCTTAGGGTGAGCAAAGGTCCTGATCACGTGTGCTGGGACCGGTGGACAAAAGTGAAGTCCAACCCAGCTCTTTGACATTTGTGGTAGTGGAATGGTGAGAAGGGCTTGATCCACAGGGTGAGCTGGGGAGTCCATGTGGTTAGTTGCAATTTAGAGTGAGTAGCCTCTGAGTGACTGCTGTAACAGGTCAATTCCTGTTCATGCCATTCTTCTAGTACAGGGATTCTCAACGTTGGGTCCCCAGATGTTACTGGACTTCAACTCCCATAATCCCCAGCCCCAGTGGCCTTTGGTTGGGGATTATGGGAGTTGAAGTCCAATAACATCTGAGGACCTAACGTTGAGAATCCCTGTGTATGTGGTTCCTCATCCTGTGAGCATTAGGCAAGTCTCCAGACAGAGCTGGGAAATAGTTTTGCCTGAAGCGCTGGAAAGCCACTGCCAGTCAGAGTAGACAGCCCTGAGCTAGAGTGACCAATGCTCTGATTCAGTAGAAAGTAGCTTCCTAGTCCAAGTAGATGGCAATTATGGCTGCCCTGCCCCTCTTTTTACCGCATAATATGTTTCACCTCCAGCATCAATCAAACCATATGGGTCTATGAAGGCAGAGAGCACGCATTTTGTCACAATCAGTAAATGAGAAACAAAGTAATATTTTTGCTAGAAAAGCTGGAGATTAATTTTGGTGCAGCTGAGGGAGGTTCACTTGGCTTCCCTGTTATTAGGATTCAGACAGGAAATCAAACGCCTTTGTTTCCAAAAGCTTACAGGTCAAACTGACTGTGTTGGTGCTTCTGCTGTCTCTGGTGGTGTTATTGTTTACTGCTTTGTATGAATATTTTAGTGTTGTTGTTTTTTAAAAAAAAATCTATTTTAACGGCTGCTGTTAGTTGCCCTGTGAATCCCTACTGGATGGAAATAAGGAATATAAAAGTTGAATAAACAACTCCATTTTGAGTGTAACAAATGCATGCATGAATACATAGGACATTCCTACTGGATGGAAATAAGGAATATAATAGTTAAATAAACCAGCAACCATTTTGAGTGTAACAAATAATTGCATGAATACACAGGGCATTCAAAATGGTTGTATAGAAGAGCACAAGGTGGAGTGTAGCAGGCTCAACACAAGAACTGGGTCCTCATTTAGCTAAAAGCATTAAGGGGAATAACAAAAATTTCTTTAAATACAGCAGAAGAAGGAAACATGCCAGGGAAGCAGTTGGTCTGTTAGATGATGAGGGAGTGAAAGGGATTATTAAGGAGGATATGGAGATTGCAGAGAAGCTAAATGAGTTCTTTGCCTCTGTCTTCATAGCAGAGGATACTGAGCATATACCTGTGCCTGAACCTAGCCTCTCAGGGACAGAGGCTAAAGAACTGGGTCAGATAGAGGTGATGAGATATTATGTTCTAAACTGTCAGGAAATGTAACACCAATTTTCAAAAAGGGATCCAGGGGGGCAGTAATGACTACTAGTCTAAACTATAGGCCACCTCCAGCCTCAGAGGTAAGACTCCCCTAAACACCAGCAGGAGCGAGGGCATGCCCTCTCACCTCATGCCTGTGGGCTCCCCAGAGGCATCTGGTGGGCCACTGTGTGAAACAGGATACTGAACTAGATGGACCTTGGGCCTGATCCAGCAAGGCTGTTCTTATGTTCTCAGATATTGTTGGAGGAAAAGTCCCACCATCCACAATGGCCAAAGTGATTGTGGCAGTTGTAGTCCAACAACTCTGGGGACCCGAGACTGTGAAACCACTGATGAAGAGAGCTGGTCTTGTGGTAGTGGACATGAATTGTTCCCTTTGCTAAGCAGGGTCTGCCCTGGTTTACATTTGAATGGGAGACTACATGTGTGAGCACTGCAAGATATTCCCCTTAGGGGATGGGGCCATTCTGGAAAGAGTACCTGCATGCTTGTATGCAGAAGGTTCCAAGATCCCTCCCTGGCATCTCCAGAGAGACTCCAGAGAGACTCCTGCATGTAACCTTGGAGAAGCTGCTGCCAGTCTTTGTAGGCAATACCGATTAGATGGAGCAACTGGTATGACTCAGTATAAGGCAGCATCCTATGTTCCTAAACACTGCACTTCACCAATGGTGGAGAACATTCACATGAACCAAATCCACTAACACAAACCTGAAGGATTTTGAACCTGAATCTCAATTCTAATTCACTGATGTGTTAAAAACATCAAATAAACACTACACAAAGAAATTTTAAGTTATGATGGAAACCATGCCATGATCTCAGTGACAAACTTCCTTTCAGTTTTCCATCTTGCTGCCTCACCATTGAAATGTGTGCCCAACTGAAAGCAGTGCTGTTTTCTGGGTCAGAAGCAACCAATGAATTCAGAGGCACTCTCTGACCTGGAAAATCCTCTGGGCATGCTGGATCTGAGTAGAGACGGCAAACCTGCCGATATCTTGACAGCTGATCCCAGGCGAGCGTGGGAGGAAAGTCACGCCCTTGGACCCTGAACTGAGGAACTTCCAAAGGTGCACTTGCCTGAAAAGTTGTCAGCAAAAATGAAAGTCCTTCCTTGAAGCACTAGAGTTGAACTTAGGAACTTGGAAACTTGGAAACAAATCACACAACACAGTTTCTAAGATAGCTTTGCTGTGCCAATGCTGCAGAGGGCAACCCTCAGGGACATATTTCTGGGAGGCACAGGGCACATTTATTTTTATGTTTTTATCCCACTTTTCCTCCAAGGAGCTCAGAGGAAGATGGTATACGGTTATTTTTATCCTCACAACAACCCTGTGGGGTAGGGTAGGTTAGGCTGAGAGAGAAGTGACTGGCCCAGAGTCACCCAGTGAGTTTCATGGCTGAATGGGGACTTGTAACTGCCCCAGACCACTCTCCCCCACACATTTTGTGCAGAGCACACACACAGTGCAGTAGACTCTAAGTGCATACAGTCAGACCTCTGAAGTTTTATAAGGGGTTGGGTTGTTTTCTAAAAAGATATAAAGGGGAACGAGAAAATAAAATAAAGATGAACATTGTTACTTTTCAATCTACAAAAACTATGTTGGAGCCTTCCCTTACTCATCTTGCACAGGAGCCAGTGTGGTGTAGTGGTTAGAGTGCTGGACTAGGACCAGGGAGACCCGAGTTCAAATCCCCATTCAGCCATGAAGCTAGCTGGGTGACTCTGGGCCAGTCACTTCTCTCTCAGCCTAACCTACTTCACAGGGTTGTTGTGAAAGAGAAACTCAAGTATGTGGTACACCGCTCTGGGCTCCTTGGAGGAAGAGCGGGATATAAATGTAATCATCATCATCATCATCTCAATTTTCCTTCCTTCCTTAGGAACATAGGAAGCTGCCATATACTGAGTCAGACCATTGGTCCATCTAGCTCAGTATTGTCGACACAGACTGGCAGCACCTTCTCCAAGGTTGCCGGCAGGGGCGTCTCTCAGCCCTATCTTGGAGATGCCAGGAAGGAAACCTAGAACCTTTTGCATGCAAGCATCCAGATGCTCTTCCCAGAGTGGCCCTGTTCCCGAAGTGGAATATCTTACAGTGCTCACACATGTCTCCCATTCAAATGCAAACCAGGGTGGACCCTGCTTAGCAAAGAGAACAATTCATGCTTGCTGCCTCAAGACCAGCAACCATTCATTTTCATCCTCCCACCCCCACCACCATTTTCCTTCCTTCCTTCCTTCCTATTGGGAAATTCTGGAGTGAGGGGATGTTCATGGACCACTGTACCCACCACGTGTGCAGTAGGAAATAAAATTTAGTACCAATCCTGCAGTAGTGGGGAACCTTTCTGCAGTGCAGACGCATCTTCCTCATCCGTCTGCACTGCACTGCTACATTGCTCTGGGGGTCAGCCATTGTCTTCCAAGAGCCACCACAGCACTAAAAACGACAAACTCTGCACAGGCTTGCTGTTGGTTAATACCTGCACCAAGGTGCTTAATCTGTTTTAAAGCTCCAGGATGCAACAAAAAGTCAGCTTCTAAGGGAGAATCCTTCCAGGGCTTTAGCACTGCTTCAAAGTCCAGCAATTGCATGTGAAAGATCATGCCCGTGAAGTTATGATGACAAAAAGAAGAGGCACAAAAGCTTTCTCTTCAAGATGCAATGCCCAAGCCAGCTACATTACTTTTGGGTAAACTAAATTAATATTTCTCAGTGCCAACAGTAGGCCAGGTGCTCCACAGAACACAGAATATTTTCCAGAGGATTGTGACAGGAGCAAAACTGACAGGTAATCCATCTTGAACAACGAATCCCAGGATTGGAAAAAGAAGGTCGTTGCTGCATGGTACAGGACGCCAGACTTGCCAGCGAGGCTAGCCAGTAGCAACAGACTTAATTTGTAGCTCATTTCAGTTATAGAATTTTTAGTCACCTTGGCGTCAAATGCAGGGTCCCAAATTGGCTAAGAAGGGGAGGTGAGCTGGTCTTATGGTAGGGAGCATGCAGTTTCTCCTCTGCTAAGCAGGGCCTGCCCCAGTTTGCATTTGGATGGGTCACTAAACATGAGCTTATTTAGCTACAAAGGCCAAAGGCTAGGAGTGATGAAAGTTGTAGTCCAACAACATCTGGGGACCAGTGTTCATTCTTATTTTTTCATCTGTGTGCGGAATGAGTTTTGTTCTGGGCGGCAGTATCAAGGCAGAGTGTGCGCATGTGCATTCAGAGTGGGGCCTTCCTGATGCAACCTGAGCGGGATCTAAAAATTAACAGAGTAGACATAAAAAAAAAACTTGTGAGCGTGCACATATGTGCACGCCTTAGAGGGAACACCGCTGGGGACACAAATTTGAGAACCCTTGCCATAGGGGGATAGGGGCGTAGATCAGTGGCAGAACATCTGCTCGAATGCAAAAGGTCCCAGTTTCAATGCCTGGCATCTTCAGGTAGGGTTGGAAGAGATTCCTGCATGAAACCTTGGAGAGCCACTGACCAAAGGTGCTCTAACCCCCCACCACCCTCATGGTAATTTCCTGATACCCCAAATCTGTTGCTTCTGATGGTCACCTCCAGTGTTGTTTGGCTACAAATCCCAGAATCCTCAGCTGCAGTGGCTTTTGCTTGGGGACTATGGGAGTTGTGGTCAGCAACATCTGGGAATCCCTGTTAAGAGGGAACACTGGTCACCACACTGCAACTCACGAGAAGCCCTGTCTACTACTACTACTACTACTACTACTACTACTACTATCACTATTGTTTATATACCACTTTTCAACAAAAGTTTCCAAAGTGGTTGACATAGAAAAACAAATGGACCCCTGCCCCCAGAGGACTCACAGTCTAAAAAGAAACACAAGGTAGACACCAGCAGCAGCCACAGGAGAGATGCTGTTCTGGGGTTGGATTATATGGCAAGTTGCTCTCCCCTTGCTAAATATAAGAGAATCTCCACTTTAAGAGATTCTCCACTCTGTGCTCAGTTAGCAGGGATATCAGCTTGTCCTGCTTATCAGCTTGAAAGGTGGTAGCCGCAGGGAATAAGGAAACAGAAAAATCACATATGACGACACACATTTCACAGCTCAAAGGGCTACGGTTTGCTATGACTCATCGGTTATTTCTCCCACAACTGAACATGACAGACCACTGAGGCAACACGTCAGCACAAGCCTATTTTTAGAGTCCTGCACAGGACTGAAGGCACACATGCGGAGCACAATCTACCTTGGGAAGCTGCTGTGCTGCGGCTTCTTTTGATGAGGTTTTTTTTGGTGTTTTGCAATCCTCATGGGGAATAGACGGAGGCTTTGCAGCAGCCGTGCAAACCTGATTTGCATCATTAATTTGTAAAGACAGAATTTGGGGTCATAAAATTTGGGCTAAGAATTCAGCTCGCGCTCTCTCTCTCTCCGTCTCTCTTTCTGGAACAGGGGAGGCAACCTTGGCTCTTCAAGCTGTTGAACTACAATTCCCATCATCCCTGGCCACAATAAATTGTGGCTGAGGGTGATGGGAGTCTCAGTTCAACAACAGCTGGGAGCCAAGGTTGCCTGCCTACCCCTGTTCTGCAGCAGCTAATTCTTCATCCTGACTTTTGAAAACCCTTTCCAGAGTTTGAGTTTGGTTTCTAACTGCTGCTGGGGATCTGAACGCAGTCCTGGGATATATCCCAGCAGATTGCGGACAAAAATCAAGTTCTAAACAATGGTTATGGAGAGGCTTACTGGTGGCCAAGAGAGTAATACTGCGGCAATGGAAATCTCCTACTCCCCCCTTGGATTGAGGAATGGGTGTGTGACTTGCTTGAGTTGGCGACACATGAAAAATGAGCCCTCATAAAAGTAAATAAACCAGCTAAATGTTCAGAAATCTGGGACAACTTCCTTGACTTTTAGAATAAGAATCCTTTTGATTTACCCACATCGCTTGTTGTAAAGGTGTGTATTCTTTCTCCTTCTCCCCTTCTGCTTTTCTTCTCTCTTCTTCCCTCTCTTTCTCTTTCCCTCTATCTCTCCTTTCTTTTCTCACCTCCCTCATCCAGCGCAGCACATAAAGGTTGGTTTGGGGAGGAAAGGTCAGGCTGGGGGGGCGGGACTGGGAAAGATGTTTGTAAAATACATAATGTCCAAAATCATAAATAAATAAATTAAAATCATCTAGCAGAAAAGAGAGCCAGTTTTCTTTCACATGCTGACAAATGTTCCCTGGAATAGCTGAGATGCTAACTAGACCACCAGCTGAACCAGAGTCTGATCCCAGAACGCTTTTATCCTTCTTGCATGTTGACATTCAATGGCTCTTGGAAAGCTGTTTCCACGCTAGTCGGAAGTTGTGTCGACAAGACCCCGGAGTGATGAAATCTGAGGCCCTAAGTATTCAACAATGCCCATGCATTAAGAGATTAGCGATTCACTAGTGATTATGGAAGTCTACCTGGCGTCTTTCCAAGAGCCAAACATAGATGCAAAATACTGCTTCAACTCAGGTAATTCAATCTTCCGGCTGCAGACTATACTGCAAGCTTGGTACAAAGCTTTCTTCTTACAAAGAAGCCTGAGACACAGAGACCCTTTGCTAGTGTGTGTCTCCCCCAGGAAACAAGTTACTTGACCTGCTCTGTGATGTGTCAAGGCTCCCTTTGTGTCTCCTTTGAAAAAAAAGTAAGTTAGCATAAGACGGCTAAATGTGCCTCATCATTCCACATCCCTTGACATCTCTGCAGTCTTTCAACACTTGAGAAGACAGAACACTCATCTCATGTGAATAAAAGGATACATTCCAGAACCTCCTTTGAACCTGCTATTCCTGTTGTTACTGATACTGTTGATGGAGGTTTGTCAGGCTACTCGTTTTAGATCTGGATGTTTTTAAAAAACAAATACATTTAAAATAAATAAACAAAGATCTATAATTAGATTAACTGGAAAGCTTCTTGATGGGAAGAATGGGCCTACTCAAACTTTTTCTTGTATAGTTCATCATTTCATCATTTGTTTAAAGGTAATCACTACACAAGTTCGTTCATACATTATGTTCAATGCACACAGCACATACAATCTATGTACAGTGTTCACACGCACAGATCTGTATGTACAGTCATTCAGACATTATGTGCAATGCATGTGCATGTAGAACCTCTTGAAGGAGACTGTATCCAGATTCACTTTTTAAATGACATAAATACTGTACAGCTATTCACACAGAAAAACACATACATGTGTACAGACATCTGGATGCAGGTACAACATGATGTCTGAATAAAGCTACAAAGGAGAGCTGGTCTTGTGGTAGCAAAGCATGACTTGTCCCCATAGCTAAGCAGGGTCTGCCCTGGTTGCATACAAATGGGAGACTTGATGTGTGAGCAGCACTGTAAGATATTCCCCTCAGGGGATGGAGCCGCTCTGGGAAGAGCAGAAGGTTTCAAGTTCCCTCTCTGGCTTCTCCAAGATAGGGCTGAGAGAGATTCCTGCCTGCAACCTTGGAGAAGCCGCTGCCAGTCTGTGAAGACAATGAGCTAGATAGACCAATGGTCTGACTCAGTATATGGCAGTTTCCTATGTTCCTATGAGCAAGTATTATACAGTTTTGAGCTCAACAAGGCTATTGCAATAGTATTTGGCGATCCAATTACATAATTGCAGTCCAGAAATCACCAGAATGGGCAAAATGAGAGTTCAGTTGCAATGTTCATGCTTTTCATGCAGAAGGTCACAGGTTCAACTTCAGCATCTTGAGTCAAAAGATCTCAAGGAGCAAGTTTGCAAAGCCAGTGCCATTCGAGTAGACAATATCGGACTAAAATGGACCAATGGCCTGACTCAGTATAAAGCAGCTTTGCACATCATGTGCCCCCTCCCTCCTTCATCATACTGCACCACTGTTGGCATAATGACATCACTGCCATTGCTTCCCTTTGTTGGCCATCATGACTGCAGTGGTCAGCATGGCCACAGAGGTCGGCAGCAGCAGTGGTCCACCCAAAAATCTGAACATAGGCCATGGCTTCCGGGATCTAGCAGGCCTTGAAACAATTGAGCGCTGTGGCTATAGAGGCTACCATCTATGAATGTGCCACTCTGCAGAGCATATTCTATGATCCTGTACCTGCAGCAGCTTCAGCAAGGCTGGGCCTGCCTCTTACCCCTTCGTGGCCAGAGGGCAGCTGCTGATGTAATGAGCTTTCCAGTCTACTAGCAGTGCAAAGCATGCTGGGAAGGCCTACAAGGCCTTTGGTGGACTCTCTGCTTCCAGCTTCCAGTTTCAATAATGGACACCTTGCCTGGCTTATTTGTGTGTTTCTTGGATTGGCTGACTGAAACAGAGGTTCTGATCATCCATTAGGGGTGTGCACAGAACTGGCCGGTCTGGTCCGGTTCGAGTCTGAACTGGACCGGGCCTGTTTGGTCTGGGTCCCGAACGGGCCTGTTTGGGCAACCTCCATGGACCTCCCCCCTCCCCCGCCACCTCGAGCAACTCCCCCAGAGGGGGTAAGTTTAAAAATAAAATTAATTTTTAAAAAACTGCAAACCCCACAAATGACTGGGGGGTGGGGTTCGGTCTGGGGTCGGACCGAACAAGGTGTGGTTCGGTTTGACCCGAAACAGTCAAACTGAGCAGGTTCGACCTTGGACATGTTCAACATCAAACCTGTTTCTACATCCCTATTATCCATTGCTACTAGGGTAGAAGCTCTCAACCCACCCCCATATGGCCATGTGAAAGGCCCTACTGTCTTGGAAGATGAAGGTTCTCTTAAGCTATCACAGTGAATAGTCAGTAACAGTGTTCCCTCTAATTTTTTTCCTCATTAAGCGGAATGAGTTTTGTTCTGGGCAGCAGTATCTAGGCAGCGTGTGCACATGTGCATTATTATGTACCACTATAGATACAACACACACACACACCAATAATATGGAAGGAGAAAAGTGGACTTTACAGTTCTATTTGTCTGTCTTCTCTTTTAAATGCTATTGTGTTTGCCATGGCAGGACTTCTTTAATTTATTTATTATTTATTGTTCAGTTTTTATATAGTCTTCCATAAAACATCCTAAGGTGGTTTACAGAAGTTAAAATACAATAAAATTCCATTAAAATCACATTTAAAACCTTAAAATCAAGTTAATCAGTAAAAACTATGAAACACACATACACACACCCCAACAATGAAAAGACAAACAGATGCAGGAAAGCTGAAAGAAGCCGGCAAACTAAATTGCAATCATGTCTATGGTTCACCACTTTAAAGTAAAAAGTGTGCTGTCAAGTCGGTGTTGACTCCTGGCGCCCACAGAGCCTTGTGGTTGTCTTTGGTAGAATACAGGAGGGGTTGACCATTGCCTCCTCCCACACAGTATGAGATAATGCGTTTCAGTATCTTCCTATATCGCTGCTGCCCAATATAGGTGTTTCCCATATTGTGGGAAACATACCAGCGGGGATTCGAACCGGCAACCTCTGGCTTGCTAGTCAAGCCATTTCTCTGCAGAGCCATTGGATGGCTGCTTTACCACTTTAGAGTAATTTAATTCCAAAGTGAAGCTAACATTAACAAAGCTGCCTACTGTTAACTACATCACTTCTGAAGTGTCTCAGCAACATAACCACATTTAAAAAAGCAAATGAGTCAAACTAAAGAAAGAGAACAAAGCACAAATATAAAGAGATTTTTTAAAAAGATCTATGTTATGCCCTGCAGCTGAAAATGTGTAACCTCACCTTGCTGAGATTCTGCTTCCTTTGCATATGTATTCCGCACACAAAAAGTGTATTAACTTGATGCAAGATCATATATTCTACCAAGGCAAACTTTCAAAAGTAAGTAAATGTGCTCTGTTATTTTCTAGCATCAACTTCTTTTATCCTGCTACATATAATCCAGCTCCCTTCTAAATCATCAATATACAAACTTAATTCCAGCAATAGTTCAGCTAATATGCAACTAATAAGTCAACTTTCAAAATTATATATTAATTTCTGTCTGGAAGAAAAAGGGGGGGGGGATTCCCTCTCATTCCAGATTTGGCTTGGCATGCAGGTGCCCCAGAGATTGTGCATTCTTTCCATGGCACTATAGCAGCAACTATTACTTAACTCAAAGATATTATAAACAATTTATTAGCAGAGCTCCTACTTCAATGG
This sequence comes from Hemicordylus capensis, assembly GCF_027244095.1. NCBI lineage: Eukaryota > Metazoa > Chordata > Lepidosauria > Squamata > Cordylidae > Hemicordylus > Hemicordylus capensis. The sequence goes on along the minus strand of NC_069657.1, from coordinate 26,307,116 downwards.
AAGCTGGAGCCGATTATTGTTCATTTTTGTAAGTTCCAGTAGGTGTGTTCAAAGTTTATATTTGTGCTGGATTAACTCACATTAATCATGCCATGTTACTTAACCTATTGAAGAAGTGAGCTGTAGGAAGGCAAACTGCTTTGATGTGGCAACCCATCTCTTGCAAAGGTGATCGTGCTTCTTAGAGCCAAAGCAAATTGGAGCTTCGTGGATAAGACACTGGTAAGGATGTCAAGGGCTCACCACCAGAACTCAAATTTTGCCATTTAATAGGAAAAGAGGCAATAAGCATAAGTATTAGGGTAATTGTGAGTACAACTGCAAAAATGTATTCCAAGAACGAAGGGGGCTGCTGTGGAGAGAGTGGAATGGGAAAGTTTTGTTATATGAACGTGCATGTGCAACTTAGGGATAGAACTCCATATCTGCTTAGTAATCTTATGCGTCACAGTAAGTCATAGCAAAATATTTTGTCTGTCTAATTTGTATTTTTCTTTATTTTATTCCATTCTTCCAAAGTGGTCCTAGTTTTCTTAAGCAATGTCTAAGTTTATATTACATTTATGAGCTTGTAAAGTATATTTTGGAAAAATACCTTCAATTGCCTCGATACTCTGCCAGCCGCTCAAGTTCTTCTGTGGGGAATTGTCTCCCTCCCAGAGTGAGTCCCATTCGCTGCCACTGCTACATGGGCTCTTGCCAGAGCAAGATTGATCTTGTCCCTATAGATCGATCTTGCCCTGGCAAGCGTCCACGTGGCAGCGGAGGGAAGCAGCAAACTCTTGGAGGGATTTCCTGCAGAAGAGCCCGAGTGGTGGGCAGAGAGAGGTGGAGAGGGTGGGTGGGTTCAAAAGAGAAGCCAGCCAGCCAAGCAAGGACCAGAGGCGATGGGTGAGACGTGAGCAGCATCTCTTAAAGATCGCTGTGTGGGGCCTTGGAAGGAGTGTGCATGCGCAGCCATGCACCTTAGAGGGAACGGTTGTCAGTAACAGTGTTCCCTCTAACAGGGATTCCCAGATGTTGTTGACTACAACTCCCAGAACCCCCAGCCAAAGGCCACTGCAGCTGGGGAGGCTGGGAACTGTAGTCAACAAATATCTGGGAATCCCTGTTAGAGGAAACTGTGGTCAGTAATAGACACATTTGGCATTAATTGGTCCAATTCAGAACCTAAGCTAGGTCATTCCCACATCTTGCAATAGTGAATTCTGTAAGTGTATTGTCATTGTGCAAAGAATTGCTTTCTCTTTTCTCCCCTGAATCTACTGCCAATCAATTTCACTAAGTGACCTCTAATATTATAAGATGTGGCTGGAAGATGGAGCAATCAGAACACCACTTTATCATGAAGCTTACTGCAACGTGCTTTGAATTTATGATGCTCAACTGTCTGGGCATGTGAATTGTTGATGTAATCATTCCTTAGGTAGGGTTAGGATGGTTAGCACTTGTACAGTTATGAGCTCAACACAGCCATTACAATACTATCTGGAAATTTAACTATATAATTATACTTCAGAAGTTGCCTGCGTGCTCAGAAGTATTCCTTATAACAGGAATTCCCAGTTGTTGTTGACTACAACTCCCATACAAAGGTCATCGCAGCTGGGGATAATAAGAATTGTAGTCAACAACATGTAGGAATCCTTGTTACAAGGAACATTGGTGCTCAGGTTTAGAGCTCAACGACTTCTCCATTGGTTGATGTAATTGGTCAACATGGTTTGGCTTTCTCCGGGGTCTTCCACTGTTGTCCTAGTTGGTATTCTTAGCCTATATTACTTGCATTAACAAGTTGCTCAAGTAAGAATTAATCTGCCTACTTTCCTTTCACTATCCCTACAATGGTACTAAATTTGGTCCAAATTGGTTAGGCAGTTCATAACTTAGCCCACTTGCACCTCAAACGTTCATGGGTGTGCCATCTTGAATTGGGGTGGATGCCTTTGAGGTGTCCCTATGCGTCACTCACTACAACTGTACCAAATTTGGTCCAAATCACTTAGACAGTACACACGTTAGCCCACTTGCACCTCAAACATTTACATATTCACCATCTTGAATCGGGGTGGATGACATAATCACAAACTACGCCACTGAGATGTCCCTGTGTGCCACTACAACCGTGCCAAATTTGGACTCACTGTAGTGGACTCACTACAACTGTACTAAATTTGGTTCAAATCTGTTAAACCAGGCTTCCCCAACCTGCAGCCCTCCAGATGTTGCTGAACTGCAATTCCCATCACCCCCAGCTACAACTTATTGTGGCTGGGATGATGGTAATTGTAGTTCAGCAACATCTGGAGGGCTGCAGGTTGGGGAAGCCTGGGTTAGACGGTCCACAAGTTAGACCACTTGCATCTCAAACGTTCATACATCCACCATCTTGAACTGTGCTGGATGACATCATTAGAAACTACACCATTGAGATGTCCCTGTGTGTCACTAACTGCAACTGTACCAAATTTGGTTCAAAACAGTTAGGCAGTTCACAAGTTAGCCCACTTGCACCTCAAATGTTTATGTCTAACATCTTGAATTGGGCTGGTTGACATAATCACAAACTACGCCATTGAGGTGTCCCTATGTGTCCCTATAACTGTAACCGATTTGGCTCATACTGGTCCAGGCACTGTGAAGTCGATACACACACACACACACACACAGAGACATGGAACGCTGGGTGATCTCATAAATTTATTTTGCCAAGAAAGACTGGCTTCTATATAAGGCATCTGTGAAGTTTTTACTGGAACATTTCTTCAATTGTTGCCTAATGTTAGGGGCAACTACACAGCAATACAACTTTAGTAGCAATAGTATTTGCTAATAGGAGAACTATCCTAAGGTGGTTGTGGTAGTTTCTTTTTAACTGCCCATGCACTTTTAACCTATTAATTATCTATCCAGCTGTTGACCTCGTATAAAGAGGGGCAAACAGATAGAGTACCCTGTGCTTTGTAGCTTACACAAAGCAGGAAAACGACAGGCCAGGGGCGTATTGAACAGAGAGCCAGTTTCCAAAATCCAATCCATGGCTTGTCACCTAGCAACAGGCCACTCTGTCCAGCAAAGCCCATCTACTTTTTCCTTTTGTAAATGTTAATACCAGTGCCTTTCTTGAAGTAAATTCAAAGCATCTTGCAATCACTACTACAATACGTAAAACAAAACTTTGGAATGTGCTGCCTAAATTTATGTATTAGTGCCGGCATTTCAGCAGAAGTTTTAGAAAGCATATATATTGGTCACTGTTTCATCGAGTAACACAGGGACACTTAACACCCCAGTTTTCACTCTCGGCACTGTCTTCTCCCCATTAAAGGTGACTGAAGAGGCTTCCACACTTGCTGTACTTATTTACTCTGCAATAATCTGTCCAAAAGCAAGTGGTGTATATTTGTTAGCTCCATTGCAGAGCACATGCAGATCTGTAGCCCAGGGGGCAGGAAATAAGGTGAGCCTGCCCTACCCCCTAAATTTGTATCTGCCCCCCATTTTTACAAATAGTTTTTAAATGGAATGTTGCTTACACTTAGGACTCATGGGGGCCAGATGAGCTGGCCCCCCCTATATTTTTGGCACCCCCCAAGACCTTTAGGCTGGTTATGAGCTTGATTTTTTCATGTGAAAATGAGCCCCTGGTGGCGCAGTGGTAAAACTGCCGCCCTGTAACCAGAAGGTTACAAGTTCGATCCTGACCAGGGGCTCAAGGTTGACTCAGCCTTCCATCCTTCTGAGGTCGGTAAAATGAGTACCCAGAATGTTGGGAGCAATATGCTAAATCATTGTAAACCGCTTAGAGAGCTCCAGCTATAGAGCGGTATATAAATGTAAGTGCTATTGCTATGTATACATCAAAGATCCCAGGTATCTCCTCTGGGGTCAACCCTGGACCAAATGATGCCCCAGGCAAAGAGCAGGGATAGTATTTCCCTTCATTTGTTCAATTTCTGAATGTCTTAATGGCTCTGGGCTAGGGTTGCCATATTCTGGCTTTCCAAATCCGGGTGCCTAATTTGCATATTATGTAAATTGGCTTGAAAATAATTTTTGAGCTGAATAGTGACTGCACGGTTTGCTCCATAACTCTGTTACCACAAGGGCTAGAGCTTAGCTTCCCCCCCCCTTTTTTTAAAGAGAACTTGCAATTTGGGCAGTATAGAAATGTGTGAAAGAAAGAAAGAAAGAAAGAAAGAAAGAAAGAAAGAAAGAAAGAAAGAAAGAAAGAAAGAAAGAAAGCTGAAATCCAGGCGAATCTGGGTGGGCTAAGCAATCTGGGTGAAATACTTAAAATCTGGATGAAACCCAGAATTTCAGGGGGCATGGCAACTCTACTTTGGGTCCTTTTCAGGTGGCATTGCTAGGAAAGCATGGGAAGAATAGGGCCTGTTAACACTAATAGGTTTTGCTTTTTAAAATGACATTTCCTAAGAGGCCAGAATCGTTCCTGATGAGAATAACTCAAGGAGAGTTTTCCAGAAGAAATTTAACATTTTTAATGTTAAAACCACGGCGGCTAGGATAGTATATGCACAGAAATGGAAAGACACTAAAATGCCCTCAAAAGACCGGTTGATAAAAATTTTGGAATATGCTGAGATGGCAAAGCTTATAGCACTTATAAGGGATGAAAATTTGGAATCTTTCAAAGGAGACTGGGAACAATTTTTAATTTACTTAAAGAACTATTTCTCTAATGGGCTTTTCAGCAGGGCTTGAAAGGTAGTAATAACAGCAGGTTGGGTTGGGTAAAATCGAGTAGTAATGTGGAATATCTATGTTTTGAATTATTATAGCAATGGTTTATATGTATAGTTAACAGGAAGCACACAGATAGGTAAGTGGGAAGTCAATATTTACTTAATTGTAAGCTATTGTAGAAGCCAATAAAAATTTAAAATGCAAAAAACACAAAAAAACCCACTAATAGGTTTTGCAAATCTGAACCAGCCACACAACTTGGCAACACTGATCATCTAACCATATTTATCCTAGGGCTAGCCCTGCCAAGATGGGCAATAATCTGATTCAGTTTAAGATAACTTCAGATGTCCCTATGTTATTTTGGTTACTAAACATGCCAAATGCACAAGATACTGAGCCGGGTCTCATGATCAGTGAGACCCGGTTTCTGCAGCAGAGCGGGAGCCCTGGGGGCCGAATCGGCCGCCCTCACGATTGCCGGCTCCGTGACAGAGCTGGCGGGTGCTGGGGAGCTTGGGGGCCGCGTGGCCCCTGAAAGCTCCAGTATGCCCTGGGTGAGTGCGCAGGGCATACTGGGGAGACCCCCGGAGCCGGGAGGCAGCTTTTAAACCAAGGATCCACTACCTTCAGTGTGTCATCTGGTTTATGCAGCTTGCACAAACTGGAGTTAAGGGGAGGACGCTCCTCCCCTTCTCAAGTACCACTGGATGCCACGGCTGTCCTCCTTGTGTTGAAAATCATCTGGGAGTGCACCGGAAGCATGGAGGCAAACTGCAGGTCCCATCGGACCCACGGTTTGCTGTTATGTCCAAAGGTGGCCATTATGTTTGGACCATTTTGACTGTGTCCATATGGTGGTACTACTACTACTTATATACAACAACAAACATTATTTATATTCCAACAAGTCCTCAAAGCAGTTTACATTTTTTAACAATGAGAAGGTGGTTCCCTCTCTCCAAAAGGCTCACAGTCTAAAGGGAAACACAAGGGAGACACCAACAACAGCTATGGCAGAGATGCTGTTCTGGGGCTGGATAGGGCCAGTTGCTCCCCTCACCCATGCTTAATATAATCACCATTTTGCAGAGTAGTCCAAGACATTTTGCTGCCTGGGACAAATATGACACCATCCCTCCTTTCTCAGGCTATGCTGCTAAGGCAGCAAAGGGGAAACACAATCACTCTCAGAATATGCCATCAAGCCAAGCAGTGGTGGAAGAGGCATTCCTAGCTGAAGCTGCAGAGGGGTGGGTGGGTAGGGAGGGTGCATCCCTGTGAAGTGAGAGGGTAAATGGACAATGTGCCTCAGTGGGCTGGCAAACAGTCGTGGGCAGTGGGGTGGCACCTGTGGTGGTGGGGCCTAGCACCTGTCACCCTCTGCACTTTTCCTATTCCCGCACCTGAGGTGACTGCCTCCCCCTGCCACATGGAAGAGTCGCCCCTGCCACTTTGAAGTACAAGTACTTCTAAGTACTAGATAAGATGTGCAGTCAGACAAAAGACAGAGATTCAAAGTCCTCAATAAGCACAATTTCAAAATTCAGTTTATGCTTAGCAAAGCAAAGGAGCTGGTCTTTTGTTACAGGACATAAGCCAGCTGGAGGGGTCAGTACCATCTGTGGGGACAAATCCTCATGGTTTTTGGCAAGGACTCCACCCCTTGAGAGGAACTATAGGGGACAGCATTGCAGTTCTTTCAGTTTTTCATGTGTTATCTTTTTATTGTCTCAATTTTTATTGTCTCGATCATCAGAACTGACAGAGCCAAATCTGAAATGGAGTTTTATAAGCTTTGAAAAGTTTTAAACAAACAAAAACAACTATAAAATGTTATCGATGCTGTCAGAAGAATGGAAATGAAAATTGTCAGGAAGGTCCTCCAATGATTACTCCATGGAGAGAGAACAGCAATTTGTTCACAGTTTTCCTGACCCAAATCCTTTCCTCTGGGCAAAAATGACTGCAACTTTACCCTGTAGTTTGGGGGTAGAGACAAAGAAGGGGTGATAACACAGAGAAAGCCGTAGGTGCAACAAAGCTATCACCTATTTTCCACCTCTAGCGGGGTAGATGTTGCTAAAAATCACTATGAGCAGCCATCCCTCCGAGATGGTAAGTAAAGTACAGTTGTGCCATCGAGTCGGTGTCAACTCCTGGCAACCACAGAGCCCTGTGGTTGTCTTTGGTACAACACAGGAGGGGTTTATCATTGCTATCTCCCGCACTGTATGAGATGATGCCTTTCAGCATCTTCCTATATCTCTGCTGCCCGATATAAGTGTTTCCCATAGTCTGGGGTACTAATGGCCAAAATCTGAGGGTCTAGCATGTGTTCACATTATTGTTGGAAGGTATATTCCACTTAGCATTAAGGACCAATTTGGTCCACATGAGCAGTTGGCCCATCACTATGAGGACAAAGGTACTGTTACCTGTTGAACGGGATATGACATGTTATAAAGCCACCTACCTGAGAAAGAAGTTTATTATCGTCCTCTAGCAGTTTGACTTTTGTTTCAAGTTGTCTGATGTAGTTGGAGGATGAATCTTTAAAGGAAGAAAAGAAGGGGTGGGGGGAGAAGAACAAGATTAACCTTCCCAGGAGATAGTGCTTTACAGTCAAGCGAGATAGTTTCACAATTAGACTAATGTTTCCTCTCAGTGGAAGGGAAAGGTCAAGAGAAGAGCTCAAGAACAATGCCTGGGGGAACCAAGAGGACATTTCACAGTTTGAATGCATTAAAACAACAAAGCCAAAAAAGGAAAAGAACATAAGAAAACCCGGAACCTGAAAAGGCCTCCCACAGCCCCTAAGGCTTTTTGCCATGGATAGCAACATTTTGAAAAAACTAGGCAGAAATAATGAGGTGCAGTTCAGTCTCATTTGAAGGTATCAGCCTCTTTGAAAGAGGAGCCATTTTAGAATCTGACAAACAGAGCAAGAGGACATGTGGTGACCTTGTGCAGGCAGCCTCCTTGTAGAGAGCTGAGTCAGTAACATGAGATGTTGCTGTTAAAACCATCTGCTTTGGGGTTTTGAAAGAGTATCTAAATATTTACACAAATAATAATAATAATATAAACTTTATTAGTAAGCCGCCCCATAACAAATGGTTCTCTGGATGGCTCACAGTGGAGGATTAAAACATACAATAAAAATACATAACGTGTTAAATCATAACGGGGGGGGGGGGAATACAAAATACAATACAAAGCAGCTTAAAATTAGTTAAACATCATATCAAATCTGAAAACCCGAATTTAAAAGGCCTGAGTGAACAAAAAGGTCTTTACCTGGCACCTAAAAGAACAATGTGATGAAGCCAGACGAACCCCACTGGGGAGGCTATTCAATAAATGGGGTGAAACCACCAAAAAGGTCTTCTCCCTGTCACATAATTTGGCAGGGGCACCCAGAGGATGGCCTCCGAAAAAGATCTTCAGGTACAGGTAGGGACATATGGGGCAAGGTGCTCTCTCAGGCAACCCAGTCCAAAGCCACTTAGGGCTTTAAAGATTTTAACCAGCACTTGAATTGGGCACGGAAACGAACTGAAAGCCAGTGCAACTGCTAAAGCACTAGAGATGTGCACGAACTGGTTCGGATGCCTTTTTACGGACCTCCGAACCGGTTCGAAGGTCCGGAAGTTCAGCCGGTTCGATGACAGGGGGGTTACCTTTAAGGAGCAGGGAGGGTGCTCTTACACCACCACCCCGCTGCGTTTCCCCCGCTGGTGCTGTGTTTAAAAATGGTCCTGCAGGATGGCAGTGTACCTCCTTGCCATCCCAGTGCATGTTGGATCAGTGCTGGGTCGATGATCACCCCCAAACTGCGAACCTAGTCCTTCAGGAGTGCAACCCCATCTAGAACAGGCTGAACAGCATTCATCTGGGTAGAGGAACCACCAACCAACAGTACTTCTGTCTTTTCTGGACAGCATAGGGTAACGAATAAAACTTTGTAGAACCCCAAAGCATAACTGCCAAGGGATTGAGCAGTAGTCCCCCAGCACCGCCTTTTGGGAATGGGCCTTGAGGTAGGAGTGGAACCGCCTTAGAGGTGCTAAGCAGGGCTGTCCCTTATCACCTCTGTTGTTTAATCTGGCTATGGAGGCATTAGCTATTGCACTGCGTACTAATAACCGCCCTGAGCCATTTTTGGAAGGGTGGTATAGAAATCGAATAAATAAATAAATAATATTCAAATCCATGGGATAAAAATAGGGGGCAATAATTATTTATTAAATCTTTTTGCGGATGATATGATCTTAACTCTTTCAAATTCTGGAAGTTCTGCTAAATATATTAAGGAGGAGTTACAAGATTTTGCAGAAGTACCAGTTCTAACTGTTAATTTTCAAAAATTTCAACTGGTGTTTTTTTCATACTCTCCTAGAATTCAGGAAGAGTTTTATAATATTTTGGGAATAGTGGTTGCATATCACTCTTTCAGATATTTAGGTATCAATGTTACTAAAAATTTCAATAAATTATTTAATAATAATTTTATCCCAGTCTGGGGGAAATTAAGTAAAGAGATGAAACTTTGGGTGGGGTGGGGGATGGGGGGGCATATCAATATATTAGGATGGGATTGCAGCTATAAAAATGATGGTTCTTTCAAGATTTATTTTTTTGTTTCAATCTCTCCCAGTGGAAATTCCCAATAGAATAGTATCATTATGGCAGAGGAAAATTGAAAATTTTTGTTTTAGCTCTGAGGATAAATAGGAAAAAGCACAGAAGCAGGAAGGATGGGGAATTCTGAATTTAAGATTATACTACCAAACTGCACATCTTGGACATACAGTTTCATTTATATTGGAAGACTGAACCAAACAGTGGGTCCATATAGATAATGTAAAAGACAGAAGGCTATTTAAGAAAAGTTATTTTTTACTAAAAAAACTTTTTAAAAATAGACAAAATTAACCATTTATTTATTAAAGCTCTGTTCAGGGTATGGAAGAAAAGACACAAGGATTTGATAGGGACTATCTCCCCATTTAACACCTTTAAAGACTTATTTTGCTCTTGGTAATAAATTTGCTTTGGTTCAGTTGGATTTATTGAAGAAATATGGGTTATATAGATTTAAAGACTTTTTTTAATGGGGGGGGCTATGTAAAAGGGAACAGATCGAGCATCAGATAGGTTTATCAATTACCATGGTTATTTTAGTGTCAGATTAAATCTGTTATGAGTAATAGAGAGACAGTAAATTCAGCAACCCAATCACTCACAGATTTTGAAAAATTGGTTTTGTCTTATCAGGATCAGCCAAAAGGGACAGTTTCTAAAATTTATACATTATTGTTACAAATGGAAATAGGGGACCCCCCAAGAGTTTTGAAGGAGACTTGGAAAGTTCTATAAAAGAGAGTAAATGGCAAGCATTATGGAAGTCTGGGGGATTCCTATCAGCTTCTATGCAAGAGTTGCAACGGAAGATTTTGCATCGGTGGCACTTAACTCCTGCAAAATTAGCATATGTTTCTCATAATTATTCCATGCAGTGTTGGAGGGGTTGTAAGGAAAAGGGAGCGTTTTATCATACGTGGTGGTCTTGTGATAAGGTGGCTTTTTTTTTTTTTTTTGGCAAAATGTATTCGGAGAAATAAGAATTATAATCTGACAAAATGTTGAGTGCTCTCTGGAATTAGGGCTATTACATATATTTGTAGGAAATAATGCCAAGTATTTTAAAAAAGAACTTATAATTTTCTTAATTTTGAGAGCAAAAATAATAATTGTTCAACAATGAAAATATTTAGATAAGTTAACAATTGAGAAGTGGTATAATAAGGTATGGTCAATTGCATTGCTAGAAAAGATCACTGACAAGATTAGATTAATGAAGGCTGAGAGAATAGATTCACAGTTCTACCGTATTTGGGCAGATTATATTCATCATATTAATAGTACTAGATCCAATCTTGGATTTTCTTGTGATATATGGAAAATATGGTTGTTAAATGTATTGTGTTACTATGAGATACTGTTCTTTGTTGTTATATTATGTTAATACTGCTCTAATAAAAAAAACCTTTAAAAAAATGGAAGCTGCCAAGTTGGGGCTGAGAGATGGTGGCTTGCCTCCAGCTACCTAGTGTGTTCATGGTTGAGGTAAGACTTGAATCATGGAGTTCCCAGGTAGCAGGTTGCTCTCTTTGCCACTGAGCTGCACTCACTCTTCACACTTTCATCAGGGTATAACACAATGTAATGTTGTAGTTGCTGACTTTGTAGCCACACCTTACTAAAGTCAAGCCAAGTGTGCTGTCAAGTTGATTTCAACTCCTGGCACCCTCAGAGCCCTGTCGTTTTCTTTTGGTAGAATACAGGAGGGGTTTACCATTGCCTCCTCCCGCACAGTATGAGATGATGCCTACTAGAATGTTAATCCTTCCCTTTCTACTGGTTGTGTAACTACTACAAGCATAGTAAATTCTATCAAGAAAGTAGGCAGCAACCATGCACTTGCTAAAGGCCACTGAATTCTGATTTCATTGCTTTTACGGAAGTTTGGGTTTCAAGGTTGTACAAAAATTGACCTCTAAAATTTAAAAAGGTGTCCATAGGGTATGGAGATCAGCTGCGCAGGGATGCCATGTGCATGCTGACAGCATGAGGGGCTTTTGGGGACATGCAGGAAGCTGGAAGGGATGGCGAAGAGCAGGTAAGCACCTAGGCGTTCTTCATACAGCAGCCTTTACCACAGGTTTACTGCGAGACTGTCCCAAAAAACCGATGCAAAACGTGGATTTTTTTACCCCAGATATAAATCGGGCTACACTAATACCATCGGTGAGTGGAGGGATGAATGCTCACTGTGGTTTCTGAAAAGGCCTACACCTCAAGTGATGGAAAACAGGGAATAGCATTGCAATACTTCCAGCTTTCAGTGTGTTCCCATGCTTTTATTGTCTTGACTGTCGGGACTGCCACAGCCACATTTGAGATGGTGTTTTTAAAGCTTGTAAAATTTTAAAAACATAAAAACTACTATAAAATTTTATGACTTTTGTCAGAGGAATGTTAATGTAAATTGGCAGAAATGTTCTCCAAAGATTACTCCATGGAAAGAGTACAATTTGTTCATTGTCATCCTAATCCTGACCCTTTGTTCTGTGCAAAAATTACTGCAATTTACTCTAATTGTTTGGGGGTAGAGATAAAGAAAAGGTGGAGACGTTGCCAAAATCATGATGATAATTCATCCCGTGGAAATGGTACTGATGGCTAACTTTTGTGGGCCTGACTCATGGACTAAGATGATATTTCAAGGATTTTAGGGGATTCATCCTAGAATTTTACATAATAGAATTATTGTATAAGTGTTGCAAAACATTCCTAGATGATCCCAAAAAAGTGAACTTCAATATAAACTCCAGTAATGAAATGTTTGAAAATCATGTTCTGCCAAACCATTGCCGTGAGACTTAATCTCCATGTAAATTTAAAACTCCATTTAAGTTTTACATTCTGGCTCTGAAAGGAAACCCTAAACAATCATCATAAAATTCAATTTTACGTAGATGCAGTATATGTGTGCAGGAGCAATAATGGATGAACCGATGTTGCCACCTGGAATAGATGCTCAGCCTGACAATGAATTAGATCTCATACCCTTTCCTCTGCTCACTTCAAATCTCCTAATACCATACAAGCATTATATGCTGCTATGAACAACTTGCTTTCCATTCAGCTAACATCCTCTTTTCAACTCCAAAATCCAAGGTGTACAATAAATAAATAAATACGAGGTGTAGGATCTGCTAAACACACACACACACACACACTTTGCAATAGGGAAACTGGACTTCTGCTGTCAGAATATAGGTGACATTGACTGAGCATATTTGCACAGTGAAAATATATTTTAACATTTGGACAGAAATCTGTAATGCATGAATTTATTTATTTATTTGTTTGTTTTTGTTTGTTTGTTTATTACATTTGTATACTGCCCCATACAAAAACGTCCCTGGGTGGTTCACAATATAAAACCAATTAAAACATTAACATAATTAAAACAATTTAAAATACAAATAAAAACTCCCAAACCCGAAACTTTAAAACTATAACCTAAAAGCCTGACTAAACAGGTATGTTTTAAGGTCCTTCTTAAAAACATTCAGAGAAGGGGAAACTCTGTTCCAGAGTCCTGGGGCAACTCTAGAAAAGGCCCGGTTTCAAGTCGCCACCAACCGAGCTGGTGGCGATCCACAACCAGACCTCCAGGAACACAGGGAGGCTGGCGGTGTGACGGACCCCTGGCCCCACCTCCCGCCTCTGATGGCAGATGCAGCGGCCCAGCTAGCCACACCCCAACATTTGTCATCAGACGCGGGGGTGTGGTCTCCCTCCCAAACAGGGCTGCACAGCCCCATTTGGAAGGGAGATTGGCCCATGCTGCGTTTGGCAGCATGGGCTGGAGCGACTCTCCCTGCCTTAAAGGCTCTGTTTGGGACCAAAATACACACACACCCCGTGTCTGACGTCATGCCTGCAGCCCCTGATTGGCTGCGTCTCGGGGTTCTTTGAACCCATTTGCCCAGTGGTGACTCGACCCCTGCAGACCTCCCCAGATGATCTTAACAGGCAGTGGGGTTGATGAAGAAGAAGGCACTCTTTTAAATACCTTGGACCCACGCTGAATGAACTCTCCTTGCTACTCCCGTTGTGGACACCCCTTCCCTCTCTCCCAAACTCACCTCTTGTTCCTCCTCCCTAGAATCACAGTCATTTTACACCTTCATCTTTTTATAATAGAAAGAAGAAAAAGAGAAGGAATGGAGGGAGGGAGGGAGGGGAAGCAGGGTGGTATGAAGCAATTACTCACTTATGGGATTCCAAAACTCAACCAGACTATAGCCCTAGTCACACATTATGTTCAATACTCATAGAATCTGTGTATGGCATACACACAGTGATGTAGCAATGATGAGGGTGGCCCTGGGATGAGATCTGGGGCAGCTGCCATCACTGTCATTGCCACCATCATCACCCGCCACTGGCCCGCCGCTCAAGCTCAGCTTGCTGCTTCCCTGCCGCTCATGCTCCACCTAGCCACTCATGTTGCTTCCCTTTGCCAGGCCGGGCTGCCTCATGGTCTAATGACATCACCATGCTGGCATAAGCAGGAGCCACGACATTATCAGACTGTGTTGTGGCTGATGGCAGTGGTAATAGCAGTGGCGATGGGCAGGCAATCAGGAGGTCAGGCTCTCAAAGGCCAGTGGGGCCCATGGGCCTGGTGTCAATCAATCAATCAAGTGACCCAAGAGACAAAGGGTGGGCCTCTGGCAGCCCATGGAGGTTCTCCGGGCACCGGTGGCCCAGGGACATTTCCTCTGCCCCCCTGCCACGGCTATGTGCCTGTATTATTTATTTTATTATTTATTTATTCGATTTCTATACCGTCCTTCCAAAAATGGCGCAGGGCAGTTTACACAAAGAAATAATAAATAAATAAGACGGATCCCTGTCCCCAAAGGGCTCACAATCTAAAAAGAAACACAAGACAGACACCAGCAACAGTCACTGGAGGTACTGTGCTGGGGTTTGATAGGGCCAGTTACTCTCCCCCTGCTAAATAAAAGAGAATCACCATGGTAAAAGGTGCTTCTTTGCCAAGTTAACAGGGGTTATGAGCTCTATGCACAGGTACTGCATGAGATCTACGCACAGGCAGCTACATGCCTGTATGAGTTCTATGCACAAGTACCGTCAGAAGCGGCCAGTGAAGCTGAGGCTAGGGAGGCATAGGGAAGGTCAGGAGCAGAACTATCTTCATCTGCGCCTCTTTCTCCCACCCCGCTATGATTGCCTCTGCCTCTCTGTCTTCTCACCCTGGCTTTAACTTGAGCCATGTGAGCAGATCATTCGCCAGGTTGGTCCACTTGGCAAATAACCAGCCTGTGCAGCCCGCTTCAAGATCTGTAAAGGACTCTAGAGTTCCTGGCAGTTACAATTATGTACAGAAAGAGCAGAACTTCAAAGCCACTTCAAAGCCTAACAACTGAGTTGTAAACACTGGATGCCCATCTCCTTCCCTATCCTGCACATCTGAAAAGTTAATTGGATAAGCTCATATCATTTCCAACAGTGGGACTGGAACTAGTGTTTTTAAATTGTTATAATTGTTTTTAACTTGTTGTAACCTGGTTTTCCGGGGTTTTAAACTGGTTTGAATTTTTAACTTTTGATTGTTTTATGGTGTATTATAGTCTGTTTTTAACTGTGAATTGATTTTAATTGTGTGTGTTTTAAATGTAAACCGCTCTGAGCCATTTCTAGAAGGGCAGTATACAAATTAAACAAACAAACAAGCAAACAAAACTCATTAAAGAGTCTTTATTTTACCCTCATGGATACATGTAGATCTTTACACAAACATTATTACTTCTGGGATAAAGTGTAATTCAACCTCTGTATAATACAAATATCTTTTCTCCAAACTGACAAACCACTTTGTAATTATTACTACAGGTGAACCAAAGAGAGACAAAAGCCCTAAACGTGTCTCACTAAAATGATGGGGAAATTTCAGCTGCTGTGAGGAAGCAGTTCCTTAATATAAAGCAGCAAATATGGATCTGTTTCAAAAGAACAAACTCTCATTCAAAAGGTACCCCAAAAGTCAAAATAGGGATGTTTAAAAACACAAAGGATGTAATACAACAAAATCTCCACTTGTATGTTTTGAACCCCAGGCAAACATCACCAAAATGGATTGTTGCCTAAAGCAGTTGCAACTTCCCTAATAAAGATTTCACAGGTTATGATTGCAATAAACTAAGCAATAAATTGGAGCTGACAGTGAAAAGAAAGACAGCATGCTTCCTTGTATATACATTTCTCCAGTTAGAGAGTAAATCCAGCAGAGGTTTTTTTATTCAAGCTATAAACTTAATTCCAAATCAAGCCTACCATCACACTCAAGACATGTATAGCAAAGCCACTTCATTAAATTAAGTCAGTGAATTTCATCAACATCGACGAGATATATTTTTATAATATGAGAGCAGCATAAAGAAGAACGGAGTGCAGCTGTGCATATAAAAAGAAATAGAGGAAGATGAAGTTGGCCATTTGTTTACAAATGTGCACTAACTTACTCTAACTTGCTCATTTCTTTTCTTTTTCTTTTTCTTTTCAGTGCCATGCCTCAATATTATGCACATGGATAAAATATTATGGATCAACAACGTCAGCAACATTCAAGGTTGCGCCAGGATATACCTTCAAATGCTAGAAAGCACAAATATTATAGGTTGGTTTGAGCAATACTTTTCCAGCCCCCATGATTAAAAGGGGAACTAGTTTAAACAAGCAGCTGGAATATGTGTAGAGGAAGCAGTTCAGATTATCTGTTTCCCACCGCGCACACACATATAAACACACAATAAAGGACTGCACAAGGAGAGTGTCAGGACATCCGTGAAAGCTGTCACAATGATTGTGCTCTCAGTATGCCCCTCTTTTAGTTTGGGATGGGGAGGAGTATTATCCAAACCAGCCCAAATCTTTCAGTTTCTTTTTCATCTCTTCATGTTGCCTTTCAGGGCAATATCCAATCCATTTCACTTTTTAAAAGATTCCTGAGGGATAAACTGGACGTGACTTTAAAACCTAGTTTGTCTCTGTACCTATGTTTGTTGCTAAACAGTGAGACCATTCACACAATCAAAAAAACTGTGTTCTACCCAGGTTTGGGAGCAGTGTGCACTCCCAATTTTCAGTTGTGTGGAAGCAAGGTAAGAGGAAAACCTGGATAGAAGTGATTGTGTGGAAACAAGGTAGGAGGAAAATCTGGGTAGCATTTCCTACCTTGCTTCCACACAGTCACTTTTACCCAGGTTTTCCTCTTATCTTGCTTCCACACAACTGAAAATTGCGAGCACACGCAGCTCTAAAACCTGGGTAGAACACAGTTTTTTATTGTGTGAATGACCTAAGTGAGATGCAATCCAAATTCAGATCCTAGATATTAAGCAGCCAGTCGTGGTTCCATTCCTTGAAGCTAGTGTGTGCTGTTGAGACCTCACCAAAGCAGGATCAAGACACATGAGTGATCTTTCAGTGAATGGGAATCAGGGGTTTGGATGTGAGAAAAAAGTAGGCATCAAATATAAAAAGCAGGGGGAAGAAGCAACCTCATTTTGGAAGAGAACAGCTCTACTCATCCCACAGTTGGATCATGACCTTCCCTTTCATCTATAACCTCATCATATATAAGGATGTGTGTACAGATATACCTGTGAACAGGAGCAGGTGACAGGGTTTTTTTCCCCTCCATCCCTACCGTTGTTCCTATAAAGAGGCAGGTAAACCCCATTAATTGAATCCTAATTGCTGCTTTCTGTCCTCCATTCCCTGCTCACAACATGCTTCAGGCAGCTCTGCAATTTTCGCTTCGTATTCCTGGTATTTGGTGCTTAGGACTCATTTGAAATACTTTACAAATGGTTTGGAAGGAAGGATGTTGGCTTCCAAGTGACTGGCAAGCCAATCATTCTTGTGCACTGCCTTGGGCCGAATTGGTGGACCAACCCAAATGCTGGTCAATCAGCACTATTCAAATCCAGCTCCAGCCCAAAACCAGAAAAAAACCAAGGTCCTTTTGAGCCCGAGCCTTACAAGAAGCCTATACACTTCTCTAACCCAGGGGTAAGCAAACGTTAGCATTCTAGCTGTTGTTGAACTACAACTCCCATCATCCCCAGCCACAATTTATGGTGAGTTGTAGGTCAACAGCAGCTGAAGTGCCAAAAGTTGCCTAACTATGACCTAAACAGTGGAGAGAACTTCTAAACTCATGGCTGAATCTATGTATGATGATACACAGACTAAATTTATCGTGCTCTAGAAGGTTCACGGGTTTCGCCACAGATTCCGCCCATGCAATTTAATGAACTAAAGTGAATGTAGGATGTGGCTTCTTCTGCAAAGAATCATAAATCATTTCACAGCCACTGGACCAACATGGCTTCCTTCCGTAACACCGCCACAACAAGCATGGCCAGATTTTGGTATATGGGGGTTGGTTCCTACCAGTGTTCCCTCTAACGGGGATTCCCAGATGTTGCTGACTACAGCTCCCAGAATCGCCAGCTGCAGTGGTTTTTGCTTAGGGATTATGGGGGTTGTAGTCAACATCTGGGAATCTCTATTAGAGAGAACACTGGTTCCTACCAAAAGCACAAAAAAACCTCTTCCATCACTCAAATTCTCCACATGTGATCTGAAGTCTGTTGGCCTATTTCTCCCTCATATCTTCCTGTCTGCTGCTCTAATTTTTCTCCTCCAGTGTGACTGATGCTGACACTTTTATTTCCACTGGATTGTGCAGTGACCTTTCCATCAAACCTTGTGCCATGTGAGGACCTCGACAGAGAACTAAGTAAAATATTTTGCTCCCAATAGCTGTCAGTGGGTTTGTTATCTTAGCTCTGTTCCTCAGCACAATATTTCAGATTCGCTGGGTTTGTTCTTTGACAGCTCTCATGAGAACACCACTTAGGTTGAAATATAGGCCTTGCGCTGTCTCGTAAAATATGGTGATTTATTACCAAGGTCAGCTCTTTCACACTAAGACCAAAGAATGGGTGAAACGTCCTTAAAAAAAAGCAAAAAAGCATTTATCTACAAAAGTCAGATAAAGTTGCAATGTTAAAAAATAACCAGCAACATGATACTCTTTTGTTTTATTTGTGGTTTGGGGAAAACATTTTCTCCTGTAATTAAAGTAATAACGCAACAAGATTGAGCTGACTGATGAATGAAATTAACATTTTGAATAATTTTTGAAATGTAAAAGTTTTGTAAGTATTCTTCTTGTGTTTTGACATTTGTCTCATTGTTTTCATAATTTAATACATCAATGCAAAATGTGAAATGTAGCAGTGTGTAAAAAGAAACCCTGAAACTTTACTCATAGCAATTTTGATAATATTTATATCTGGGAGCATTAGGAACACAGGAAGCTGCCTGATACTGAGTCAGACCATTGGTCCAGCTAGCTCAGTATTGCCTACACTGACTGGCAGCAGCTCTCCAACGTTTCAGGAAGGAGTCTCTCTGGAACTGGAGTTGCCAGAGAGTGAACCTGGGAACTTTTGCATGCAAAACAGATGCTCTACCACTAAGCGATAGCCATATCCCCTATGGAGATTATCCTACAGCGCTCACATATAGTCACCCATTCAAATGCAAACCAAGGTAGACTTTGCTTAGCAAAGGGGACAATTCATGCTCACTAACACAAGACCAGTTCTCCTCCCCAAATCTCCTATCCTTGACTTTCTTCCTCAAGCAGAATAATAATAATTAATTATTAAACCCTAATACTGGCTGCACAAGAACAGGCACTAAGAACAAATGCAATAAGAGCAAAAGTCGAAAAGTCAACAACAAACAGCAAGTGTCGCCTTTGTAAAGAAGCAGATGAAACCGTGGACCACCTAATCAGCTGTTGTAAAAAGATCGCATAGACTGACTACAAACAAAGGCATGACAAGGTAGCAGGGATGATACACTGGAACATCTGCAAAAAATACAAGCTACCTGTAGCCAAAAATTGGTGGGACCATAAAACTGAAAAAGTAGTCGGAAATGAAGATGCAAAAATATTATGGGACTTCTGACTACAAACAGACAAACATCTGCCACACAATACACCAGATATAACTGTAGTCAAGAAGAAAGAAAAACAAGTCAAAATAATCGACATAGCAATACCAGGGGATAGCAGAATAGAAGAAAAAGAAATAGAAAAAATCACAAAATACAGAGATCTACAAATTGAAATTGAAAGGCTGTGGCAGAAAAAGACCAAAATCATCCCAGTGGTGATTGGCGCCCTGGGTGCAGTTCCAAAAGACCTTGAAGAGCACCTCAACACCATAGGGGCCACAGAAATCACCACCAGCCAATTACAAAAAAGCAACTTTACTGGGAACAGCCTATATTCTGCAACGATATCTATAATAATAACAATAATATTGATAGCACATCCAGGTGGGGTTGTGTGGAGAGTGAGCGCTTTAAAAGGAGGAAGGCAGGTCTTCCCTGCCCCCCCCCCGCCGCACTGTCATTATTAAATGCCACGCAGCTGCAGGGCTGCTCCCAGCAGCCCACAGGTGGTGTCGGCACGTAAGTGGCGTCTGTGCATGCGTGGATGCCATTTGCTTGGTCAGCATGGTGTTGCGGACCATGCAAATGGTGTCAGCACATGCAAAATCAGCTGGGTGCTGGGACACACATTCCAAGGCACACCCAGAAGAATTATATAGATAGATCACTGTACAGATCATGCCTTCAATAAAGCAAATCCCTCCTATCCTCTCTTGATACATTTCCAAAAAAAACCCTCCACATTTCCTCCGTCTTCAAGAGGCACCCTGTTTGTCAGAACTGAGCAAGGCAGAAAGGAAAATCACATCCTCAGATCAAAGGGCCTGAGTTTCAATAAGTGAATCACACCATGGAATCTACTCACGGAATAAAGCCATGCAGCCAAGGAAGCTGAAAAGGGGCAATTTAAGAAAAGGAGCCTAAAGAGGCAGGTAATACCTAGTTGTGCTGGAAGGCCGCAGCTGTCAAGCCCTATATAACTCAGCAGCACTCACTGTTGAACAGTTGAGGTGAGACAGAGATTGAAATCTCCACCAATTAAGGGTCGCACAAGGCACTGGGGGCTGCCACATTCTTACTACCACTACTGTGGGTTGACATTCAGTGCAGAGCAACATGGGTGGGCCTCAAACACCTGTGCTGCTGGTGGTGCATTTAATGCAACATTGGTGGCGTGCAGCAAGAGCACTCTTGCACTAGTATTTAAAAGCACACAGTTGCACGTGCGCAACAATACTTTCAGTGGAAACAATGCAAGTTTCAGGAACTTTTTTTCATATGTGGTGGTCTTGTAGGAAGGCTAAGGCCTTTTGGGACATGATATATAATGAGTTAAAGAAATTTTTTTAAATGACATTTCCTAAGAAGCCAGAATCCTTCCTGCTGGGAATAACGCAAGGAGTGTTTTCTGCAACCAATTTAACATTCTTTATGTATGCTACTACGGCGGCCAGAATAACATACGCGCAGAAATGGAAGAGTAATGAACTGCCTTCAAAAGAAGATTGGCTGATAAAAATTTTGGAATATGCGGAGATGGCAAAACTCACAGTACTGATAAGAGATCAAAATTTGGAATGTTTTAAAGAAGATTGGAAACCATTTTTATTATACTTAAAGAACTATTTCCCGAATATTGATTTTACAACAGGGTTTGAAATTTAGTAATAATAGCAGGTTGGGTAGATCAAAATCGAGTTTGTAAGGTTTAAGATATATGTTTTGAATTACTATTATAGCAAGGGTTAATTCTATAGTTGGTGATTCACGAGGAGGTGTGAGCAGGAAGTCAATAATTGTTTAATGTGATGTGAATGTTAAGATATTGTTAAAATCAATAAAAATTTAAACATTAAAAAGAAAGAAAGAAAGAATGCAAGTTTTGTTGCACAAGTATGGCCGCACAATGCAGGTGGTTGAGAACCTTCTGTGTTACTCTGTGTGGAATTATTATTACCATTATCATTATTTATATCCTGCTTTTCAACAAAAAAGTTCAAGGAGAAGGAGGAGGAGGAGGAGGAGGAGGAGGCAGCTCCTTCTTCCCAAAAGATTCACAATGGAGATACCAGGAACTGCCACTAGAGGGATGTTGTGCTGGGGCTGGACAAGGACAGCTGCTTTCCCCATGCTAAATATAAGAGAACTACCATTTTAAAAGGTGTCTCTTTGCCAGTTTCTGTATAGGAATGTGCGTGTGTGTGTGGGAGGGTACTTTTATACCAAAAGGCTCAGGCAGGTCCAAACCCCCCCAGCATCTAAGATGGCATGGTGAGCCACTGTCCCTCTCCATCCCAATCTCCTCCCCACTGATTCCCCTTGCCCAGTTTACCCCAGACACAGGGGCAGAGACACCATGGAGCAACAGGGTTCAAAGAACCTGGGCCGCCAATGAAGAGGGTTGTTGGAGCCTCCGCTGCGTGTTGCTTCATGTGCAAAGTGGGCATGGCCCAATCACCAGAGGGCCCACTCCAGTCGTCCCAATCTCATTTCCAGGCAGTGTTTGCTGCCTAGATGTCTTTATTTCTCTTCCTCGCTGGAGGACGAGGAAGGGAAATAACTCACTGCCAGCCAGCAAGCACTGCTGGAAATGAGCTTGGGAGAGCTCACGCGGGGCTTTCCAGAGTCTGGCCATGCCCCTTCCGTGCATGACATCACGCACATGGGGCGTCACTGGCGGGGTAGGACACAGGCAGCCGTCTGGCTGGCTCTGCCCCCAGTACCTCCCCGATCTTGCACTGCTGCCTCCCTGTCAATTACCCCTAAAGTCTTGGAATCTGCAAATTCCAGAAGTAGCTCTGCACATTCACACATGTATGGATCAGTCAGAAGCGTAATAATGCAAATCACCACATATGTTAGGGGCCTAATGTGCTGGGGCTCAGTCTCAGAACCTGTTTTCAGTACAAGGCTTCAACTCCAGATCATGCAGAAATCACAGGTCTGGCTTGCAAAACTGACATTTAACAGCACATCTGCCTGCCCTAATAAGATCTCTCAGAGGCTTTATCCTGCCATCTTCTGAAGCATGGTTAGTGGGACCATGGGCAAGGCTTCTCAGTGGCTGCCCACTCTCTTTGGAACTCCCTGCCACCTGATCTTTGAGTGGCACCTTCTTCAGCAATTAAAAAAAACACACTTCTATTTCAGTAAGCTTTCCCAATACCCTTATTATTTTTCTTTGTTTCTCCTTTTCTGTGGTTTTTTTTTGGGGGGGGAGGGGTGCCTTATGATGTTTTTATGATTGTTGACTCTGTTCGGCTTTTATTACTGTACTCTTCGAATACCTGCTGATGTGTTTCCCAGAATATGGGAAACTCCTATATTGGGTAGCAGCAATATAGGAGGTTGCTGAAAAGCATCATCTCTTACTGCGTGGGAGAAGGCAATGGTAAACCCCCCCTGTATTCTACCAAGAAAACCACATGGCTCTGTGGTCTCCAGGAGTTGACACTGACTCGACAGCACAACCTTTCCTTTTCCTTATAAGAGCCAGCTTGGTGGGGTCGTGGTCAGAGTGTTCAAGGAGATCCAAGTTCAAATTCCCATTCAGTGATCAAACTCAGTGGGTGACTTCTCTCTCGGGCTAACCTACTCCCTATATATATAAACAACCAAGTACACCATTCTGGGCTCATTGGAGGAAGAGCAGGATATAAATGTAAACAAATAAATAAATTCTTCCAGTATTTGTTCGCACTCTCAGATGGCAGAAAAAGGCAGGGTATGGATTTTGAAAGAGAAAGAAAAATATAGTTGGGAGTCCTTTATATTTGTCTTCAGTTCTCTCAAGCAGGTAGGCTTTGCATGGGGGGGGGGGAGAAGGAGGGAGATCCAGGAGGGCCCTTAGCAATTCTTCCTGTTTTCACACATGAGTGGCAAGTGTCTGTCCTTTGGCATTAGCCCAGGTGAGGGAGGGAGTCAGGGGAAATGGCTGGCAATTGTAAAGGAAGAGTCATCCAGGGGGGCCTGAAGTGGGAGCCAACCTTCTGTTGAAATTGGACAACCCTCATGAGCTGTTGAAGGAGGAACTCTGGGGCAGGTGGTGGGCTTAGCTCAATGACTCCGCTATCCATTCAGCCGTCGGGCGAGCCACAAGTGCTTATGACAGTGTGCAGCCTTCCATTTGGCAGAATAATGTGTGTGCATGTAATGACGACGGTACTTTGTTTGCTGCAGCCATAACAACATCCTGAGGCAGAATGAAATCTTCTGGCGCTAAGAGACTCGTGCAGGTCTCTTCCGCGCCTTAAAATACACAATCCAATGTCGCGCGGCCCTCTCAGGCTATTTAGGGATGGCCTTATTGCCACATTACCCGGATTTATATGAAGAGATGATTATCCTCATCAGCAGTAGCATGATGATCC
This sequence comes from Hemicordylus capensis, assembly GCF_027244095.1. Lineage (NCBI taxonomy): Eukaryota > Metazoa > Chordata > Lepidosauria > Squamata > Cordylidae > Hemicordylus > Hemicordylus capensis. The sequence goes on along the minus strand of NC_069657.1, from coordinate 26,283,393 downwards.
TCCAGCATAGTACGAAATGGTAAATGCTGCAGAGTGCAGGCCCTTTCTCGGCTGTGTGTTGTGATCATTTCCCCTGCACTGTCAATTCTTGCTCACTGCTCTAAGTCAATTCAGGAGACGTAGAAGAGGGCAGGACTGGGAGAAGTAAAATATGGTTTATGTAGCAGTAGGAATGCCAACTTATTAAATTAACAAAAGGGAGGGAGAGAATCTAGAGAAGGGGTAGGCAACCTTGACTCTCCAGCTGTTTCTGAACTACAGCTCCCATCATCCACAGCCTTGTAGCTGGGGATGATGGGAGCTGTAGTTCAGAAACAGCTGGAGAGTCAGTGGCCTATAGGGGGTGGGGATTCTACCCCAAGGGACGCTCCAAATGAGATGATGCAAAGAGCTGTGGAGATAGCTCAGTGGTAGAGCATGAAGAAGGTCCCAGGTTCAATCCCTGGCATCTCCAGGGAGGGCTTGGAGAGACTCCTGCCCGGCTGTATAGAACATGCTGAGTGAGATGCATCAATGGGTAATAAGGCAGCTTCCCAAGTTCCTAATTTTTAGCAGCAGGGGAGTAATTGTTCCCTGCTCACTGAGCAAAGAGGCACCTTTTAAAGCGGTGATTCTCTTTAGTGAGCAGGGGGAGAGTAACTGGCCCTACCCAGCCCCAGCACAGCATCCCTCCAGTGGTGTCTATCTTCTGTTTCTTTTTTAGATTGTTGAGCCCTTTGAGGACAGGGAGCCATTTTATTTATTTATATCTATGTAAACCACTTTGGGAACTTTTGTTGAAAAGTGGTATATATGTGCAGTCTCAGCACAGCATTTTTCCAGCGGCAATTCCTGGTATCTACCCGGGGTTTCTTTTTTACAGCTGTGAGCCTTTTTTGTGACAGCTTATTCCTGTTGCTTTTTTCCTATGTAAACTGCTTTGTGAACATTTGTTGTTGTTGTTGAAAAGCTATATATACATATTTGTAAGAAGCTCAGTGGTCTTTTGCTTTCCTGCTTCTGCACTTCTCCATCTCCTCTTATTCTCAGAGAGATGTGGAAGTTCTATTTCTGACAAGATGGAGGAGCCTAGGCACAGGAAACATACAACAATTGCACTTCCTGCTCAACTCACATCAGCGTCACATTCAAAAGTGCTCTGGAGGAACTTAAAAAGGCACAGCACTCTCTTTAAAATAGCTTAAAGATCTCTTCTCAGGCGGGTCTCTTCTCAGGCTGTTTGCTTAGATTTTGGAGAAACGCAAATGGTCATTCCAAGTAAGTATAAGATACAGGGGCGTAACTATAATAGGGCAAGGGGAGACAGTTGTCTGGGGGCCCCCTGCCTTGGGGGCCCCCCAGAGGCAGGTCACATGACTGACTCCCCCAGCCACGCACCCACCCGGGCTGCCTTCAGTTGTATTCATCCTCCGAAACTGATGTGAGCGTTAAGACCTGGAGCTACCAGAACAGCATGTCTTTCTCTAGTACCATTAAATGACTTGCATCATCCACAATTTACAAAACCTTTAAAAAAATAATTTAGGATGATGTTCTATTGTGGCACATAGGATGTGTGTGTGTGTGTGTGTGTGTGTGTGTGTGTGTGTGTGTGTGTGTATAATTACTATGCTTTTTGTTACTACTATTCAGCCTCATTTAAGATTTCTTCACTTCATGAGCTGAGCTTCAGTGGGGGGAGGCCATTTTAAAATCTTGTCTCTGGGCCCACTCCAACCTTGCTATGCCCCTGATAAGATATCAAATGTTTCATTTCAAAGTCAGCAGATTCTGGGGCACCAGCTTTGAAGAGAGCCACAAGTCAAATTAGATGTAATCCTAATTATCTAAGTTCATGCGTGTGCGTGCATGCATTCTCTCTCTCTCATACACACACATTCATTCTCTCTCTCTCTCTCTCTCTCACACACACACCCCTTGAAAATAGTAGCTATGGGGCTCCCATCTGAATTGGGTCCGTGTCGCAAAGGGATGGCTAACCCTTTATTCCTCCACACCATTCCCCTCTTCCCCACAACTACAAGGTCTCTAAAAATGCCACTGTTGTAAATAGGGGTTTGGGGAGTAATTTTTCAGCAGGAGTAGTTCACTGTAACAATTTCTCTGACTCCTACATTTATAAGTAATGGACATACATACAACCTGCACCTCTGCAATGTGGTACTGATCTAAATTAGGCCATTTTGTTCTCTCTGCTAATTTAAAGTTTAAAAAGCAAAATAGAATATGATGCATATAATGTCTCATTTGATCCCGAGATGACTCAGTGGTAAAGAGAAGTTGTACCCTGCTGGGCTGTCCTTGGAAACATAGGAGTCAAAGTAATGGTATAGTGGTTAGAGTGTTAGACTAGGAATAGGGAGATCCAAGTTCAAATTCCCATCAGCCATGAAACTCTCTAGGTGACTCTCGTCCAGTCACTTCTCTCTCAGCCTAACCTACCTCACAGGGTTGTTGTGAAGATAAACAAAACTATGTAAACTGCTCTGGGCCCTTTGGAGGAAGAGTGGGATTTAATGTAAGCAAATAATAAAGAGTATAAAGAATACAGCAACTGGGCAAGTTGAGCTAGCTTGTCACAACATTCAGAGACCACCGTCACAACATTCAGAGACCACCAATGGTCATGACAGCCTCCATGAACTCACCTCTAAATCAACTCTGCTCAGCTCTTGTATACGGATACCAGGAGCAGCAGGTGAGACTCGACCCAAGAACAGGCACAGAACTGGCTACAGTTGTGCCTCCCTCTCCCCTCCGTAGCTTTAAACTGAGCTGCACCCCTGCACCCCCATCCCAAGCCTCGCTGGCTGCTCCTAATATACATGCCTCAATAAACCTAAAGCTGAAACAGTGTCTGGACACATTTGTTCTAAAGCTGCAAAGCTTAGGCTATGGGCAGCAGAGGCCTGCTGCATATGCTGAGAGGAACTTTTGGCTTTATTAAATGGGAACCAAGAAGAAAACAGTAATGGTGCACTGGCGGTTTATTAAACGGTAGGTCTCCCGACACGTTTCAAGCGGCACTCTTCTTCAAGGGAAGAGGTTCTGGGTTCACAAAGCACAATAAACAACTTAGCAGCAGCTACTATGCCCAATTTTATAAGCATTGCCTCTGGAGGCTCAAAAGGCACTGTATAGGGGATGGCAGGTCCAAGTCAGAGGAAGGGCTTCAGCCTCCGGTCATTGTGTGGAGATAAGAGGCCCATTCTCACATTATGTGTGCACAGGTACAGTCATTCACATTGTGCTGAACGCAGATACAGAAGTACACTTCCTACCATGCATTTGAAGGGCCTGTATCCAGGTTCACTTTTAAAACGAACACAGGTACAGGCATTCATTTCAACACGTGCACGGGGTGTACAGACTCGTATATCATCTGAATTGGGCTACTGGCTTGGGGTCTCCTGAGTGTTCCTGGTATGGAGGGTCCCAGCAGCATGAGGTCCCCTAGGGTCCAAGCCATAGGGTCTCATCGCCTGAACTGTCGACCTCATCACCCAGTTGCCCGGGGGGGTGGGGCGGATCTGAGGCCCATGACACACAGAAGCAGCAGTTTAAATGGATGGATGGAGCCTTCTTTGCTCTGCCTTTTTAGTGCAGATGGGAAACGACTGGCCAACTGTAGCGTGGCCTTGGAGACACCCTCGTTAAGTGTCTAATCTTGGGCACCTACGACTAAATCCCTTGCTGCCAATGACGACATCAGTTGCAGAGCTTGTCCTCTGGGTGGCTGGCATGACCAGCCTGTGGCCCAGAGCCGAGAAGAGCCCCTTCTCATTTTGAGACACCACTGCGGAGCATCGCTCAAGACAAGGGCTCCTCTCTGCTTCGTTGGTCCTTTCTGTATCAGTGAGATCGAGGCAAACCAACTGAAAAAGTTTTATCCATGCCATGGCTGCCGTGGGGGGGGGGGATGGGGCAGGACTACAAGTCACTTGCAGACTAATGAGATTCCGCAGCTTTAATTATTAGGAAAAGGTTAAAATGACCTGCCGGGCACCCTCAAGTTCCTTAAGCCTCTTTTCTTTCCTCGTGCAGTGTTAATCTTGGTGGAAACAGTCACATGACCCAGCAGAAAAAACCCGAAGCCGATTAGTGGCTTTTCCACCGGTTACAAAGAACCTGAAACACTTGCAACCAGTACTGATGTTGTGTGTGAGAGGTGGCATTGCTGCTTGCCTCCTGCGGGATCAATGTGGCCATAAACAAGGGCCTGTTGCTAAGTTCAGCAGCACAAATATTCCAAAAGGGAAACTCCTTAAGAGGCAGGGAACTGCTCACAGACATTTCCACTGGAGCAAACCCTCCATCAATCCTTTACCGCACAGGTTTTCAAACTTGAGACCCCAGATGTTGCTGGACTACAACTCCTATTATCCCCAGCTTTGGCCATTGGGGCTGGGATGATGGGAGTTGTAACCCAGCAACATCCAGGAGACCCACATTTAAGAGCTTCTGCTTTAGCACAAAGGTAAAGGCAATTGGTGCTCCCAAGACTGAATCCAGCCCCCAAAGATTTTCTATCTGGTCCCCAAAAGACTTCTGACCCCCGACTGTCTCCTGGGATGTACCTTTCTTCTGAGGGACAGATATAAGCCTCCTCTGAACAAGGAAGTTATACATCTAGGTCCTTCTAAGGGAGTGAGAATGTTAATATTGGACTTGCAAAAATGCATTAGAATTACTGACTTGCTAGATCAGATCAAAGGTCAATCTAGTCTGTCATCTTGTTTCCAATGGTGCCTAGCCAGATGCTCCTGGAAAGCTCTTTAGCATGATAGAAATAGCCGGTCCTGCTGTTGGTCCCCAGCAGCAGCCCAGCAGCAGCCCAAGATATCTTTGCACTGAGGCAGGGCACTAAATGCTGACTCCCCCTCCTTTTCTTTCTTTTTCTAAGGAACGGTGTCAGAAGGCAGGTGAGGCAGGAGGGATCACTTTACTACCCCACTGATGCTCAACAACCTGCTGCTTAAGGCAACTGTCTCAACTTCCCTCATGGAAGGACCGCCCTTAGGTAAACTGTCTCTAAAAGGAGGTATTTCCGTTTAGATATCTCAAAGGCTGATGAAATGTCATTACACAAAGGTGGAAAATACAGAGGTAGAAATACTTGTAAAAGGAATAGGTAGCACGTCTGAGACTAACTGAAAGGATTATAGGATGGTTTAATATTGTATAAGCTTTCATGGGCGACAACCCACTTCGTCAGATGTTGAGTTGTTATTTATCTATCTATCATATTTTTATACGGCCTGATATGTACATCTCTAGGTGGTGTTAAGGAAGAAAAAATGAGGGAAAGGGCCATTGAAATCAGAACACAGGAAACCTCTAAGATTCTTAAAGGGACAGAGGTTAAAATACATATGCGTTCAGTGTGACAGGAGACCATAGTCTCCATTTAATCCTTGTCCAATACAGTCAGACTTTCTGAGAAAAAAGGACAGACAAATATACTCCTGGTAAAAAAGTATAACTTGTGTTTAACATATAACTTTATGTTTGACTTTTTAGTGACTTTTTGTGGATAAAATCTCTTGTATTCGGGCCAAAATGAATTCCACATTTATTCCAGAGTCTACCAGGGAAGTGTCTAGCAACTCCTCTTGTAGGATTAGATTGGATCACTTTCAGTTTGTGACTCCTGGATATGTGGACAAGCTGCTTTGGACTGTACATTCTGTCACCTGTTCTCTGGACCTTTGTCCAAATTGTCTCATTTCATCTGCAATAGTACTATCAGAGAGGGTCCGGTACATAAATGCTTTTCTGAGGGAGGGCAGGATGCTCCCTATTATTAGACCTTATTTGAAGAAACCTGCACTGGATCCTTCAGAGCAATTATAGACCTGTCTCCAATCTTCCATGGTTGGACAAGGTGACTGAGAGGATGGTGACCTCACAGCTCCAGGCAGTCTTGGAGGAAACAGATAGCCTAGATCTATCTAGGGAGGAGAGCTGGTCTTGTGGTAACAAGCATTACTTGTCCCCTTAGCTAAGCAGGGTCTGTCCTGGTTGCATATGAATGGGAGACTAAATGTGTGAGCTCCATCCCCTTTGGGGATGGAGACATTTTGGGAAGAACATCTAGGTTCCAAGTTCCCTACCTGGCATCTCCAGGATAGGGCTGAGAGAGATTCCTGTCTGCAACCTTGGAGAAGCCGCTGCAAGTCTATGTAGACAATACTGAGCTAGACTGAGCAATGGTCTGACTCGGTATATGGCAGCTTCCTATGTAGACCCACTTCAAACTAGCTTTCGGGCAGGCTGTGCAATTGAGACTGCCTTGGTCGGTCTGATGAACAATCTCCAATTAGGTATTGACAGAGGAAGTGTGACTTTGTTGATCATTTTTTACCTCTCGGCAGCTTTAAATGCTATCAACCATGGTATCCTTCTGGGTCGCCCGAGGGAGTTATGATTGGGTGGCATTGTTTTACATTCCTACCTCTCTGGCAGACTCCAGATGGTGTCACTTCAAGACTGTTGCTCTGCAAAGCAAGAATTACTGTATGGAGTTCCACAAGGCTCCAAACTGTCTCTAATGCCTTTTAACATCTATGTGAAATCACTGGAAGGGATCATCAGATTTGGTGCAGGGTATTATAAATATGCTGACGACACTCAAATCTATTTCTCCATATCAGCCTCATCACATAATGGCATAACTTCCCTAAATGCCTGCCTGGAGGCAATAATGGGCTGGGGGAGGGATAACAAGCTAAAACTGAAACCAAATAAGATGGAGGTACTGACTGTGGCGGGGTTCAAAACTCGATATGGTTTCGATCAGCCTGTTCTGGATGGGGTTACACTCCCTTGAAAGAACAAGTACGTTGCTTGGAAGTGTTCCTGGATCCAAAACTCTCTCAGGTTGAGACAATGGACAAGGGCGCTTTTTATCAGCTGTAGCAGATATATCAGCTACACCCATTTCTGGAGGGAAATGACCTTAAAACAGTAGTATATATGCTGGTAACCTCCTGGCTTGACTACTGTAATGCACTCCATGTGGGGCTGCCTTTGTACATAGTCTGGAAACTGCCATTGGTGCAGAATGTGGCAGCCAGGCTAGCCTCCAGGATAACCCAAAGATACCATATAACACCGATCTTAAGAGAACTGCACGGGCTGCTGCTATGTTTCCGAGTAAAATACAAAGTGATAGTTATTACCTACAAAGCCTTCAATGACGGGTTCAGGGTATTTAAGAGAGCGCCCCCTTTGTCATGAACCCTTCTGCCTATTAAGATAATCTGAGGAGGTGTGGTTATGGCTACCACTGGCTCGTTTGGCTCGCTCGGGGCCAGGCCTTCTTTGTGGCTGTCTCAGGGCTCTGGAATGCACTCCCTGTTAAAATCAGAGTTGTCCATCTCTGGTTGTTTTTTTAAAAGACTCTTAAGACGCACCTGTTTTCTCAGGCTTTTAATTTTAATTGGTTTTATATCATACAATTGTTTTAATAATTTTATCTTGGTTTTATATTTCTTGTATTTTAACTTATGTACACCACCGAGGGATGCACATTTTAGACGGTATAGAAATATGACAAACAAACTTTTTTTAAAAAAAGAAAGAAATTCAAGGATTCAATCTGCCACCCCTTCTCCTCCAATTCTTTCCAACAATCTCAGTAGAACTCAGGCATGAGCAATTATTAGCAAGGTTGCTGCCTAACTTAATACTGTGCCAGGCAAGAAAAATTTATTCATGAGAACAACCCTTTGCCCTTTTGTTCAAGAAGGTTTTTTCTGGACAATACCATCCACAGGTCTGGAGGCAGACTGCATAAAAACAGGCAATCACAATGGAAGATCGTTTTACTTTAGTGGTTTTTCAGCCATCGCAAAGCTAAGTGGCTTCAGACTTAGTACACCAAAACCTTCCAAGCACTCAAGAACAGGAATTTTTTTAAAAATAGTAATTACATTACACAAACCACCCTATGATTCTAAATGATCTCCCTATTTAAACACAGAGAGAGAGACACAAACATGCAAATGATGTGCTTTTCACAACAGGCAGGAAGAAAGTAATCGGTAGCAAGCAAAACTAATTATTGGGTTACAGAAAAAGAGGCTGTATTGATTCAGGCTACTCAACCATTTCAGCATAGGGTAAACAATCTCTCTGCCTTCCCTTCCCTTGATCCCCTTTTCATTGGTTTCAGGCACACTACAGGGCTCAGACCACACATTCATTCAGTAGTGATGCCTCTGTTAAAAGAGGCTGGAATGACATCAAAGACCCTCGGTCGGAAGAGTCTAAGTTCTTACCAGTAGAAGATTCAGCCCCCTCCAATATCCATGCTTTACTCGGGTTTGTATCCCACAGACCCACAAATATAGTTAAGCTGCATGAAGGAATCTCTGCTTCTTTGTCTGGGTGACAGCATTCCCTCTAAGGCATGGGTACACTCACACGTTTGATGTCCACTCAGTTAATTTTGAATCCCACTCAGGTTGAATCAGGAAGGCCCCACTCTGGATGCACATGCCCACACATTGCCTTGATACTGCCATCCAGAACAAAATTCATTCCACACACAGATGAAAAGAATTAGAAAGAACACTGCTGGGTGGGGCGGAAATGACAATCCAAGTAGATCCTGAACAGGTCTGGTTGGGGAGTAGGACACTGGAGTAGGACATCTCTTTTCCAGACATTCAGCAAGCTTCAAAGCCAGTTCGGGATTTGAACTCAAATCTCCCTGGTCCTAGTTCAACACCCTAACCACCACACCACATTGGCTCCTTCTCTTTTGCCCTCCAGAGCCCGCATAGATATTGCTATCCTTAGCCACAGTGAAGTGCTGCATTTGCAGCAACATTAACCATGAGGAAGGCTAACTATGTGATCCCAATCAACCCAATATTTAAAACCAGTTGTTGTGATCATGGGCATAAAGACTGCTGCCAGCTCATGACATGCACAATCCAATTTGTAGTGACCTTTCCCCACAAAGTCATCTATCACTGGGCTCAATCATGTGGTGGAACTTTTATTTAGCAACATGATCTGGCCTTTTAATTGTGATAAGTGGTTTCAGAGCTAGAAATGTAGGAAGCTGCTTTATAACGAGTCAGACCATTGGTCTGTCTAGCTCATTATTGTCTACACCAGTGGTTCCCAACCAGGGTTCCTCCAGATGTTGCTGAAATACAATTCCCATCATTCCCACCTACAATTTATTGTGGCTGGGGATGATGGGAGTTGTAGTTCAACAACATTTGGAGGAACCCTGGTTTGGAACCACTGGTCTACATTGGTAGACCAGTGGCTCCCAACCAGGGTTCCTCCAGATGTTGTTGAACATTTCAAGCATGAGTTTTCCCTGGCCCTACCTGAAGGGACTAAACCTGGGACCTTCAACATGCAAAACAGATGCTCTACCACTGAACTATGGCCCCATTCCCAAACTACAGATTACGACTGAAGGTACAGTTTTTAAAAATCGCAATCCACTTTTAAGGCTGTTTATATAGGGCCAATTTCATTCCAGGGTGCCATTTTGGGAAAAGAGAGCCAACATTCAGGTGCTTGCTATAGAAAGCCAGTGTGTACATCCACAACTAACAGTCACGGTTCTCCAACATGGGTCCCCAGCATTGTTCTAATTTTTTTTTCATTTGTGAGCGGAATGAGTTTTGTTCTGGGTGGCAGGATCAAGGCAGTATGTGCGCATGTGCATTCAGTGGGATCTTACTAATTCAACCAGTAAAAGCAAAATGTACCATTGAATCAGTGTCGACTCCTGGCAATCACAGAGCCCTGTGGTTGTCTTTGGTAGAATTCAGGAGGGGTTTACCACTGCTATCTCCCATGTAGTATGAGGCATTTCAGATACTCCTGGCAACATACCAGCGGGGATTCGAACCAGCAACCTCTTACTCTCTAGGCAAGAGACTTCCCCACTGTGCCATTAGGTGGCTGATTCAACCTGAGCAGGATCTAAAATCAACTGAGCGGACATCAAAAAATGTATGAGCATGTGCACACACACACACACACACACACACACACACACACAGACCCCTTAGAGAGAACACAGGTCCCCAGATGTTGCTGGACTACAATTCCTATCAGCCCAACCAGCAGCACCTTAAATTTTGATTTTGATTTTAATCATCTGTTCAAAACTGTCAATTGTATTGTTTATAGTTGTTTTTAGTTCACTGTAAACCACCATGAGTCACCTGTGTTTGGCGGTACAGAAATGTGATAAATAAATAACGCTCCTGCTACAGGTAATCATAAAGCCTGACCACACATAGTCTGAAACTTGAATAGCACTTTGATCTTATGTAACTAGCAGCCCTGGATTTACTACAGTATTTAAAAGTGGGGGGGGCATTATTTTTTATCAACTTTACCGCATGATCTTGAAATCTTAATGCTGTGGTAACGGAGTGTTAGTCTCTAAGCAGAACATCCTGTGTGGCAGGTAATTGAACCGGAAAAATATTTGAGTTGGCTGCTAGCCCAAATTCATTACAGCTGGGGAAGAGACCAGAGGAGAAGGGAGAATTCTGATTACCATGCCAGCAATGATGGAGGTGCAAGTACATAAACATTTGGGTTCTTCAACTCCTTCCCACTCAAATTCCCTCCCCCAAGTGAGGTTCCCCTCTTTGCAGCTACATATGCCAAAGAATGTATAGAACCGGTCTTGTGGTAGCAAGCACAAGTTGTCCCCTTTGCTAAGCAGGATCTGCCCTGGTTTGCATTTGAATGGGAGACTATATGTGTGACCACGGTAAGCTATTCCCCTTAGGGTATGGGGCTGCTCTGCATGCAGAAAGATTACAAGGTCCCTCTCTGGCATCTCCAAGATAGGGCTGAGAGAAACTCCTGCCTGCAACCTTGGAGAAGCCGCTGCCAGTCTGTGTAGACAATACTGAGTGAGATGGACCAATGGTCTGACTCGGTGTAAGGCAGTTTCCTGTGTTCCTAATGTACATCTTCATGCAACCCCTTCTTTTACCACCATGTCCCACTTGCTCAGAACTCCAGTTTTGTTCTGATAAAAAGGAGTGCAGAGGAAATGTAACCCTAGAAAAGCACATGTTAAACTTTCATCTTGGATGAATCCAAACACAACCATGGAAATGCATGCATATTAGGTGGTCACCTTCCTGCAACCATCGCCTTTAACAGCTATGTAACAAGCAGAGGAAGCCTAGTATGTTAAGCTCTGAGTGAGTGAGCATATAGCTGCTGTGATCAGTGATGCTCTTTTGGACCAAACTTCTGGTCCAAAGTCTGGTCCCCTGGAGGCCTGGTGGGGCCTCCAAATGTGGGGTCTGGTGGGCAAGGGACAGAGAGAGGAGAGTAGCAAGACTGTCCATACAAAATGCAGTATCTGCAGGTTAGTGTGAAGTATTTAATGCAGAATTTATTCTAAAAACACACACAAACACACACAAGTTTCCAGCTTTCCTTGAGCATGTCATTCGTACCAAACTGAGTTTATATTGGTTAGATAGTCCACAAATTAGCCCGCTTGAGCCTCAAATGTTCACGTGGCTGCCATCTGGAATTGGAGTGGATAACATCATCACACACTACACCCTCTGGGCATCCCTATGTGTCCCTACATCTGTAGCAAGTTTGGTTCAAATTGGTTAGGTGGTTCACAAGTTAGCACACTTGCACCTCAGTGATTTGCGCATCTGCCATCTTGGATTGGGGTGGATAACATCATCACAGACTATGCCACTGAGGTGTCCCTATGTCTCACTCACAGAAAATGTACCTAATTTGGTTTAAATTGGTTAGACAGTCCACAAATTAGCTTGCTTGCACCTCAGATGTTCACGTGGCCGCCATCTTGAACTGGAGTGGATGACACCCTTGGATGACATCATCACACACCACACCCTTTGGGCATCCCTATGTGTCCCTACATCTGTAGCAAATTTGGTTCAAATCAGTTAGGTGGTTTACAAGTTAGCCCACTTTTGCCTAAAAAGTTTACGCGTCCACCATCTTGGATCAGGGTGGATGATATCATCACAAGCTACGCCGTTGAGGTGTCCCTACAACTGCCACCAATTTGTTTCATATTGGTCCAGGCATTGTGCAGTTGATAGGGGGGGAAATACGGACACACACACACAGAAAGAATGCTGGAAGGTAGGCAAAAAACCTAGTGTGTCCATGACAACTGCCACATAGTTCAATGGGCAATCACAAAGGGCTTCGTAAGCATTTGAACTAGGTATTTCTTTCCATGCCAGGAAAAGCTTCACCTGCTTCATATCTATCTCTGGGTCAGGCTGCTGTCAGGTGTGGCGGAGGGTGGGGGGGCAATGAAATAAGCTGGCAACCAGGCACTGAGCCAAGAATCTCTATAGCCCCCATTTCTTCAGGTTTCAAAGCAGTTGCTGAGAAGTGAGAAGTTACAACCAACCAACTTTACTGGCAATTAGATTAGTGTTGCCAAATAACTTAGCCTTTACAATCAATTTGATTATAAGCAAATTTTATGATCAGCAATTTGATCTAAATTCCATGCCATGCCATGGTTTTTGCATATCCAGCCCTGTTAAACGCACAAGAGCAGGGCAGGCATTCTTTCCTTGTCATTAGATCCAGTAACTGAAAGTTCTAAACCTGCAGTCCCTCAGAAAAGAGATCACAAAACTCCAGTCATTGTCAGGCATCTTTTAACAGTCAGAATGTTCAGAAGAGCAACCTAAATTAGCCCAGAGCCATGCTCTGAAAAGATCACGTTTTGTTTCATAAAAAGCTTCCTGGGTGTCCCTGAAAGTACCTGTACATTATTAAACGAAACCACCACCAACATAGCAAAACTGATAATGCAGTCAAAACACACAAGTTATTGATTAACAGGACTTTGAGTACTGTTGTGTACTTTGGACTGATGGGAATCTCCTATACAAAGTTCATTCTTTTGAAAGGGAAAACACAAAACTTATAATTTAAAAAGAAACATGACTCTAAATTAAGCGGAAATGAGAAACAAAACAAAAAATTATTACTGCTGTTATTTAATATTTTATTCATTCCAGGAGTTTGCTACACAGTTTAATGCCAACAGTGCCAATTAGCCACTCAGCTAATACATTGTGCAATCTTTTGAATATTTACTCAGAAAATAAGTCCTACTGAATTCAGTGGGTCATGCTCCCAAATAAGCATGAACAGGATTGCAGCCTTAGTAAACTAAGATGTTGCTTTAACCTTATTGTCTGTAATAAGTTACCACACCAGTAAAATTTATTTAATTCATTTTTATACATAGCTCTTCCTCCTCCAAGGAGCCCAGAGTGGTGTACATAGTTTAGGTTTAGTTAGTTAGGCCACATCAGAGTCACCAAGTGAGTTTTGTGGCTGAACAGGAATTTGAACTCTGGTCTCGGTCGTAGTCCAACACTCTAACCATTACACCACACCGGCTCCAGCGAAAGGACAATGGAAAGTCAGTCTCTCTCTTGCTCTTGCTCTCATATCTGCTACATGTGAGGAGAAAGGGTTCCCCCTTTTTTTTTTAAACAAAGAGCGAGCATTCAAAAAGGTGATCTGTGGCTTGCAATCTGAAAGAGAATACCTTAGAATAATCTCATTCTGAACAAACCATAGATCAGCTATTTATTCCAAGTAAATACATAGAAGATCAGTTTCTGAGTATATTTATTTGAAAATCAAAAGGCTCTAGAGCCAGGTAAATATGTTTAGGATCAATGAAATGCAAACTTTGCTAAGTGATTGTTGTGGTCATTTAGAAATTCCAAAAGCTTTACAAAGGATCTTTGAAAATCATGCATTATGTTGCATGTGCCTATAGATGTCTGTATGTACATGGTTGTTGTTTTTTGTGAATGACTGTATGTGCATTCACTTCAAAGGTGAATGTGGATACAAACCGCCTCAAATTCAGGGTACAAATAGGTACTATAATATTGTACCTGCGTTGAACGTAACAACTGAATAACTGTATATGCACACCGATCTGTACATGCATATTCAGACTGAACATGAACATCAGAACAGCCCTGCTGGATCAGGCCCGAGGGCCCATCTAGTCCAGCATCCTGTTTCACACAGTGGCCCACCAGATGCCACTGGAAGCCACAGGCAGGAGTTGAGGGCATGCCCTCTCTCCTGCTGTTACTCCCCTGCAACTGGTACTCAGAGGCATCCTGCCCTCTGAGTACCACAGCCCTCTGACTAGTAGCCAATGATAGACCTCTCCTCCACGAAGTTATCAAAACCCCAATTAAAGCCATCCAGGTTGTTGGCTATCACCACATCTCATGGCAGAGAATTCAACAAGTGGATTATGCGTTGTGTGAAAAAGTACTTCCAGTTGTTGGTTCTAGATTTCCCGGCAATCAACTTCATGGGATGACCCCTGGTTCTAGTGTTATGGGAAAGGGAGAAGAATTTCTCTCTATCCACTTTCTCCCCACCATGCATGATTTTATAGACCTCTGTCATGTCTCCGCGCAGTCGTCTTTTTTCTAAACTAAAAAGCCCCAGGTGTTGTAGTCTTGCCTCATAAGAAAGGTGCTCCAGGCCCCTGATCATCTTGGTTGCCCTCTTCTGCACCTTTCCAGTTCTACAATGTCCTTTTTTAGATGTGGTAACCAGAATTGTACGCAGTACTCCAGGTACTGCACTCCAGGTGTGGCCGCACCATAGTTTTGTATAAGGGCATTATAATATTAGCCGTAACATGCATTGAACATAACCTGTGAATAGAGTTTAAAAGACTCAGTTTGGGCTTGCAACTGAGTTGTTGGGAGAGATTTCATCCACATGCTTGTGACTGCTGAAAAATGCTGCCCCTGCCCACATCCACCTGCACAGCTACTGAGGTTTATCATGAACATCTGCATGGACCTCATGTGTGGGATTTTAATCCTTGGAGTGTGTTGGGGGCAGGGGGGTGGAATTAAGAACTAAGAATCAGTGGAGACTGATTCAGGACTGCGTTGGGCACAAAAATAGCCAAAATTAACTCATTCTAAAAATAATCTCAGCATTTGTATGGTGCATTCCAAGTATTCAAAGAGCTCCAAGTCTCAATAGGTAATCCTTACAACAGACTTGTAAGGTGGGCCAAAATTACCCCTAATCTGTGAATAGTTTACCAGGTAGCTTTTAGTTAGGTCAGATCAGCTGAAAGCAGCCAGCGTTGACACATAGTCAGGTTAATGGGGTTAAGGGAGTACTCACTCCCTTAACCTCGTTTAAGAGGTGGGATCCCAAGGTGGGTTTGCCACCGAAGTGCCACTGGTAGCCAGTCGGCTCCAGGCGGTTCCCACAGGCAGCCAAGCCCAAGTTTAGCTGCCCTAGCCCAGTCTTGGCTGCTTGTGAGAACAGTCTCATTGTGGAGGGGAAGGGTAAATGGGCTAACCCCTTTAAAAGTAACATACATGGCTGCCTGAGGAATATAAAGAGTTTATTAATAACTCTGCCTCTGAATATCTTAGACTAGGTGTCACGGTTAAATTTTTGGCAATGCTAGTGGAAGAGACCAAATCTGTTAACTCGTCACCATCTTGGCTCCTTCCTCGTCATAATAATGTTATTGACTGAAATTTTTATAAGTCATGGCTCCCTGGCGCCTGGGATTTGCAAAACAAAAACAAAAACCCTGCATTAAGGCTGCCATTCTTCTTACTATCCTGCTTTTGTGCACTGAACAGCAGTCTGACACACAGAAATTACCCAGTGACACTTTTCGTGGCATGGAGTAAAAATGAGGGATGCTGCCTCTGCTAAACAGGGCAGGGTCATTAGTGGCAGAGAACAAGTTTTGCATTCCAAAAGGTTCAAGATTTGAGCTCTTCAGTGCAGATCGCCATGAATCAGTTTTTCTTGCCGCACCAAATGCACACAAATCTTAACAGCTACAATCCTCTTTTGCAACATCACGTTTTTCTAATGACTAGCTGAACCCGCACAGAGCATCTGTGCGGTAGTTCACTTCCTTTTTGGGTTTAGTTGGGAGAATTCGTTTGGCTGGTCTCCCATAGCTCTCTCGCTCGCTCTGTCCCCCCCCACCACACACAACAGCTCGCTCGCTCTGTCTCTCCCCCTGCGCGCCTCTCTCGCTCGCTCTGTCTCTCCCCCCGTGCGCCTCTCTCGCTCGCTGTCTCTCCCCCAGCGCCTCGCTCACTCTGTCTCTCCCCCCTGCACGCCTCTCTCACTCGCTCTGTCTCTCCCCCGCACGCCTCTCTCGCTCGCTCTGTCTCTCCCCCGCACGCCTCTCTCGCTCGCGCTGTCTCTCCCCCGCACGCCTCTCTCGCTCGCGCTGTCTCTCCCCCCACAGCGCCTCTCTTGCTCACTCTGTCCTTCCCCCCACAGCGCCTCTGTCGCTCGCTCTGTACACTCCCCCCACCTTCTGCCCTACTCCCCTCCCCCCAAGCCTTCTGCCCCAGCTTGCTCCCTCCTCCGTTTCCACCTCTTTCTCTCTCTTTTTCTCTCTCTCATTCGTGCTCCCCCCCCACCTCCGCTTTTTAGCCTGCTTGTGTTTTCCCTGCTGGCCGTTGCCGCATCCTCCTTCCTCCAGTCCCTGGTGTCGGGCCGCCAAGTGTTCAGCCAGATCCTTCCTGCAGCCCTCCCTCTAGAGAGCATCTTCCGAAGTGGCCAACTGTTTGTCTCTGCCCAGCCAGGCTCCCCCGCTTTCTCTCCCCTCCCTTCTGCCCCAGTCCATTCAGTTGTCCTCTCCACTTGCCCGCTTTCCTTCCTTTCCTTTCCTCCACAAATGGCCACTTCCCTACGCGGCCAACCGCTGCCCAGCCAATCCGGCGTCTCCACCGCCCAGCCAATCCACTGGGTTGCCGGGATGCATCCCCACAGAGGCACGTCTACGAGAATTAATATAATAGATCTTAAACACACAACCCTCCTCCTGCATGGAAATTATCAAATCCATTCCTGAAACTCCCCGCAACCCCAAAGTATCTCTCTCAGTAGAATGCTTCGCTTTGTGCTGGGGCTGATTGAAATTGTAGGTCTGTAGTGATTCTGGTTGATGGACTTGAAGGCACACAGCTCCTTGAAAAGCAAACAAATTCCAATCCCACTATCTCTCAGTGGCAAATAGTGGAAAGTGTTGTCCTTCCTTTCCCTTGCTGCTCTGGAATTGGTTCCTGAGCCAATCCAAGCAGAGTCTGTCTTGGTCATTCTGCAGATCTGCCACAAGTCTTTGGCTAGGGCTCAGGTCTCGAACAGCAATCCTCCTGGAAACGTTGGCCTATAGCTCCTATCATCCTTGGCTACTGGCCACTGCGGCTGGGGATGACAGGAGTTGCTCAAAAAGATCTCCAGGAAGGATGCATTTAGAGACCCTTGAGCTAGGGGCAACTTGCACAAGACCAGCTGAGCCAATCTACTCAAAGCATCATGCTGAATTTCCCATTTTTGTCCATCATCGCAATCATTGACAAATGACATGATTTCAAACCGAGGCAGATTAAATTCACAGTCTCTTTTGCTCCCCTAACTTGCTGAGTTCTGGCTTATTTTCACTGCTGTAGCTGTAGATGTTCCTACTGCTGCACTTGCACAACAAAGTTGCATTCGTGCAAAAAAATACTGCATCACTGTGCTAAATCACAGGAATTTTCACAACTGTGCTCTTGCACAAACATTTTACTGCTGTTAGTAGATAGCCATCACTTGTCCAGGTGCCTGAAGCGGTGCTGGGGGTGAAAAGGCTGCAAATACCTGAAAGCAACAATCTGCAGGATTTCCATTTGCAAACCAATTTATGGAAGGACTATGTTGTGCTAGCTCAACCTTAGTCTACAACAATGTTCCGTAGTCTACAACAAGGATTCCCAGATGTTGCTGACTACAACTCCCATCATCCCCAGCTGCAGTGGCTTTTGGCTGGGAATTACAGGAGTTGTAGTCAACAACATTTGGGGATCCCTGTTACAGGGAACACTGGTCCTGAAAGCAAGTTCCAGCCTTGCACAAGCACAGTATTCTCAGGATGTCGGCCTCTTTTCCCAACACCTTTCCTAATCTATTCTAGCTTTTCACTCTCAGCACTGTTGGCAGGCACCTGGGTGTTTTTCACACAGCAGGCTTTACCATGAGTTTACTAGGAGGTTTTACTGCAAGCTCAAAGTAACCCCAAACAACCGACACAAAAAGTGGGTTTGTTAACCCTGGATATAAATCGAGCTACATTCTAACATACGATGAAAAACCCAAATCGTGTCTGAAGTGCTCTCCAATAGTTCACAGGGACTTCAGGGTAAATCCGTCCGATATGTGAGCACACATGACACACCCTCCATTCTGGAGGAGATGTGAGCTGAAGTCCCTGTATGAAAAACGCCCTGGGCAGGTGAAAGCTCTTGCTTCTCAGCTACTGACTGCAAAACTTCACAGTCGAAGCCCTTCCTTCCATTATGCATCCATCTAGTGGATCTCCTCAACCATTCAACAGGATACTGAGCAGCTCATAAAGCCCAGGACCAGAGCCAGTAGAAGTGGTGGCAACCCTAGGAGATATATATTTGTATGCAGCTAACAGTTCAAGTCCAGGGATTCACAAATTTAGGCTTAGCTCACTAGCCAGCCATTATTTGTGGTCTGCCACCAATCCACTCTCTTCTCTTAGACCCTCTTCTGGCACAGAGGCAGAGGGCTTAGGGGAGAAGCAGGTCTTGTCATTTACAAAAGGATATGGAGGTATTAAGGAACATAGGAAGCTGCCATACACTGAGTCAGACCATAGGTCCATCTAGCTCAGTATTGTCTACCCAGACTGGCAGCGGCTTCTCCAAGATTGCAGCCAGGAATCTCTCTCAGACCTATCTTGGAGATGTTTCCAGGGAGGGAACTTGGAACCTAGATGCTCTTCCCAGAGTGGCTCCACCCCTTAAGGGGAATATCTTACAGGGCTCACACATCTAGTCTCCCATTCTTATGCAACCAGGGCAGATCCTGCTTAGCTAAGGGGACAAGTCATGCTTGGTACCACAAGACCAGCTCTCCTCCAGTGGGAGCCCTCTTCTACTGCTCAGAAAGGATTCCTGCTGTTCCTTCCTTGGCAGTGGAGAGACCTCTGGTGAGGAGATCTGTTTGGCGCTAGGTGCCTTGTTGGCCAGAGGGCTGGGGGCAATTGGCATTGGCAAGTTAGCAAACGGCTTTGTAGATGCCTGTCCAAAACACAAGGCCTAAATTTATTTTCATAATAACGGTTCCGCATATCAGATTCCCCTTTCAAAAAGCATTTCTCAGTTCCCCTCCTCTCAGCACCCAACTCCAGTCTCCGCTGCCCTCTGTGCAGTCATTTGTCTAACAAACAAAAGGGCTGGCTCCCATTTTTGCAGGCTGCCATTCTGCAGCAGAATCAGAGGGACAAGTGAAAAGATATCTAAAAAGCCGTGCCGGAGGGATTTACGGTCCTATTTGACAAAGGGTTTTAAATGACAGCTTTTCGTTTCCTTTCTCTGTGGAAAGCCTCGCAGGGCTACTTTCCTCCCCCGAACAGTGAAGCCGAAAACAATGCTATTTGTGTTGATCAACAGAAATCTAATCAACCAACAATAATAAACTGGGTAATACTCAATTGCAGCTCCCATCAGTCAGATGAAGGGATTTACAACATGGGGATTTAAATTTTAAAGCCCTGGCAGCTTTCCCACGGTGACAGACTAAACTGTGGAATGAGAGATTATGGGGAAATAGCTCAATCTGGTTGCGTCTCTGCCACATAATTTGGTCTTGCTCTTACACCTTTAATATTAACCTTTGCTCCTCAGTGCCACAACCATCCACAGCCAGAAAGTCTCCCGATCCCTCAAACAACCCTGCCCTGCCTCCCACACTTGGAACAGTCTCGCAGAACTATAAGATTTCGTCCTTCAAATCCCTCCTCAAAAGCCACTTTTTCTGTAAAACATTTGGCACAACTCCTTAGTCCTCATCCACTCTCAAAATCATCTTCCTGGGGACAGGACTATAGCTCAGAAGTAGAGCATATACTTTGCATGCAGAAGATCCCAGGTTCAATCTGTGGCATCTACCAGCAGAGCTGGGGGAAAGGAAAAACCTCTGTCTGACACCCTGAAGAGTTGCTTCTCTTCAGTGTAGACCAGGGCTGTTCAGCTTCAGCCCTCCTGCAGATACTGGCCTACAACTCCCATAATCCCTGGCTATTGGCCACTGTGCCTGGGGATTATGGGAGTTGTAGTCCAAAAACAATGGGGGGTGGGGGCCAAGGTGAAACAGACATGATATAGACCACGGATTCTCAACGTTGGGTCTCCAGATGTTATTGGACTTCAACTCCCATAATTCCCAACCAAAGACCACTGGGGCTGGGGATTATGGGAGCTGAAGTCCAATACCATCTGGGGACCCAACGCTGAGAATCCCTGATATAGACAATACTGAGCTAGATGGACCAAGGGTCCAATTCATAATAAAGCAGTTTCCTAAACCTAGCCCAAGTACATAGAACTGAGCTGAATGTATAGTCTCATCCTGTTTACACGCCATTCCATCTTCCTCCCCTCCCTCTGTAGTCTCCCTGTTTTCTACTGTAAGATCTTCGGGGCGGGGGACTTGTCCTCCTGTTCCTCTGCAAAGCACCATGCACACTGATATTACATAAGTAAAATATAATTTAAAGAGTGCCTAAGACAGAAATTTTAGACAGTGAAGCTTTTGCTATCACTCTTTCAGGAAAAGTCTCGGCTTATTTGTGCATCAGATCACTATTAAAGGCACAAGACAGGGGGGAAAGGTGGCAACCCTCGACTTGCAGTGGCACTCAGTGGCTCCATCACTTAGCTAAGGTTGCCAAATGATAGGACCTTTGAGCTATTAACAGCTGCATTAAGAGGCAGGGATCAGAAAGTCTTCCAACATCATGGAAATTCTATTATGAGGGAAAGAAGTTTCATTTGCGTTGCCTGCCTGCTATGCAGCTGTTCACGTCTCAAAAGCCCTGCCAAAAAAGTTTAATAGCAGCTCGGCCTCTTGCATCTTCCACCTGACATCAGGTATCTTGGTTTCCAGCCAAGACAGCTCTTGCACGTTGTCCAAAAGGGTTTTGCATTGTCTGCGCAGCTTGTTCACTCAATATCACAATGCTTCAACTGTGTTTTGTTTGGAGGGAAGGAATTTAATTACTTAATTAGAATACTTCTATACAGCTTCTTAGAAAATTTATATATGAAACAACTTGGTTGCTGCAGCATCACCTGCATATGCATATGTACACAAGTTTATACCTTGTACAAATCCTCTCTCATTTTCCTTAGCCTGTAGTGAGAGACTTACAGCTATGCTCCATAGAAGACTACCTGGTCCAAAGCCCAAGACAACTACTTGCCGTCTCCAATGGCATAGCCACTGAGACTTAATTCAAACAACCCAAAATGCAGTTTCTGAACAATTTTTCCCAAGGGCAGCCCCATGCAGAGAGCACTGCATTAGTCCAACATAGATGTAACCCAGACGTGCGACAGCAGCCAGACCCGCATTCCCTTGGAAAGGCCTCTGCTGGCGTATCAGTGAAACCAGTGTAAACTGTGGCTCCTGGCCACAGCTGCAACCTGCCCATCTAAGAGCAAATCCAGCTTCAGGAGGATTCTCACACTGCAAACCTGACACTTCAAAGGAAGTGTCATCTTAATCAGAACAAGTTGAATGTCCCCTCCTGGATCAGCTGCCAGGAGTATACAACTCCGACTTTATTTGATCTACACTGGTTTCCAATGTTTCTTAGCCCAATTCAAAAGGGCTTATCACCTTTTGAGTCCAGAAAGACTCACCCCTTCCTCATCAGTTTTAAAGAAACCCGTAAAGACTGTACTGTTCCAGCGGGCCTCAAATGCAGAATGATTGTTCCCCTTAATTGGATTCATTTGTATTCCTTCTAATATAATGCTTTCATATGCATGTGTGTATTGTGCTATTTTCTTTTATCCGTTTTTGTTATTTTTAAATTAAATTTTATTGTATCATGTGCTGACTGCAAGCTGCCTCAAGAACTATATGTCTGAAAGCTATCATATCTATATTTTAAATAAAAACATGGGGAACTGCCTGATACCAAGTCAGATCACTGGTCCATCTAGCTCAGTATTGTCGGCCCTCCTGCAGATGTTGGCCTACAACTCCCATAAACTCTGGCTACTGGCCACTGTGGCTGGGGATTATGGGAGTTGAAGTCCAATAACATCTGGGGACCCAACGTTGAGAATCCCTGGTCTATATTAACTGGCAGTGGCTCTCCAGGGTTCCAGACAGGCGTCTCTCCCAGGAGAGATAAACCTGGGACATTCTGCATGAAAAGTAGGTGCTCTTGCACTGAGCTATGGCCACATCCCCTAAGGCAGGGGGTTCCCAAACCAGTGGTATGCTAGATGTTGCTGAACTACAACTCCCATTATTCCCGGCCACCATCAATTGTAGCTGGGGATGATGGAAGCTGTAGTTTAGCAACACCTGGAATACCACTGGTATGGGAACCCCTGCCCTAAGGGGAATATATTACATTGGTCACATGTAGTTAGCCATCCAAATGCTTAGCAAAGTGGACAATTCACACTTGACCAAGCCACCTAATGGCACAGCGGAGAAATGACTTGATTAGCAAGTCAGAGGTTGCTGGTTCAAATCCCCGCTAGTATGTTTCCCAGACTATGGGAAACACCTATATCGGGCAGCAGCGATATAAGAAGATGCTGAAAGGCATCATCTCATACTGCACAGGAGATGGCAATGGTAAACCCCTCCTGTATTCTACCAAAGACAACCACAGGGCTCTGTGGGCTCCAGGAGTTGACACCGACCCAATGGCACACTTTACTTTTACCACAAAACCAGCTCTCCTCCCCATTTATTTAATTTAAAAAACAACAACAACACATGAGTGCCATCACAGAGCAGAGGTTTATAGCAGAGAGTTTCTGAAAGTCAAGTGAAACACTATCTGCTTCTTTCGCTGATGCCGCCTTTCCAGAGGGCTAGAAGAAAAAACACCTCTCCTAGCATTACACAACAGCGAGGCTGTCACTGTGTTTGCTCATTTGAGCAAACCGAAGCCCTGAGCAAAGAACTGAAAGCAGCAATGTGCTGGATTTCCATTTGCAAATAGATTTGTGGAAGCAAGAAAGTGGCCTAATTATTGTTCAGCTGACCAGAAAAAAAAGAGAAGAATTGAGGAAGAGCTGCTCTTTTCTCCAGAGACTTTTAAAGTCTGTATGAAAAGCTGACTAGTTGTACTGTGGTAAGATTTCACCACTTTGGTTCAAAATGCTCAAAGGTGTCTTACCTTCCCTTCCCTTCTCCCCCCACTTTCTTCCTCAAGACATCTCTGGTTCTCACCCGGAATATATATATTTATTATCATATAGTTGGACAGTACTCCCAAAACAATAGGAAGCAAAGAAAGTAGAGTGCACCCTCTCCTGAATGGCAGACACAGGTATATGAGATACAATGAAATCTAATCACATTAATGAGTGATGTATTTTTTACCTGATATAAGAGACTCAAAATATTACTCAGATAATCAACTGCATTAACAGTTGCAGCCTTAATTGTTAGTTTGCACCAATTCAAATCTGAAGCAAACAAACAATTAAGGCTGCAACTGTTAATCAAATAATCAGCTGCATTAATAGATTCAAAGTCTCAATGTAAGTGCTATTGCTATTGCTATTATATCAAGTTAAAAAGGCATCTCTGATCAATCAGCCAACAACTTTTTAAATATTAGTTTTGTGTAGGAGTACCTATAAACATTGCAAATTACAATATTTTCACCCTCACACAGGAGAGAAGGCATCCCTCATGTATATAAACTTTGAAAAGAGACAGCTCTTGTATACTTTGCTGTTCAGGATGGCCAAAACTGACATAACTCCCTCCTCCTTTCCTTACAGTATGATTAGAGAGTGTCTAAAACAGTAGATATGTACATAGACTCGAGATGTACATATCAGACAGCACAGAAATATGATAAATAACAAACAAACATGACAGCATCTGCTATAAACATGCACCATTAAAAACAATGAGTTTTCCTTCAAAATTAGCGTGTGTATCATATGCAGATTTAGTCTACCATTTAATTTAAACTTAACAACTAAGATTTCTTTAAGCAGATAATATTCCTAGGATCAGTTGCGTCACTTTCACATGTTCTTCAACAGTGGTTAAGTGTAGGACTGTCACTGGAAGTTCCCCTTCTATTGCAGCATACATGAGGTAACCGAATATTGAAAATTAGACGACGATACTTACCCACAGTTAGGGCTGGTTCAAAAGATATAAGCCACAGCACAGCACACGTGAAGGTGAGGGCATGCTGGAAGCCCATCAGGACATCTTCCATCGAGATCTTCCACAGACGTCCCAACATCCTCCCAGCATATCCCTTGATCACAAGTAGGGGCCTGTTCATTTAAATTGCCCCTAAACTTGAGTTAAGGGCCATTTGAACAAACAGGCTCCCACATGTAACCAAGGGAGTGTCTTGGAACATCCATGGAGGACATCCCTACAAGTATGCTTTAAGCATGTCCCCTTGCCGGGACCAGTGTCGTTTGAATTGGCCCTTACTTGGAAGTTAATCTTGTGGAAATCAATGTGGCTTTTCACACTATGTTTATGGCCAGGGAACTGCTAGCTGAAAGACCCTAGCCCACTTCGGAGGAATACATGCCATGGGGTCCTCCCCTAAACAGTATGGCCTCAGTTTCTAGGAGGGGAAACTACATTAGTGAAGCTCTTTAAAAAGAAGAATGCCATCAAATATGTATAGTTTCTTATAGTTATATTTACTCTGTGAAATCAAACGGCTTGGGTTTCAGGGCCCTGCTCAGACTGACCAAACCTCCTAAAGGGAGGCAAGCTGGCCGACAATGAGAAACCAGGACCGGTTTGGATGATACGTCCAATCAGACCCTCAGTTGTGTGAGGAGGACCATGTGTGTGTGTCCTTCACACCCACCCATCACATAAGTTGTGATGGATGGGGAGGGGACCAGAACACCATGTTATAAGTCACCTCAAAAAGAGGCAGGATTAAAAAAAAATTTTTTTAAACCAACAAACTGAAGTGAAAACAAGAAAAATGATTACATTTTTGCTTGGTTATGAGACACACAAGGTCCAAACCACTGTTCAGCCATAATAATAATTCAGTCAGTGTACCTCACAAAGTTTGTGATAAAGTAGTATTCAAACAACTCAAACTGAAATGTGCTGCAGAACTGATAAAAGAATACCACAACTTCACATTCCTTTTGCCAGAGCGACACTTCATATGTACTTACTGCCCATGCACTAGCTAAAAGGAGACCATACAGACATTCCTGGTTGGCCATCTCCTCACTAATTACTTCTAACGACTCTCATTTTGGAGGGTCATTTAGAGGCACACACCCTGGTAGTCTTCCTTTAACAAGCCACAGTTAAACACCCCTCATTCTCTTGGACTTCCCAGACCTCCTGAGGCACTGTCACAATCCTAACAATGATTTACAGAGGTCATCATCACCATGCTGGCCTCATTACATGCTAACCTTCTTAAAATTAGGTGATAAATATTACTCATTAACTTGCCCACATTCATACCATCTGTTACAACTAAACTAACATTTTGGTTAAAAGATAAAATGGTGAGACGACAGCCCTAATTATCCCAAATTAAGAATATCAGATTGAAACTCGGACTCTGAACCGCTTGTGTTCTAGAATGTTCTTTGGGTCAAGAGGGATTCTGTTCCAGTCATTTCTCTCTCAGCCTAACCTACTTCACAGGGTTGTTGTGAGGAGAAACCTAAGTATGTAGTACACAGCTCTGGGCTCCTTGGCGGAAACACGGGATATAAAATGTAAAAACAAAACAAAGCATGCAGATATTAGCACAGAACCTTTTGACCAGGGGCGCAGCCACCATTGAGCGATTGGGTTCAAAGAACATGGGCTGCCCTTGCAGCCCCAACATACAACCCACATCTGATGTCAGACAGGGTGGTGGTGGTACTGGTTTAAATACATATGCATTATTTTAAATACATATGTATGTTATCATTAAATGACCAGTGCTGCATTCGCTGCAACATCTGTATATGTATTTAAAATAATGCAACTCCCATCATTCCCAGCCACAATGGCCAAAGGCAGGGGCGTACCAAGGTTGGAGTGGGCCCAGAGACAAGATTTTAAAATCCCCCCCCGAAGCTCAGCTCATGAAGTAAAGAAATCTTAAATGAGGATGAATAGTGGTAACAAAAAGCATTCTCTCTCTCTCTCTCTCACTCTCTCTCTCAATAGAACATCAACCTAAATTATTTTTTAAAAGGTTTTGTAAATTGTGGACGATGCAAGTCATTTAATGGTACTAGAGAAAGACATGCTGTTCTTAACACTCACATCAATTTTGGAGGATGAATACAACTGAAGGAAGCCTGGGCGGGTGCGTGGCTGGGGGAGTCAGTCACGTGACTTGCCTCTGGGGGCCCTCCCCAAGGCAGTGGGCCCCCAGACAACTGTCTCCCCTTGCCCTATTATAGTTACAGCCCTGGACATAGATGAAACTATTGCCCTGAGATTGGATGGTGAGGTGGGAACAAAACTCAGCACACGTCTCTAGATTGATTGGCTAATGCCAGGGATTCCCCAGATGGTGTACAGGTTACAAGTCCTCTGTCCCCTCTTCCCCAGTCTTCAACCATTGTGGTTGAGGATGATGTGATCATAAGAACATAAAAACAGCCCCGCTGGATCAGGCCCAAGGCCTATCTATTCTGTTTCACAATGGCCCATCAGATGCCTCAGCAAAGCTCACAGGCAAGAACTGAGGGCATGCCCTCTCTCTTGCAGTTGCTCCCCTGCAACTGGTATTCAGAGGCATCATGCCTCTGAGGCTGGAGGTGGTCTATAGCAACCAGACTGTGACTGGAGATGATGGGAGTTGTAGTCCAAACATCATCTGGGAGTCCCAGGGTCAGGAACCTCTAGTATAGACAATCAGACCAGAGGTATGTGTTTAGTTTTGTTCCCACCCCACCATCCATTCACAGTGTAATCATGTGACGTATCAGGTTTCACCTCCCCTAAAACAACCCTGGTTACCAACTAGCTTGGCCAGCAGGCCACAGGTTAAGCCTCAGCCATGTTCAGGGACAGGAAGTGAGGTACAGATTGGGTTCCCGAGCAGATGGACAGAGTTCCAGAGAAAGACAGGTCACGCAAAAGTTGAGGTCTAGCATAACAAAGACTTCTAGGCTAGAGAGAGGCAAGCGTTGAATTAGGTAAGCAGCTGGGTCCCCAAAAGTGCTGAAAGAAGCAAGGCAGCGGAGTCTGTGTGGCTATACTAATAGAAACTGGTTGCCACTGCAGCCCGATCCAGATGTTTACAGGGGTGGGGGGGATAGTGCTCATGGTTACAGCGCCAAAAGTGGCTAATATCTGAAGAGGGCTACAGTGAGGAACCAAGTCTAAGTAACAATTACAGAGGACCAGCCAGGCCCCTATTGGTTCTCCAGGTCACCTGGCTGGCTTGGCTGACATGTACCAGTTCCTTCTCTGGCTATTGGTTGGGGAACACTGCAGCCAGGATGGCCAACAACTCTCTCTGCCTGACAGCCACCCTGGTACACAGGGAGTAGGGCGCCTGGTCACTGAAGGGTGCCTGGTGTGGGGCACACATCTCAGCACATTACAGCCGCTGAGCGGAGGAATGGGTGGGAGGTCTAGGCCAACCCCTCCCAGTTTAAATGGGGTAGGAGGCAACCAACAACAGTTATCCCTCTTGAAACAGTTAAGGGGTGGGAGAACAGGCATACATAGGTGTCAGGACAAGAACGTTGCACTCTCTGCCCCCGTCCACACAAGGTGTGCCTAATCTCCGTATTCCTTCCTGGAAGGAGGAACAACAAGGTTTAGCAATGGAGGTGCCTATAACGTGGTTGGATTTTTTAAAAACAAAAAACTTGGTACAGGTGACTCAGAAGCATTAAGCGCAACTCAATGTTATTGTCCACCTCAATAAAACCAGTGATTCATACACTGCTGGGCAAAAAAATGAATTACCTCAGTAGGGTTAATTACAACCCTACTAACATTACAGCAGCATTTGTGGAACTCATCACGTTTCCCACGAAGAGTGATAAAAGCTATAAATCTCTCACTCTAGCATTCCAATTATATGAGGCACACATGCTGCTGGCATCCAGTTCTTTGAGTGATTCATCAGATATTCTTTCTTCAAACTCTGATCTACTGAAATTTAAATGTGAATAAATGCATAATGACGCAAACTAGAGATGTGCAACGGAACCGCACGCCACGCACAAGCACCTGCCACTGACCGGGGCGACAAGAGTGTATACAGCCGCCCTGCAACTGTGGATTTGGAAGCAGCGCCGGAGGGGAAAACACAGTTTAAGCACCCACCCCACTGCTTAAAACCACACACCCACCTTCGAACCGGCTACAACGCCTGTCTTTTGAACCGATCCGGCAGTTTGTGAATAGACCGCCGAACTGATTCATGCAAACCCCTACACAAACTTTGTTTTGATTTACTAAAGCACCTTTTCCTTTCCTTCTCCCTGCCTTAAGAACACTGTGGCATGATTTATGCAAGCTAATCTTTGGACTGCTGATGTGTGTGGAGTTCTGTCTTGGGATACAGAATCAGGGCTGATACCAGTCCAGTTAAGAATGTAACAAAACAATTGGTACGCTGATCACACCAAAAGAAGGTTCATCTAACCTAGGAGTTCCAAGCGTTGGGTCCTCAGAAGATGTTGAACGACAACTCCCATCATACTCAGCCACAATGGCTGAAGGAGGAGGATGAGAGTTGTAGTCCAACAGTATCTGGGGACTCAAGGCTGGGCGTTCTTGATCTAACCCAACACTCTGACACTAGTGATGAGCAGCCAGATGCTCCAGAGAAATTCCCAAACATAACAAGACAGTGGTAGCCTTCTACTTCTGTTAGAGCAAGGTTTCTTAACCTGGGGCCCCCAGATGTTGTTGGACTACAACTCCCAGAATCTCCAGATCTGGCCTTTGTGGCTGGGGATTCTGGGAGTTGTAGTCCAACAACTTCTGGGAGCCCAAGGTTAAGAAACCCTGTGTTAGAGGCCTCTAAAAATATTCATTTGGTCAGCCAGCCATCCTGTAAAAATGTACCTAAACCTCTCTTTGGAAAGTTGTCATTCAGCAACCACCTGAAAATCCTGTGGCAATGAATTCCATAGACAACTATAAAAGTTTTAAGGTATTGTTTTCACTGATAAGCTTCAATACTGGATCCCCAGTTAAAGTCTCACCTCAACTATAAAATCATCTGATGGCCTTTTGCATGTAGTGCAGGGCCAGCAGACAACCCTTGACATTCCAGCTGTTGAACTGTCACTCCCATAAATTGTGGCTGGGGATAATGGGAATTGTAGTTCAACAACAGATGGAGTGCTAAGAGTTCTCTGCCCCTGGCATTGCACAATGGAGGTGTCCGGCTCAAATCTCACTTCTACTCTTGGGCAAGTCTCTCTGTGTTTCAGTTCTCCATCTGCAATAGGGCATAATCATACTGAACAACCTTACAGGGCTGTTGTAAGGACTACTGAAATAATGTATGAAGAACAGTATTATTATTTTTTACCAACGGAGGGAGAGGGGTAGCAAGCATTAAGACAGCCCTCTGAAATGCTACCCTTTGTTACGCTCCTTCTTCTGTTTGTAAAAATATACTGACTGATTTTACATGGCTGGATTAGCAAGATAATGTAAACAAATCACATTAGGGGCTTAGGAAAAATACATATATGAAAATAATCACTAGCCCACATTTTGCAGAGGCTTCTGCTGCTTTTACCAATCAGCCTATGCTGCCATGCGCATCTAAGGAAGCACGGGTGGCCTTGTGCAAGGGAGCAAGGGTGTAAGGACTTAAAGTCGCAAGCCCATACTTGGGGAGCTCAACTTACAACGGTCACAATGCAAGTTGCACTCCTGAAGTGTGGGGTGCAACTGTAAGTATTTGTGTGCTTTCACAAGACTGCCGGTGCTTCCTTCAACGCAGGGGCGTAACTATAATAGTTGTCTGGGGGCCCACTGCCTTGGGGGGGCCCCCAGAAGCAAGTCACATGACTGACTCCCCCAGCCATGCACCCGCCCAGGCTTCCTTCAGTTGTAGTCATCCTCCGAAACTGATGTGAGTGTTAAGACCTGGAGCTAGCAGAACAGCACGTCTTTCTCTAGTTCCATTAAATGACTTGCATCGTCCACAATTTACAAAGCCTTTTAAAAAATATTGTAGGACTAGTATTTTTAAGCCCGTTATGATAACGGGTGCTAGCTTTCTATCCCGTCTTTTCTGTCTCTCTCTCTTTCTGTCTCTTCCCCCCCCCCCTTGTCCCCTCTCTCTTTTTGTTTTTTGTTTTGTTGTTGTCTCTGTTTTTGTTCTTCCTTATTTTGCTTTTACTTTTTGGGGGGTGTGTGTGTGTGGATGAATAGTGTGTGTGTGTGTGTGGCCGCCCCCGCCTATAGCCCTCCCGCGCACCCAGCTGCCGGAGCCCACCTTACCCGCTCCAGCCCGAAGGAGAAGAGAGGAACTCGGGAACAGAGCTACTCTCTGTGTTAAGCTGCTGCCCATACTGTCGCAATGGACGCAATAGGCGTCCTTTGCGTCCATAGCGGCAGTTTGAGCAGTGACTTAGCACAGAGAGGAGCTCTGCTCGTGAGCTCCTCTCTTTTCCCTCAGGCTGGAGCGGGTAAGGTGGTATTCGACAGCTGGGAGGGCGATAGGCGGGGGCGGCGACCTTCTCATGGGCCATTTTGGCCCTTAATCTTTTTTGGGGGGGAGCGGGGAAGGTGATTTTGGGCAGCTGGGAGGGCGGGTGAGCAGGCAGCGGCGGCTGTGAGCGGGCGGGGGCCTCGTTGGCGGCTTTGCCGCCACCTCGCCCAGCTTCATTTTGGGCAGCTGGGAGGGCGGGTGAGCAGGCGGGGGCGACGGCTGTGAGCGGGCGGGGGCCTCGTTGGCGGCTTCGCCGCCACCTCGCCCAGCTTCCCTGTCCCCCGTCTCGGTCTTCCCCCGTCGCCATTGCCCTCGCCTTTTTCAGGGCGGCCGCTTCTGGTTGCCTCGGCCTCCTCTCGCCGTGCCTCGGCCACTTTCCCCCGCCGCCACACACCGGCTAATGGCCGCCCGTGGCTGTGGGACACTGGTGTCTGAGGTCCTGTGTCCCTTGGGCTCTTCTGGGCCTGCGCTTCGCGCAGGCCCAGAACAGCCCAGGGAGGCAGGGACGCAGATCCCCAACGTTCCAAAGCCACGGCCACTCACTTAGCCTTTTATTATATAGGATGATGTTCTATTGTGGCACATAGGTTTTATATATATATATTTGTTACCACTATTCAGCCTCATTTAAGATTTCTTTACTTCATGAGCTGAGCTTCAGTGAGGGGGGCCCATTTTAAATTATTGTCTCTGGGCCCACTTCAACCTTGCTACACCCCTGCTTCGACACCTGCAGTAGTGTAAACCAATCGCCAACAGTGGTGTAAGAGGCTGCACAATATGTGGGCCACGGTTAATGGGCTTGATAGGTTGTCCATTCTGTACCTATTTGGGCAGTCAAAGAGGCTGCCGCATCTTTTCTTGGTATCTAAAAATGCAGGAGGGTTTGAAGCATGAAAAGCATCTCGGGTATCTCTCTTAGAGCACATGAACAGCACAGGAGTCTAGTATGCCCACTTGAATTACCTCTGGTAGTTTGCTTTTGTTGCGGCGAGTGCAAAATCGCTGTTCTAGCCTGATTTCGTGAGCAAGAGGTACTCTGTGAGGAAGAGCCGCTTTTCATATTGCCTGCAGCTACTTCCATGGAGAATTTGCCGCAGTGCTACAGCTTGGTGAATACCCAACAAGCAGCTTCCATTTCAGTACTGTGCAGGGACTGCAATGTTGTTTCACCGCCTCAGGATTCTCACAGCATCTGCCTAACAGAAAGGTGCAGCCACAAGGCTGACATGAATGGTATTTATGACAGGTAGCAAACCACAGGCGTGCATCTGTTTGAAACGGAGGGCCAAATTGGCCTCAGCCTCTGCAAAAATAGGGTCAGGGTGGACAAGTAAGTTTCATGCACATTTCACATGGCCCAGACATTGTGCAGACAATGCCTGTCGGCCTGCCCTTCTGCAGGCATCTAAAGCAGCACCAGCAGTCTTGTGAAAGTGCACAGATACTTAGAAGTGCACCCTGGCCCTTCAGAATTAGCAAAGCCTTTTATATAAGCAGGGGCCAACTTTCTCCACTCCTGTCGATGATCGGATAGGCACTTCACACCAATGCATTGCATAGTATACTTACAGGAAACACAACTGCCTACGTGGAGAAAATTCCATGCACCAATTTTTGGAATAGTGCAATATATGAATATTTATTGCAGAGAACTGTGTGTTACAAGTGCAACATTACTGTGTTGCATCAGATTTCTCCATAAGAAATCTTTCTCATATTCAGTGGAAACAGTAGTATAAAACCCTAAACACTTTAGAGACAGTGGCCTGCTTCATAATAGCAAACCATGCTTTCCTGCTATATGAACAAGTCTCGGAGGATCACAGTTTTGCACCCTCCCCTATTCCACATGTGAGAGGAGATGTGAAGCTATCCCATACAAGCTTGGGGGACTGTGGTTTAGTTCAAACCACAGGTGTTTTTTAAAAAGGATCAAAACAAGGTTTCAAATTGTGGTTTGAGAAAACCACAGTTTCCCCAAGTTCATATATGATACATAATTGTGTTTAGTTCAAAGTGGAAGCTTTAAATCTCCTCTTCTCGTACTCAAAAGAGGAGAGGGAGAATGCATGAATCCACATTCTCCAAAGCTCATTTTCTTAGCAAAAACCCAAGGTTTCCCATTAAGTCTGAACCAGGCCTCTCTCTAACTCCTCAGTCTTTTGATCTTCCTTGGCAAGAAAAGGTCAACTACACACACCAAATATATGCAGTAGGAATAATCTAGAAAAGAGTGAGGCATGTATAAATCATTTCAATGAGAGTTACTTATTTCAATAAGTAAGATTCAAGCACATTATGTACTTTAGGCCAGGGCTTGGCAAATCCTAGGTGCCGGGGAGCCCTGGCACCTAGAAAAGCTTAACCGTGACACCTAGACTAGGATATTCAGAGGTAGAGTTACTTAAAATGATTTGTCTCAGGCAGCCCTGTGTCTATTCTGTTACTTGTAAAGGGGATAAAGAGAAGCTCATTTACCGTTGCTACCCTCCACACTGTCGGCTGGTAAAGCTGATAATTTTGTGAAGAGTCCATTGTCTGACTCCTAAATTTCCAGGTTGGCTTCTAGATCAGAAGAAATTTTTATAACGGTCTGCTTTAGATTTTTTCCATGTTCTATTTGTCAGATGCAGATTATGCAGCTCCATCTGGACAAAGTGCTTGACAAAGAGCACACAGAAACCACATTCCCATGAGTCAGTATGGTATAGAAGTTTTGAGTGTTAAGCTAGAACCAGGGAGACCCAGGTTCAACTTCCCACTGAGCCATAAAGGTTGTTGGGTGACCTTGGGTGAGTCAGTCACTCATTCTCCATCCAACTCATAAGAACAGCCCTGCTGGATCAGGCCCAAGGCCCATCCAGTCCAGCATCCTGTTTCATACAGTGGCCCACCAGATAACTCATCACACGAGGCTGTTGTGAAGGTTACAGACGTATCCTTTTATCCACACATGCATTCTAGCATGTGTGCTACCTGACACCATTGTTCTCAAGATCTTTTAAAAGGTGGGTATCCCATGTATTAAGCTGGGTGAGATATAAGTGTTAGTAATTAAAACTAATGTTTCCTTGAAGTAAACATGTCTCATTTCCAAGGACAGCAGGATTACGATTTCAAATTAACAACAACAACATTTAATCATGTCTACTTTTCCTCTGGATTGGGCCTTGTGTTCTACTAGTCGGAGGGCTATAGGCCACCTCCAGCCTCAAAGGCAGGATGCCTCTGAGTACCAGTTGCAGGGGTGTGGCAGCAGGAGAGAGGGCATGTCCTCAACTCCTGCCTGTGGCTTCCAGTGGCATCTGGTGGGCCACTGTGTGAAACAGGATGCTGGACTAGATGGGCCTTGGGCCTGATCCAACAGGGCTGTTCTTATGTTCTTATGTTATAACCAGACCCTCAAACATGGTGCAGCTCTGTTCTACATCATTTTGGCCCTCAAGCTCTTGCTGGACTACAACTCCCATAATTCCCAGCCAGTGGCCAACAGTCAGGAATGATGAGAGTCATAGTCCAACAACAGCTGGAGGGCCAAAGTGATACAGCCCTGATTAGATTTTTTTTTTAATCAGGCATTTAAAAAGTCATAGAATATTTTAATTTGCCAAGAGATTCTCCTGAATTCCTATAGATTCCATTGCTTTAAAATCAAACTAACTCAAAGCGTATTTGCAGATGATATCTGTAGTTTAAAGAAACCACACCCAATACCTGGTTGGGGCATTACTAGGTTTTTCCATACCATTTAGCCTCTGTCACTGACGTTCTGCAACAGGCTGGCACCAACAGCTTATTTTGAATCAGCAACATTCGAGGATCCTGCTGCACTCTGCCTGAGTCACTGAGGGTGGATACACAAAGAAAGCAGGAAGCCTGGAAGGAAAAATCACAACCTAAGGCGTAGAGGCCCAACTCCTTTAGCGCTTGAACTGATGCAGATTCCTCATGCTTTCCAGATTCCTATTCTGGGCATGATGGTAGATTATTTGTTATTGGCCAATGGCAGCTGATGGTATGACCAGTCAAGTCAATGGCCATACCATGCCTATTTCAACATTCCACCAATGAAAACCAAGGACAACAATGTCATTTGAACATGTGGAATTTGTTGTACAACCCTTGGGAATGAGGTCAGAGAATGTGAGAGTACAGCACCAGTCATAGGGTTAAGAGTGAAAGCGATGGGTAGATAAGGTAGATTGCCAGCTTAATGTGGACATGATTTAAGGTAATGACATGGAAAACAAACAAGCCACGGGAATATGAGGAAGAGCATACAGAATTTTACAAGTTCTATCTCCACCTAAACAGCTAGATTAGCAGTTCCCAATATTTTCCTTTATACGGACCACTACATTGTCATTGAAATGTTTTGCGGACCACTATGTAAGGAAGCCGTTCTAAACATTCTAATTGCCACCTATGGCGGACAGGAGTCAAACTTGTATATCAAATGGTATTAAAAACGCAGCTGTTTCTAATAATGTCTTATGTTATACCAAAGGTAAAGGTAAAGTGTGCCGTCAAGTCGATTACGACTCCTGGTGCACACAGAGTCCTGTGGTTCTCTTCGGTAGAATACAGGAGGGGTTTACCATTACCTCCTCCTGCGCAGTGTGAAATGATGCCTTTAAGCATCTTCCTATATCGCTGCTGCCCGATATAGTACCAGTGGGGATTTGAACCGTCAACCTTCTGCTTGTTAGTCAAGCATTTCCCCGCTGCGCCACTTAAGGTGACTTTTATGCTATACTACACAAGGATATTTGTGAAGCAAATTACATTGCGGATAATTTAATATCAAAGATGATACTATAAAAAGCACACATTATTATAACCCTTGTGGACCACAGATTGGGAACCCCTGATCCAGATGGATCAATGAGATAAGCCCTATTCACAGGTTATATTCAGCACTCTTACAAATGTACCATGCACACAGCTACAGATCTGTACACAGGTACAGTTATTCACACATACTGAGTATAGGTTCAGTAGTATAATCCCAATCTGTACTATGCATTTGAGGGGCCTGTATTCAGGTTCATTTTTAAAATGAATGCAGATACAGTCATTCGCGCAAACACTTGCAATGAGAGTAGAGAGATCTGTACACTTGCACAAGGATGTCCAAACAGGGCTATAGTCACCAATGGCAAAGTATGTACACTGTAGTTCCTGGATTTTGTCAGATTTGTGAAATCTGGGAGGCTGGCCCTGGATATTTTTACTTACTTACTTATTTATTTACTAGAAACATTTAATATACCGCCCACTCCGAAGACTCTGGGCGGTGTACAAAAACATTCAGAGCAAGACAGCATTAAAACTACATTCTAAATTAAAAACTAAAGTAACTAACAAAAAGGGAAAAATCAGATAGGTAAACTACAGGGTAAACGCCTGGTGAAAAAGAAAAATCTTCAATAGAGATTTAAAAATCAATAAGGAAGGAGGTAAACAAATCTGAAGGGGAAGGGAGTTCCAGAGAAGTGGGGCAGCAACCGAAAAGGCCCTTCCATGGGTCCTAGTGCCCTGAACCTCTCGGAAATCAGGGACCGACAAAAGGGCCATTTGAGAAGATCTGACCGGACGGCCGTAACTGAATAGGAGAGGCAGGTCTGTAGGTATGCTTAGCTGGGGCCACTCCTCTGCAGCCTCCCTGCCCAGCTGGGGTAAATCTAGCCAGACATGGCAGAATGAAGATGAAACAAGGCAGAATCCAAAGTTTACTGGAATCCAAAGTTTACAGGCTTTTCAGAGCCCTAAAATAGTAACTTGGAAAACATGGCTTTACCTGTTGGGCCAGTAAGAATACTTTCTAGCTGGCAACCCTATGCCCAGCCTATAACATTGTTCCTGGGTGCCTCTGGCAGCCACGCATTACTGCTAGTCTGTTTTGCTAGGCAGCAATCAAGCATGGCTGCAGTTGACACTCAGTCATAATTCACAACCCACAGGTACTTCCGAGCCAGGAGCATAACCTGCGACTCTGAAGCAGCCAAGTAACCTCACCTTGTCCTGTTCCCATGCCCGGGAATAAGTCAGGCAATCGTGGGCAGGGTGAGGCAGCTGGGTGCTCCCATTTGGCCGGGGCTGCCTGCCAATAGCAAAGGACACGTCATTCCTATAGGGGAGTCTGCCTTGAACCATGAGTCTAGCATGCAGCTTTTCAGTGGGGGCTTTTCAGAGCACTATAAGCTGCAACTTGCTACTCACTGAGCCCAGATGCATTGCAGAGATGGCCTTTAAGCATACATCTAAAAGAGGAGAGATTACTAGCACTCTCTTGCCCCATTGTTTCTCAGGACTCATTGCCAACCCTCAGAGATGTGGGTTCCCCCCACAAAAAAAAAAATTGAATTGGAAAATTTCCCGGGGGGGGGGATTCCATGCAGATTTCCCCCTCATTTGTGTTTTTTAAAAAATGTTTTTTAAAATTACTATACACATTTTCCTGATGCCCTAAATAGATGATGATCTGATTTAGCATGTTGTCTGACCTATTTATATAGTAAAACACACACCTCCACCAAATCCCCCTCACTGCTTTTCAAGGAGCCAAATTTTAGAAATGGGTTTCCCCTGCCATGGAAAAATCAAGTATGGGGAAATTTTCCACCCTACATCTCTGCCCACCCCACTCCTCCTCCATCTGCCATAGAGAACAGTTCTTATCTTGCATGCTTTAGTTGGTGGGAGAAGGGGATTTATTTATTAAAAATTTTCTTATATACCACCACTTCCAAAGACAGTGAACAACAACAATACCAATAACAATTAATAATAATAATAATAATAATAATAATAATAATAATAATAATAATAATATATCCATCAAACAGTAGAGTCCATCAAACAGTAGACCAAGATGGTCCAAGATGGACCAAGTCCATCAAACAGTAGAGGAGGAGAAAAGAGGCCTTGAAGAATATATCAAGGACAGTGAAGAAGATGCACTTCAAATGGTCAATAATGCAAAACTATTCAACACCAATGAAACAAAGCTGGCCTACAAGAAAGAACAAGTCAAGAACCAAGCAGAAAAATGGAAAAATAAGCCACTGCATGGTCAATATTTGCACAATATAAGTGGAAAACCAAACATCACCAAGACCTGGAAATGGCTTAAGAATGGCAACTTGAAGAAAGAAACAGGGCTTAATACTGGCTGCACAAGAACAGGCACTAAGAACAAATGCAATAAGAGCAAAAGTCGAAAAATCCACAGCAAACAGCAAGTGCCGCCTTTGTAGAGAAGCAGATGAAACCGTGGACCACCTAATCAGCTGTTGTAAGAAGATCGCATAGACTGACTACAAACAAAGGCATGACAAAGTAGCAGGGATGATACACTGGAACATCTGCAAAAAATACAAGCTACCTGTAGCCAAAGATTGGTGGGACCATAAAATTGAAAAAGTTGAAGAAAATGAAGATGCAAAAATAATATGGGACTTCCGACTACAAACAGACAAACATCTGCCACACAATACACCAGATATAACTGTAGTCGAGAAGAAAGAAAACAAGTCAAAATAATCGGCATAGCAATACCAGGGGACAGCAGAATAAAAGAAAAAGAAATTGGAAAAATCAAAAAATACAAAGATCTACAAATTGAAATTGAAAGGCGGTGGCAGAAAAAGACCAAAATAATCCCAGTAGTAATTGCCGCCCTGGGTGCAGTTCCAAAAGACCTTGAAGAGCACCTCAATACCATAGGGGCCACAGAAATCACCATCAGCCAATTACAAAAAGCAGCTGTACTGGGAACAGCCTATATTATGCGACGATATCTATAATAATAACAGCAACAATATTGATAATAAATTTCAACCATCCCAGGTCCTTGGGAAGGACTCGATATCTGGATAAAACAAACCAGTCAATAACACCTGTTTGACTGTGTAAACAACAACAACAACAAAAATGGGCAAACGCCTGGCAAAACAGGTAGGTCTTAAGAAGGGCCTTAAACGAAGCCAGGGAGGGGGCTGAATGAATCTGGGGGCAGAGGGAGAGTGTTCCAAAGAAGAGGGGCAGCCACAGAGAAGGCCCTCCTATGGGCCCAGGCACCACGCAGTACACCAGGGCCTGGGACACTAAGGAGGGCCAGATGAGAAGACCTCACATGTCGGCATACGAGTGGACACGAGAGGCGATCCCAGATAAATGACAGGGGCAGAAGTGCAGCAGCAGAAACCTCTCCCATAGCAAATACATTGTTAAACATTAAAGACATGATCTTCAGGTTATCATCTGGCAACCTTGCAGTGAAAACAGAAAAAAATAATTATTATGCCTTGTTTCTTCACTTCCTACTGGCTCAAAATATATTTGCAACTAAAATAAAAACTATCCTCTGTGTTTCTATATTTGACTACCTTCAGGCGGGGTGGGGGGGGAGGCGGTGTTTCTCTAAAATACTCCCAGATGCTGCTTGTTTCCACACTGCCCTCGCTGGCTCCTCCCTTGGTGCCACTTTTCAAATTGGTCTTCTTCCTCTTAAGAACAGTGGTGTCATAACATGGGAGAGTTCACATTTTCAAAAAGGAGTATTTTTCATTAGAGGAAAAAATATTCATTATAAGCATGTGCACACACACACTTTTGTTCAGCTCTGCAAAATAATGCCGCAAGTGGTTTCTGTCAAATATTTTAAACAACGATCCATCGTCCTGAAACACTCCGATGTTCCCAAACCTATTTGTAATGTGTACTTTAATTGCTCTTATCTACAGGTTGCCAGGCTAGAGTACTTTAGACAAAGGCGGGGGAGGGGGGAGTAAAATAAATAAAGGTTAACTTCCTCAAAAGGTATCCAACACCAACATGTATCAGGATACAATATTTTTAGTGTTCCAGTCTAGCTTACCAGCAAATATATACAATCTCCTTCAGTGCTCTGAAACTGTCAGTATTTCATCTTCATAAGAATTATAAGCCAAAAGGTATTCCAAGGATCTGGTACAGGAAAGGAAAGGTTGTGCCGTTGGGTTGGTGTCGATTCCTGGATACCGCAGAGCCATGTGGCTTTCTTGATAGAATACAGGAGTGGTTTACCGTTGCCTTCTCCCTCACAGTATGAGATGTAAAGGTAAAGTGTGCTGTCAAGTCTATTTTGACTCCTGGCACCCACAGAGCCCTGTGGTTTTCTTTTGGTAGAATACAGGAGGGATTTACCATTGCCTCCTCCCGCGCAGTGTGAGATGATGCCTTTCAGCATCTTCCTATATCGCTGCTGCCCAATATAGTACCAGTGGGGATTTGAACCGGCAACCTTCTGCTTGTTAGTCAAGCATTTCCCCGCTGCGCCATTAGGTGGCTCTAGTGTGAGATGTACACATGAGTATGAGATGTACACATGTTCAAATACCACTACAGGTAAGGAAATGACCCTCATGGAGTAAGAGAAGAGTTTTTGTTTATTTTTTTTACTTGTTAGTTCAGACACTTCTCTCCAAAATAGTAGTTTTCTGATTTCAGAGGTGGATTTTTGACCTGGACAAGGTCTATATATATTCTGTGCTGCAATTTAAACACACACAAACCTAGAATTCTGTGCCAACGGAGCACAATTTCCACACTGAGAAAAGTGACATCAAAACA
The DNA here is from genome assembly GCF_027244095.1 of Hemicordylus capensis. Classification (NCBI taxonomy): domain Eukaryota; kingdom Metazoa; phylum Chordata; class Lepidosauria; order Squamata; family Cordylidae; genus Hemicordylus; species Hemicordylus capensis. The sequence continues at coordinate 26,243,000 of NC_069657.1, read as the reverse complement.
TTGAGTGAACCAGTGGGATGGAGAGCCGGTCCTGCGGTAGAGAGTATTAATTGTCCCTGTTGCTAAGCAGAGTTCACCTTGGTTTGTATTTGGATGTGTGACTTCATGCAATCACTGTCTGCTATAAGGTATTTTCCTGAGGGGATCGGGCCGTAGCTCAGTGGTAGAACATCTACTTGCATGCAAATTTCCCGGGTTCAATCCTGGGCATCCCCAGGTAGGGCTGGTAAGGATTTCTGCCTGAAACCTTGGCGAGGCACTGCCAGTCAGTGTAGACAATACTGCATTTGTTGGACCAGTGGTCTGACTTGGCATAAGACAGCTTCCTATGTTCCTGTGTCACCACACTATTTTGTTTAAAATATATGTGTTACCCTTCAGCCATGCAGCCCTCCCAAAGTGGCCCAGAATCTCACAAGAAGGCTAGTACAGTGACATTTCAATTCAAGAACTCAATTAATGAACTCAATTAGTGGACGAAAATCAGGACTGTGATCCATGCCGGAATGGGGAAATAAATTTAGCAGTTTGAAATCCTCCATTCCACAGCAATTAGAGGTGTAATTTTGAACACCGGTCAATCAGTGCAAACTGAAAATACTTCATTCCTCTGAAACAGTCTAGTCAACAGGAAGGAGGCGGCAGTGTAGGTATTCCCCTAAACAATGGTACCATCATCTAGTGTTTTCTTAAACAACACTTCCTGTGGCAATTTCAAAGCTTGGCCTAGAGCCTACGTGTCTTAATGAAGGTCTATTGGGGGCAGGGGGGAGGTCAAAACCAGACCTTCTGGCAGCAGCTGTTGAACTAGAACAGACACGACCCCAGTGACACTGATATGTCCCTCTTACCTTAGGTGTGACTTGTAACAGTTCAGTTTCCCCAATCAATCGTGCAACTGCACAGCGTGGGGCAGAGCGGGGGGGGGGGACTGATGCTGAGTGGATGTTGGAAGAGACAGACAGTGGGCAAGTCCCGACAACTACACTCTCCACCAGCCTCATCCACCGCACAATGAGGGACACAAGTACACACCCGCCATTTCCCCTCCTGCTGCATCATTCCTCTTTGCATAATCATGTAGCAAGGCGGCTCATTGGAATCACCCTCTCACGCAAACGAAGGACGGCTATAATGGCCAACATGATGTGCAATGCCATGCCGGCGTTGACAATCTACCGCCGCCGCTGTGCACATAAAAGCCAGCCCTGCTGATGCTGTGCAAGTAGTTGCTGTGCCACTGCACTCTCGTGCAACACTGCTGCAGCTCCCGTTCACGTGCACAGCACCGCCTGAATCGTAAGACCGGCAGTGCATTGCACAGGTCAGCCAGTGTGTTTAAATCATATGTGGGGAGCAGTTCAGATTATGCACTCCACACCCACCTTAATGGCACAGTGGGGAAATGACCTGATTAACAAGCAAGAGGTTGCCAGTTCGAATCCCCGCTGGTATGTTTCCCAGACTATGGGAAACACCTATATTGGGCAGCAGCGATATAGAGAGATGCAAAAAGGGATCATTCATACTGCGTAGGAGATGGCAATGGTAAACCCCTCCTGTATTCTACCAAAAGAAAAACCACAGGGCTCTGTGGTTGCCAGGAGTTGACACTGACTCGACAGCACACTTTACCTTTACCCAAAGTAAAAGGAGATACCTGGAGGAAATGGAAGTATTATCCAAACCAGCCCATTCTGAGTCATGACTGGAAACATAATTTCTTTATCAGAATATTTGGTGCTATGAATGGTAATGCTGTATGTGATACAGTTTTCTCAAAACCTCAACAGTGTTTTTTAGAAAATTCCCATCAACCTCATATCCCATCATCCTCATAAAAAAATAAAGATGTACAGTCATCCCTTGCCAACCGTGGTTTTACCAACAGCAATTTTGAGTATATGCGAATGGGAAATAACAGTTCTACATATGCTGGTAACCTCCAGACTTGACTACTGCAATGTGCTCTAAGTGGGGCTGCCTTTCTGGAAACTGCAGTTGTTACAGAATGCAGCAGCCATGTTGGTCTCTGGGTCATCTTGGAGAAACCACATTACTCCTATACTAGAAGAGCTACACGGGCTCCCAATACACTTCTGGGCAAAATATAAGTTGCTGGGTGTAACCCATAAAGCCCTAAACAACTTAGGCCCGGGTTATTTAATAGAACATCTTCTTCGCCATAAGCTCCGCCACCCATTGAGATCATCTGGAGAGGTTTGTCTGCAGTTGACACCAGCTTGTCCGGTGGCTATGCAGGGATGAGCCTTCTCTGTTGCCGCCCTGAGACTCTGGAAGGCACTCCCTGCTGAAATAAGAGCCTCCCCATCTCTAACAACTTTTTAAAATTCTCTAAAGACTTATTTTTGCACCCCAGCTTTTTAACTGGACAGTGGTTTTAAATTGTTTTAAGGTTCTCATTTTTAATCTGTTTTATGCTGTTTTAAATTGCCCAGAGGCAGACATTTGGGGCGGTTTACAAATTTGGAAAAAAAAAGTATAAACAAACAAACTGGTACGTACAGTCCAGTCATTTGTTTACCATCTCCTCTGTTGTCTTTGAGAACTAGGCTTGAAAGCGAGCGTAAGAACAGCCTTGTGGGATCAGGTGCAAGGTCTATCTAGTCCAGCATCCCTTTTCCCCCACAGTGTTCTACAAGATACCTCCGGGAAGTTCACAAGCAGGAGATGAAGGTATGCCCCCTCTCCTGCCGTTGCTCCACTGCAACAAATATTCAGAAGCATCCTGTCTCTGTGCCTAGAGATAGCCTATAGCCACCAGACTAGCAGTCATTGATAGACCTGCCCAATGAAGCCATCTAATCCCCGTTTAAACCCACTAAGATTATGTCCGCCACTACATCTCGTGGCAGAGAATTCCACGGATTAATTGTGTACTGTATGAAAAAGTACTTCTTTTTGCTGGTTTTAAATTTCATGGAAATCAGTTTCATGAGACAACCCCTAGTTCTATCATTATGAGAGAGGAGAAAGAAAATTTCCCTCTTTCAACACCATGCAGTTGTGCCATAGAAGAGGATTATTATTATTATTATTGATGATGATGATGATGATGATGATGATAATAATAATAATAATACAGCTCCCAAGAACTTAGTCTCTAAAGATGCACCTAAACATCCGTGAAGAAAATAGTTATTAGCAAAGGTTTTACAAATCATTTTGCACTGCATTGCAAATGACTCTTTGCCACTCTCTTAAAAGCTGTGGTAGGTAAGAACTTGGTTCCCGTCTTTTCATCCATGTAATCTACAGAAAAACCAAGAAGGAGGAAGGGGGCGGGGGAGAGGGGAATTAATAAAATAGTTTTGGCAACTGGCAGTCCTCCAAGATTCAGAACAGCAGTGTACAAAGCTTTCTGGAAGTTCAGGTCAATTATGACTCAAGCCAAGTTCATAATTAATAGCTTTTGTTTTCCTCTCGGTGTACTTGTGGTGTTTTCCTTTGAAAGTTGTATGATCCTCAACACGCAGTATCAGCAGACAGAAAGTAATTCTTGATGGACTCATTGAACACCCTGACAACTGAGAATTCCGGGCTGCTCATCTTACACAGATTCAAAACACACACACACACACACACCCCTACCTCAAAGCCTGTATACACCAATGCATGCAAACAGCTTGCAAGGATTTAAGATGTCAGAGATACACGCACTGAGAACCTGCTGTCAATAATTGTTTCCCAAAGCAAGATGGACATTTACGCTCTCTTACTACTTGGATTATCTGCATATATATAACTGCATCAAACTTAGTATATTCACATACGGAGCCCAAGGCCCCATCCATGGCTTCTATTCTGGTTGGGTGGCAAGAAGCAAGCCACAGTTAGCAATAACCACTCTTTGCCCAAATTGGACATTCATGGTCAATATGCAATCAGGGATTGGACATTTATGATGAAATGTGAAATCAGGAAGGGAATTAGGTTATCCAAAGGAAGGCGGGAGGGGCATGTGAGCATCATATTCCCAATGGCTAAAAAAGAATAATTAGATTGTGAAATCTGAATTCAGTCAGTATATTCTGTGGACTGCTCATAGGAAACCAAAGCAATTTCCATGTGAGAGGGGAGAAACGCCTCCTTGATCTAAATGGAAGGACTGCAGCTCCATGGAAGAAGGGCATTTGCTTTGCATGCAGATAGTCCTGGGTTCCATTTCTGGCATCTCCAGGTAGGGCTGCGAATGATCTGAGAAAGAAACCCTGGAGGACCACTGCCAACACTGAGCAACGTGGACCAATGGTCTGACTCAGGACAAGGCAGGTTCCTAAGTGTATATGGCTTGAAGAAGGGCTCTTCCATGACTTCTAAACATGAGACATGCTTTCGGCAAAGGAGCTATGCTCCTAATCACTATAGTTTATAGCTGCTTGATAAAACATAATGATGGATGTCAGGAGCATCGATGTATTAAAGACAACAATTCTGGCAGCAAACTGATGACTTTTAATATGTCAGCATTACATCTGAGAAGAACAGCTACAACATTCTAAGGTCCATATGGTTCAGAACCATAATGACCACATTTTGATTCTATTTCCTGTAATTTCAAACATTTAAATAATGCATTTTCAAAATGCTCAAGTTTATTCTAGCAGATTGTTTTGTGAGGGTATTGTGAGGTTTTGTTTGCTTTCTTTGTGTGGGTAACCAAAGAGAAGCTTACATAAAGTTTTTTAAAAACTTTTAGGTTTTTAAAAAAGAGTATATATGTATATTTATATTTTTTAGATATATTATGGCCATTATGTTTTGGCAATTCACTCTTCTCCAAACCTTGGAGAGCTGCTGCCAGTCAGTGGAGACAATACAGGAGAACATTGTTATTTGCGGTTCTGCGTATCCACAGGGTGTCTAACTGATACCCAAATATTATCATATTTGGGTATCAAATGGAGGGCGGAAGTGACTGTGGAGGTCACTTCCGCCCTCCATTTGGTCGCAAAGAGCCATTTTGTGGCTTGTTTCTTCACAAACTTTGATTCCTTTATTTTTCACTTTTTTGAGGCATTTCGTCTTCAGGGGGGCATTCAGGAGAGGATTGGTCCACGTTGCTCATTGTTGGCAGTGTCCCCTTAGCTAAGCAGGGTCTGCCCTGGCTGCATATGAATGGGAGACGAGAAGTGTGAGCACTGTAAGATATTCCCCTAAGGGGATGGAGCCGCTCTGGGAGGAGCAGAAGGTTTCAAGTTCCCTCCTTGGCTTCCCCAAGATAGGGCTGAGAGAGATTCCTGCCTGCAATCTTGGAGAAGCCGCTGCCAGTCTGTGTAGACAATACTGAGCTAAATAGACCAATGGACTGACTCAGTATATGGCAGCTTCCTATGTTCCTACGTTCCTGGGCACATGGGAGATATGCAGAGCACACCACAGTAAGTTCTGGGCCGGTTTTGGACATTTTTTAATTATTCCCTCCAGCCTGGAACCTAACCTCCTTCTCCCCATAGCCGTAATGCCTCATTACTCGAGGTTCCATTACTCATAATAGTAGGCAAGGAACAGAACCCTGAGAGTAACTAATTTCTCCTGTACTGAGCTAGATGGACCAACAGTCTGACTCTGTATAAGGCAACTTCCTACAATCTTCATAATAATATGTCCTGATACTACATCTAAGATGTGTTTAGGTGGACTCAGGAGAATGAAGGGCTAAGGGAGGTGCATAATAAAACAAGTAATAACTAGCAACACCCACTTTAAAGTGCAAATTGGGCAACAAGAGCAGGCCTGTATCCAGAAATATTGTGCTGAAGTAGCCTAAAAGAATCTTACATAAGTGGCCTAAAAGAGCGGGAAGTTGTTGTATAACACAAAACAGGTAGCCAAAATGTTCTTGTAGTAGCAAGCATGACTTGTCCCCTTAGCTAAGCAGGGTCTGCCCTGGTTGCATAAGAATGGGAGACTTGATGTGTGAGAAATGTAAGATATTCCGCTCAGGGGATGGAGCCGCTCTGGGAAGAGCATCTAGGTTCCAAGTTCCCTCCCTAGCTTCTCCAAGATAGCGCTGAGAGAGATTCCTGGCTGCAGCCTCAGAGAAGCCGCTGCCAGTCTGAGAAGACAATACTGAACTAGATAGACCAGTGGTCTGACTCAGTATATGACAGCTTCCTATGTTCCTAAATATGCTGAAGAGTTAACTATATTACTTCTTAGTGAGAAACGGGGAAGAATCCTATCTTCACACGTTTCTTTTTACTTCCACACAAGTGGAAGAGCTCAAGATGCTTGCATTTTGAATATAAGAGCTGAAAATGGAGGGAGAAGCCTAGAACATCCCGGAAGGAATGGCCTCCCCATGTGGAGACATGACCCAAGTTTGAGGCAGTGCTGATTTTGACACTAGCAAAGAGCCTGAGCCCCCCTTGTCACCGGTCCACTTACCACTTATGATCCTGGCACCTTGTTTCTTGGCATACTCATGCCCAAGGAAGAAGAGACTTTATACTGCACTAACTCAATGCTGCTGAAGTACAAGAAACTCAGTGCGGAGGAGAGCTGGTCTTGTAGTAGGAAGTATGACTTGTCTCCTTAGCTAAGCAGGGTCTACCCTGGTTGCATACAAAAGGGAGACTACATGTGTGAGCACTGTAAGATATCCCCCCTTAGGGGATGGAGCCACACTGAGAAGAGGAACATAGGATGCTGCCATATACTGAGTCAGACCATTGGTCTATCTAGCTCTGTATTGTCTTCACAGACTGGCAGTGGCTTCTCCAAGGTTGCAGGCAGGAATCTCTCTCAGAATCTCTTTGGAGACGCCAGGGAGGGAACTTGAAACCTTCTACTCTTCCCAGAGAGGCTCCATTCCCTAAGGGGAATATCTTACAGTACTCACACATCAAGTCTCCCATTCATATGCAACCAGGGCAGACCCTGCTTAGCTAAGGGGACAAGTCATGCTTGCTACCACAGGACCAGCTCTCCTCTCCTCAGGGCATCTAAGTTCCCAGTTCCCTCCCTGGCATCTCCAAGATAGGGCTGAGACACACTCCTGCATGCAGCCTTGGACTCAATATATGGCAGTTCCCTATGTTCCATTCTGAACTAAATTCCTTCAAGAACTGTCAAGACAGATTGCAGCCTGCCACTTTTGAAGCACTATATGCTTCGCCACTAGAAACACTCACAGTAACCAGACTTTACAATGCCCATAATACAATCCTGTGAAGAGGAAGAGTAGCAAGCCATAGGAATGTTCTATTGGGTGTGAGCATGGGCGTGGCATCCTCAGGGTATGTATACATCTAAAGCAGTATAAAAGTGGTTGGGTTTTCAGGAACAGTATGTTCCTGAATATATATATAAAATTATTTCCATATAAAACTCAAAATAGTAACAACAAAAGAGACTGCAGCCAGTGGATGGAGGCCAAAGCTGGTGTCAGAAACTACACAGCACTTTGGGCTCTGTTCAGCTCTGGCTGCCACAGAGCAAGCAGAAGCCACCCCAGCTTCTGGCCTAAGTTCTTGAAATTCCAGATCCCTGCCTATTCAGCGACAACATCTGCTTCGCATGCAGGAAGTCCCAGGTTCAATCCCTGGTATCTCCAGGTAGGGCTGAGAAGACTCCCTGCCTGAAGCCCTGGAGAGCCAGTGCCAGTCAGTCTGGAAGAGTTGCTGGGCGTATGGATCGCACTCCCAGATGAGCCACTGCTGTCCCAGGCAGCATGGAGGTTTGGGGGCCAGGAGGCATCGTCCCGATCCCCAGAAATCCCACAAGGCACCATGCAAGGCGACGGCCCCCTGCTCAGAGCAGCCAGCACTGGCCCATGAGCAGTTAGCCCGAGTCGATAATACTGATCTAGATCAGGGATTCTCATCGTTGGGTCTCCAGGTGTTATTGGACTTCAACTCCCATAATCCCCAACCAAAGGCCACTGGGGCGGGGGATTATGGGAGCTGAAGTCCAATAACATCTGGAGACTCAACGTTGAGAATCTCTGATCTAGATGGACCAATGGCCTGACTCAGCATAAGGCAGCTTCCTATATTCCTACGACAGTGGACTTTCCACCACACCCTAGTTGATGGTTCCTGGTTCTTTGGTGACACACTGAGTCTTATTTCCACTTAACACTCAGCAGGATGGCTTGCTGTACGCTCCAACCTCATGGCCTCCAGTTTGCCCACATGGAATATAAACACTCCTGAGCTCCTTGGAAGGAGGGCAGGATATAAATATTAATAAGCAGCAGCAGCAGCAGCATCTAGAGCAGGCCAAGTCAAGCAGTTCTTGCATTTCATCCTACACATTAACTTGACAGCAGGTTACAGGACTGCACAGTAAAGACGCAGGGTCAGTCGCTATCCTTCCCCCCGCCTAGCAACATCAGCTAATCTCTGCATTCTATAATCTGTGTTTGAGATAATTCCAAAGCACACTGTCACTTGTTTCTCCCGGAATGTTGAAACAATCAAAGAAACTTATTCGGTGAATTAGAGCAAGAAGGTCATCGTGGCTTTCCCAGGATGGTTTCTAAACACTGCTGAACCTTTTAAAAACTTGAATATGCTGCTGTTCATAAAAATCCCATTGGGCTTTACTCGGTTCCCTCGGAATCAAAGTGGAAGTCTCTCAATCAATACCAGCATCCTGTGTTCATTGATTTAAAGGCTCACACAGAATGAGTAATCCAGCCGGAAGAGGCTTGGAAACCACCCAAGTCCACCACACTCAGTTTAGACCTTATCAGTTCCAGACTTTAACAAGCAGCAAGCAGGAGCCGGGGGCAGCCTGTTCACGAGGCAAGGTGAGGCAGTAGATTGTCAAGGTGCCAGCAGGGCAAGGTGTCCCCCCTCCCCCGCCCCCAGCATCAGAGCAGTTCTTTCGGACAGCTGTGACCTTTGCAAACTCTGTAAGGAGTGCCTCTCTCGCAAAGCTTACAAGGAGCACCAAGAGAGGAGAGCTGGCCTTGTGGCAGCAAGCATGACTTGTCCCCTTAGCTAAGCAGGGTCTGCCCTGGTTGCATATGAATGGGAGGCTTGATGTGTGAACACTGTACGATATTATTCTCCTCGGAGACATCTAGCTTCCAAGTTCCCTCCCTGGCAGCATCTCCAAGATAGGGCTGAGAGAGATTCCTGCCTGCAACCTTGGAGGAGCCGCTGCCAGTCTGTGAAGGCAATACTAAGCTAGATAGACCAATGGTCTGACTCCGTATATGGCAGCTTCCTATGTTCCTATGAGAGATGCGGAGGCTGTTGGCAACCACTCCTACTCCCGGCACACACACACACCCCATACACTTACAAAGTTTGCAAGGTCTGGTTTTGGAAAGGGGCTGGTCCCCACCAAGGGCATGGGGTAAGGCAGCATTTTACACTTTGCCTCAGGTGCTGCAATACCCTGGGATGCACCTGGCAGGAGCCAGCCAGGATGTGTTTACATAATTCGTTATCCTGAGACAGCAACTCGTCTCTTACACGTTTTCACCAGGGCCAACCCGTGCACAAGGCAAACCTAGGTAGTCTGGGCACTAAAGGGGGGGGGGGCCTTGATGTGGACACCCGCCCCCCCCAAGTAAATAGCCATTGTGGATCCCAATAGCAACTGAGACAGAGAGAAAGCAGATTATGAACCCATTCTCATGATCCCATGAGCAGGCTTAAGGGCAAGCAGTGGAGAAGGCTGCAACAGCTTACCTTCCCCACTGACAACCTGGAAGAGTTGCTGGTCATATGGACTGCACTGCACACCCAGATGAGCCTCTGCTGGGCGTATGGCTCACACGCCCAGAGGAGCCTCTCCCAGACAACATGGAGGTTTGGGGACCAGGACGCATTTTCCCGGCCCCAAGAAATCCCACAATGCACTGCGCGAGAGGGGATCACGAGGATCCCTCCGGTGACAGCCCCCTACTGAGAACAGCCAGCTCGGGCACATGAGCAGTTAGCCCGAGTTAAGGGCACACTAGTGTCCTTAACCTTGGCTAACCAGTGGGCTCCCTAGATGGGCTTCTGCCAGTTCTCATGGGCAGCCAAATTGTTGTCTCTCTGTGGTGGTTTGATGTGATTTTATTGGATGTTTTAATGTTGTGTTATGAGCCGCCCAGAGAACAATTCGTTATGGGGAGGCTAATAAACAAAGTTGTTTATTATAATTAATGAATTAAATTGATGATGATCATTATTGTGTGTCCATCTCTGACCTGAGCTGATTACTCTGCTATTACTAATATTATGCAATAGCAAGAAGGAACCACAACAAGCTCATGAAATAATGCTCGTTTTATTTCTTGCACCTAAACCTCAAATCTATTCAACACCTCAGTCATTGATCATTCAAACTTTGCTGAATATCTGCTCCTGCACTGAAATCTGAAATGGTGTCACTATAGACAGGAAATCCTTTTTCCTTAGATGTTGTAACATTATTCTTTCTTCCTGTCATTTAATCCCATAGCAAAAGAAGCTATCTTGCACTCTGGGAACCACATGCTCTAAAACAAGAGCTTCATTAAAAAAAAAAAAAATCAGTATTAAAAACCGCTGCTTCAGCAGAAACCCAGCCTTGTGTGGTGTTAAGCACCCTTCATTCCTGCAGCAATTTCAGTGCAATGAAAGTGCTTAGTACATTCTAAGAAAGCAGAAAGGTATCGTATTTATTCTACACCCACAAGTGTCATTAAACATGCCAGAGATAAGGAAGCGGTGTGGGTGAAAACGATACACAGACAATTACACTGCTTAAACTATCACATCTACATATAACTCCAGTGAAAAACTTTGCCTCTAATTGCTAAAGACAAAAGACAAAATTGCCATATAAAAGTTCTAAACGCATAACCCTGGGAGCAGTACTGCTATAATTACAGCTTCTTAAGTGTGCAAAACACAGCATAGAGATCCAATCTGGAAGCATTTATATTTCAGATCACAGCAGCAACAGAAATAGACTTCTTCACACTGGAGAGGAAACCAACACCTCCGTTGATCATTTACCCTCCATGCCTCAAGTAGGGCTGCCAGATGTCTTGTATTTTCAAAGAGACGTCCCTCGATACAAAGGATTTCCCCCCTCCACACACACACACAACTGTGGCAGCCCCCATGGAAAATTCAAGCAGTGCAGCTTAGCAAGGCCATAAAGTGTCAAGATGGCCTAATAAAGAAGCATCTTTAAAAAGAGAGAGAGAGACAGATATCTCATCAGCAGGACTCTAGCATCAAAAAGGTTTCACACAGTCCATGGGAGAGAAAGCAGATAAGGATTCAGGCTGCAGTGTTCGGAGGCCTGGGCTCTCCAGAAGGAACGTGAGCTAATGAGGCGGAGGGGCTAAGGTCAAACCAGACGTGTCATATACTGGGAGCTCCGTTCCTCGAAGCCCCCATGATTCCCCCCACATTTTCTCCAAAAGTGGCTGTATGCACCCGATTGAAATCGAAGCCATGACATGGGTGAGGTAAAGTTGTCCCTTCGAGTCGGTGCAAACTCCTGGTGACCACAGAGTCCTGTGGTTTTTCTTTGGTAGAACACAGGAGGGTTTCACCATTGCCATCTCCCACACAGTATGAGATGTTGCCTTTCTGCAATCTTCCTATATCACTGCTGCCCAATATAGATGTTTCCCACCAGCGGGGATTCGAACCAGCAATCTCTGGCTTGCTAATCAAGTCATTTCCCTGCTGCGCCAACAGGTGGCTCCAACTGGGGCTAATTGGCCAGCCCTGCCATCATTGGTCCCAGCCTCCCAGAAGCCCTCGCAAGAGGGAACGCAAAGAGAACTGGGAACAGCTTCAACTTAAGTTTTTTGATGACCACTCAGTTAATTTTAGATCCCACTCAGGTTGAATCAGGAAGGCCCCTATGCTTGCCCTCCACTGAATTCCACTGAATTCAGTAAGAAAACTGAATTCAATATAACCTATTTCCAAGTAAGTATGCACAGGTCTGCAGCTTTATTCTCATTTTTTCACAGTCCTACAGAAGATAATGTCAGGTCCTTATTTCTTTTTTAAAAATTGGTCTGATAATCCAAGTTTAGAACAATCTTTTGGCTTTTGCGCGGGCGCACACACGCACATAAATCTCTCTGCAGTCTCCAGCATTTCTTGAGTCTTCCTATTTACAAGAAAACATGGATGGAGAAAAAGAAACAAAAGGAAGCCAGGCCACAAAGTAGGTCAGTTGTGTCACTTAAATTAAATCAATTTCAGCAATGTGATCAGGTGCTTACAAAACAAGATGATGAATGCAGAAATATTTTCTACGACGGTTAGCAGAGGCTCATTATAATTGCAAGTTGTTGGATTTGAGAAGATTAAGAGTCAATTTAGCAACAGCAATCATGAGCCAGCTTTACTAACAGGCTCCCTAAAGTGTTTGTTCAGCACGGAATAGCACAGGGGGAGACAGAGCAATGATGGGGCACAGAAGACTCATCAAAGAACAAGGTGGCAGGATGGACCCTACAAAGGTCCAGGAAGGGAATGCAAGGAATTTGCAGTGGTTACCATCTTGACATTCATATATAGCCCTGTGGAATGTTCAAAGACCATCCCCATGCATTCTCTCAGCAGTTCTTACAACAACCCTGTAAGGGAGGTCGCTATTGTAAGGGGGGGCAGGGGGGCGGGGATTGAAATCTCTGCCTCCCAGGAAGATCACAGCAGCAGGCGGTGGGGTGGGGTGGGGTGAGAGAATGCCCTTGCCCCAGCCTCCAGTCAGAGAAGAAGCAGTTGTAGGAAGCTTGCTTACCTAATCCCTGCCAGAAACACTCTGCTCCGCCCCCACTTCCAGATGCCAGGGACTGCAGATCTAAAGAAGCACCCTTTGGCCTCTGTCACTGGCCAAAGAATTTAGGGCTGCTGAAGGGTGTGTGTGTTTGTGTGTGTAAATTACTGAAATTCACTGTAAGCCATCTGGAGGACCATTTCATCATAAGGCAGGACGTAAATCCCCATAAAGTTTATTATTCACCTATTTGTTGGGAGATAACGGCTTGCCTGAGGCCAGAGAAATCTTAACTGATATAACACTAGAACCAGGGACTTCCCTGATCTACACATGCAGCATACTGGGTGGGGAGGAGGGGGGATTCTGAGGGAGTAGACCACAGGTAAATCAGGGGATGCCTATTTCTTTATTGCTATCCCAAATGAAGAAACCAGCAACTCAGAGAAGAGACATTCTTTTATTTAATTTGTTTGTTTGTTTAATTATTTGATTTATATTTATTTGATTTTTTGCAGCCCATTTCTTCTGTGCTAGTTTTCCAGTCGCAGAATGGTTTCTGTCTAGGTGAAAAGCGTGAACCCCCACCCACAACCTGAAGTGGCGCAGTCCAGTCCATTCTACCATCTTGGGCCTCTTCTACCCAATTACATTTGGCTGCATGCGTCATCCAGTCCTTTGCCTCTGCCCTATGCCAACTCTTGGTAGGAACTGAGGTTTGGGAGTGCAGCAAACTCCTTGAGGCAGGGAGCAGGGAGAGAGCATCTGGTAAAAGCAATAATTTACCACACGATTCCCATTGCTTGGTTCTGCCTTCAGTGCTTCACAGGCTAAGCTTGCTTCCCAGAGCTGGGTGGACTGATGGAGGCCTGCAGAACTCCCACTCAACTGGATAGCTTTGCCTATCCAGTTGAGTGGGAGTTCTGCAGGCCTGCATCAATCCACTCAGCTCTGGGAAGCAAGCTTAGCCTTGGTGAAGTCCCAGCTTCAGTTGCATGCCCCACGAGTTAGGAAATACAGGATAACATCCTAATGAAGTACGAGTGCTGCATGAGAAAATGTTGGCGCTCCTGCCAAGTTCCAGATTAACCCAGCACTGGAGTTCACACATGGGGAGATGGATTTCAACGACTTTCCCTTTCACCACCCGAAAAAGTGTTTCTGGACACCATGCAGACATGTTTCAGGTGGTACAGAGGGCTTCTGGGGGGGAAGGGGAGGTCGTCAACATTTGCCCTATCCAAGAACCGGGTCTGTAGAAGTCTGGAACTCAGCTGCTGCTCCAGCACTTTTCATGTAGCGCTCACACTTTGTTAGGATGTGGGCCTTTCATTCCACACTTACATAACACAGATATTTTTAAATGGCTTAATTACATTGTTGAATACCGTCATACAGTAATAAGTTAGTTATTTGTGATGTTAATACATGAATATGCTGGCAAATTAATAAGTTAATAAATGATCTTGTAGTAGCAAGCATGAATTTCTTCCTTTGCTAAGCAGAACCTACCCTGGTTTGCATCTGAATGGGAGACATGTGTGAACACTGTAAGACATTCCCCTTAGGGGATGGGGCCGCTCTGGGAAGAGCATCTGCATGTTTGCACGCACAAGGTTTCAAGTTCCCTCCCTGGCATCTTCAAGATAGGGCTGAGAGACATTCCGGCCTGCAACTTTGGACAAGCCACTGCCAGTCTGTGTAGACAATACTGAGTTAAGTGGACCAATTGTCCGACTTGGTATATGGCATAGTATGATCCTATATTCCTATAGATTACCAAGACAGTAAAGGCCAAAATACATCACAGACTAGCACTTGGTAGGCCCTGCATTGAAGGCCCTGGATACGATATTTAGATGCCGTGATGTTTCTATACCTACAAAGATTAGAATAATTCAGACAATGGTTTTTCCCATTATGGATGCGAAAGCTGCACTTTAAAGAAGCAAGACAGAAAGAGTATTGATGCTTTTGAACTTTGGTGCTGGAGAAGACTTTTGAGGATACCATGGACAGCCAGGAAAACAAACAAATAGATCATAGAACAAATCAATCCAGAATTTTCACTCGAGGCACAAATGACCAGGTTCAAACTAGCAAACTTCGGACGCATCATGCGAAACCCCAGCTCCCTTGAGAAGTCCATAATGCTGGGAAAGGTTGAAGGAAAGAGAAGAGGACGACCAGAAGCAAGGTGGATGGACTCAATTACGACGGCCATGAATGCACCCCTGAAAGACATTAAAGGCCAAGCTGAAGACAGATCATCCTGGAGAGAATCTATCTATGTGGTCGCTAAGAGTCGACACCAACTTGACAGCACTTAATCAAGCAAGCAAGCAAGACAGTAAACCATATAGAATAGAGGATAAGGAAAACATTGAGGCCTGGAAACAGCCATACACTACAGCAGGGCTCTCCTGCTCTGACTCTGCTGCAGATGTTGGACTACAACTCCCATCATCCCCAAGTATTGACCACTGTGGCTCAGGATAATGGGAGCTGTTGTCCAAAAACAGCTGGAGGCCAAAGTTGTGCAGCCCTGTATTAGAGAGTCAGGGGCCTCACCATAATTTTGTGAGAAAGTGAATACAGGTTTGGCCAAGCAAGCTTCATAGGTGTGCAGTAATTAAAATCTGCCCTTCCCAGTAAAAGCCCACCACTCTCACTACAGCACGATACTTGCATACAAAAGCAAGTACCTCTTTGCACAACGTATAGCATAATGCACTGAAGCAACCCAGTGCTGCAGGATGAAGTGATATACACTGGCTTAGAGGATTAGACTATTTCAAGGTCTATCAGCGGCTATTGGTTAAGATCGTTAAAACGGAACTTCCATGTTCAGAAGCAGTATACCACTGGTTATCAGTTGCAAACAATTGCTGGCGGGGGTAGCCATGTCCTCATGCCCTGCTTCCTGGAGACATCTGTGGCCACTGTGGGAAACAGGATGCTAGACTAGATGGACCAGCAGGGCTACTCATATTCTGCCCAGCTTTTGTATCTACTCAAATTACCTGCATCCACTCTATTTATGCCCGCAAGTTCCTGCTGATTGAAAAAGGTGACTAGCATAGAGTCCTGGTCCCATTCAGCCATATTCTCCCTAGCCCTGTCACAACCTTCCTTGTCTAAACCGGGACAGATGGCCTTCTTTTCACTGCCGCCCAAGCTACTGAACAAAGAATTAACCGCCTACACGCAACCATCAGGCCCAAGGAACTGCATTTTACAGCTCACCAGGGTGGGGGGGGGGGATTCAAAGCATCACCACTGGCATCAAAGTTAGTGAGCCTGAAACACAGAAGACATGGGAGACAGGGATAATGATACGTGGAAGGCTGAAAGCAGACCACTGAAAGCCAAGACAATCGGTTTATTGGGGCCCAGAACCACCCACCCAGCCATCTCAGAGTGGTTATTTGAACAGAAAGAAGTGGGGACGGGACGGATGAACAAGGACCAACATAATCAGTGCTTAACTTTAAAGGCAATGGTGTTGCTGACTCAGTTTGTGTCAGAGCTATAGTACAGATTTTTACTGAACCACCCCAAAACAAAGATTGTGCAAGGCCCAGGTGGGGGGGAAAAGACCGCCCCACTTCACACTCCCACACCTACAGTGTACTAGTGGCCCTGGTTGCCGCATACAGAAATGGAAGCTGAACTGTGGTGTCAATCATTTAAAGTTCTGAACTAACTCTACAGGGATTTCTGCACGTTTTGAGCTGCCTGTCCGATGGCCACTCCCATCACCACGTGGAAAGCTGACCAGGGGCCTTGGCTGTAATGTCCATAAGAACGTAAGACTTGCTTACTGCCTTCAATTAAAGTTCAGCCTAGCCCAGCATTCAGTTTCCAGTCAGATGCTTCTGTGCTCGCATTCATTTGCACAACAAGTCTTCCACTGTTTGTCCCCAGCTCTCGTATTCAGGTATACTACCCCTATACATGGCGGTTCCAAAACCAATAGAAATCAATAGCCATTGAGAGTCCTATCATCTACGAATGTGTCCCATGCTTTTTTCACACCTAGTGGCCATCATCATTTCTTGAGACAGTGAGTTTCACAACTGAGTTGTGCTCAGTGTTCCCTCTAAGGCATGAGCTTGTGCAGGCGATCACATTTTTTTTAATGTCCACTCAGTTAGTTTTAGATCATAAGAACAGCCCTGCTGGATGAGGCTCAAGGCCCATCCAGTCCAGCATCCTGTTTCACACAGTGGCCCACCAGATGCCTCTGGGGAGCCCACAGGCAAGAGATATGTGCATGCCCTCTCTCCTGCTGTGGCTCCCCTGCAACTGGGATTGAGAGGCATCCTGCCTCTGAGGCTGGAGGTGGCCCACAGCCACCAGACTAGTAACCACTGATAGACCTGTCCTCCATGAATCTGTCTAAACCCCTTTTAAAGCCACCCAAGCTGGTGGCCATCACCACATCCGATGGCAAAGAATTCCATAGATTAATTATGCACAGTGTGGGAAAGTACTTTCTCTTGTCGGTCCTAAATTTCCCGACCTTCAGTTTCATGGGATGACCCGATTCCAGTGTTGTGAGAGAGGGAGAAAAACATCTCTCTGTCCACCCTCTCCACTCCATGCATAATTTTATACACCTTGATCACTGATAACTCAGATCCCATCAGCGTATATTTATTTTTTACACTTATATCTCGCTCTTCCTCCAAGGTGCTTAGAGCAGTGTACATGGTTATTTTTATCTTCACAACAACCCTGTGAGGTAGGTTAGGCTGAGAGATACATGACTGGCCCAGAATCACCCAGTGAGTTTCATGGTTGAATGGGGATTCAAACTCACGTTTTCCCAGTCCTAGTCCAACACTAACCACTATGTTATGCTGGCTCTATGTGAAGTAATATGTGAAGTTGGGTTTTTTTGCCCACTCAACCTTGCTCCCCTCCGCACGAGAACCCGCTCAAGTTGAATCAGGAAGGCCCCATTCTGAATGAACATGCGCACACACTGCCTTGATACTAACGCCCAGAAAAAAACTCATTCCGCACACAGATGAGGGGGGAAAAATTAGAGCGAACACTGGTTGTGCTTTGTGTGAAATGTTTCTTTTCTGTGATGCAACACAAGGAACATAATACTGTATAAGGTAAGTTCTAATAGATCTGCTCAAAAGCCTACCTAACCTAGCATCCTGTTCATCACAACAGCCAATCAGATGCCTCTAGGAAGCCCATAAAGAGTATACCAAGGCATACCTCTAACACTTCCATTGCTTCCTTCAGCTGCTAGTATTCAGAGCCGGACTGCCCATGAGGGATGAGGTACCAAATGCTGCTGTGGCCACATCCTTGCTGGGGGCCACCCCTCTTCAAAATGGACCCTTGCAAGCTTTGGAAGTAGTGCGGGGAGGAGGAAAGATGGCAACTGCATCGTTTTCTCCTCCACAATAACATGTGGACTCTCCAGTCTCAAACTGGCAGCTTGAGGAGCTGGAGCTAGTCGCAAAATGGCAGCGTGCACAGAAATGTACATCAAAAGCCCCAGAATTCCAAAATAATCTTGCTGCAGGATTGGAGAGGAGCGAGATAGGCTGCTTGGTGTGGGAAGGCAACAGAGAGAAAATGAAAGCAACCCTGAGCACCTGAAGAGAGAGAGAGTGAGAGTGAGAGATTAAGAATGGCCTGGTATGCCAGGCCATGCTAGTACTAGATTCTAAATTCTGCTATGCCAATCAGTTGAATTTGCAGTGTTGGCTGGAAGGGAAGGGAGAAACAAGCCCACATACCCAGAAATCTACTTCTGAGGGCAGCATGGTGTAGTGATTAGAGTGTTGGACTAGGACCGGAAAGACCCAAGTTCAAATCCCCAATTCAGCCATGAAACTAGCTGGGTGACTCTGGGCCAGTCACTTCTCTCTCAGCCTAACCTACTTCACAGGGTTGTTGTGAGAAGAAACTTAAGTATGTAGTACACCACTCTGGGCTCCTTGGAGGAAGAGCCGGATATAAATGCAACAGTAACAATAACAACAGAATATAAGCCTAGGAGCTACCTAATACCAATCCCTGGCTTAGATGATACTTCTGAAAGCACAGAGCTTGGTCTGCCAGCAGAACAGAGCCCTGGTGGTACAGGAGACAAGACTCCAGACCCAACTCCTTATATAGGAGGCTGCCTTATTCTGGGGCAGACATTGGTCCAACTAGCTCAGTATTATCTACACAGACTGCCAGCAGTTTCTCCAAGGTTGCAGGCAGGAGTCTCTCTCAGCCCTACTTGGAACCTTCTGCATCAGAGCAGCCCCATCTCCTAAGGGGAATATCTGACAGTGCTGACACATGTAGTCTCCCATACAAATGCAAACCAAGTCAGACCCTGCTTAGCAAAGAGGGCAATCCGCGCTTGCTACCACAAGACCACCAAGCGCAGAACGAAGTGATCCCCCACACAGAGTGCCAACGACAGCTAAACCAAGCCAACACTGGGCTTTCCAGGAGGACTATTTCTTTTTCCTGGCTACAGACACCAGGCAGACGACTTTTGCCACCTGCACTGAGTGCTAATAAATGCTGTCAGCATGATGGGTGCAGACCATAAAAGGCAAAGAAGATGAGCCATAGCAGATTATCACCTGCACCGCAAGACCCAATTACATTGCCATGGAAGTGCAAAGTGGCTTCACTGATGGCTGGAAGTGTAATGAATGGGGGGGGGGAGGAGGAGGAGGCAGATGCCTAGATTCTCTTTGAGTTCATAAGGAAAGAAACCAGGAGGGCATTCAGCAGAACAATGGTGCTTTCCCACCTTATTAGCTGCCACATTATGCATGCAGGGTAAGCCCCAGTCTGCTATTTATCTGGGTACTTCTCACATACATTAGGTCTAATTAAGAATAAATAGGGGCTGTGTGTTCCCCCAGAAACAAAGAAGAGCGCAGGAGGAAAGTTCCCACATGAGAGAATTCTGGGGTATCAACAGGCATAAGCCAAAATAGCCCAGCTAGTGTGTGTTTGCACTAACTCCCATTTTACTGCTGGAACCGACATGGGAAGTGATAGTTCATGCCTGCCTAGCAACAGCTCAATGCCAAAGCATATTTAAAAACACAGAACAAGGAAGACAATGACCTTTTATATGGATCAAGTCACATTTAAATTACACACACACACAGCGTGCATGTAAGCTTTCGGGTTGCAAGGAACTTACTAGAAGGCTGGATGTTCACGAAAAAGGAGGAAGAAAGAAACACAGACAAAATAAAGTCAGAGAGCTGTCCAGAAATTAAAAGCTTTTGAGCCAATTCATCACCAGCCTTTTAAGCCATTACTACTACGATGAATATTTAAATATTTTATTATCTATCGTATTTTTATACCGCTTGATATGTACATCTTTTCAGCTAAAGTTCTCAAGGTGGTTTGCATAGAAATAAATAATAGAATTGTCCCCTGTCCCAAAAGAGCCCACAATCTAAAAAGAAACATGAGTTAGACACCAGCAACAACTACTGGAGAGATGTTTTGCTGGGGCTGGATAGGGACAGATGCTCTCCCCCCTGTTAAATATAAAAGAGAAGCACCCCTTTACAAAGTCCCCTGTTGCTCAGTTAGCAGGGGTTATCTTTTAATATATTTGCATGAAACCACTTTAATTATAGATGTCATTATGAGGATGTTAGAGGCTGTACAAGATAACCATTAATTAATCGTCATCTGGATCTGGGGGTAGATTTCCACCCCCAGCTGCATAAAGGTGTGTAAACGCCTTTATAGTTCTCAGTTTTTCGCTTTTTAAATAACTTAAAGGAGCCAGCGTGGTGTAGTGGCTAGAGTGCTGGACTAGGACCAGGGAGACCTGAGTTCAAATCCCCATTCAGCCATGAAACTAGCTGGGTGACTCTGGGCCAGTCACTTCTCTCTCAGCCTAACCTACTTCACAGGGTTGTTGTGAGGAGAAACACAAGTATGCAGTACACCGTTCTGGGCTCCTTGGAGGAAGAGCGGGATATAAAATGTAAAAAATAAAAATAATAAATAACTTTTAATTTGAAACTTGTTTAACGTTATTAGTCTTATTATACATTGGATCTGTTTTATTAATGTTGTGAGCTGCCCCGAGGAATAGTGTACTGGAGGGCGGGGTATAAATATTTTAAATAAAATAAATAAAACAGACAGACAAAGTAAATCACCACTCCCAGCTAAGCTCTTGTTGTCAAACTCTTACCTGCACTCCAGTACACAATATATCCACAAGTATTGCTTTCTCCCCAGGTTAATAAAAATGACAAAGGGTAGAAAACTACCCCAAAATGAATGGACTCCCTATGGTGGGGTGGTTTCTATCCCATTCCCAGTATAAGGGGAATAATGCGAGAGGTCCAGTTACGGTTGCCACCAGCTCGTTTGGTGGTGACTCGGGACCAGCCTTTCTCGGTGGCTACCCCAGGGATTTGGCATATGCTCCCTGCTGAAATAAGAGCATCTCCTTCTCTGTTTGTTTTCAGGAAGACACTCAAGACTTTCCTGTTCTCTCAAACTTTTAATTAGAATTCTAATAAATAAATTTATTTATTTATTTATTTATTTATTTATTTATTTATTAACATATTTTTATACCACCCAAAACTTACATCTCTGGGAAGTTTACAACAAAATAAAAACAGAAAGGAAAACATTAGTTAAAACAAAAACAAAAAGTTTAAAACATTACAACAATTTTAAAAATTTTTAAATAATATTTTAAAACAGCATTAAATCCATAAAAAAATATTAATTAAAAGCCTGGGTGAACAGATGAGTCTTTAAAGACTTTTTAAAAGCTGTCAAGAGATGGGGAGGCTCTTAGTTCACTAGGGAGCACATTCCAAAGCCTCAGGGCAGCAGCAGAGAAGGCCCGTCCCTGAGTGGCCACCAGACGAGCCGGTGGCAACTGCAGACGGACCTCTCCAGGAGATCTCAGTGGGCGGTGGGGTTCATGACGAAGAAGACGTTCTCTTAAATACCCAGGGCCCAAGCTGTTTAGGGCTTTATATTGTTTCTATTGTGTTTTATGTATTTTAACCTGTGATTTTAATGTTGGCATCTGTACACTGCCTAGAGATTTACATATCAGGCGGTATAAAAATATGATGGATGGATGGATGGATGGATGGATGGATGGATAAGTCAATTGGGATGGGGGAGAACACCCTGTTCCTCTTTGGAAATTACAGTTTTGTTTCCCCAGATGATGAGAGTGTCTCAAAACTAGTCAGAGGCACTGCATAGTTAGGTGCTTCCAAGTTAGGGCAGATGAAACCAGTCCCTCCCACAATGTCAGACCAAGTGTTTGTAACAAGTAAAGCATTCAGAAGCATCTGGCTTCACAGAAACAGGGATTTTAGCATCTCATGTGTGCAAGGCATGTTCATCTGAATGTGCTCTCAGGGAATTGTTATGAAGGATAACTCGCCCCTCCCCACCCCAGTGTATAGCTCTTCCTGAGCAAGGGGTTGACCGTGTAGGCACTATGAGACACAACAAGCCAGATATACCCCCAGAGATGCAAGCACATTCACAAAGGGAAGCAATGTCATCTCTGTTTGGCTTGGATGGACAGAAGACATTGGTAATGTGTGCACCCACGAAGTGTGTACCCAGGACAGCCAACAAGAAACCAAATAAAAAATGTGAAGATTGTGGGTGACTGGCCTGTAGAACACACTTGACAAGCTCACAGATCAGTCACAGCGTGTCCTTTCAGCTGAAATGCTGCGAATGGAGCTGTTGAAGTTTGTGTGACGTTTGAAATGTTCATTTTTCTTTGCTAAGAGTACCCCTTATCTGGACTGCTTGGGACCAGCAGTGTTCCGGATTTCTGACTTTTCTGGAACTGGGAATCTTCTATACAGGGGAAACGGGGGGTCTGGAATGCGAGCCGGAACTCTTGCGAGAGAGCGGGCGAGAAATAATGGCGGCAGCAAGGAGATGGACGGGTGAAGAGGCGAGCGGAGGAGGCAGGAGGCGCCGGTGGGGGTGGGCAGGTGGGGGGGGTGGGCGAGCAGGTGGCAGGATGGCCTGGCCCTTAGGGAGGCAGCAGTGGGACGGCCGTGGCCCTAAGGAAAGTGGCTTGACTGAATTTTTAAAGTGAGCTGAGGCTTTGTCTTTCTTTCTTTCTTTCTTTCTTTCTTTCTTTCTTTCTTTCTTTCTTTGTTACGGCATGGTGTCCAGATTTTGGAGCATTCCGGATGTCCAGAAAAGGGATTCTCAACCTGTAGTTCACATTCTCAGTGAGTTGGGCAGTCACACAGGATGCCATGCTTGGGATGTGGGGGAGGGATCACCGCTGCATGGTTAAAAGTTAAATTATTATGTGTTCAGTGGCCTGAAAACATGGGGGGGGGCCCCTCCAATGTAACCAATACTCCTGAGTACCAATGTAACTCAGGAGTAGGAAGTTCTACTCCTGTGTAAAAGGAGTCAATCCCAGATGAGGGTTAAATGACCACTTGTCAGAAGCGGTTATTTATTTATTTATTACAGACTCAGGGCGGTGTACAGAACAAGAACAGCAACCAAGATTTTATATCTAAAGGGCAAACGCCTGGCGGAAAAGAAATTTTATTTCATTTATTAGAATGAGATATACCGCCCACTCCAAAGACTCTGGGCAGTAAGAAGAAATCTCTTCAATAAGGTTTTAAAGGCTGAAAGAGAGAGGAGGCAGACCGAATTGGGGGTGGGGAGTTCCAGAGTGAGGGGGCAACAACAGAAAAAACCCTCCCACGGGCCCTAATACTATGGACCTCTAAGACCAGGGACCGAAAGAAGGGTACCCTGAGAAGATCTCACAGGACAGGACAAGGCTGGCCAGGAGAGGTGGTCCTGAAGGTCTCATGGGAAAGGACGGGATTGCCCGGGAGAGGCGGACCTGTAGGTAAACAGGTGCTAAGCCCTGAAGGCCATCTTTTCACGTTAAAATGACTTCAAAGAAGAAGTCTCCACATCAAAGGTTGTCCCCATTAGTTAATCAACAATCCGATTCAATTAATGTTTGTAAGTAAGCCCCACTGAGTACAATTGTACTCTCCTCCATCCCATCAGTAGTTTCAGATTGCTCATTATTAATAACAATAGATATGAAGGAGGATAACTGAAATTAGGTGGGTAAGGGAAGGTAAAATATAACCCCAGTGCATTCAGTGAAGTAAATCCAAAAGGATTGCATCTTGCAACAACCTTCCCTACTTCTTCATTCACTGCTTTGAAGCATGGGAGGCTCATTTCCAGAATTAAGTGGAGGGAAGGGAATAACACATTGGTACATTCAGGGGTTGCATGGATTTTATTTCACCCTCTTAGCATTGTCTCCAGGAAGGGACACTAAAATTGCCGTCTCGTGCCACGGAAAAGGAACAAATTGTTCAGGAACATGTACTCCCTGAGACAAGCACTTTTTTTTCCTTTTAAATACTGCGTGCCTCACAGAAAAGAGGGTTTGGTTTCCCACCCTATGGATCTTCTCCCATATATGCCTCATCACTCTCTAAGGTCACCTGGAGAGATTACTATGCCTCCTGGAATTCCAGGTTTCACCCAGATTTTAAGCATCTCACTCAGATTGCTTAGCCCACCCAGATTTTCCAGAATTTCAGCTTTCATTAAAATAAAATTTTAAAAAGGCTAAGTTCTAGCCCTTGTAGAAGCAAAGTTATGGAGCAAAATGTGCAGTTACTATTCTGCTCAGAAATTATTTTCAAGCCAACATAATAATAAATAAATATGCAAATTAGGCAGCCGGATTTGGAAAAGCCAGAATATGGCAACCTGCCATATTGCTAACTGAGCAACATGGCACTTCGTAAAGCGGTGCTTCTCTTTTATATTTAGCAGGGGGGAGAGCATCTGTCCCTCTCCACCCCCAGCACAGTACCTCCAGTGACTGTTGCTCGTGTCTAACTTCTTTCTTTCTAGATTGTGAGCCCTTTGGGGTCAGGGAATCATATTATTTATTTATTATTTCTCTGTGTAACCCGCCCTGAGCCATTTTTGGAAGGGCGGTATAGAAATTAAATTAAATTAAATTAAATTAAATTAAATTAAATTGCGCAGCTTCTGCTGGAAATGGAACATGTTTTTGTTTGGAAAGAACTTTGCTGAGCATAATCATTTGCTTCTCCTGTAACATTTGATCTTTGTTGTTCAACCTGATTCTATAAGATGCTATTAGAGGTTAAGTGGCACAGCAGGGAAATACTTGACTAACAAGCAGAAGGTTGCCAGTTCGAATCCCCACTGGTATGTTTCCCAGACTATGGGAAACACCTATATCGGGCAGCAGCAATACAGGGAGAAGCTGAAGGGCATCATCTCATACTGTGCAGGAGGAGGCAATGGCAAACCCCTCCTGTAGTCTACCAAAGACAAACACAGGGCTCTATGGGTGCCAGGAGTTGAACCCAACTTGACGGCACACTTTATTAGACGTTGTAGGTGTGCTGGATTGATGGGAAAATCAGAGACTATTTTTAAATATATATTTTCATAAGCATGATCCTACAAAAGTAGTCCGCCTTTTCTCTTTCAAAACACAAGCTGAACAACCTAGCTAATTACTTGCTATTTCAATATTTTCATGTTTCACAAAATGATATCTAAAAGAAAGATCAAACAGCTTTTTCTGAACATTCAGAACCAGAGTTTAACTAGGTGACATATAATCACATTTAATGATTGATAATATATTAAGTTCCCACATAATAATTAAGATGGGTGTAAAGAGGCACATCAAAGTCCAAACATCCTCCAGATACTAGGGATCAGTTAAGAGACTTTCATGAGGCATATTATGCTGCATCTGCACACAGTACGTTTATTCCATTTCTCCCTCTCAAGTATCTGGTGTTAGCCCCTGTCACATACTGGACTAATCCAACATTACAGTTCTCATTTTTCTGTGTCACCTATGGCTGCTTTAGCTTCCCTCGTATGAACAGAATGATGTACAGTTCCTGACCCAAAGAGATTAAAGCCTGAATATAATGTGTGCTTACAGCTGTATTCTTAAGACTTTATATTATGTGCACATCACATTTCATCTCCTCTTCATTCTAAAAGTGAAGAATGTGAATGCAGTTTGCTAACCAGACTGAAGAATTCAGTGCAGGAGCAGGTAGGAATCTCTTGTTGCTACCAATGAAACAAACCTGGTTTGTGTGTCATTTACACACACAGGGCATAGGGAGCTCACCTGTGGCAGAACCAAGAAATCATGCCGGAGGCTCCCCCTCCCCTTCTCAATAACAACAACAAATATTTGTTGTTGCCCCGAGATTGTGGAAGGCGCTCCCTGGTGAGATAGGATCCTCCCCATCTCTGGCAGTTTTTAAAAAACACCTGAAAACCCATCTGTTTGCCCAAGCTTTCTCGGCTTTTTAAATTTTTAGGTTTTAATATCTGGTTTATTTTTTAATTGTTAAATTGTTTTAAGTTTTTGTATATGTTTTTAACTTGTTTTATGCTATTGTTAACTGCCCAGAGATGAAAGTTTGGGGCGGTGTATAAATTAGATAGATAGATAGATAGATAGATAGATAGAATATTTATATACCACTTTTCAATAAAAGTTTCCAAAATAGTTTACATAGAGAAATCATAAATAAATAAGATAAAATGGCTCCCTGTCCCCAAAGGGTTCACAATTTAAACAGAACCATAAGACAGACACCAGCAACAGTCACTGAAAGTACTGTGCTGGGGGTGGATAGGGCCAGTAACCCACCCACCCACCCCCCGCTAAATGAAGGGAATCACCACGTTAAAAAGGATCCTCTTTGCCTAGTTAGCAGGTGAGTTCTGGATTTTAATTGTGCATGCTCTGTGCACATGCACACCAAGCCACGCCCCCTGCATCTGACATCAGACACCGGGGCATGGCCAATACTGGGATTGGGGACAGTTGGCCCCTGCAGAGCTTCCCTCCTTGAGGAGGCAGGAAAAGGAACTCCTAGTCAGCGATTCAATGAACCACTGACTGGGGAAGCTCTTCAGGAGTTGATTGGCCCCATGTGCGTCTGAGATCAGACACAGGGGGCGTGGCCACTAGCCCGGAGTGGGTCCATTTTCAGACTCTCTCCCATCTTCCCTAGCAAGCGTTTCATTAAAACGCTGACTGGCTAGGCTTCCCCCAACCCCAGCCCAGCAAGTTTTTCAATGAAACATTGGCTAGGGAGGAGAGGGGCATGCCCTGTGCTCCCAGCCAGCAAATGCTTCAGTTGCCAGTTGGGTGTGGGAGGAGGAAAGGGGGCGTCCTGGCAGCCCGCCCACCCCCGACCCTGGGGGCCAAGGGACAGACGTCCTCCCTTGCACCATTGTCACCATACCCCTATTTATTAATTTATAGATATACAGATAGGGAGGGGAGGGAGACACATTTGAAAATCGCTGCTAACTCAGCAAAGAGGCATCTTTTAAAGCAGGGACTCTCATAGAGGGAGAGCAACAGTCCTTATCCAACCTTCTCCGGTAGTTGTTGCTAGTATCTAAATTATGCTTCTTTTTAAGGTTGTGAGCCCTTTTGGCACAGGGAACCATTTTCTCTGTGTAAACCACTTTGAGAACTTATACATATTTGTAACAGAAGAAGCAGAAAATAGATCATTCCTCCATTGTTCCACCTACTTATGTCACAGGCAAGGAAGTGCTCCCAGATTTAATTTGGGAGCATCATGGTCCATTGATAAGTGAGTACCATGGTCCTCTTCGACACAATGTTCCTGACTTTGACTTGACTAGCAAGCCAGAGGCTGCCGGTTCGAATCCCCGCTGGTATGTTTCCCAGACTATGGGAAACACCTATATCGGGCAGCAGCGATATAGGAAGATGCTGAAAGGCATAGTCTCATTCTGTGTGGGAGATGACAATGGTAAACCCCTCCTGTATTCTACCAAAGACAACCACAGGGTTCTGTGGTCGCCAGGACTCGACACAGACTCGACGGCACAACTTTACCTTTATCTCACCCTGGACAATAGCTAAACAGCTGGAACAGTTCTGCAAGGACATTGACTTTTGCTCACCTGGGTTACATCCTGAGAAGATAAGACTCAAACTGGAAAGTAAAGGATCGGAAGGAAGGAAGTCGCATGGTAGCAAGCATGAACTGCCATCTTTGCTAAGCAGGGTCTTGCATATTTGGATGGGTGACTACATGTGAATGCTGTAAGATATTATCTTAGAGCTCAGTGGAAGCGCATCCTTGGTCCACTCCCTGGCATCTCCAAGCAGGACTGGGAGAGAGTCCTGTCTGAAACCTTGGAGAGTTTCTGCCAGGCAGTGTAGAGAATACTGAGCTGGTGGGACCAATGGTCTCACTCACTATTAGACAGCTTCCTAGTTTCCCCAGGAGCTGGGAGCCAGCGTGGTATAGTGGTTAGAGTGCTGGACTAGGACCGGGGAGACCTGATTCAAATCCCCACTCAGCCATAATACTTGCTGGGTGACTCTGGGCCAGTCACTTCTCTCTCAGCCTAACCTACTTGACTGGGTTGTTGTGAGGAGAAACTCAAGTATGTAGAACACCGCTCTGGGCTCCTTGGAAGAAGAGCGGGATATAAAATGTAGATAACAACAACAACAACTCTTATATGTGCCACCTTCCTTCTGTCAGAGCCTTGGGGCATATATGCTTCTTCTCATCCCAAGCCTTAGGCCAATTTGTTTAATTTATTTACTTATTTTTCAAATGCGTAGACTGCCCCAAACTTCCGTCTCTGGATGTCACTGGGTCACACAGTATGCTACTTTCGCCATGCATGGCACTGGCCAATCAACACCCACCATCCATCTCTCTCTCTAGGTTAAGCACCATAGCTGCTAAGCATTCACAGGCTCCTTTTCTCCAATGGTGACTGTACTCAGAGGCTGATAGGAAGCACAATGGGCTTCTTTCCTTACTAATTTAACCACAAGGAAGTTAACAAGACTATGGGATCCAGTTTTTGTTGCCTTTAAAAAGAGGAAAGAGCATTTAGCAGTACGGGGAAATCTAACTTGAACATCTCAGCAGCAGAGAATTGAAGCGCTCAAAAAGAATGTGCCCAACCCCCCAAATTAAACATTCTGGACATCTTACAAATAAACTCAGGTAAATGTCAGGAAAACTATTTAACACAAGAAGAGTAACTTTATTTCCTTCTCCTCGCTCCCAGCCAGGCCCTGGATCCCACGTGCCAACATTTCTGGGTGCAGCTATATCAGTTCTTTTAATCAGGGTGTAATCTGGGTGTATTTGCAACTGCATTCAAAGCAACCTGCCTGGCTTTCTTCTTCATCTTCTAAAGTCCAGACTGTCAATTACAGCAACCAATTTTCTCAAAGAGCCTTCTGTGATAAATAAGTTTAAAAATCAACAAAAAGAAAGGAACCACATGAACAGAGTTTATCCCTATGTGTATTTGGTGCAGTATTTTATCCTGAACTTCCCATAGAACACCATTAGCTGGGTCTCACGATCCGTGAGACCTGGTTTCTTCGGGTGAGCGGAGAGGGAGCCCTGGGCGGCTGGAGCGGCCGCCCAAACGATTGCCGGATCCAAGATGGAGCCGGCGGGGGCTGGGGAGCTCAGGGGCTGCGCGGCCCCCGCAAGCCCCAGTACGCCCTGCGCAAGCGCGCAGGGCATACTGGGGAGACCCCCAAGCTGGGAGGCGGCTTTTCGCCTCCCGGCCGGGGGTCTACTCATGAATAGGCGCAGCGCGAAGGCATGCCGCGGCTACTCATGATTGTAAAAAGCAGGTTTGCAGAGCACTCGCTCCGCAAACCTGCTTTTTACCAGGGGTTCCAGAGCGGGTTAGCCGCTCCAGAACCACTGGGCTCGGCTGCGATGGTTCTGACGATCAGCAAAAAATCGGGCTAGCAAAGGCTAGCCCGATTTTTGCTGATCGTCAGAATAGCCCCCATATCTCCAGGATTACAGTACTTACCCAAATACAAGATGACTCTGAATTTAAGATGAGTCCCTTTAATAAAAATAAGGTTATACCTCTATTTATCCAAAAGAAAGAGAGCTCTGAATTTATGATGACCTCCTGATTTCCAACAAAGAACTTCGGGGAGGGGGGGCTAGTATTGGATGCAGGTAAATATGTGATTGCATTTAATATTATTAAATTTAAATCAACCCTCCCCTTGCATTTTTTAAACAGATAAAAACTTTTCAACAACAACAAAGGAACATCTAGCTGAACTAATTCCACCCATACTTAAGACAGCTATTTTCTTGCCAGCTTCACTTTTAAGCACTTTTAATTAAACAGCAACTGAGTAAACAGTTGCAACACAGAGACCGGTACTCCACTCCAGGCAGGAGTACAAAAACACTTCACCACCGCACATGACCTTTTGGCTTCTGGCTCTTCAGGTCAGATTCTCCGCATACCCGTCCTAGCAGGTCTGGCACATGTTTAAACTGTCTTTCAATTAGGATTGCAACCAGCAAATCTGCTACCACACACTTGACTTCCTTTATTTGTATTGGACTCTGAGATCTGTTGGGAAAATAGTTTCTATAGAGGCTATGGGTGTGTCCATGCTGTGTTTTTAGGGAGCCCTCAGTGCTGTGCAGTGAGCTATTAGTGCTGAATTCAGTCCGTGGTGAAGTTCCACTTGTGGTGTTAGAAATTTGTTGGCTCATTCAAGCAGGAGCGGCCCAACACCACCCATCATATAATGGTTCATTCAAAACAGGGGAATGTGGGCACTGTAAGACATTCCCCTAAGGGGATGGGGCCACTCTGAGGAGAGCATCTGCATGTTTGCATGCAGAAGCTTCCAAGTTCCCTCCCTGGCAGCATCTCCAAGATAGGACAAGATTTATTTTTTTATAGGACAAGATTTTTTTTTTTTTGAACCAACAAACTACCAAAGCATACAGTACGTTGCCAAAGCACAATTATATACAAAGTGGTTGTTTGTACATGATATATCTACAAAGATTTACACACAAGGATCTGGAAACCCACAAGGTTATGAAGTGCATACAGGCAGTACTGTAACTCGGGGGTGGGGGATTTCAAGGCACATCAGGTAATCGGGGGGGTTACGTCCGATATCCATTTCCAGAATCTGTCCCATTGCTGTTTAGAAGAGATACTCTTGTCTTTTTCACATAACCATACAAACTTTTCCAGAAGAGATTTACTATCTCATCTGCATGAACCCCTTGGTCGCGTCTTCCCTCCCTATTCCTATGCAGGAGCTTTGCATAAATGACATACAGGTTTACTAACCTGATTACGAGAAGGGGAATGTTCCAATTCCCTAGTATGAGGGCACCCGTTCCGTCCCGTTTCCTTGAAGGTTTCTTTCTGGGACCTCGAAAGGAGGTTCTATCGCTCAAACCCGAGATTAGTTCTTCCCAAGTCTGTTTTTCCAAATCAGGCCACTCTTAACAGATTGCTTACTCCCTGCCACACTCTTTTGGCTACCACACACTCTTTTAAGAAATGTGAGTGGGTTTCCCTGAATGTTTTGCCTAGCTCACTAGCTTTCTGTTTGCAGGTGATTTTAGGGCACTCTTGCTCGTCCTCTGGAAGCCATGGCTTAGCCGCATTAAGTGGTAGTACTTGGTGGAATAAGCACCACCTTGTCTCCCATAAGTTGAAAGGGCTGAGAGCGACTCCTGCCTGCAACCTTGGAGAAGCTGCTGCCAGTCTGTGCAGACAATATGGAGCGAGATGGACCAATGGTCTGACTCAGTAGAAGGCAGCTTCCTATGTTTTTCCTATATTCCAAGGTATTGAGGAACCTAAAGAGAAGTATCAAATTCTGCCTTGCCCCATGTCCCCGACGGGCCAGCCTTCTTTCAAAATCTATCCTAAGGAACATAGGAAGCTGCCATATACTGAGTCAGACCACTAGTCTATCTAGCTCAATACTGACTTCACAGACTGGCAGCGGCTTCTCCAAGGTTGCAAGCAGGAATCTCTCTCAGCCCTGTCTTGGAGATGCTGCCAGGGAGGGAACTTGGAACCTTCTGCTCTTCCCAGAGCGGCTCCATTCCCTGAGGGGAAGATCTTGTACTGCTCACATGTGGTCTCCCTTTCATATGCAACCAGGGTGGACTCTACTTAGCTAAGGGGACAAGTCATCTTGCTACCACAAGACCAGCTTTCCTCTCCTTGCAAGTTTTGAAAATGTTGCAGAGATAGGCAGGAGGTAAGAACATAAGAACAGCCCTGCTGGATCAGGCCCAAGGTTCATCTAGTCTAGCATCTTGCTTCACACAGTGGCCCACCAGATGCCACTGAAAGTCTACAGCAGGAGTTGAGGGCATGCTCGATCTCCTGCTGTTACTCCTCTGCAACTGGTACTCAGAGGCATCCTGCCTGTGAAGCTGGAGGTGGCCTATAGCCCTCCGGCTAGTAACCGCTGATAGACCTCTCCTCCATGAAGTTATCCAAGCCCCTCTTAAAGCCATCCAGGTTGCTGGCTGTCACCACATCTTGGGGCAGAGAATTCCACAAGCTGATTATGCATTGTGTTTAAAAAAATACATCCGTTTGCTGGTCCTAAATTTCCCGGCAATAGGTTGCCAATAGCCTGCTTTTTCTCCCCATGTTCCTTGCAGGTTCTTCAGGGAGTGTGAGGAGAAGCACTCCTTGCAAAGCTCACGAGGATTAGGTGGGTCGCAAAGTGGCGCTGCTCTGGCAACAGCACCAGGGGGGCATTCTGCTGCCTAGCCGATGCCCCTGTCATCCGCCACCTGAGGCAATTGCCTCACCTTGCCTCAAGAAAAGGGCTACCCCTGCATGCAAGCCATCACTTGGTGGTGTTGCAATCATCAAGGGATGAACATGGACGTGTGAACCACTGTTTAGTTATCCTCAAACCAGACAAAGGATATCCTTGTACTGCAAAAATAAACACAATGTCTGTATTCAGCATGGAATTCTAAAGCCAAGATCCATTCGAAGCTGTCACAACTCTTGAAATATATAGATCTTTAAAAGGAGTATTGCATTGTGCATAAACACTTATAAATCACAGGTCTGTGGCAGGTGTTACCCCAGATGCTGTTAATTTGGCCGTCCATGCCTGTCATCGAGAGCTTTTATCAAAAACATCATTCTGACATTAGAGGATAGTCTGACACTATCTGCATCTTTTGAAGTGGCACAGCCAGAATTTATTCATCTGTTTTCAAGCAAGCGAGTTCTCACAATAGCAAGGTCTTCATTCCCCAATCCCTGGAGCACTCAGATATACAATGCCACTCAAATCCAAGCACGGCCGCTTTGGAAACGCAGTAATGCTCCTAAGAGGACCCCACCAAATGTTTTAAAGGTGGGGGCGAGAGAGAGAGGGGGGGGCATAATTTTCATTTTGTTATTAAGCCAATAGTGTAGTTAAAGACTCAGTAGCAAACAGCTATCCCTCTGTGACAATAACATCTTACGGAACATAAGGTTCTTCAAAAGGCTTTGCCATAATAACATTTCCATTTAAATTCAGAGACACACTTGAGAATCTTTTTTGATAAATGGAATTTCATTTCATTTCATATTGATTATGGGATATGTGTGCTATCTTTTCTCCTAAAGACAAACAAAGAAAAAACAAAGCCATAATAACGTTTTCAAAAAACAAATGCAGTTAACCAGCTTGCAACTCTTGGCACGGACTAGTAAGGTCTGCTGTCTTTTTGATACATACACAAAGACGATTTATTTCTTTACATGGTAACTTTTCTCCCCCTTCCCCCCCCCAAAAAAACCCTCCAACTCCTTCCAATATCAAAGCCGATTCCCACACGTTATTCCAGGTACATATCATACAAGGACTTTTAACACCATATATCTGCTCATAAATAAAACCAAAAGTTTAACAAGAGGTATGCAAGATCTTAACATGGAAATCTGGGCTCCTTTCCTTTAGGATTTCAGAGAAAACCAATCTCTTTCCAGCACTTGCTTCCTGCCCTACAGAGCACAAGACTAGCTGCTTGGTCTCTGGCACTTTTAAAGCAGGAATTCCCAACTTTTTTTTAAAAACAAGTGTATTCTTTCTGTCATTGCAATCCTTTAGTTCAGGTGGCCCACAGAGAGAGAACAAACCTACACACACACAGAGGTTATTCTGAGCAAAGAGGCACCTTTTAAAAGTGGCGATTCTCTTTATTTAGCAAGGGGAGAGCAACTGGACCAATCCATCCCCAGCACAGCATCGCTCCAGTGGTTGTTGCTGGTGTGTATCTTATGTTTCCTTTTCAGATTGTGGGCCCTTTGGGGACAGGGAATGTAAACCCTATGTAAACTACTTTGGGAACTTTGGTTGAAAAGAAGTATATAAAATATTCGTTGTATTCATATCATTGTTTGTTTGTTTATAAATTTCTATACCGCCCTTCATTAAAATCATCTCAAGGCGGTTTTACATGCAGACTAAGTTACTCGTACTCCCATTAATGGGAAAAGTTTACTTGTTCGATTTTAATTTCAATCAATGTGAGCCAGCGACGGCAGTAGCCTGTCTCATAACTGTAACATTTAAATTTCTGTGTGTGCACATATAAATAAAAACTCAACGTGTACATAAGCATTCATGAGCAGTTTTATTGAAATTAATGGGACGAGTTTACTTGTTCCACTAATTTCTACAGGCATACTCTGTACGGATTTTCTGAAGCCTGCCAGTCAGGCTGAGGGGAGGGGCACGCTGGATGCAGCCAGCCAATCGGGATGTGCATGGAACTGGCAAAGGCCATTTCAATGGCAGTGGTGGGGCAACTTTAAGGGTGGGGGGGTGCACTTACCCCTCCCTCAACTTTCCCCCCACCAGCACCGTTTGGAAAACCAGTCCAGCAGGGCGGCAGCGTATCTCCCTGCTGCCCTGTCAACTCTTCGGACCGGAAGAAGGCGGAAGTAGCAAGCGTGTGTGCCGGAAACCTGCCGGAGCAGTTTTCCAGACAGCACCAGCGGGGGGGCGGGCGGGGGGAGGGGTACAGCACCCTCCCCCGCCTTCAAAGTTACCCACCCCCGCTGAACTATTCGAACCGGCCAGTGTTCGAACCTGTTCGGAGGCCCGTAAAAAGGCCTCCGAACAGGTTCATGCATATTCCTACCAGCCAATCGGGAGCAGTAGACACTTCACTGAAGAGACCGTATTTTTCGGACCATAAGACGCACTTCCCCCCCCCCAAAAAAGTGGGGGGGAAATGAAGGTGTTTCCGAATGCACCAGCCGCCCCCGCCGCCGCCCCCCATGACCGGATTAGGGGCCAAATAGGCTGAAACTACAGCCGCCACCGCCGCCCGCCCGCCCGCCTTCCCTCCCAGCCGCCCGCCCTCCCTCCAGGCGTCCCCAGGCGTCCTTTGCACCCAAAGCCCCAGTTGGGGCCGAGACTTTGTAGAGAGAGGAGCTCTGTTTGCGAGCTCCTCTCTCATTTGAACAACCCTGATTGTTATGGTGAGGACTCGGGCGGGCGGCTGGGAGGGAGGGAGGGCGGGAGGGTGGCGACTGTAGTTTCAGCCTATTTGGCCCCTAATCTGGTCGCGGAAGGGGGGGCTCTCTTATTTGAACAATCCTGATCGTTAAGGTGAGGACTCGGGAGGGCGGCTGGGAGGGAGGGCGGGCGGGCGGCGGCTGTAGTTTCAGCCGATTTGGCCCCTAAGCTGGTAGCGGGGGGGGGGCGGCAGGGGTGGCTGTAGTTTCGGCCGATTCGGCCCGTCATCGGCGTGTGGGGGGTGGCTTTCTTCGCCCAAAATCGGGCCTTGTGTTGGGTGTTCTTAAAAATGTTCTTAAAAACTGGGTGCGTCTTATGGTCAGGTGCGTCTTATGGTCCGAAAAATACGGTATGTCCGCTTCAAGCTGGCAACCCTCAGATGAGCAACAAATCACGCAGTTGCAGTGTGGCGAGGAAGGCAGGCTCTGAATAGCTCCTGGGAGCTCTTCAAGCACCCTCTCTTGGGAGCCCTTGTTTTACAAGGTTTCAAGAACTTAGAGAAGGGGTGGAGGCATTTTACTGGCTTTCTGATACACTACTTGTGGAAGAGGTCCAGGAGAGTTTGCTTTTGTTTTAAATTTGTGTCCCTGAAAAGTGGCTGCATAAGAACCAAAATGTTTGCTAAGAAGAGTATAGGGAAGAGAGCTGGTCTTGTGGTAGCAAGCATGACTTGTCTCCTTAGCTAAGCAGGGTCTACCCTGGTTGCATATGAATGGGAGACTAGAAGTGTGAGCAATGTAAGATATTCCCCTTAGGGAATGGAGCCTCTCTGGGAAGAGCAGAAGGTTCCAAGTTCCCTCCCTGGCAGCATCCCCAAGATAGGGCTGAGAGAGATTCCTGCCTGCAATCTTGGAGAAGCCGCTGCCAGTCTGTGTAGAGTGTAGACAATACTGAGCAAGATGAACCCATGGTCTGACTCAGTATATGGCAGCTTCCTATGTTCCTAAAAGCAAGTGCAATCACAATGTATAAAGTGTATCCTCAGAGAGAAAAGAACACGTTGATCTTCTTAAGCAAAGACAATACAAGGCCAAGAATACCAGGCATTCTTCAGCAGTAGTGGACCACATGCAAGTGCAAGATTAAAGTACCCGAGATCCAAGGCATTTAGGAGACGAGGATTACCTGGAGGGCAGGCTTTCAATTTAGGTACTTTTCCATGCCCCGGTGGACCTGCGGGTACTGTGACCTATGCTCTCGTATGCACCAAAGAACCACTGTAATTACAGAGGTATCCAAAGCAGTCTCGGTCTCCTTTCCTCTGAAAGAAGGCAACTGCAATCTTAAGCTATGGGAAAGTTTTCTTTGCGCCCCTTTTTCTGAGACTTGTTATTCAGGTGGAATTTTCCTTCTACACTTCCTCTCCTACACTCTTCATCAAATTGCAGAAAACTAGTTATGTTGCAGGTACACTGTGGGAGGTAGATGATGAGGGTGGGTGGGATTCTGTTTGATGAAGACAGTAGATGGCATTGGCTATACAGGGTGGTTTACGGTCCTGGTCATATTGTGCTTTCCTGGCTTACATGCCTGCCTGTCCTAAGATGCATTGGGGTTCTGCATGAGAGAGAGAGAAGGAATTTAGCACATTCTTGGTGCCGAGAGCTATACATTTTCATATAAATCCTGCCCTATCTTTAAGGCTTAAGTATGGTCACAAGTTGATCTGCAGTAATATTAAACAAATGCTATCAAAATCCAAACACCCCCCCCCCACAGTGTTCCCTCTAACAGAACATCCCAGATGTTCTTGACTACAACTCCCAGCATCCCCAGTCAAAGCCCACGGCAGCTAGGGATTCTAGGAGCTGTAGTCAACAACACTCAGGATTCCCTCTTGGAGGAAACATTGCCGCCACACCATTTCCCCCTCATCCGTTTCCAGCTCCTTGCTGCTCGTGCCGCCGCTGCCACTACCACGTTGGCCCTCTCCCACCACTTATCACGGTCTAATCCCAACAAGAGCCCACAGAGCCATGACAAGGTGCAGTCAGCTGGGGGCAGGAGGAAGAGGGCAAATAGGGTGGCAGCAGAAGGCGGGTGCCCCAACCTGAACAAGAAGCTTTTATTGCCCTTCCTGCGGTCCGGCACTGGGGTGGGGGGTTCCAATAAGGACTGGGGGGCTTTACTTACCCCTCCCAACAACCGCGCCGTATTTCCTAGAGCAATCGGGTGGCAGGATACCTCCCTGCCGCCCGCTTCAATCCCCGCTTGGCTGTGGCTCCTCCTGAAGTCTTCTTAGAAGCCATTTGCAGCCGAGCAGGCAAAGGGGCGGCAGGGAGTTCTCCTGCCGCCCCTTTGCAATGGGGCACTGGGGAGAAGGGGGCGGCAGGGGTCTTGGGGGCGGCAGGGGTCTTGAAGGGGGCGGCCGCCAGCCGAGCGGGGCTTTGAAGGGGGCGGCAGGAAGGTATCCTGCCATCCGATTCTGAATACTTCAGGAGGAGCCACAGCCAAGCGGGGATTGAAGCGGGCGGCAGGGAGGTATCCTGCCACCCGATTGCTCTAGGAAATACGGCGCGGTTGTTGGGAGGGGTAAGTAAAGCCCCCCCCCGTCCTTATTTTAACCCCCCACCCCATCTTCCCGAACCGAACCACCCCGTGTCCGGACCGGTCTGGAGGCCTTTCGAATGGCCTCCGAACCGGTCCGTGCACATCCCTAAAGGTCATCCCTGGGTTTTTGGGGCACCATGGCCACCAAATGGTGCAGCGGGGGAAATGACTTGACTAGCAAGCCAGAGGCTGCCAGTTTGAATCCCTGCTGGTATGTTTCCCAGACTATGGGAAACACCTATATTGGGCAGCAGCGATATAGGAAGGTGCTGAAAGGCATCATCTCACACTGCGCAGGAGGAGGTAATGGTAACCCCCTCCTGTATTCTACCAAAAATAACCACAGGGCTCTCTGGTCGCCAGGAGTCGAAGGCATGCTTTACCTTTAGGCAAAGTTTTATTTTGGTGCCCACCCTCCAGAGAGGCATGGAGCCCTGGCTTTAACTTGAGCCAGCAGCCTGCTCATTCAACAGAGAGGGAGAAAGTTCAGGTCAAGAGAGAGAGCAAAGCAAAGGTTGGTTGGTTGCTCAGTTGCTCTCCCTCCGTCCATCTCCCCATCACCACACCCACCAGGGAGGAGAGCAAAGGAGCACTTCCATGTCAGTGGTTACTTGGAGAGGGAAAAGGAGGTATGCAGCGCCCTCTCCAAGAATCGGTGCTCTAGGCCACTGCCTAGTTCTGCCTACTGGATCAGCCAACTCTGGCTGAGGATCTATTTTTAACATGGTAATTTTTCTCCCAAGATATCAACTTCCAACTCCTGCTTGCAGAAGAACAGTCTCAGCTAGCATATGGTATCTGCTATATAAACCAAAAACACTGGACCTTGCACTTACATGGGCTGATCTAATAAGTGATGCACTGCTAATCCTATGCATGTTTACCAAGAAGCAAGTCCCACTGAATTCAGAGGGGTTTACTACCAAGTAACTGTGCACAGGATTGCAGGTGTGGCCATATCAACCTAACTGGAAGGTGTTTTCATGGATGCACTAGTGACAAAAGCTTGAAGTTCTAGTTGATTCAGTGCTATTTTTCAGTAGAATAGAAACAGCAGGGCTTAGAAGAGACATTGGCAGAGCCTGGGAGACTGCCATCCTTCAACACCAATGCATATGGCACTAGGCGTCAAAACCACACATTACTTTAAGCCAGGGATTCCCAACAATGAAGTCATTCACACAGTCAAAAAGTGTGTTTTACACAGGCAGCTTTTCCTCCTACCTTGCTTCCACACAACCAAAAATTGGGAGCACACACAGCTCCCAAACCCAGTTAGAACACAGTTTTTGATTGTGCGGATGACAATCCTTGGATCCCCAAATGCTGGACTACAACTCCCATTATCCCCAGACACAATACCTTTGGGAACCCCCTGCTTTAAGTACATGTTTTTTTTCAAAATTGTGCTTGTTTAGTTAAGTGTTAAACAGAAGTTGGAGATGGGGGGGGGCATAAATCAGGGCCATGGCAGGTGAGGAGAGTTGTAACCCTAACCCCTGCAGTCTTTATTGGCCCTCTCTCCCTGCTGGGTGCCAATGAGAGCTTTTCCCCCCCTCTTGGCAAACGGCATGCATGGTGTGGGGAGTGATCCTGGTTGGACTTCAGTGGTTAGCAGGGTGCCTCCTGCCATGGTCCCTATCCAACTGCTATTGAACATTAAAAATAAGCACATACTTGCAAAGAACATCCTTCAACATGTAATTTGACCCCAATATCTTCCTTTTCATCTTCTGGAGCCAAGCCCTAACATTCAGAATGGGTTCAGGGGCTCAGTACTAACTCAAAATTAAGGCCCAGCTATTCACTTCATGAGCCACCTAATGGCACAGTGGGGAAATGACTGGATTAGAAAGCCAGAGGTTGCCGGTTCAAATCCTCGCTGGTATATTTCCCAAACTATGAGAAATACCTATATCAAGCACCAGCAATATAGGAAGCTGCTGAAAGGTATCACCACATAACTGCGTGGGAGATGGCAATGGTAAACCCCTCCTGTATTCTACCAAAAACAACCACAGGGCTCTGTGGGTGCCCGGAGTCAACACCGATTTGACAGCACAACTTTATCTTTATTCACCTCTTGCTGAAGAAAGGTCCTTTCCTTGGTGCTGGATCCAGGAGAGCCAAAGGCCTTCACCATACTTATGAATCCAGATTTACAGAAGACACACACCGTGTGCCCAGTTCACCCACATCATATGGCTTCCCGCTCTTGAATGAGATGATCAGCGAGATCCCGATGCCAAATCTATCTCCTCAGCTTTTCCAAAAAGTGTGTGTGGGGGGGGATTTTCATCCTCTTTGGGTAAGCACCTAAGTCATTTGAGGATGAGCAGATTTTCTGCACACTAAGAGTTTAAGATGGGAGTCAACAACTCTGGAGCCACATGCAGAATCCAAAAGGAGAGCTGCCTGGGCCCACAGTTGCTAAACGAGAGATTTTAAAAGGTGAGAAAAAATATATTTCTATAGCAATATGACTTGCTGGCAGGCGACTTTTTAGGGGGTGGGGGACTGGTAGCTCACCAAACCTGGCTTGCTTCTCAAAGTGGCCTAGGAAAACAAGCTGCTCACCAGGGGATTTAAGATGTCTCCAATTCAGCCAAATGGAAGGGCAGAAGATTCCTCTTCCGTCATAAACTACAATCAGCATGTAATGGCTTAGACAGCAGGATGCTTCTTTTCAAGAGAACATATTGACAGTTAAACAACAGCTCTGCAGTGGGGAGAAAAAAGTAATCAAAAAACCAACATTTCAACTCTGATGGCACAAGACTTAAGCCTTAGATAAAGCAAAACGGATAAAAGCAAGAGACAGATTTGAAAGGAGAGTGGGGAGGAGAGGAGAATCTTCTTAGTAATGCAGGGTATCTATTTCATCTATTTGTTTTAAGAATATACAGGCCTGCCTGTATCCAAGTTTACAGGTAAAGAGAGTTTGCATGGGACTGCATTATGAACAAGTTGATTTATTAGAAAATCATCCTGCTTTTATGTTTCCCATATGGAAAGGTGGCTTAACTTTGTAGGCAAAATAATAAGATGCTTTTATTCAAAATAATAAAAAATAAAAGAACAATCAATGTTCTCTTGTTACACAAAAGAATAATCAATCAGAGTCAAACCATCAAACACATAAAAGACAGCAGATAACAGAACATTGCCAGGCAGCAGATAAATTTAAAAACTTTTCTTGAAGACAGTCCCCACCCTAAACTTATGGAACTCAATGCAACAAGGTGTGTAGTGAGGACCATTAGCTTAAATGGCTTTAAAGAGAGATTAGGCAAAATAATGGAAAATGTCTATTCTTCCAAATTCACACGCACACCCAACTTAATTCCCCACTATTTCAAAAATGTTATCTCCCTCAGTCTGACAGAGTAACCCCCTCCCCTAATCCCGCCCCCCAAACTGCTATAAACAACAAAGAGTTCATTTCCCTCTCACTCTTCCCCTAAGAGAGAAGGGAAGAGAACCCCACTATTTTTTCTTACACATGTCACACCAACAACCTCATCTAGAACAGTTCTTCTGGATGTGGAAAAACAAAAGAGCCAGTCTTGCAATTTGGGATAAGGTGCGGCTGCCGCCTAATCAACTACCTCCCACATCAATGAGAAAGCCAGATCTACAACCACACCATCACGGACCAGAACAGTGTAGATGACCATGCAATGCTCCATCATCATCCCAAGAAATTCACCCTTTTTGCACTCTTGAACTGTTACCATTCGTGACTGTTCAGAGCATTCAAGAGAAAAGGTCTGCCTATTCATCCTTTCTATGCATGTTGTAATCATGCCAAAATGTGGTTATCTGTGCATGTGCAGCACCAGTAAAATTAGAGTGAATTGTTTCTTTTGACTAGTGCACATGCACAGTTATTACCCACCCACCCCCGGAATATTTTTCATAACTTTTGCATTTTGGATTAGGACAGATAAAAAAAAAAATTGGGTGGGGGCTGCCATTTGTCACATGGGAACTTTGGATAATAAGCCGTACCTAATGGCACAGCGGGAAAATGACTTGCCTAGCAAGCAAGAAGTTGCTAGTTCGAATCCCCACTACCTATATTGGACAGCCTTTCTGCAGGAAGGTGCTGAAAGGCATCATCTCATACTGCGCGGGAGGAGGCAGTGGTAAACCCCTCCTTTATTTTACCAAGAAAACCACATGGCTCTGTGGTCGCCAGGAGTTGACACTGACTCTAGGGCACAACTTAACTTTTGAAGTTTTTCACACCCAGCTTTTAGTTCGCAGCTCCTTGGAATGGAGGTGTGTGTTCGCATATCAGCCAAATTTACCCCGCAAGAAGTCCCTGCGAGCTATCAGGGAGCACTTCACACACAATTTGGGTTTTTCATTGCACGCTAGAGTGTACCCAATTTATATCCGGGGTAAAAAACAAAATCCACTTTTTGCATCGATTTGGGGGGGGCAACTTTCGAACCTACAGTAAAGCCTTGCAGAAAACCCATGGTACAGCCTGCTGTCTGGGAAAGCTGATGAAGATAACTCCAAAAAGGAAAAAAAGACTGCTTTAGATGTCAGACAATAGACATAAAGAAAGGAAGACAAGAGCTCCTTGCATGTAGTGGTCTCAGTCCCAGAGTATTCCCCTCAAGTGCCACTTATTCAGTTCAAGTGACTGCCCAGGACTCCATCCTTGGAAAATGTCAGGTGTTTCACATCAAAACAGCATGAAAAAAGAGCCATTGAGAGTTACAGAAGAAAAGATGAATGCCGAAGAAACAATGCTCAACAACCCACAAGACACCGTCGACCCCAGTTTCTCTTCTAAAATACAGCAGGACCAGATCAGAGACAAGAGGCAGCTGATGGAGGACAATCAATTCAACCTCGGAGAAGATTCCTGCCAAGACCCTTTGCAGCCCACCCACCACCCACCCCCTTCCAGCCCTTATCTAAATACTGCCTGAAAAATACCAAAGACTTGGTTTGGAGGTTTATCTAGATTACCATTAAATGGTCACATGTGCTAATGGCCATAAAGGTCAAACTAACAAAAAGAGTGAAGAAGCTAAGAGCTAGGGCAAGGTACAGTTCATATGGGCACACCCTGGTCCAATGCCAGTTCAACAACCCAAGCTTTGCTGGTCCAGGAACTGGCAAATTACTATTACTATAATAAGCAAGTCCATGACCGATCAGGATATCAACCAGAATAAAACCATAGTTGTAGACCTGGTTCATAGGTATTCACTTAAAAGTGTAACCACCTGTTTTATTCTGAAGAAGTTAACATAAAGTAATAAAAAGCAATAAAATAATAATTTTAAAAGGCAGCAGATTGAACCATTACAAAGGACGTTAAACCAGGAGAAAAGAAAAGCAGCAAAATCACAGAAATCAAAAGTCTTGCCAGAATTAAAACTGTTTTTCAACAATGCTGGGAACCAGCATAGTGTAGTGGTTAGAGTGTTGGACTAGGACCGGGAAGACCCCATTCAACCATGAAACTTACTGGGTG
This sequence comes from Hemicordylus capensis, assembly GCF_027244095.1. Lineage (NCBI taxonomy): Eukaryota > Metazoa > Chordata > Lepidosauria > Squamata > Cordylidae > Hemicordylus > Hemicordylus capensis. The sequence goes on along the minus strand of NC_069657.1, from coordinate 26,199,786 downwards.
ACTCTGGGCCAGTCATGTATCTCTCAGCCTAACCTACCTCACAGGGATGTTGTGAGGATAAACACAACCATGTACACCACTCTGAGCTCCTCAGAGGAAAAGTGGGATATAAATGTAAAAAAACCCAAATAAAACAAAATAAAATAAAATATTGCTCAACCCACAGTTTGTTGGGCAATCCCACAATTGGAAAAGGACCCACCCCCCCACCCCCCATTATTCCAAAACAGGTATCAACAGTTTGTGGGGAAACTGAAATTTGGTGTTTTCTATTTGCAGCGCTGTGTTTAGCGAGGAGTGGACAGAAAGAGTCAGAAGCACCAATTGGCAGCACAAACAGCGAGGAGAGCTGGTCTTGTGGTAACGAGCATGAGTGGTCTTCTTTGTTAAGTAGGGTCCTCCCTGTTTTGCATTTGGATGAGCGGCTACAAGTGACCACTGCCTGCTGCAAGATATTCTCCTTCAGGGATGGGGCTGTACGCCCAGTGGCAGAGCATCTGCCTGCATGCAGAACGTTCCAGATTCAGTCCCTGGCATCTCCAGGTAGGGCTGGGAGAGATTCCTGCCTGCAACCTTGGAGAAGCCGCTGCCAGTCTTTGTAGACAAGACTGAGCTAGAGGGACCCATGGTCTGACTCAGTATATGGCAGCTTCCTATGTTTCGATAACTTTAAGCTACAGCAGTGAAAGCTGTTCTGGAAGCGAGTGGGCGCTTGGGATGCCTGCACTTGACCTGCTCTGCCCCTTGCAATTGTCACCACTGGCTATTAGCTTGCCTGCTCTGCCTGAGCCCAATCCGAACCACAGTCCACAGGCAGAGGGAGAGGCAAGCAGATTTGGCCTCTCCTCACCCTCTCATGACTGCACGTTTACTTAGAGCAGAGAACAACAGCCAGGAAGAGACGTAATGGGGCTTGGGGGCCTGGAGCAAGCCTGCAGGGATGTGGGCCTTGGCAGGTGCCCCGAATGCCAACGTCTGCTGCTGGCCTCAATGGAGGCATCAGGGGCCCAGATAGGCCCAGAAAGCATAATTACCCATGCCTTAGTCACGTCGCAGCTGGATTACTGTAACATGCTCTACGTGGAGCTGCCCTTGAAAAATATCCAGAAACTGCAGCTAGTGCAAAACGCAGCAGCAAGGGTTTTATCCAGAGCTACCCATTGGGAGCACATCACACCCATTCTGAAAGAGTTGCACTGGCTGCCGGTTCGTTTCCGGGTCCAATTCAAGGTGCTGGTTTTGACCTTTAAAGCCCTTGGTTTGGGCCCGGGGCATTTGAGGGACCGCCTGCTCCCAAGGGTTGCTGCCCGCTTGACGAGGACATCTGAGGGGGCCCTGCTCCGGGTGCCGACAATGAGAGAGGCCCAGCTGTCATGCACTTGGGACAGGGCCTTCTCTGTTGCTGCCCCCAGACTTTGGAATGCTCTCCTGGTGGCTATTCGCTCCTCAGACTCCATCACTTTAGAAAGCTTGTTAACACTTGGCTTTTTATCCAGGCTTTTACATAATCGTTTTTACTGCTGCTTCTGTGTGTTTTTACCTGTTGTATTGTTTTTACGCTAGTATTTTATAGATTTTAAATTTGGTCTGTTTTTATATATTTTTTAGCTTAATATTTTTATTGTCTTTTATTGTATGTTTTAACTTTTGTAAACCACCTTGGGGTTGTCTTTTAACGAAAGGTGGTATATAAATGCAACAATAAATAAAAAATAAAATAAATAATGCTGCCTTTACATTATGCTAGAGCAGAAGTAGCCCACTCAAGGCATTCCAGCTGCTGTTGGACTACAACTCCCATAATCCCCAGCTACAATGAATTGTGGCTGAGGACGATGGGAGTTAATATATAATTTTACACTTATATCCTGCTCTTCCTCTATGGTTGTGTTGATTCTCACAACATCCCTGTGAAGTACATAGGAAGCTGCCATATACGGAGTCAGACCATTGGTCTATCTAGTTCAGCATTGTCTTCACAGACTGGCAGCAGCCTCTCCAAGGTTACAGGCAGGAATCTCTCTCAGCCCTATCTTGGAGATGCCAGGGAGGGAACCTGGGATCTTCTGCACATGAACATGTGGCCCCATCCAGTGCTATCCCTAATTTTTTCCATCTGTGTGAGGAATCACTTTTGTTCTGAGCGGCAGTATAAATACAGTATGTGCACATGTGCATTCAGCATGGGGCCTTCCCGATTCAACCTCAACGGGATCTAGAATTAATTGAGCGGACATTAAAAAACTTGTGAGCGCGTACACATCTGCATGCCTTAGAGGGAACACTGGCCCCATCCCCTAAGGGGAATGTCTTACAGTACTCACATGTTGTCTCCCATTCAAGTACAAACCAGGGCAGACGATGCTTAGCCAAGGGGAAGATGCTGAAAGGCATCATCTCATACTGCGTAGGAGGAGGCAATGGTAAACACCTCCTGTATTCTACCAAAGAAAACCACAGGGTTCTTTGGGCGCCAGGAGTCGAAATAGACTTAACGGCACACTTTACTATACTTTACCACAAGACCAGGTAGGTTAGGCTGAGAGATAAGTGACTGGGCCAGAGACACCCAGCAAACTTCATGGCTGAATGAGGATTTGAACTCGGGTCTCGGGTCTCTTAAGAGTCCTAGTCCAGCACTCTAAGCACTACACCAACAACAGCTGGAAACTCTTGGGGAGGCGACTCCTGATCTAAAGAATATAGATAGCACATCAGTTCTGCCCTTGGACAAAGAGAGGAGTAAGAACTTGTTGAGAGAACAAGGAAATGAACATCTGGTTCTCTGCAGAGCCCAGAATTTTCAGATGACATATTATACGCAATCATCCACACAGCAAGTTTTTGTCTTCTGTACTCCCAGATTGGAATCCACTGTGTAATTAATTGGGCCACGAAAACGCACTTGAGAGGGCATGTACCACAAATAGCTTTTGTTGCAGGCACTGCTAGCGAGGCACAGAGGGGATGAGATGCGATCACTGTGCCAATGTGAGTTTAGAGAGGAAGCAAAAATGGGTCAAACAGCCACTGGGGTAGATTCACATGGCTGGGAGTAATTTCATATCTATGAGGGCATGTACGAGTGTCAGATCAAGGCTGCTGTTTTGTTAAGACACACACTGGGAGGCTCTCAGCAAATTAAATTTCCAGGACCATACTGATTTAGTGTGTGTTTGGGGTGGGGGGGAAGAGCCACAATCTAGGTAGGTCTGGCAGGGAGGTTTACATTGTCCAGAAAGGCTGTATAGCAAGATAAGGAAGCCTCTTCTATTATCTCTGAAAAGCCCCATTTCCAGGTCAAAACAAAAACATTAATTTGATCCAGTTTGGGGAAAGCAGCAAAGCTTTCAGATGTGCTCACACTCATCGGCACATACTATTTTATGCAATCGTATAAAGAACCTTGTGGTATGGCCACAAAACTGGAAGTCCTTCTGGAAAAGGAGAGCCTCTCTCTTTGTCTGAGGGGACCTGTTGACAAGCCAGCACTGCTGAAATCAAACCAGAGCTTGCAAGAATGCCAGTTTCAAAGAAAATGGAAGACCAGAATTCACCAAAATGTCAAAGGAAACTGCCAGCAGTTAAGGAAATCTGAACTCTGACTTAACCCATGGCAGCCAGCTTTTGTGCACGATGATAGGCAGACACCGATTCTAGTGCCTTTTTCTCTCTCCAAGGGAAGATACAGTTCTAATGGCGCAGCAGGGAAATGTCTTGACGAGCAAGCCAGAGGTTGCCGGTTCGAATCCCTGCTGGTATGTTTCCCAGGCTATGGGAAACCCCTATATCGCAGCAGCAATATAGGAAGATGCTGAAATGCATCATCTTATACTGCGTGGGAGATGGCAATAGTAAACCCCTCCTGTATTCTGCCAAAGACAACCATAGGGCTCTGTGGTGGTCTCCAGGAGTCGACACCAACTCGACGGTACACTTTACCTTTAAATTCTTTCCTAGACTATATTATGTCAATCGCAACTGGGGGACTGGGGGGGGGGGAGCGAATAAAATGCTTGAATGCTCCCCCCACACTAATCAAACCTCCTTGCTTCCGGAAAGCCAACATATCAGGGAGAAGATTAAACTAAAACCCATATTACTGACATGCTACCTTTTCATGCTCAGATCATTCTTTGATACAGCAGAACAAAACATGGAATTCTTGCACCAACAGTCTGATGTGGCCCAGTCCAAAGAGGATAGCAAAAAGCTAGATTCTGCATCTATGAAATAGCACTTAGGAGTTTCCTTGTTTCTGCCTTTTTGCCTTTTCAGCCACATTTACCAATCGATTATTTTCTACCTCCACAGACTAACCCCTTTGTCCCTCAAGGTGGGTTGTGGAACTGAAACGCATGACAAGGATAACCTTTGCTCTTCAGCTGTTGTTGAACTACAACTCCCATCATCCCAGCCACAATTTTTGTGATGGGAGTTGTAGTTCAACAATAGACGGAGAGCCAAGATTGTCTACCCTGAACTAGAAGTTGAATGAAATCATGTTCACATCTACTCCTCCCTCCCTCTTAAAAGGTAATGTGTGCCGTCAAGTTGATTTCGACTCCTGGCACCCACAGAGCGCTGTGGTTGTCTTTGGCAGAATACAGGAGGGGGTTTTACCATTGCCTCCTCCCGCACAATATGAGATGATACCTTTCAGCATCTTCCTATATTGCTGCTGCCCAATATAGGTGTTTCCCACAGTCTGGGACACATACCAGCGGGGATTTGAACCGGCAACCTGTGGCTTGATAAACAAGCCGTTTTCCCGTTGTGCCATTAGGTGGCTATTATTGCCCCCCAAACAGCCAGTTGTGTGGGTTAAAGATGCTATCTGGAGCAACTGTGAAAAAACACAAACCAACCCAGCACCATGCAGGAAGAGGCATGGCCTGTAGAGAAACACACACACCCATACAGAGAGGAAGTGAGAATATTTTATTTATTTATTTATCAAATTTGTACACTGCCCCAAACTTTGTATCTGGGCAGTTAACAATAGCATAAAACA